>NC_083317.1:55525308-56130313 GCF_963455315.2 Globicephala melas | reverse complement strand
TCTCCACAGTCAACCTGAGGTACCCTGCATCTGTGGAGTACCTGAATAGACGATGAATCATCACAAATTATGGAGGTAGACTATGGGAACAAAGATATATATATATTTTTTCCCTTTTTTTACTTTTTGTGAGTGTGTATGTGTATGTTTCTCTGTGTGATTTTGTCTGTATACCTCTGCTTTTACCATTTGCCCTAGGGTTCTCTCCATCCTTATTTTTTTTTAGCTTAAAATATTTTTTTCTTACTAATTATTTTTTATTTTAATAACTTTTATTTTATTTTACTTTATTTTATTTTATCTTCTTTCTATTTTTTCTCCCTTTTACTCTGAGCTGTGTGGATGAAAGGCTCTTGGTGCTCCAGGCAAGCGTCAGGGCTGTGCCTCTGAAGTGGGAGAGCCAACATAAGGACACTGGTCCACAAGAGACCTCCCAGCTCCACGTAATATCAAACGGTGAAAATCTCCCAGAGATCTCCATCTCAACACCAAGACCCAGCTTCACTCAACGACCAGCAAGATACAGTGCTGGACACTCTATGCCAAACAACTAGCAAGACAGGAACACAACCCCATCCATTAGCAGAGAGGCTGCCTAAAATCATAAGGCCACAGACACCCCAAAACACACCACCAGAGGTGGACCTGCCCACCAGAAAGACAAGATCCAGCCTCACCCACCAGAACACAGGCACTAGGCCCCTCCACCAGGAAGCCTACACAACCTACTGAACCAACCTTAGCCACTGGGGACAGACACCAAAAACAACGGAAACTACGAACCTGCAGCTTGCGAAAAGCAGACCCCAAACACAGTAAGATTAGCAAAATGAGAAGACAGAAAACACACAGCAGATGAAGGAGGAAAGTAAAAACCCACCAGACCTAACAAATGAAGAGGAAGTAGGCAGTCTACATGAAAAAGAATTCAGAATAATGATAGTAAAGATGATCCAAAATCTTGGAAATAGAATAGAGAAAATACAAGAGACGTTTAACAAGGAACTAGAAGAACTAAAGAGCAAACAAACAATGATGAACACCACAATAAATGAAATTAAAAATTCTCTAAAAGGGACCAATAGCAGAATAACTGAGGCAGAAGAACGGATAAGTGACATGGAAGATAAAATAGTGGAAATAACTACTGCAGAGCAGAAAAAAGAAAAAAGAATGAAAAGAACTGAGAACAGTCACACAGACTTCAGGGACAACATTAAATGCACCAACATTCAAATTATTGGGGCCCCAGAAAAGAAGACAAAAAGAAAATGACTGAGAAAATGCTTGAAGATTTTATAGTTGAAAACATCCCTAATATGGGAAAGGAAAGAGCTAATCAAGTCCAGGAAGCACAGAGAGTCCCATACAGGATAAATCCAAGGAGAAACACGCCAAGACACATATTAATCAAACTATCAAAAATTAAATACAAAGAAAAAATATTAAAAGCAGCAAGGGAAAAGCAATAAATAACACACAAGAGAATCCCCATAAGATTAACAGCTGACCTTACAGCAGAAACTCTGCAAGCCAGAAGGGAGTGGCAGGACATATTTAAATTGATGAAGGAGAAAAACCTACAACCAAGATTGCTCTACCAAGCAAGGATCTCATTCAGATTTGATGGAGAAATTAAAAGCTTTACAGACAAGCAAAAGCTAACAGAATTCAACACCACCAAACGAGCTTTACAACAAATGCTAAAGGAACTTCTGTAGGCAGGAAACACAAGAGAAGATAAGACCTACAATAACAAACCCAAAACAATTAAGAAAATGGTAATAGGAACATACATATTGATAATTACCTTAAATGTAAATGGATTCAGTGCTCCAACCAAAAGATAGACTGGCTGAATGGACACAAAAACAAGACCCATATATTTTCTATACAAGAGACCCACTTCAGACATAGAGACACATACAGACTGAAAGTGAAGGGATGGAAAAAGATATTCCATGCAAATGGAAATCAAAAGAAAGCTGGAGTAGCAATTCTCATATCAGAAAAAACAGACTTTAAAATAAAGACTATTACAAGAGACAAAGAAGGACACTACAAAATGATCAAATGATCAATCCAAGAAGAAGATATAACAATTGTAAATATTAATGCAATCAACATAGGAGCACCTCAATACATAAGGCAAATACTAACAGCCATAAAAGGGGAAATCGACAGTAACAAAATCAGAGTAGGGGACTTTAACACCACACTTTCACCAATGGACAGATCATCCAAAATGAAAATAAATAAGGAAACACAAGCTTTAAATAATACATTAAACAGGGCTTCCCTGGTGGTGCAGTGGTTGAGAGTCCGCCTGCCGATGCAGGGGACATGGGTTTGTGCCCCGGTCTGGGAAGATCCCACAGGCCGCGGAGCAGCTGGGCCCTTGAGCCATGGCCACTGAGCCTGCACGTCCAGAGCCTGTGCTCCACAACGGGAGAGGCCACAACAGTGAGAGGCCCGCGTACCACACACACACAAAAAAAATGATACATTAAACAAGATGCACTTTATTGATATTTATAGGACATTCTATCCAAAAACAACAGAATACACATTCTTCTTAAGTGCTCATGGGACATTCTCCAGGATAGGTCATATCTTGGGTCACAAATCAAGCCTTGGTAAATTTAAGAAAATTGAAATCATATCAAGTTTCTTTGCTGACCACAACGCTATGAGACTAGATATCAATTACAGGAAAAAATCTGTATAAAATAAAAACACATGGAGGCTAAACAATACACTACTTAGTAACCAAGAGATCATTGAAGAAATCAAAGAGGAAATTAAAAAATACGTAGAAACAAATGACAATGAAAACATGACGACCCAAAACCTCTGGGATGCAACAAAAGCAGTTCTAAGAGGGAAGTTTATAGCAATACAATCCCACCTTAAGAAACAAGAAACATCTCAAATAAACAACCTAACCTTACACCTAAAGCAATTAGAGAAAGAAGAACAAAAATACCCCAAAGTTAGCAGAGGAAAGAAATCATAAAGATCAGACCAGAAATAAATCAAAAAGAAATGAAGGAAACGATAGCAAAGATCAATAAAACTAAAACCTGGTTCTTTGAGAAGATAAACAAAATTGATAACCATTAGCCAGACTCATCAAGAAAAAAAGGGAGAAGACTCATATCAATAGATTTAGAAATGAAAAGGAGAAGTAACAACTGACTCTGCAGAAATACAGAGGATCATGAGAGATTATTACAAACAACTATATGCCAATAAAATGGACAACCTGGAAGAAATGGACAAAGTCTTAGAAATGCACAACCTTCTAACACTGAACCAGGAAGAAATAGAAAATATGAACAGACCAATCACAAGCACTGAAATTGAACCTGTGATTAAAAATCTTCCAACAAACAAAAGCCCAGGACCACATGGCTTCACAGGTGAATTCTACCAAACATTTAGAGAAGTGCTAATACCTATCCTTCTCAAACTCTTCCAAAATATAACAGAGAGAGGAACACTCCCAAACTCATTCTATGAGGCCACCATCACCCTGATACCAAAACCAGACAAAGATGTCACAAAAATGAAAACTACAGGCCAAAATCACTGAAGAAAACAGATACAAGAATCCTCAACAAAATATTAGCAAACAGAATCCAAGAGCACATTAAAAGGATCAGACACCATGATCAAGTGGGGTTTATCCAATTGAAGGAGAAAAACCATATGATCATCTCAACAGATGCAGAGAAAGCTTTCAACAAAATTCAACACCCATTTATGATAAAAACCCTGCAGAAAGTAGGCATAGAGAGAACTTTCTTCAACATAATAAAGGCTATATAAATCAAACCCACAGCCAACATCATCCTCAATGGTGAAAAACTGAAAGCATTTCCACTAAGATCAGGAACAAGACAAGGTTGCCCACTCTCACCACTATTATTCAACATAGTTTTGGAAGTTTTAGCCATAGCAATCAGAGAAGAAAAAGAAATAAAAGGAATCCAAATCAGAAAAGAAGTAAAACTCTGAGTGTTTTCAGGTGACATGATACTATACATAGAGAAACCTAAAGATGTTACCAGAAAACTACTAGAGCTAATCAATGAATTTGGTGAAGTAGCAGGATACAAAATTAATGCACAGAAATCTCTGGCATTCCTATACACTAATGATGAAAAATCTGAAAGTGAAATAAGAAAACACTCCAATTTACCATTGCAACAAAAAGAATAAAATATCTAGGAATAAACCTACCTAAGGAGACAAAAGACCTGTATGCAGAAAATTATAAGACACTGATGAAAGAAATTAAAGATGATACAAATAGATGGAGAGATATACCATGTTCTTGGATTGGAAGAATCAACATTGTGAAAATGACTCTACTACCCAAACCAATCCACAGATTCAATGCAATCCCTATCAAACTACCAATGGCATTTTTCACAGAACTAGAACAAAAAATTTCACAATTTGTATGGAAACACAAAAGACCCCGAATAGCCAAAGCAATCTTGAGAAAGAAAAACAGAGCTGGAGGAATCAGGCTCCCAGACTTCAGACTATACTACAAAGCTACAGTAATCAAGATAGTATGGTACTAGCACAAAAACAGAAAGATAGATCAATGGAACAGGATAGAAAACCCAGAGATAAACCCACGCACATATGGTCACCTTACCTTTGATAAAGGAGGCAAGAATATACAAAGGAGAAAAGACAGCCTCTTCAATAAGTGGTGCTGGGAAAATTGGACAGGTACCTGTAAAAGTATGAAATTAGAACACTCCCTAACACCATACACAAAAATAAACTCAAAATGGATTAAAGACCTAAATGTAAGGCCAGACACTATCAAACTCTTAGAGGAAACATAGGCAGAACACTCTATGACATAAATCACAGCAAGATCCTTTTTGACCCACCTCGTAGAGAAATGGAAATAAAAACAAAAATAAACAAATGGGACCTAATGAAACTAAAAGCTTTTGCACGGCAAAGGAAGCCATAAACAAGACGAAAAGACAACCCGCAGAATGGAAGAAAATATTTGCAAAGGAAACAACTGACAAAGGGTGAATCTCCAAAATTTACAAGCAGCTCATGCAGCTCAATAGAAACAAACAAACAACCCAATCCAAAAATGGGCAAAAGACCTAAATACACATTTCTCTAAAGAAGATATACAGATTGCCAAAAAACACATGAAAGGATGTTCAACATTACTAATCATTAGAGAAATGCAAATCAAAACTACAATGAGGTATCACCTCACACCAGTCAGAATGGCCATCATCAAAAAATCTACAAACAATAAATGCTGGAGAGGGTGTGCAGAAAGGGGAACACTTTTGCACTGTTGGTGGGAATGTAAATTGATACAGCCACTATGGAGAACAGTATGGATGTTCCTTGAAAAACTAAAAATAGAACTATTATATGACCAAACAATCTCACTACTGGGCATATACCCTGAGAAAACCATAATTCAAAAAGAATCATGTACCAAAATGTTCAGTGCAGCTCTATTTACAATAGCCAGGACATGGAAGCAACCTAAGTGTCCATCAACAGATGAATAGGTCTAGAAGATGTGGCACATATATACAATGGAATATTAGCCATAAAAAGAAATGAAATTGAGTTATTTGTAGTGAGTTGGATGGACCTAGAGTTTGTCATACAGAGTGTAGTAAGTCAGAAAGAGAGAGACAAATACCGTATGCTAACACATATATATGGAATCTAAGAAAAAAAAAAAAAAGGTCATGAAGAACCTAGGGGCAAGACAGGAATAAAGACACAGACCTACTAGAGAATGGACTTGAGCATATGGGGAGGGGGAAGAGTAAGCTGTGACAAAGTGAGAGAGTGGCATGGACATATATACACTACCAAATGCAAAATAGATAGCTAGTGGGAAGCAGCCGCATAGCACAGGGAGATCAGCTTCGTGCTTTGTGACTACCTAGAGGGGTGGGATAGGGAGGGTGGGAGGGAGGGAGACGCAAGAGGGAAGAGATATGGGAACATATGTATATGTATAACTGATTCACTTTGTTATAAAGTAGAATTTAACATACCATTGTAAAGCAATTATACTCCAATAAAGATGTTAAAAATAATAATAGTAATATGGGAATGTTTCAAGTCCAAATTAATAAAAAACAGTTACGTCTTTAAAAACATTTTTCAGTGTAACACAGAAATCGTATTTAAAAAAAAAACAGACCTTAAGTTTTAAAATCAGTATTAAGTCACCTAGTATTTTTATGAGATTTTAACCATATTGTTTCACATTTACCAATAGTTTCATTTGCAGCCATCTTGTCTACTAACTGGATTTGAAGTTCTTCAGTAGATCTGCCCCTCCGCCTACCTCCCCCAGCACTTATCATCTCATTTAGCACAAACTAAGTATGGTTTTTACCATGAGGATTTCTGAAATCTTGGAAATAAGTAAATGCATTCTATGAATTAAATATTAGAAACTCCAGAGAGCCACATGTGGAACCAAGGGCTCACTTGTAAAATTTTTATTAAAGAGGAGACAGATTCAAAATTTCAAACAAGTTGCCTTGTTTACAATCTTAGAAAGAGAGATGTTGGAAATCATTATCACCTAGTAAGTGGAAACCTGCTCAGCTTTATTGTGTCTATGCAGAAAAGAGAAATGGTTAGCCTGACAGTTCATTTTACGCATCAACTTGACTGAGTTATGAGATGCCCAGACATTTGGTCAAACACGATTCTTGGTGTTTCTCTGAGGATATTTTTGATGAGATTAATACTTAAATTGGTAGACTGAGGAAAGCAGATTGCCCTCCCTAATGTGAGCGGGCTTCATCCAATCAGTTAAAAGTTTGAATAGAACAGAAAGGCTGACCCTCTCCAAAGTAAGGGAAAATTCTCCTACCTGACTGCTTTCAAACTGGGACATCGGTTTTTTTCCTGCCTTTGGATTTGAACTGAAACATTGGCTCATCCTGGGTCATGAGTCTGCCAGCCTTTGGAATAGAACCACACCATAGGTTCTCCCAGTTGTCAGGCATTCTGACTCGTATTGGAACAAAATCATTGGCTTTCCTGGGTCCCTAGCTTGCCAGCTCACCCTTCAAATCTTGGGACTTTTCAGCTTCCATAATTGCATGAGCCAATTCTTTATAATAATTCTCTTTATATATACGAATATAAATATATACCTTCTACTGGTTCTGTTTCTCTGGAGAACCCTGACTAACACAGTTAACATGGAGCATAGAAATTTGTAGAACAAAGAGGCAAAAGGTGACTAGTAGTCCCACAACTAATGAGAGTAAAGGGGGAGTTCTTCCCTGGTCCACAGACTCCACCTTCCTGAAATCTATTCCAAGCATGACCTTATTATGGCAATTTTTCAGCTATCACAGCTCAGCACAACTTAACTTCAAACCAACTATGGATCTGTGTTCCCATTCCATACTCACCAAACAACCTCTGGTTTCAATTTAGCTTTCCATGAACAGCTTCTCACCTGGGAAAATCCCCTCCTCATATTAAGTATTTCACACTGTGTGACACACTGTATGGGCACCTGTTCTTTTTGCCTAGTTGGTGTTCATTCAGACTTCTTTTGGTGAAAGCATTTTTATTTCCCTCAATCCATGTTTGTGGAAGGTTGATTCAGTCTTCCAGATATAGACCTAGGAACATGACTTAGGTCTAGATAAATCCAAGTTTCTGTGATTGGTTGAGTGATGGTAAGAGTCCTAATCTAGACCAATGAGAATCAGCCCCCCCAAGACTTTTGCTAGAACCATTTGCAAATATGTGGAATGAGATGTTCCCATTCTGCTGGAGTTGCTAAACTGCTAGAACATAAGCCTGGAATTCCATAGCCAACTTAGCCGTATTTACTTGCCTGAGAACAAAGCCAATGCAGAGGAAAGCAATGCCAAGAGATAGGTTAGTATCTATGCTACTTAATCTAAATATCTGAATCCAGCCATCTCTGAAGAAAGCACTGTTCTTTTCAATTATGGAAGCCAGCAATTTTTATATTGTTTTATTGTTTTGCATAAGCCAGGTTGTGTCGTGTTTGGGCTTTTGTAGCTGACTCACACACGTCAAATTAAAAAATAAATTCTCTGCCTTATGCATTGGTCTCTGTGAAACCGGTTAGTAAGCCCACTCTTGGTGTGCTGACAGATCAGATTTTTGAGTGTACAGAACTGAGGACCAGCCCCTGGACTAGGACAAATTCACCAATTCAGTTGCTGGTCTGAGAGGGTGTATAGTGTAGGAGGTAAGAGCATGCCATAATAAAGACTTGCATTGCACTACATCCTCCCCATTTACTCAGTGAGAGTTCTTGGGCAGGCAAGTTATTTAACCTCTCTCAGTCTCAGTGCTCACATTTGTTAAGTGGAGCTAATAAAATTCCATTTAATTGATACACATAATACATACCGAGAGGACTCAGTAAGAATATAGGTAAGAACAAGAACTAACAGTTACTGATCACCCAGTATGTGCAGCTCCTTGCTGTAAGTCATATATATGTATGTAAAACAAGCAAGAACTGCTTTTTAATCTTAGAGAGTCGTAATTCAGTAAATACTTTTGTTTATTGGTTATTTGAGGTTTAGGATTTTTTTGACTTCTTGATCAGAATCAACAAGATACAAGAGAGTATTATTGCTTATCGTTTTTGGTTTTGGACCCTTCTATTTTCCTTGTATAAAAAAATAAAAAGAAAAATTCAAGTCCTTCCATATGATTAAAGGAGTTCATCTAGAAATAGAAAAACTGAAAGCAAAAATATCAAAAAAGAAAATATTTCATCCCATCATCTTCCTAATTTAAAGTTATAATTCGTCCAATTTTAGCCAGTCTGAGAAACCATATAATATCCTAAGCCTCCAAAACTCAGCAGCTAGTCATGAACAATAAAGAAAGCTCAGTCAAAATCCTTTTGTGGCATCCCTGAACTCATGAACTCTAATCACTTTTCTTGCTCTTTTTTGTGCAGTTCAACTTGTAACAAAGGTGACAGCTTTCAGAAAGAATGGTTCAATCAGTAACCAGAATGTGGAGCTTATAAGAACAGAGCTCTAGGTTCAATCAATTGGTTTCATGGACAAACTGGCTTCATGAAATGAAAAATCCAATTCCATAACTACTATCAACACTGCTATCTCAAACCAGCATTCTTCCAAATACTTGTCCTTAACTGCAGCAGCAACCTGGTAAGAGAATATGAGTGTCTCAAAATCACCCATCAGAACTACGAGACGAAACAACTGCAGCACAGGACCTACAATTTACTTCCTACCTGCTTGGTATCAACTGTCCCATTTAGGGACATAGACCATATTGAACATCTACTTGAAGCTATAGGGATTTACATTCTAGTGTGGAACTTAAAACACTTGTGAAACAACTGTAGAACAGTTTTGCAGGTGAAAATGAAAAATTAGTCTTAATAGTCGGGACATATAAGAGTTTACTGTGTAGCCATCTGTTTCTAAGAGCTGGTCATTTAACTTGTAAGATGACACTGAGTTAAGGACCGAATAGATGAGGAAGTTGAAGCTCAACGCACTTAAGAGATTTGACTGGTATCACCCAGTTTAAAGAGAGAAGGCAGGATTTGACCGAGTTTTATGTAAGGTCAAAATCACTGCTCTTAACCACAGTGCTGTGGTGCTTTCCTAATAGAGCAGTACGAACAGTACAGAGAAAGCCAAGCAGCTAAGTCTTTTGGTGCAAATGGGATCTACTGAATGCAGCAGCGTAGTTAGGAGGCAGCCTTTCATGCCTGAGGGATGATCTGTGTCTTCTGCAAGCAATTGCTTCTGACCAGAGAATTAAACAGTAGATTCCATAAGATTGATTGGAACAGAGTGATCATTACTTTTCCAAAACTGCCCATGGAACCTTGGCAGGTTTTTATGTTTTTCTCAAACAGGAGAATGCCCAGAAGCACTGCCATGAATCTAAATGAACAGACCTTTTAGCAGGATTCTTAGGGGGCAACTTTACAAGTGCCTGAAATAATGGCTAAAGCAATTTTTTTTAATGTATTCAAATAACAATTGTGAGCACAGTCAGACTGTTCCACCTAAGAAGCAAAAGAAAGGTAATTACCTGTAAAATGCATAAAATGTATATTGATTACTTATCATTAACTCTGAACACCTTTATGCTAATGGATAGACTAAGACGAGCTTCTAGCTATAAGGTGACAGAAACAGCCAGAGTAAGTCAAAGGAACACAAAGACCTTCCCAGATGAGTGAATGACATCCCAGTAACCCTGAAGGATCCCTGTGACCCGCCACAACCTTCAATCACCTGTGGAAACAGTAAATAATGAGAGAAAATCCAGCAGGCACTAGAGACCACTTCACAGACATGAGCTTGTCCTTACACAGTCTCTAAGGTGAAAACAAACCACATATTAGGCAAAATCTAGAGAAGCAAGAAAGGATATAAATGACAAGCTCCAACAGAAAAGTCAAAGTCTTAATTCTCTGAATCCCAAGAATCTTTTTTCTTCTTTTTAACTTTTTTTTAATTGAAGTATAGTTGATTTACAATATTGTGTTAGTTTCTGGTGTACAGCATACTGGGAAGCACATTTTAAGGGAATGCACAGAAGTTACTTAATGTTTACTGTGTTCCTGCATTGTGCTCGGCAACTTATATACAATACATGCAGAAACACGAGTTCTCAGTAAATCTTTTAGTGCTTTTCTTCTTTCATAATTTATCCTTCCCTACTGGAAGCAGAAATTATCCAAGGAGCCATGGCAAAAATGTAAGCAGAATAATAGGACAGTACAAGTCACTCCTGATTTTGACATTTTTCTTTTGTATGTGGTAGCTTTGGTCAATTTTGAAAAGAATTTTGAGAACAAGAGTCTGATTTTTTATCAAGCACTTTTACTTAGCTTATGGTGACTTCAGTAATAGAGAAAGAACTAGGTTGCCAATAACTAAAATAATTTCATTGAAGTAATTTATAATGACAGATGGACAGATATGGATATATTGATAGATACAGATATATAATCTCTACTTTAGTCCCTTTTCTTTCTCTGTAAACCTCATAGCAAACACTATAGTGAGGCAAAGATTTCATCTTACAGAGGTACCAGTGGAAGGTTAAAACATAAAACTGAAACATGTTTCTCCAGCAGAGTGATACAATTAGAACACTTCTAAGTGTCCAGTGCAAACTCAAGTGAGAAAGGACTTAATTCTCAATTTTTGAGCCACATCTAAAATGCTTCATATCTATACTCAAAAAAACTTCTTAATAACAAGGTCCTGGGACATCCCTGGTGGTCCAGTGGTTAAGAATCCGCCTCCCAATGCAGGGGATGCAGGTTCGATCCCTGGTCGGGGAACTAAGATTCCACATGCTGTGGGGCAACTAAGCCCACGTGCTGCAACTACTGAGCCCACACACCACAAATACAGAGCCCATGCGCTCTGGAGCCCGCACACCACAAGTAGAGAGAAGCCCGAGAAGCCCATGTGCCACAGTGAAGAGCCCGCGTGCTGCAACGAAAGACGTGCCACAACTAAGACCCAATGCAGCCAAAAATAAATAAATAAATTTTTTTTAAAAAAAAAAACGTCCTACTGTATAGCACAGGGAACTATAGCCAATATCTTGTAATAACCTAAAATGGAAAAGAATCTGAAAAGGAATATATAAAACTGAATCACTTTGCTGTACACCAGAAACTAACACAACATTGTAAATCAACTATACTTCAATTTAAAAAAACAAACAAGCTTCTTGCCAAGTCAGCAAACTATCTTTGATTCTTGTAGCTATGTTTTGGGCTAATATGAGAGGCAATATATCATAATGTTTATGAACAGAAATGCTTGAATCAGTTGCCTGGGGTTTAACTCTTGGGTCTACCATTCAGTAGCTCAGTGATTTAGCACAAGTTACCTAACCTTTCAAACCTCAGCATCCTCATCTATAAAATGGGTGTAATAGAAGTATATACTTCATGTGCTGTTGTAAGAATAAAATGAAGTAAGAAAATAAAGAACCTTAGAACAGTGCCTGGTATATTCTATGCACTCAACAGATGTCAGCTAATATGATTACCAAATTTCAAGGTATTACAATTGTGGCAGGATAATTTGAGATATTAATCTGTTTTATATTGTTCTGTTCTCATTGATGCAGAAGATTCAAAAGGCTGGGAGTGATTTTGTATATTTTTATCTTTCCTCCTTCAAGAAAAGTATCAAGATTTTCAGTCCTAGCATGTAAGAATTTCTCTTGCCCCAGGACAGAATTAGCAACTTCTGTTTTCTAAAACCTTTAATGAAGCAATAGGGCTGAATTTCATTTGGGAAGGAATAGGAGAGATGAAGGAGAAGGATGTGGCCTGGAAGAAATGAGAGGGTGAGCATCTCTCAGACCTAGAGCTAGATGGGGTTGGATTTGTGGCAAATGGATGAGATCCGTGCCCCTGCTGCACACAGGGCCCCAGATGGGAGACAGAGAGGGATACCTGAGGTCAGCCTCTAGGGTCTAGGCCTGGAGAGAAGCATCAGGTCTCGTGTGGGCCAGAAGGAGGACCACTCCAACAGAGATCTCTGAGCAGACCCAGAACAGTCCTGCCAGAAAAATGACAGAAGACCAATCTGTGTAAAAGCATCATGTAACAGAACAAACAATGGTAGTGACAAAGATAATATGGCCTATTGACCAGGTCACTTGCTCATCTCCACTTGCCCCAATTCAAGTCTTACAGAGCCATAAGAAAGAGAAGCCCCCAAATCAAGACTTATATTGTGTTTCTTACTGCCCTGGAAATTTGAACCAGGCCTATAATTAATTTGTTTTAAAAAGATGACATTCGGGAATTCCCCGTGGTTAGGATTGGCACTTTTGCTGCCAAGGGCCCGGGTTTGATCTCTGGTTGGGAAATAAGATCCCACAAGCTGCAGGGCATGGCCAAAAAAAAAAAAAAAAAAAGATGAAGCTCTTCAACTTCAGCAATACAGAGCCGGGAAGTACGAGTTTTGGAGTTATTTTGCCCTCAGTTTAAATACTAGCTATGTGTGTAACCATGAGTAAAGGACTTAAAGTCACTAAAACTTAGTTACCATATTTATAAAATAATAACATATCAAAGCATATGTTTAAAAATTAATAATTCATAAGTTGATGGGTACATCATATGGCACATTGTGGGTGCTCAATAAATGGTAGCTATTATTATATAAATGTGCTCCATTAGGCAGAAAAATAATGGTCAATGAAAGATGACCCTGCCATAAAAGGGTGCCTGTCAAAGGTGCAGTGGTACACAACTCAGATCCCCTTCAGGACCAAGGCATTCTTGAACTAGGCTACCTGAAATGTGGATCACATGCCGCATGCGTTAGCAGAATCTGGGAAAGCACGTTTAGACCTGTATCTTCAGGTGCTGGAAAGGGGGAATGGAACAGAAAGTTGGATAAGGGAGAATTTATCAGTATGGGAGCACTATCCTACGACACAGGATT
Source organism: Globicephala melas (assembly GCF_963455315.2). Lineage (NCBI taxonomy): Eukaryota > Metazoa > Chordata > Mammalia > Artiodactyla > Delphinidae > Globicephala > Globicephala melas. Next base: position 56,116,796 of record NC_083317.1, on the reverse strand, counting down.
TAACACTCTGCAAGGACCTAAGGAGATGGTGCTAGCGTGCTGCTCAGATAACCTTGGAAGCGCAAATAAAGTGATCATCTACATTAGTTGAATTAGAAATACCAGAAATTCCTCATTCATGTATAGATTGGCTCAGTATGCGTGGGCAAGCTGAAAATTGCCAAGTCCTGCATCTCACTCAGAGATTGACAGGGGCAGAGTAGAGAGACAAAGTAGGTAATTAAATAGTTAATTCCGCTAGGGGATTGTAAGTAAAGAAAAAAGTACAGTGCATGCTGCAACTAAAGGAGCCCTCATGCTGCAACGAAGATCTCACACATGGCAACAAAGATCCCACGTGCCACAACTAAGGCCCGGCGCAGCCAAATAAATAAATATTTTAAAAAAAGAAAGAAAAAAGTATGGGAAACCCCTGGAAGTTAATGACCACTCGAGAGAGCAGGTTTGCTGAACCACAAAACCAAGCAGGCTTGCCTAGGAACAAAACCGTGAAACAGAAGCATGAGACATCCCCCAAAACAATAAAACAATGGGGTCATGAGACCCACATCCTGCCCAGTGAGCTCAGTAAGTTAACTGTTATTGGCTTAAGAGTTATTGGTGTAATTAAGGTTATTTGTATAAGAATAAATCTTAGTACAGGGGGATATCTTTTTCTTTTCCTTTCTTTTTATATTTTAACTTCCTTTGACCAGAGCTTAACAGAAATCTGAAATCATGTATATCCCAACAGATAGGGGGCTGGTGAGTTTGAGAGGACTTCAGGCAACGTGGTGATTCAAACTTCTCAATGCTCTTTGAATATGAAAATGTAATGAGAAGATTGCTCCATCTTCTGGGTAATATTCCTGAGGATGAATTATTACTATCTTTGTATTCCTCTAGAAAGTCTTTTTGTAGCATTTATTTAAAATGACTCTGTATCCCATCACACACAATATTTTGTTATTCAGAGAAAGGAAGGACATTTCTCTATAAGTATATCTTAGAGACTTCAGGGGTACCTCTGGAAATTGCACTGTGTTACCTCTTCATGCTGCAGTTCAGAACTCCAGAAAGATTTCCCCAGACTCTTCTTGGATTCTACTTTTGTTTTCTCATTGTTCTGGATGAAAGTCATTCCTCCACTACCAGGGACTCCACCTAGCCTATGATAGTTGTGAGTCCCTCCTCAGCAGTTTTTTCAATGATACAAAATTCTCTATTTCCCAAGAGACTACTACTTAAGGCAGAAAGAAAATTTTTACTGCCACATCCGGCTTGCTCTATTTTTAATAAGAATCCACAAAACTAGAAAATCCTTTAAACTAGAACTATTTGACTAGATTAGAACAACTCAGCTTCTAGCTCACCAAACACAGATACTAAAGTAAGAAGTAAATCCAGCCAGTACTGCCTTTTCCCACAAAACAGACTTGGGAGCGAGAGTAAAACACGTAACAAAGAGCTGTAAACTTCTAGAATTATGTAGGTTTAATCCATTGAGTCCCTGTATTTTTTAAAGTCCTGGTGATGCCAGATGGCTGTCTTGATTAATAAGATGATGCAGAAATCCAGTGTGTCAAATTCACGGCTACTTAACACTATTCAAATTAGCTAGGTAAAGCATGCTGCACCTTCCCAAGTGGGGTTTGCTTTGGGGAAACTGTGAGGGTCAGGATTTGAAGACTGATCTGAATTTCATTAAAACTGAGTTACTGGTTCATTTGTGTATCCTTGGGCAAATCATTTCAGCAGTTAAAAAAAATAATGCTCAAGGCTAAAAGATTAAATCCCCTAATAAAAAATGAGCAAGGTAAATGATAATACTATTATGATAAACTTTGTCATTTATTGTTATTGCTTTTGGGTCTAGCTTTCTCTAAGCTCTTATTACTATTATTATTCATCATTTTTAATTGTGTGCAAGGACCACATACCTCGTGCTATGTATCACTCAGAGATGGTCCCTTACTATCCTAGCTCATTAAAGATACTCTCTTGAGTCTGGGGCAGGAAGACCCAGTGGAATAACGTTTTAAAAACTAAAGCAGGAACTCAGAAACCAGCTTTAATAGCACTCCTTCCAGGAACTCTGATAAAGCTGAGAGGACCCATTACTGTAGGTGCCACGTGCTGGTACAATAATGGTATGAGTTAATGCATCAGGCAAGGCCACAGCCTAATGAGATGTTTCACTCACCCATTGACAGATTGAGGCAGAGATCTGCTAGTTTATTCGTTCATTCATTTACCTGCTATATGTAACACACCCTAATAAGTGCTAAGAAAGATGCAACAGAAATTAACCCATATTCAGTATACAGATGGTGCCTAATAAACATTCTTTCACTTCCAGAAGCTTAAAATATTTTACAGCGATAAGATACTGGAAAGAGCTAAGTAAATGTAAAAAGTAGGATATCAAGGCAGTGTTGCACGATAGAAAGAACATAGGTTTCTGCCAATACCAAAATGTGTTATTTAAAGTTATTTCTTTATTATTTAAAGCTATAGGAAATAAAATAGTGTGTTATCCATGTAAGACTAGACAGATCAACGGTATAGAACAGAGAACAGTACTATAAATAACCATGTAAATGTAGATGAAAACAACAAAAAGATACCACTTTCAGCAACCAGATTAAATGTTTGACAATACCACCTGCTGGTAAGAGTGGTGGGAAGAGGGAAATCTTATATAGAATGTAGGACAAATTAGAATAGCTACTCTAGCAAAGCAATTTGGCAATATTTAGATAAACCCCAAAATACTCAAACCCTCTAAACCAACAGTTCAACTTCTAAGTATTTTTTCTACATCAACTTTCACACAGTTTCTTACACAGAAACTCCACCCAAAGAGACACATAAAAATATGCACAATGCATCACTGGGGAGAATGTAATGTCAATTAGTCAAAGAACAGTGCTATGAAAAGAGAACCATAGATGTAGAATTTTAAACAAAACTTGGTCATCTACTATGAATGGCATTGCAGGAAGGAAGGAGGGAAATGCTTAATATCCAGAGGCTAGGCGAACACCATACCTCAGTTCCTTAACACGTCAAAAATCGCAAACTTTCTTTAGTATATGGCACTTCCTAAAAAAGCCCCTCAAGAATTTTTTTGGGTTTTCAGAAGCCTTCTGACATACAGGTAGATCTCATGACACTCAGCAGGGAGGGAAGAGCAGACCAAATTATCACATGTCAGCAATCTTCAAAAGGTTATTAAAAAGATATGCTTCTAATACATGTTTGAAAGAGGATTAGAGTGTCTTTCCAATAAAACACAAGTACTTATCATTCTGTTAACGGGTAAGATTTATTTAATGAAGAAGATGTTTTTTCATCAGTGGACGAATAAAATATGGTATATTTATTCAATGTATTTATGTAAATGAAACTGATCTATATGTACCAGCATGGGGACAGATCTAAGTAAAATAAATGGCTTCAAAAAGATGTGTGTAGCATGATATTTACATGCATTAAAAAACAAGGAGTCTAAGGTTTTAGGCCACATACACATGTAGGAAAACAATGAACTAAAATGATATAAACTAAATTCTTCATAGAGGAGAGAAAGAAGAGGATAGGATTGAAGAGGGCAAATTTAAATTTATTTATAATAGTTTAATTATTTTATATTTTAAAAATCTGAACAAAATAAGAAAAGATTTTACATTTCATAATTATAGTGACAGATGTACATACGATTGCTGAATTGTTTATTTCTTCTTTCAACTCTGTCTTTGGCTTCATGTACTGGAAGCTCTATTGTCAGATACATATTAATTTATAATTGTTATATCTTCCTGATGTAGTGATTTTTTAGCATTATGAAATGTCCCTCTTTGTCTCTCTGTCCCTCTTTGTCTCTAGTAATATTCCTTAAATTTTATTTTATGAATACAACCATTCTAGTTCTATTATGCTTAATGTTTATAATTATATATATATATTTTTTTCATCTTGCTATTTTCAATCTTTGTATATCTTTTAATCTAAAATATATCTCTTGGGACTTCCCTGGTGGCTCAGTGGTTAAGAATCCTCCTGCCGATACAGGCGACACGGGTTCAATCCCTGGTCCGGGAAGATCCCACATGCCGCGGAGCAACTAAGCCTGCGCTCTAGAGCCCGCAAGCCACAACTACTGAAGCCTGCGTGCCTAGTGCCTGTGCTCCGCAACAAGAGAAGCCACCACAATGAGTCTCCCGTGCACCGCAATGAATAGTCCCTGCTTGCCGCAACCAAAGAAAGCCCGCGCGCAGCAATGAAGACCCAACGCAGCCAAAAATAAATAAATAAATAAGTTTATTTTTTTTAAATAAATCAAATAAAATATATCTCTTACAGAAAGCATATAATTAAATTTTTCTTTGTCATCATGTTTGATAATCTTTGCTTTTCTTGATAATCTTTGCTTTCTGATGAACAGTTTAGTCTACTTACTTTGAGTTTAATTATTGATATGGTTATGTCTATCATTCTGCATTTGTTTTCTATATGACTCATGTCTAGTTTTTTTCGTCAGCTTCTCCTTAATTGACTTTGTTGTTAACCCCACAAATTAGAAAATTTTGTTGTGTTAGTTCAGGTCTTCAAGAAGCAGGATTAAATGAGTGAGGATTTTAATAGGGGAAACCTCTGTTAGAAAAAGTGGAGAGAGGCTGGGAAAGTCAGGCCATGAAGCAAGTTTTATCCTAAATGAAGGAAAAAGGGGAAGTTGTTTGGGCTGTGGCATTCTAAATGCTATAGGAGTCTTCAAGGCAAAGATCATCTTGAAATGAATCCTGTATTTCCTAGGAACAGGCCTGCCTTAGTAACTCTGTGCACTCAGTCAATGGTTGGGAACAGCACATGGAGAAAGTGAGCTTGGAGCAACTAAGTGATGGATTTCAGAGTGTAGAGACTAGAGCTCTCAATCACTTATGCTCCCTTTTATTGGAGATCTGCAGGATGTACTTTTATTACATACTAGGGACAATTTTTACTTTACATTCATCTACTGGGTTGGCCAAAGAGTTTGTTTGGGTTATTCTATAAGATGTTATGCAAAACCCGAATGACCTTTTTGGCCAACCCAATACATGGTTGCCAGTGTCTTTGCCCATCATTTCTTCTTGCATACAGGACGTTTTTAAGGGTTCACTTTTCTTCTTGAAGTTCATTTTTTTAAAGTCCCTTTTATGAATCTCTATGCTAATAAATTCTCTTAGTTTTTGTTTGTTTAAAAAATTGTCTTGACCCTCATTCTTGAAAGTTAAACTTAATAAGGATGAAAAAGCAAGTTGAGAATTATTTTCCCTCAGGATTTTTAAAGTTATTCTTTTGTATATTATCATCCATTGTTTTTAAAATGATCCGGTGTTAGTTTAATTATCATTCCTCAGTAGGTAATCTGTCTTTTTCCTCCACTGTGTTTGAGATATTCTCTTTGTCTGTGGTGTACTGAAAAATCACCACAATATTGCAGATGTGGATTTATTTTTATTTACCTTCATTGGTATACTTCGAGCTTTCTGTATTAGTGAATTAATTTACTTGATTCTTTTTAGAAAACTGCCTGCTATTATTTCTTTGATATTGTCTTTTACATTCTCTCTTCTCTCTTTTCTCAATTATGACAGACCTATTTATTCTATCTGTGATATCTTTTAGTCTCTCTTTTATAAATATTTTCTATCTTGTATTTTATATTTTCTATCCTTGTCTCTCAGTGCTTTACTGTGTAATTTCTTCAGGTCTATCTTCAATTCACTAATTTTTAAATATTTATTTATTTATTTATTTTGGCTGCATTGGGTCTTTGTTGCCGTGCACAGGCTTTCTCTAGTTGCGGTGAGTGGGGACTACTCTTTGTTGCAGTGTGCCGGCTTCTCACTGTGTGGCTTCTCATGTTGCGGAGCACAGGCTCTAGGTGCGCAGGCTTCAGTAGTTGTGGCACGCAGGCTCAGTAGTTGTGGTGTTCAGGCTTAGCTGCTCCACGGCATGTGGGATCTTCCCGGACCAGGACTCGAACCCATGTCCCCTGCATTGGCAGGCGGATTGTTAACCGCTGAGCCACCAGGGAAGTCCCCATTCACTAATTTTAAATTCATGTATGTGTCAGTTGCTATTTAATTCATCCTAGATGATAAGACCACTAGAAATGGTCATTTCTAAAACCATTTGGTCTATTTTTGTATTATTTAAACTTTTTTTGCTTATTTAACAAATAGTTTTATTGTAATGTGAAAACCATTCAGATTATTTAAACCTCCATACAAACAAAGGAAAAATACCAGATTTCAAAAGGCTAAATAAGCTTAAATAATATTGAATTTAATTATACTTACTGGTACGTTTTGGGAATACTCATTAGCATTTATTACCTTTGTTCAAATCACTGAATAAATAATTATTTTTACAATTTACATTTTATTTATTTATTTTTTGCGGTATGTGGGCTTCTCACTGTTGTGGCCTCTCCCATTGCGGAGCACAGGCTCCGGACTCGCGGGCTCAGCAGCCATGGCTCACGGGCCTAGCCGCTCCACAGCACGTGGAATCTTCCCAGACCAGGGCATGAACCCATGTCCCCTGCATCGGCAGGTGGACTCTCAACCACTGCGCCACCAGGGAAGCCCTACAATTTACATTTTAGATTTTTATTATCCTCATCATTTAATTGTCCCTTAATTCTTTATTTCTTGGTTTTATTTGCAAAAAATGTCATGTTTTGACATAGATTCATAATAAAACACTGCCTATATTTTCCAAGTGTTGTGTAGTTTAAAAATGTCTTATCTAAAATATTCAGTTGGAATTAAATCAAGTATATATCCGAGAAAGGCAAGTATTTTCAACAGAGTTTTGAGGTAGTATCCTAAGAAATATGTTAAATTTGTGATTCAAAATAACATCTATTCAACATAGGAAAAAAAGACACTATTTTTCCTTTCAAGTACAATATTTATAAATGTTTTAAAATTACCGATTAAATGTTCAAATTGCAGCCTTAGAGTTGTGATGTATGTATCCAAACCCATCATAAAAACTGCGTTTTAAAATTAAGTTATACATTCAAATATATCAAATTTCAATGGCTATAACTTCAACCTATAAATATTAAGCTACATGTCAATACATGTTTAAAGGATGTGGAGAAATAAATTTATCTAGGACTTTGAAATAATCATGCAATATATATACTATATTTGTGAAGTCTGGATTATAGGATTATAGTGTTATGTACAGCTTTATAAAAATTTTTATATTTTAAATGAGTGATTTAAGGATATACATAGATTATCTAAAAGTGTTAAAAATGTAATTGGGTTTTATTGTATATAAACCTAATCTTCAAAAATATGGACATTTTAGGGTTTCCCTGGTGGCGCAGTGGTTGAGAGTCTGCCTGCCAATGCAGGGGACACGGGTTTGTGCCCCGGTCCGGGAAGATCCCACATGCCGCAGAGCGGCTAGGCCCGTGAGCCATGGCCACTGAGCCTGCGCTTCCGGAGCCTGTGCTCTGCAGTGGGAGAGGCCACAACAGTGAGGGGCCTGCATACCAAAAAAAAAAAAAAAAAATGGACATTTTAGCACACGACCAGCAACCTTTAGATTGATATCTTGATGTTTGAGATGTACATGTTTTTCTATGCTATTTAATCAATATATTGGCATGTAGATTAATTTTATGTACTGAAGTGAAACAAATTTCAAGTTTGATGTTTTTTAATATATACTTGCATCTAAAGGTTGTATACATAATGGCTTTGGCTTCTGTATGAGAATATGGTGCTAAAAGTTGCTAGAGTCATGTAAAGATTATGAGAGGAAGGCCATGAGAATCTCAGAGACTTGTGTCTGAGTCCTAACACTGTTGAGCCTGAACCATTTTGGAAAAACTTAACTCCAGACTTCTTGTATTATGAGGTAATGTCTGTCTTTGTTAGTTAGTTCACTTTTAGTTGGCTATTCTGTTATTTGCAGTCAAAGCCTTCCTAAGTGGTATATAACCATATAATTTTTTCTTGGAATGTAAGAATTTTTCTACTCCATCATCAATAGGTTAAAAGAGAAAATAGTGAAAAGAAGTGACTGACAAAATACATATTCTTAAAGAAAATTCTTAGCCAACTGTAAATAGAAAGAAATTTCTTTAAAGTTAGCTTCTAGAAAACCATTCTTAAAGAAAGATCAGAACTATACTTGTTTTAGTCAAAACCAAAGAGGTACATCCACTCTCACTAGTACTTGCAACATTGCACTGGAGATCCTAGCCTCTGCAGTTACATATACACACATACACACACATAGAGACACACCAAAGAAATGAAGTATAAATAGAAATAAATAGACCAAACTCTCATTATTTGCAGGTGATTTTACAAAATCAAATACTTAGAAAATTCTAGAATACCCGCCAAGACACTGCATGACCACAGGCCTTGCTAATTTAAATACTACATGCCTGACACATACTTTTTTTTCACTCCACAAATATTTATTGACTCTCTACCATGTGTCAGTTACTGTGCTAGATCATGGAGATTCAAGTCAAGCAATATGGCACATTCCCTGACAATTATAAAACTGTATCTACTATGAGAGATAAACAAACATTAATCAAATATTTACACTAACATAAATCACAGAGTGTGTTAAGTCCCCTTAATAAAATGTACAGTGATCTATAGGGAAACCTAACAATCTGGGGAACTGAAGAAAAATCATCAATATAAGAGATTCAAAGAATGATGAAAAGTTAATTAGATGAGGCAGAGGAAGGAGAAGAAAATATTTCCAAAAGAAACACAGCACAAGCCGTGGCACCTGGAGGGAGCATAGCCCATTAGAGAGACTGAAAGATGGGCAGCATTGTTTAGGGAAAATTCTCCATGGCGTTTATGGACATCTTGCATCAGCGTATCAGCTCTTATGCTGGACCATATTCCCAAGGATGTTTGTTTAGCAACCATCTTGGAATACAGAGATAATATCTCTCTGTCTCTGGGGCAAAAGAGCATATTTTTTTCCTGACCAGAAAAATAAATATAATATCTTCCTCCAGGTCAAAGCTTGGACAAGTTTGCTAACAACGTACTTATAAGATAGAGGGTTTCCTAAGCTCAGGGAAACCCTGTGACACAGACCCACTGCGTGCATGGCATTCAGCTGAGCCTATATCCACATCACCCTCACAGAACTTGGGAGGCAAGAAGAACCAACATGAAACTGAGCTATGCACAGTGATATCCTTTGTCTCTGAGCGAGGAATCTTGCGTCTTCTGCTAGCATCTATGAAACTGCTACATTGTTACTTTGTTAGCAGGCTACATTGTTAGCTTTCAAGTACTGTAGCATAAAACCTAAGCCCCTTCACATTTCATGACAAGGGTGAGTGAAACAACTTGGAATGGCAAAGTATGAATCTGTAAAGAAAAGCAGCATCTTATGAGACATGGTCAGGAGAAATATTGCAATATATTTAACACCATCTGGTATACGCACTAGCCAGTCTGAATAAACTCAAGAGAATCAGAAGAGCCATTAATAAACCAATATAGATTTAGTGCTGCATACTAGCTAAATATCAGGTTTAGCTATGGATATTTTATTTTTATCAATGAGATATCACCTCACACTTGTTAGAATGGTGACTATCAACAAAACAAGAGATAACAAGTATTGTCAAGGATGTGGAGAAACAGGAACCCTCGTGCACTGTTGGTGGGAATGTAAATTGGTGCAGCCACTACGGAAAACTGTATGGAGGTTCCTGAAAAAATTAAAAATAGAACTACCATACAATCCAGCAATTCCACTCCTGGGTATTTATCTGAAGAAAACAAAAACGCTAATTCAGAAAGATCTAAGAACCCCCATGTTCATTGTAACACAGTTCACAATAGCCAAGATATGGAAGCAACCTAAGTACCCATCAATAGATGAATGGATAAAAGAAAATTTAGTATATATATACAATGGAATATCACTCAGCCATAAAAATAATGAAATCTTGCCATTTGGGACAACCTGGATGGACCTAGAGGGTATCATGCTAAGTGAAATAAGTCAGACCAAAAAGAAAAAAAACAAAAAACTTCATGATTTCACTTATATGTGAAATATTAAAAAACAAAACAAATGAAGAAACATAACAAAACATATACAGAGTTATAGATACAGAGAAAAATAACAGGTGTTTGCCAGAGAGGATGGGGTTAAGGAGAAGAAATAGGTGAAGGAGATTAAGAAGTACAAACTTCCAGTTGCAAAATAAATGAGACATGGATATGAAATGTACAGTGTGGGGAATACAGTCAATAACTATGTAATATCTTTGTATGGTGACATATTGTAACTAGACTTATGATGATCAGTTTGAAATATACAGAAATATTGAATCACTATGTTGTATAACAGGAACTAACATGATGTTGTAGGTCGATTATACATCAACAAACAAACAAACAAACAAACTCATAGAAAAAGAGATCAGATTTGTAGTTACCAGAGGTAGGTGTGGAGTAGAGGGGGAATTGGACAAATGTAGTCAAAAGAGACAAATTTCTGGGGCTTCCTTGGTGGCGCAGTGGTTGAGAGTCCGCCTGCCGATGCAGGGGACTCGGGTTCGTGCCCCGGTCCGGGAGGATTCCGCATGCCGCGGAGCGGCTGGGCCCGTGAGCCATGGCCACTGATCCTGTGTGTCCGGAGCCTGTGCTCTGCAGCAGGAGAGGCCACAGCAGTGAGAGGCCTGCGTACCGCAAAAAAAAAAAAAAAAAGATACAAACTTCTAGTTATAAGATAAATAAGTATTAGCAGTGTAATGTACAGCATGATAAATATGATTAACACTGCTTATATTATATATGAAGTTAAGAGAGTAAATCCTGAGCTCTCATCACAAAGGAAAAAATTTTTTCTATTGCTTTAATTTTTTTTTTTTTTTTTTTTTTTTACGGTACACGGGCCTCTCACTGTTGTGACCTCTCCCGTTGCGGAGCACAGGCTCCGGACGTGCAGGCCCAGCGGCCATGGCTCACGGGCCTAGCCGCTCCGTGGCATGCAGGATCTTCCCGGACCGGGGCACGAACCCGCGTCCCCTGCATGACAGGCAGACTCTCAACCACTGCGCCACCAGGAAAGACCCTATTGCTTTAATTTTTATCTGTATGAAATGATGGGTGTTCAACTAAACTTATTGTGGCAATGATTTCATGATGTAAGTCAAATCTTTATGCTGTACACCTTAAGGTGCTGTATGTCAATTATATTTTAATAAAACTAGAAGAAAAGGCTTCCCTGGTGGCGCAGTGGTTGGGAGTCCGCCTGCCGATGCAGGGGACACGGGTTTGCGCCCCGGTCCGGGAGGATCCCACATGCCGCAGAGCGGCTGGGCCCGTGAGCCATGGCCGCTGAGCCTGCGCGTCCGGAGCCTCTGCTCCACAACGGGAGAGGCCACAACAGTGAGAGGCCCGCGTACCACAAAAAAAAAAAAAAACTAGAAGAAAACACCAATATGCTTATCTTATTTTCAATAATAAAAACAAACTCCTAATCTGAAAAAAAAAAGACAATATTAAGTGCTTGCAAGGATGCAGAGTAACTGGAATTCTCATTCATTGCTGGTGGTAATGCAAATGGTACAAACACTTTGGAAAAAAAATTGGCAATTTTTTTATTAAGTTAAACATATACTTAACACATAGTCCAGTAATTCCACTGCTAGTTATTTACACAAGGGAACTGGAAACTTTTGTTCTCATAAAAACTTGTACACAAATGTCAATAACTGGAAGCAACTGAAACGTTCTTTGGCTGGTGAATATATAAGCAAACCGTAGTACATCCAAATACTGGAATATTATTCAGAATGGAATAAAAGGGAACAAATTACTGGTTCATGTGACATGGATGAAGCTCAAATGCCTTGTGCTAAGTGAAAGAAGGCAGACTTAAAAGACTATGTTTTGTATGATTATATGACACTGTGGAAAATGCTAAATTATAGGAATATATCAGCGGTTGCCAGGGGGTGAATGTGGCTTGAGAGGACAACTAGAAAAGGGCAGCTCAAGGAAATCTTTGGGGGTGAGGGAACTGTTCTGTATGTTGATAATGGTGGTCTGACTGCATGCATTTGTCCTACCCATAGAAGTGGACACCAAAAACAGTGAATTTGACTGTATGTAAATTTAAAAAGGCGAATTAAAAAAAAAGAAAAATTCAAAATCATCATAGGTAGTGATACTAAAAGATTTGGTCTTTTAAAAGATTACTCTGATGACAACTAAACACAATTTAGTGAACATGGATTGGATTCTGAACCAGAGGAAAAAATTATTGCACCAAAGATATTAGTGGGAAAAATGGAAAATTTGATCAAAGTCTGTAGACCAGATGATAGTATTATGTTATTATTAATCTCTGATTTTGATCATTGTACTGTGGTTATTTAAAATCATTTCTCATTTTTAAGAAATATACACTGAGGTGTTTAGAGGTAAAGAGGTATCGTGAGTGCAGTTTACTTTCAAACCGTTCCCCTCAAAAGGTATAAATATAAAAAGAGATAAAGAGAAAAGGGAGGGAAGGAAGGAAGGAAGGAAGGTGGGAGGTAGGAAGGACAAGAGAGAGAATGATAAATAAATGTGGTAAAATGTTAAGATTTGGGAAATCTCGATGAACATTACATGAGATGTCTTTATTTTTGAAACTTTTTGTAAGTCTAAAATTATTTCAAAATAAAAACCTTAAAAAGAGATTACCTTGTTTACAATATGAGAAATGTGTTAGAGGGAGTCATACAGTAGGCAAGCAAAGCATATGTCTAAATAATAAATTAATATAATCTGACATTTAAATCAAGCACAGTGTTGCCTGATTTAGTTGACTTTTACCTTCCCAACACAAGATGTGATATAGTCATCTGCTTTTAGTTGATGTTTTATTATTCAAACATTCTAAATCATTTTTAGTAGTTTTAATCCAGCCTTATATCTAAAAGGGATAAAGATTTTCCTCGCTCCTTTCTCAATTGTCACTGGAGAATTTTCCTAAAATCTCCATTTCTAAAAATTTATTCCACTTTGTCATTTAAATTTCCTAGCCTTCTCCCTACATGTTCTTTTATTTCACATTCATGATCTAGCCTGGTTTCCACACTCAGTGACAGTCTCATCTGCTTCTCCACTGCTTTGTGCAGTTCTGAAATTAACTAATGTTATGTCTTGTTAGCTTGCCCAGCATAGTCCCATCTGCAGACTTAATGAGCAATCTCTCCATTCCGTCACTGGGGAAGATGCTAATTATTAAATTATATGGTAGAGTATGAAGAATCAATCTCTCTCTCTCTCTTTCTCTCTCTCTCACACACACACAAATACAGCTACATACAGGCTAATTCTAAACTCTGGAAAGAATAAATGAGAAGAGAATCTCAATAACAGCATGTCTGCTTTCTGAATGCCTTTGTGTTATGCTATTTGTGGTTAGTCCACAGAACAAATGATAACAACAATTTTATAGATATACATATTTATGAGAATATATATGTGTGGACTCAGGACCTCCTGGAGCTATGGGAGAGTCTCACTCACACTTGATCAACAAAGATATTGCCATGTGCAGTCTATTTGCAGCTAGGTTGTATCATGCTGAAAACCAGGCCAGCTGTCTAAGTGTCGGAGGCAAAGAGAGCTAAGCTGGCCGTTTTGGATCTCGTGCAGGTTGCAGGGATGCTGGAGGGGCCTGGGTCTTCAGCTCGCTTTCAGTATCACCCAGGAAACTTAAGTCTGGGTGATGTTTTTCTCAGAAAGAAAAAATGAAGTTGACTCCTAGCTCCCCCTTTGCTTTTCTGCAACTTAAAAAGTATTATCAAGAGCACATTTTTACTGAAAGGAACCAAAAAGAAGGCTGTGAGGTCCAGAAGTCCAGGGTTCCAATTTCCTCCCCAGTCCCTGAGAATCGTTTATATATTGACAGGATACACTCAGCCTTAGGATGTTAGGAAAACCGAAGCAGAGAGGATTAGACAAAGGCCAAATGGATCTTTAGAAAGAAATCAGATAATTGTAGCATCTGACATTTCGATCACAATACCAGGTCATGGTTTTTTTTTTTTTTTTTTTTCTCGGTATGCGGGCCTCTCACTGCTGTGGCCTCTCCCGTTGCGGAGCACAGGCTCCGGACGCACAGGCTAAGCGGCCATGGCTCACGGGCCCAGCCGCTCCGCGGCATGTGGGATCTTCCCGGACCGGGGCACGAACCCGCGTCCCCTGCATCAGCAGGCAGACTCTCAACCACCGCGCCACCAGGGAAGCCCAGGTCCTGTTTTATTAGATGCCATTTCACCAGCAGTTATCAGTACTATCAGTGAAACAAATGTCCTGCTATAGAATTTGCAGCTGAGGGACAGAGGCAGGAAATGGCATACAACCAAGCTCAGCAGAATAAGTATAATTAACACGAGTATTACATTTGGGTCACTCACGAACTGCACAGAGGTAGAGGGATAAAGTAGGTGACCTTTCACTCTGCCCTTCAGCCCTATCATTTTCTGATTCTGCAGAATGAGTGACTTCTCAGAAATAAATCTGACTTGAGCCATTAAAATTTGACCTCCAGCTACCATCCCTCTCGTGTCAAGTCCACGTCTAAAGGTAATACTCAAGAAAAGTTAATACGAGAGGCCATGTGTCCACTGACATGTAAGTAATGACAGCCGTATTTCATTTTATTGTGCTTCACTTTATTTCACTTCGCAGATATTGTTTTTTATAAATTAAGTTTGTGGCAACCCTATGTTCAGCAAGTATATAGACAACATTTTTCCTACAGCATTTGCTCACTTTGTGTTCCTGTGTCTTATTTTGGTAATTCTCACAATATTTCAAACTTTTTCATTATTATTATATTTGTTATGGTGATCTATGATATTACCATTGGAATTGTTTTGGGGCACCACAAACTGTGCCCATATAAGATGGCAAACTTAATCAATAAATGTTATGTGTGTTCTGACTGCTCCACTGACCAACTGTTCCTCCAGCTCTCTCACTCTCCTTCAGCCTCCCTATTTCCTGACACACAACAATATTGAGATTAGGCCAAATAATAATTAGGCCTACAATGGCCTCTAAGTATTCAACGGAAAGGAAGAGTTGCACATCTCTCACTTTAAATCAAAAGCTAGAAATGATTAAGCTTAGTGAGGAAGGCAAGTCAAAAGCTGAGAGAGGACAAAAGCTAGGCCTCTTGTGCTAAACAGCCAAGTGGTGATTGCAAAGGAAAAGTTCTTGAAGGAAATTAAAAGTGCTACTCCGGGGACTTCCCTGGTGGCGCAGTGGTTAAGAGTCCGCCCACCAATGCAGGGGACACGGGTTCAAGCGCTGGTCTGGGAAGATCCCACATGCTGCAGAGCAGCTAAGCCCATGCACCACAACTACTGAGCCTGTGTGCTGCAAATACTGAAACCCACGTGCCTAGAGCCCATGCTCTGCAACAAGAGAAGCCACTGCAATGAGAAGCCTGCACACCGCAATGAAGAGTAGCCCCCACTCGCCGCAACTAGAGAAAGCCCCCGCACAGCAACAAAGACCCAACAGATCCAAAAGTAAATAAATAAAATAAATTTTAAAAAATTTTTCTTAAAGTGCTACTCCAGTGAACACACAAATGATAAAAAAGAGAAGCAGCCTTATTGCTGATAAGGAGAAAGTTTTAGTGATCTGGATAGAAGATCAAACCAGTCAAAACATTCTCTTAGTCCAACCCCTAATTAGAGCAAGGCCTTAATTCTCTTCAAGTCTATGAAGGCTGAGAAAAGTGAGGAAGCTTCAGAAGAAAAGTTTGAAGCTATCAGAGTTTGGTTCATGAGGTTTAAGGAAAGAAGCTATCTTCATAACATTGAAGTGTAAGGCAAAGCAGCAAGTGCTGATGTAGAAGCTGCAGCAAGTTATCCAGAAGATCTAGTTAAGATAATTAATGAAGGTGGCTACACCAAACAACAGATGTTCTAAGCAGACAAAACAGTCTTATACTGGAAGACGATACCATCTAGGACTTTTATAGCTATAGAGGAGAAGTCAATGTCAGGCTTCAAAGCTTCAAAGGACAGGCCGACTCTCTTGTTAGGATATAACTGATGACTTTAAGTTGAAGCCAATGCTCATTCACCATTCTGGAATTGCTAGGTCTCTTAAGAATTATGCTGAGACTTCCCTGGTGGCACAGTGGTTAAGAATTCACCTGCCAATGCAGGGGACACGGGTTCAAGCCCTGGTCCAGGAAGATCCCACATGCCACAGAGCAACTAAGCCCGTGCACTGAACTACTGAGCCTGCACTCTAGAGCCCGTGAGCCACAACTACTGAAGCCTGTGAGTCACAGCTACTGAAGCCCACACACCTAGAGCCCGTGCTCCACAATAACAGAAGCCACTGCAGTGAGATGTCTGTGCACCACAATGAAGAGTAGCCCCCGCTCGCCACAACTAGAGAAAGCCCATGTGCAGCAACAAAGACCCAATGCAGCCAATAAATAAATAAACAAATAAATTTATTTTAAAAAAAGAATTATGCTAACTCTACTCTGCTCCTGCTCTATAACAGGCCAACAAAACCTAGATGACAGCATATCAGTTTACAATATGGTTTAGTGAATCTTTTAGCTGAATGTTGAGACTTACTGCTCAGAAAAAAATTCCTTTCAAAATATTACTTCTCATAGACAATGAATCTCATGAGCCAAGAGCTCTGATGGAGATGTACAATGAGATTAGTGTGTTTTTCATGTCTGCTAACACAGTATCCATTCTGAAGCCCATGGATCAACGAGTCATTTCAACTTTAAAGTCTTAGTATTTAAGAAATATATTTTGTAAGGCTGTAACTGCCATAGATAGTCATTCCTCTGCTGGGTCTGGGAAAAGTAAATTGAAAACCTTCTGGAAAGGAGTCACCATTTTAGATGCCATTAAGAACACTTATGCTTCATTGGAAAAGGTCAAAATATCAGTATTAACAGGAGTTTGGAAGAAGTTGATTCCAAACCTCATGGGTGCTTTTGAGGGGTTCAAGACTGCTGTGGAGGAAGTACCTGCAGATGTGGTG
The DNA here is from genome assembly GCF_963455315.2 of Globicephala melas. Classification (NCBI taxonomy): domain Eukaryota; kingdom Metazoa; phylum Chordata; class Mammalia; order Artiodactyla; family Delphinidae; genus Globicephala; species Globicephala melas. The sequence goes on along the minus strand of NC_083317.1, from coordinate 56,099,706 downwards.
AAAACAGCAAGAGAACTAGACTTAGAAGTGGAGCCTGAAGGTGTGACTGAATTTCTTCAATCTCATGATAAAACTTGAATAGATGAGGAGTCACTTCCTACAGAGCAAAGAAAGTGGTTTCTTGAGATGGAATCTACTCCCAGTGAAGACGTTGTGAAGATTATTGAAATGACAACAAAGGATTTATAATATGACATAAACTTAGTTGATAAAGGAGAAGCAGGGTTTGAGAGGATCGACTCCAATTCTGAAAGAAGATCAACTATAGGTAAAACACTATCAAACAGCATTACAAACTACAAAGAAATCATTCATGAAAGGAAGAGTCAATCAATGTGGCAAACTTCATTGCTGCTTTAAGAAATGGCCATGGCCACCCCAACCTTCAGCAACTACCACCCTGATCAGTCAGCAACCATCAACACTGAAGCAAAACCCTCCACCAGCAAAAGGATTATGACTAGCTAAAGCTCAGATGATGGTTAGCATTTTTTAGCAATAAAATATTTTTAGTCAAGGTATGTACATTGTTTTTTAGAAATAATGCTATTGCTCACTTAATAGACTACAGCGTAGCATAACTTTAATATGCACTAGGAAACCAAAGAACTTGTGTGACTTGCTTTATTGCTATACTTGCTCTATTGTGGTGGTCTGGAACTGAACCTGCAATATCTCTGAGATATGCCTATACTTCTAATAGATTATTATTATTTGCGGGTAAAAACCTGTCCGTACCTGACAGCTGTTGGGCACTTAGTAAATTAATTAATTAATTAATTAAATAGAAGAGAGCTTCTGAGTATCTCAGATCTACCTTTGTTAGTTGAATATTTTAGCCAAGGGCCTAACCAGTCAGCAGGGAGAACTTATGAAGCAGGAAAACTGATAAAATCTTGGGTTTTTGTTAGGATCCCAGAAATGTAAAAATTATTCCATAAATTATCTTACTTTTGGACCTTCGTGTTACCAGTGATGAGGAGGGGGTATTTTCTCCAAGCTGCCAAGTCGTCCCACCCCCATTTATCCCAAAGACTCCTTCTAGCGATAGGTAGCAGAATCATGTTCTAGGATTGTTTCCCTTCTAACACTGCAATTAACTACCGACCTCTGGTTTTCTAATCCTCTTTAACTAGATCAAGGGAAAACTGGAGTTCCAGGTACTGGACAACCTGGATTTCAAAAAAGCCATCATCTCTTCTTTTTTTTAAAATTTACTTATTTTATTTATTTTATTTTTGGCTGTGTTGGGTCTTCGTTGCTGCGCACAGGCTTTTCTCCGGTTGCAGTGAGCGGGGGCTACTCTTCGTTGCGGTGCGTGGGGGTCTCATTGCAGTGGCTTCTTTCGTTGCAAAGCACGGGCTGTAGGCACACAGGCTTCAGTAGTTGTGGCGCACGTGCTTAGCTGCTCGGCGGCATGTGGGGTCTTACTGGACCAGGGCTCGAACCTGTGTCCCCTGCATTGGCAGGCGGATCCTTAACTACTGCACCACCAGGGAAGCCCCATCATCTTTTCTTTAAATTCAGGGCAGGCACTGATAAGCACAGTGGACATGGGAAATTCACACGCAATCCCTGTTCCTAACTCATCTTGCCAGTGGTCAGTGTCTGGACACATCTGTGCAGAAAACCCATGGCTGGTACACAAGAAACAGGGATTTCCCACTTATACCTTCACTTAAATAATTACAAACCAATTTTATTTATTTATTTATTCATTCATTCATTTATTTATTTCTTTAAGCTGCACCCCATGATTTGTGGGATCTTAGTTCCCCTACCAGGCATTGAACCTGGGCCCTCGGCAGTGAGAGCACAGGTTCCAACCATTGGACCACGAGGGAATTCCCCAAACCAATTTTAAATTGCAGAACACTGATCTCTGTTTGCAAGAAAATTACCATTCATCAAAGGAGTTCTCTGTCTCTCTGTTTAGATCCTTTTTCATTTTAACCTTTGTTTTCAATTTTTTTCCCTTCTACCTGTTGCTGAAGTATTTTCACATTTCCAGTCCTGATTTAGCCACATTCAGTGCCTCTAACCTGAGCAGCCCCAACCCACAGGCTGCTCTTCATTAGCATCAATCATGTTCTCCAAGGCTTTCCTCCCAGCCTCCCCAATCTCACCTTTCTATTTCTGGCTGATTTTCCACTAACCTGGACCAGATGCTCCAACTCAGGGGTAGGTGTAGGTTTAGGAGGCTTGATACCTTTTATATGTGAAGACTGAGAATACCGCCAAATTCTCAAAGTCAGGGAAATTGCACTGAGGACTGTGCTAAGCTCTTTCCAACTGTATCTTATTTGGCTCCCCAACAGTGCTATGAAATAGATGAAGATTATTAGTCTTGTTTCAAGATGAGAAAAAGTGCAGCTCGGAGAAGTTAAGTGTCTTCCTCTAAAGCACATGGCTAGTTAAGAGACAAATCTAGTTCCCAGATGCCAAAGTGCATGCTTGCCTTATCTTACTAAGTTGTCAGTTAGTTCTGTAGGATTGGAGATATCTCCCTTCAATAGTTAGGCCACAAATCAAAAGCTGTTTTCTAGAAGATCTTTGTGATTAACCAAGATCGCTAACTATACTATCGAATCTCATTTCCAAAGCAGTTCACTCTCCACTATGTCAGCATTCATGGATTTGATCCTTCTCACTACGCTATAAATCCTTTGAGAACAAAAGTCTTATTTAAACGATAACAACTTCTGTGTCCTTCAAACAGGGCCCAGCTCAGGATAGCCAGTGACTAAATGGATAACAAGAATGTCACGTTCTCAAGCAGACTTTTCTGTCATTAGGTGTGTCAAGCACGTTTTCATGTTTATTTCCACTATAACATCAAATAAAAGGGTTCTCATTTTTTAATTGCTCTATAATTGGCAGTGGATTCCTAATTCTTTAATTTTCTCTGCCCTGTTTTCTCTGACAAATAGTTAATGATGCGTAAAATAAGCAGATGTACTTTTAGAGCTGGCTTTTGGAAGCAATTCCTCGGCAAATCCATTCAGTAAACTAAAAATCACTTATGAAAAAAAATCCTTCAATTTCTTTTTTGCATGTAGATTTTCTTATACCGGTTTTCATAAACCAGGGAACTCCCATGGTCTAGATAAACTTTGGTGCCCAGAAAGGATCACTTATTTTGTCATCACAGAACTCAGTAGAAAATGGAAATCTGAATTTCCACAAAGTCTAACAAAAACACTTCAGAAAATTAAATTCTGTATACCTGGTGTTTTCCACTCCCATGGCAGATTATGGTGCTAGAAAAGTTTCATCATGAAATTACATTTACTTCATACAGTTGGTTTAGAACAAAGCAAGGTAAATAAGGAAATGCTATGACACATTGACAACAGCAAAGGACATATCATATGTGCCAGAGAAGTATGAGAGAAACATTATCAAGATGGAACATAATAGTCAAAAAACTACTTTGGGAGGGACCTTAAAGATGGCGGAGGAGTAAGACTTGGAGATCACCTTCCTTCCCACAAATACATCAAAAATATATCTACACGTGGAACAACCCCTGCAGAACACCTACAGAACGCTGGCAGAAGACCTCAGACCTCCCAAAAGGCAAGAAACTCCCCCACGTACCTACTAGGGCAAAAGGAAAAACAGAGACAAAAGAATAGGGACAGGATCTGCCCCTCTGGTAGGGAGCTGTGAGGGAGGAAAAGTTTCCACACACTAGGAAGCCCCTTCGCAGGCGGAGGCTGCGGGTGGCAGAGGGGGGAAGCTTCGGAGCCACAGAGGAGAGCACAGCAACAGGGGTGCGGAGGGCAAAGTGGAGAGATTCCCGCACAGAGGATCGGTGCCGACCAGCACTCACCAGCCCGAGAGGCTTGTCTGCTCACCCGCCGGGGCGGGCAGAGGCTGGGAGCTGAGGCTATGGCTTCGGAGGTCAGAACCCAGGGAGAGGACTGGGGTTGGCTGCGTAAACACAGCCTGAAGCGGGCTAGTGCACCACAGCTAGCCGGGAGAGAGTCCAGGAAAAAGTCTGGACCTGCAGAAGAGGCAAGAGACCATTGTTTCAGGGTGCGCAAGGAGAGGGGATTAAGAGCACTGCCTAAACGAGCTCCAGAGACGGGCGTGAGCCGTGGCTATCAGCGCAGACACCAGAGACGGGCATGAGAGGCCAAGGCTGCTGATGCAGCCATCAGGAAGCCTGTGTGCGAGCACAAGTCACTATCCACACCACCCCTCCCAGAAGCCTGTGCAGCCCGCCACTGCCAGGGTCCCGTGATCCAGGGACAACTTCTCCAGGAGAACGCACGGCACGCCTCAGGCTGGTGCAACGTCACTCCGGCCTCTGCCGCCACAGGCTCACCCCGCATACCGTACCCCTCCCTCCCCCAAGCCTGAGTGAGCCAGAGCCCCCAAATCAGCTGCTTCCTTAACCCCGTCCTGTCTGAGCAAAGAACAGATGCCCTCAGGCGACCTACACACAGAGGCGGGGCCAAGTCCAAAGCTGAACCCCAGGAGCTGTGCGAACAAAGAAGAGAAAGAGAAATTGCTCGCAGTAGCCTCATGAGCAGCGGATTAAACCTCCACAATCACCTTGATGTACCCTGCAACTGTGGAATACCTGAATAGACAAGGAATCATCCCAAAATTGAGGCAATAGACTTTGGGAGCAACTGTAGACTTGGGGTTTGCTTTCTGGATCTAATTTGTTTCTGGTTTTATGTTTATTTTAGTTTAGTATTTAGAGCTTATTATCATTGGTAGATTTGTCTATTGATTTGGTTGCTTGCTTCCTTTTTTTTTTAATACATATTTTTTTCCTTTTTCTCTTTTTGTGAGAGTGTATGTATAGGCTTGTGTGATTTTGTCTATATAGCCCTGCTTTTACCATTTGTCCTAGTGTTCTGTCTGTCCTTATTTATGTTCGTTTTGTATACCTTTTAGCACTTGTTATCATTGGTGGATTTGTTTTTTGGTTTGGTTGTTCTTACTTTCTCTTTTTTTATTACATTTTTATTTTTAGTAACATTTTTTAAATTTTAATTATTTTATTTATTTCCTTCATTCTTTCTCTTTTTTTCTCCATTTTATTCTGAGCTGAGTGCCTGACAGGGTATTGGTGCTCTGGCCGGCTGTCTGGCATGGGCCTCTGAGGTGGGAGACCCGAGTTCAGGACATTAGTCCACCAGAGATCTCCCAGCCCCACGTAATGCCAAACGGCGAAAGCTCTCACAGAGATCTCTATCTCAATGCTAAGACTCAGCTTCACTCAACAACCAACAAGCTACAGTATTGGACACCCCATGCCAAACAACAGGCAAGACAGGAACACAACCCCACCAATTAGCAGAGAGGCTGCTTAAAATCATAATAAGGTCACAGACACTGCAAGACACACCACTGGACACGGTGCTGCCCACCAGAAAGACAAGATCCAGTCTCAACCACCAGAACACAGGCACCAGTCCCCTCCACCACGAAGCCTACACAACACACTGAACCATCCTTACCCACTGGGGGCAGACACCAAAAACAATGGGAACTACAAACCTGCAGCCGGTGTACAGGAAACACTAAACACAATAAGTTAAGCAAAATGAGAAGACAGAGAAACACACAGCAGATGAAGGAGCAAGGTAAAAACCCACCACAATAAACAAATGAAGAGGGAATAGGCAGTGTACCTGAAAAAGAATTCAGAGTAATGATAGTAAAGATGATCCAAAATCTTAGAAATAGAATGGAAAAACTAGAAGAAACGTTTAACAAGGACCTAGAAGAACTAAAGAGCAAACAGACAATGATGAACAACACAATAAAAGAAATTAAAAATTCTTTACAAGAAATCAAAGCAGAATAACTGAGGCAGAAAAATGGATAGGTGACCTGGAATATAAAAGAGTGGAATGACTACCACAGAGCTGATTAAAGAAAAAAGAATGAAAAGATTTAAGAACAGTCTCAGATACCTCTGGGACAACATTGAATGCACCAGCATTCAAATTATAGGGGTCCCAGAGGAAGAAGAGAAAAAAGAAAGGTTCTGAGAAAATATTTGAAGAGATTGTACTTGAAAACTTCCCTCACATGGGAAAGGAAATAGTCAATCAAGTCCAGGAAGCACAGAGATTCCCATACAGGATACACCCAAGGAGAAACACACCAAGACACATATTAATCAAACTATCAAAAATTAAATACAAAGAAAAAATATTAAAGCAGCAAGGGAAAAACAGCAAATAACATAGAAAGGAATCCCCATAAGGTAAACAGCTGATCTTTCAGCAGAAGCTCTGCAAGCCAGAACGCAGTGTCAGGACATAATTAAAGTGATGAAAGGGAAAATTCTACAACCAAGATTACTCAACCCAGCAAGGATCTCATTCAGATTCGACAGAGCAATTAAAACCCTTACAGACAGGCAAAAGCTAAGAGAATTCAGCATCACCAAAGCAGCTTTACAACAAACGCTAAAGGAACTACTCTAGGCAGGAAACTCAAAAGAAGGAAAAGACCTACAATAACAAACCCAAAACACTTAAGAAAACGGTAATAGGAACAAACATATTGATAAATATATTATATTTTATATTATATTTTGGATACAAAATATATATTATATTTTGGATACAAAAACAAGACCCATATATATGCTGTCTACAAGAGACCCCCTTCAGACCTAGGGATACATACAGACTGAAAGTGAGGGGATGGAAAAAGATACCCCATGCAAATGGAAACCAAAAGAAAGCTGGAGTAGCAATTCTCATATCAGACAAAATAGACTGTAAAATAAGGACTATTACAAGAGACAAAGAAGGACTCTTAAGGCAAATACTAGCAAACATAAAAGGGGAAATCGACAGTAACAAAATCATAGTAGGGGACTTTAACACCCCACTTTCACCAATGGACAGATCATCCAAAATGAAAATAAATAAGGAAATACAAGCTTTAAATGATACATTAAACAAGATGGGCTTAATTGATATTTATAGGACATTCCTTCCAATAACAACAGAATACACTTTCTTCTCAAGTGCTCATGGAACATTCTCCAGCATAGGTCATACCTTGGGTCACAAATCAAGCCTGGGTAAATTTAAGAAAATTGAAATCGTATCAAGTATCTTGTCTGACCACAATGCTATGAGACTAGATATCAATTACAGAAAAAGAATCTGTAAAAAATACAAACACATGGAGGAAACAATACACTACTAAATAACCAAGATATCATGGAAGAAATAAAAGAGGAAATCAAAAAATACCTAAAAACTAATGGCAATGAAAACACGACAACCCAAAACCTATGGGATACAGCAAAAGCAGTTCTAAGAGGGAATTTTATAGCAATATACTCCTACCTCAAGAAAGAAGAAATATCTCAAGTAAACAACCTAAACTTACACCTAAAGCAATTAGAGAAAGAAGAACAAAACAACCCCAAAGTTAGCAGAAGGAAAGAAATCATAAAGATCAGATCAGAAATAAATACAAAAGAAATGAAGGAAAAAAGAGCAAAGGTCAAAAAAACTAAAACCTGCTACTTTGACAAAATAAAATTGATAAACCATTAGCCAGATTCATCATAAAAAAAAGGGAGAAGACTCAAATAAATAGAATTAGTAAGGAAAAAAGTAGAAGTAACAGCTGACAATTCAGAAATACATAAGAGATTACTACAAGCAACTATATGCCAATAAAATGGACAACCTGGAAGAAATGGACAAATTCTTAAAAAAGCACAATCTTCCAAGACTGAACCAGGAAGAAATAGAAAATATAAACAGGCCAATCACAAGCACTGAAATTGAGACTGTGATTAAAAATCTTAAAACAAACAATAGCCCAGGACCAGATGGTTTCACAGGCGAATTCTATCAAATACTTAGAGAAGACCTAACACCTATCCTTCTCAACCTCTTCCAAAATATAACAGAGGGAGGAATACTCCCAAATTCATTTTGCAAGGGCACCATCACCCTGACACCAAAACCAGACAAAGATATCACAAAAATGAAAACTACAGGCCAATATCACTGATGAACATAGATGCAAGAATCCTCAACAAAATACTAGCAAACAGAATCCAACAGCACATTAAAAGGATCATACACCATGATCAAGTGGGGTTTATTCAAGGAATGCAAGGATTCTTCAATATACGCAAATCAATCAACGTGATACACCATTTTAACAAATTAAAGGATAAAAACCATATGATCATCTCAACAGATTCAGAAAAAGCTTTCGAGAAAATTCAACACCAATTTATGATAAAAACCCTCCAGAAAGTAGGCATAGAGGGAACTTACCTCAATACAATAAAGGTCATAGATGACAAACTCACAGCCAGCATTGTTCTCAATGGTGAAAAACTGAAACCATTTCCTCTAAGGTCAGGATCAAGACAAGGTTGTCCACTCTCACCACTATTACTGAACATAGTTTTGGAAGTTTTAGCCACAGCAATCAGAGAAGAAAAAGAAATAAAAGGAATCCAAATCGGAAAAGAATTAAAGCTGTCACTGTTTGAAGATGACATGATACTATACAAAGAGAATCCTAAGATGCCACCAGAAACCCACAGCTAATCAATGAATTTGGTAAAATATCAGGATACAAAATTAATGCACAGAAATCTCTGGCATTCCTATACACTAAGGATGAAAACTCTGAAAGAGAAATTAAGGAAACACTCCCATTTACCATTGCAACAAAAAGAATAAAATACTTAGGAATAAACCTATCTAAGGAGACAAAAAACCTGTATGCAGAAAATTATAAGACACTGATGAAAGAAATTAAAGAGGATACAAAAAGATGGAGAGATATATCATGTTCTTGGATTGGAAGAATCAACATTGTTAAAATGACTATACTCCCCAAAGCAATCTACAGATTCAGTGCAATCCCTGTCAAACTACCAATGGCATTTTTCACAGAACTAGAACAAAACATTTCACAATTTGAATGGAAACACAAAAGACCCCAAATAACCAATGCAACCTTGAGAAAGAAAAGTGGAGCTGGAGCAATCAGGCTCCCGGACTTCAGACTATTCTACAAAGCTACAGTAATCAAGACAGTATGGTACTGGCACAAAAACAGAAAGACAGATCAATGGAACAGAATAGAAAGCCCAGAGATAAACCCACGCACATATGGTCACCTTATCTTTGATAAAGGAGGCGGGAATATACAGTGGAGAAAGAACAGCCTCTTCAATAAGTGATGCTGGGAAAACTGGACAGGTACATAAAAAAGTATGTGATTAGGTCACTCCCTAACACCATACACAAAAATAAGCTCAAAATGGATTAAAGACCTAAATGTAAGGCCAGAAACTATCAAACTCTTAGAGGAAAACATAGGCAGAACACTCTATGACATAAATCACAGCAAGATTCTTTTTGACCCACCTCCTAGAGACATGGAAATAAAAACAAAAATAAACAAATGGGAACTAATGAAACTTAAAAGCTTTTGAACAGCAAAGGAAAATAAACAAGATGAAAAGACAACCCTCAGAATGGGAGAACATATTTGCAAACAAAGCAACTGACAAAGGATTAGTCTCCAAAATATATAAGCATCCCATGCAGCTTAATATTAAAAAAACAAACAACCCAATCCAAAACTGGGCAGAAGACCTAAATAGACATTTCTCCAAAGAAGATATACAGATTGCCAACAAACACATTAATGGATGCTCAACATCACTTATCATTAGAGAAATGCAAATCAAAACTACAGTGAGGTATCACCTCACATGGGTCAGAATGGCCATCATCAAAAAATCTACAAACAACAAATGCGGGAGAGGGTGTGGAGAAAAAGGAACCCTCTTGCACTGTTGGTGGGAGTGTAAATTGTTACAGCCACCATGGAGAACAGTATAGAGGTTCCTTCAAAAACTAAAAATAGTTTTACCATATGACACAGCAATCCCACTACTGGGCATATACCCCAAAAAAAACATAATTCAAAAAGACACATGCACCCCAATGTTCATTGCAGCACTATTTACAATAGCCATGTCAGGGAAGCAATCTAAGCGCCCATCAACAGACGAATGGATAAAGAAGATGTGGTACATATATACAATGGAATATTACTCAGCCATAAAAAGGAATGAAATTGGGTCATTTGTAGATACGTGGATGAATCTAGAGACCATCATACAGAGTGAAGTAAATCAGAAAAACATATATTGTATATTAACGCATATATGTGGAACCTAGAAAAATGGTACAGATGAACCAGTTTGCAGGGGAGAAATTGAGACACAGATGTAGAGAACAAACATATGGACACCAAGCATGGAAAGTGGCAGGGTGGTGGGGTGGTGGGGTGATGAACTGGGAGATTGAGATTGACATATATACACTAATATGTATAAAATGGATAACTAATAAGAAACTGCTGTCTAAAAAAATAAATAAAATAAAAAACCCAGGTGGACTCCAAGTATAATATTCATAATCTCATTATATTCACTATAAAGATAAAGATTAACAGATTATTAAGAAAGTATTTCTTCCTTGAGGGATTCTGGTGGGAGGCGGGGAGGTAAGGGAGACAGACAGAAATGCAAATAATTGCAGCAGCCTTGCAAATGGTAGAATAGAGATGGTTTAAAACTCTAGGGGAGACAAGAAAACCAACTGGTGCCTGGGAAGGCACATTGAATAAAGTCAGATGGATTGGAGTTTACCAAGTCAGCATGATTTGGAGGGGAGAGAAGGGAGAGAAGTTCAATCTAGGAAGAGCTAAAAGCACTGCGAAAAAAAAAAAAATCTACAAACAATAAATGTTGGAGAGGGTGTGGAGAAAGGGGAACCCTCTCACACTGTTGGTGGGAATGTAAATTGATACAGCCACTATGGAGAACAGTATAGAGGTTCCTTAAAAAACTTAAAATAGTTTTACCATATGACCCAGCAATCCTACTACTGGGCATATACCCAGAGAAAACCATAAGTCAAAAAGAGTCATGTGGGCTTCCTTGGTGGTGCAGTGGTCGAGAGTCCGCCTGCCGATGCAGGGGATGCGGGTTCGTGCCCCGGTCCGGGAAGATCCCACATGCCGCGGAGCGGCTGGTCCCGTGGGCCACGGCCGCTGATCCTGCGCATCCAGAGCCTGTGCTCCGCGGCAGGAGAGGCCACAGCAGTGAGAGGCCCGTGTACCGCAAAAAAATAAAAATAAAAAGTCATGTGCCACAATGTTCATTGCAGCACTATTTACAATAGCCAGGACATTGAAGCAACCTAAGTGTCCATCGACAGATGAATGTATAAAGAAGATGTGGCACATATATACAATGGAATATTACTCATCCATAAAAAGAAATGAAATTGAGTTATTTGCAGTGAGGTGGATGGACCTAGAGACTGTCGTACAGAGTGAAGTAAGTCAGAAAGAAAAAAACAAATACCGTATGCTAACACATATATATGGAATAAAAAAAAATAGTTCTTAAGAACCTAGAGGCAGGACTGGAATAAAGACACAGATGTAGAGAATGGACTTGAGGATACAACAAGGGGGAAGGGTAAACTGGGATGAAGTGAGAGTAGCATTGACATATATACACTACCAAATATAAAATAGATAGCTAGTGGGAAGCAGCCGCATGGCACAGGGGGATCGGCTCGGTGCTTTGTGTCCACCTAGAGGGATGGGATAGGGAGGGTAGGAGGGAGACGCAAGAGGGAGGAGAAATGGGGATAAATGTATATGTATAGCTGATTCACTTTGCTATACAGCAGAAACTAACACACCATTGTAAAGCAATTATACTCCAATAACGATGTTAAAAAAAAAAAAAGAAAAGCAAGGGAATGGTATCACAAAAGTTAGATAGTGTTTGCCTGTGGAAAGACAGGGGCTGTGATGAGAGGGGATTCAGGAGGCTTTCAATCACAGGCTCTGATCTGTTTCTTAACTTGGGTGGAGGTCTTCAGGGGTCAATTTTCTTCTTCTTTAAATTGTGTGTGTGTGTGTGTGTGTGTGTGTGTGTGTGTGTGTGTGTGTAGCCTCCATACTCTTTGACATATTTTACAATATAACATATATAGCAATACACAGTGATGTACAGTATGTAATAAAATGTTTCCATACAAACTACAAAAAAAAAAAGAACTACTTTGCTACATTTAAAGTTTTCAGAGTGGGTGAAATGGGAAGATATTTGACGTTTGATCTTCTTTTTCCCTTCCTAAATGAAAAACCAAACCTGTAATAGTAAACATCTAATTTATTGGATTATGTTTTACTCTTACACAACTTCCAGAAAATTGAAAAGGCATTTATCACCCCAGTTTCCTGCAGTGTACATTATTGAACTGTTTCTCTTTTGCAGTGTTGTAGCAAAAAGTATTTAAATATTGACATGTGCATTTTGATTATGTCTGACAGGCAGCTTTATACTGATAGTTCAACTGGTTGCATTTTTTTTTCTGCAACTTCCGACATTATTAAACTTTGTGGCTGTCGGCCTGCTTCGAAAGAGAGCATCTTGTCAGTAAACCTTTTGGATTTGCTCTATGTGAAATTAGGAGGACAAGGGAAGGGCTGAAGAAGAGATAATACATGAAAATACTTAGTATAAGTTTCCTGCACTAATAACCACTCAATAAATGGTAGCTACTAATACTATCAATTTCATTACTTTAGGGAAATAAACATCTTATTCCAGGAGACCAGCAATGGGCCTGATTAAGTCTGCAGTGTTAGGGCTGGAGAGAAAGGGACAATTTTGCCAGCAGTAGTCTCTTCAAGTCCTTTAGAAAGGATAATCTGATTCAGTCTTTGAATTTAACCTCTAATTCTCAATGAACAGCAAAAATTGAGAGTAACGTTTCCTGGGTAATAAAAAGGAGCTGCTTTTTAAGTACAAATGACAAGAGTGGTGACTGAAATCTAAAAAATATCTATATATTATACTATGTATTTGCTATGTACCATAACCTTGGGAGGCACTTAGAGTTATTGAAGCACTAAGTAATTGTCTTTAAAGGGAAACATAAAAGCTATTCAACCTCATGCACTACGTGATTGATTTTTTACCAATACCCAGAAAAAACAGTTTCTACTTTGAAGCTATTGGGTAATTCTACTTAAATGTTAAAATAGTGGGCTTGCTTGCTGTTCCATTCTTGACGAAAGCTAATTGTTATTAACAAATAGCATTACCTAAAATTTTAGAGGTGGATTTGTTATAATTTTAAAATGTTTTTAAATCAGGGAAAATCTAAAGTCTTCAAGTGAGAAAATTAGGGAATATGTTGAAAATTGATCATAAATTCATTTATGTTTTACTTATATATGTTTTAATCTGAGAAAAATTAGTATCAAAAGTTATTCCTTTCCCTTAAAAAATTTGCTAAGTGCATGCTATGTGGTAGGCTTGGCAAAAAAATAAATAAATTAAAGTGAAAAAGACAGTCCCAACTCTTAAAATGTTTATAATCTGATAGCATATTTAGCAGTAAATTTACATTTTCACATAGTTATGTGATGTTTTACAAATTTTTTTTTGAAAATTCAGGTAGTCAGTTTGGAAATATCTCTGTTTTCCCTGAATAATAAAGTGCTGAATTATAAAATGTAGGTCCATCTTATTGTGTGACACTTACCTACAATGTTCAGTGTGCAACTCTTGATTTTAACTTGACACTGTACTCTCACTCCTAAAGCCTATTCAAGTGATCAGAATGTTTTTTGTAAAAGAACAAATAGAATAAGAAATTTCATTGGTAACAGCAAAGGTGGAAACACATAATACAGCCTAGAAACATGGTCATGGAAACATGAGTTTTAAATAATTCTTCCTCAGCATTAAAAATGGAGTCAACTCATAGAAATCACATAAGTAAGTAATTATTTGTACCAAAGGCCATAGAAGGTATTGATTTTATTGAGTTTTATATGAAATGTGGGCACTAGTTTCTTTAGAACTCAATTGTCATAACCTGACTCTCCAGAGTTCTGTCTTAGACCATATGTTAAATTTCAAATTGAAGAAACGCCAAACACTGAGTTTCAAATGTGCAAGAGGGGCAAGAGGTGGGGGACAGGAGAGGGAAGATGGGCTTAGGAAGGAGCAGAGAGTCCAGGTAACAATGACCAAGAGAATTTGTGTTCATTTCAGCTATCATCTCACCACTAACAGGAGTCTAGCTCAACCTGTAACACTTCCAGTCTACAAAGTATAACATAGAAATATAGTTTATAAGGAAACCTGGTTGCTGGGTAGTTTGTTCTTATATATGGCTTCATAGAGGGATGCATTAAATACCAACATAAATACTGACCAATTTACAAACTGCTGCTAATTTGGTATAGTTTCCAATGTCACTCTGTATATCCTAAAGTATATTAACTAGTAAATTGCAGTGGGATTCATGTGAAAATATTCATTTTCTCTCAGTAAATACATTAGAATTAGCCCACCATACCAGAAAATTCCTCCCAATTCTAATTAAGGCATATTAGATATGCATGAATTAACATGGGCATGATAAATGCCAAATAAATTAATAACTATCGACCACTAATATATGAAGAGACAGCAGAAAAATTGAAAAAGATTAAAATACACTTTGGGAAGAGGCAGTTCCCACCTTGTTTATTCAACCATGGAGAGCTGAGTTGTTTTTCCTCATATTTTTGAGATTCACATAAATTTGTATCATCCATATGTTCAACAGCTCACCATCAGCTTTAAGTACAAATGACAAGAGTGGTGACTGAAATCTAAAATCAGTTTCTTCTCTACTTGATTCTCCTTTATTCTTTTCGAAATTGAAGCTTGAGACATACCAAAGTATGGATGTAAACCCTTCAAAAATATTTTTTTAATTATTATATCTCTAGGAGCATAAATAACTCTCCCATGATGATTATTTGCCAGTGTTAAAGTGTATTTGCCAATAGTGGTATTAAAAACAAAACCAGAAAACACATAAAAAGGCTGTGTTGATATTAGAAACAGTCCTGGGGGTGAGTGGAAGATATAAAGTGAACATTTGAATATCAAATAAGGTTTCATGACAGTATACCTACATATAAATTTTAGGCCTTAGAAAGCAATAAATATTGCACTTAAGATTCCCAACAGGGCTTCCCTGGTGGCGCAGTGGTTGAGAGTCCGCCTGCCGATATAGGGGACACGGGTTCGTGCCCCGGTCCGGGAAGATCCCACATGCCGCGGAGCGGCTGGGCCCGTGAGCCATGGCCGCTGAGCCTGCGCGTCCGGAGCCTGTGCTCCGCAATGGGAGAGGCTGCAACAGAGAGGCCCGCGTACCGCAAAAAAAATAAAAAAAGATTCCCAACATGAGCTTCAAAGACAATTTTGCTTTTGGCTGGATGCTGTCTCCACACATACAAAGTCCCAGTGAACTTCCTGAAAAAGGCGGATCCAAGGAACGACCTATATTTGTTTTTGCACACTGAAGTAAAAACTCACACGTTTTTTAAATATACCATTTTATTGGTAATTTTTTACCAACCGCAAGAATATGAATGTGTTTAAGCACCCACACACTGAGTATAATTCATACTAAGAATTAGCTTAAATCTCAAGATCCATGAAAGAGATGTTTGTAAGCTCCAATCTCCTCAATTCTCTAATTGCATTTGTAATAAAGCTGTTATCATGCTTTTAAGTTGCAATTATAGCTATAAGATATATACTTATTGATTGATCTTGATAATTAAGGGGCACTAAACCATGAGACACTCACAGAGTTGACCTGGTTCAGAGTTTTTTAAATTATTTATACTATAGGCTGCACAAAAGAAGACACCAGGTTTACAAATATGTGCACCAAAACTAGGGCCACTGACTGGGACTTATAAAAAGTAATTATCCCTACGCAGACTAATATGCACAAATCTAGTATCTCTTAGCACTGTTAATAAAATACTAGTTCATTTTAAACTCTTACTTAGATATTTCATTGTAAATACAAATGCTCAAAATTTTTTCTTCTCTGATGCAATGTTTATGAGTCTAGTGATAGAACTTTGAAAGAGCCATGTGCCCATGGCTAACTACAAATTTTGGAATATAAAAGCAGATTCTATCAAAAGTTTGTCCTTCGGACAGACTCAGTAAAATGTTCAATTTGTAAACTTCTGCTCATCGTATAAATTACTGAAAAGGTGACACATAGTTAAC
Source organism: Globicephala melas (assembly GCF_963455315.2). Lineage (NCBI taxonomy): Eukaryota > Metazoa > Chordata > Mammalia > Artiodactyla > Delphinidae > Globicephala > Globicephala melas. Next base: position 56,083,547 of record NC_083317.1, on the reverse strand, counting down.
GTTACATGGTGGCAGAAATTCTAAAAATTATTTTCAAAATATAAGAACGTAACTGGGCAGAATTGCCTATAATTCTTATAAAAAGTCATTAGCTTCCTGCCACTTTCAGTGTCACCTTAATAAACTAACAGTTTCCATGTGATCACAGATGCTTACATGTTTATGTGCTGGAGCAAACTCACACCAACCACAGAGAAGCTTGAAATGTACCTTCCCTTTTTTTTAAATTAATTAATTTACTTATTTATTTTTGGCTGCACTGGGTCTTCATTGCTACGCATGGGCTTTCTCTAGTTGCGGCGAGCAGGGGCTACTCTTCGTGCGGTGCACGGGCTTCTCATTGCGGTGGCTTCTCTTGTTGCGGAGCACGGGCCCTAGGCATGTGGGCTTCAGTAGTTGTAGCACACAGGGCTCAGTAGTTGTGGCTTGTGGGCTCCAGAGCGCGGGCTCAGCAGCTGTGGTGCATAGGCCCAGCTGCTTCGTGGCATGTGGGATCTTCCCGGACCAGGGTTTGAAACGGTGTCTCCTGCTTTGGCAGGCAGGCTCTCACACTGTGCCACCAGGGAAGCCCTACCTTCCTTTTAAAGCAAACAAAAGGTGACTTTCCAGGAGTTCTGAGTGATCACAGCACACTCCCCAGAACACACACACACACCTTTCTGAATGACTTGGACAGCAAAACACCCCCTCCTCCACCGTAAGTCATACTTGTGGCTAAGAAGCTTTAAATCCCATGGCCCCCTTTCCACATGCGACTTCATGCAGTAAGGGCCTGTATGAAGCTGCACCATCATTTGGTCTAAGCAACCTGGATCTTTAGGTCACACTGCATGAGTTTAAGTCACCACTCTGCTATTTACTGGCTGCATAATCTTCGATACGTCACTTCATCTCCCTGAACCTCAGTTTCCTCTCTCTACAAAAATATATAATTTTAACTATCTCATAAATATGTTATGAGAATTACATAACCTTAAACATGAAAAATTCTTGGCACCAGGTAAATGATAAATAAATGCTAATTATTGCCTTTTCTCCCTCTCTGTATGTATGTGCATATAAGTACTGTTGTTAAAATATGTATGTTTATTTAAATATGAATCTATATATTTATATATCTTTATACATGTATAGATATGATACACAGACATATATGCATACATGTATATATACATATAGTATATCAGTGATCAGCAAACTTTTCTGTAAAGAGCCAGATCGTAACTAGTTTAGGATTTGAGGGCTACGCATTCTTCATGGCACCTACTCAACTCGGCTACTGTTGTGCAAAGGCAACCATAGATAAAACATAAGCAAAGGAGCTTGGTTGTGTTGCAATAAAACTTTATTTACAAAAATAGGTGGAGACTAGATTTGGCTGATAGATTGCAAACCCCAATAGAGACAATATGTGTAGTGCGGATGCTGCATATATTGTGCATGTACTTATGGGTATACAGATAGATAGATACAGATTAAATATGCTTTTTCTAAAATTTGATTTAGTATATTTTTATGGGCTTGTTGGATATCTGTATGTTTGTGTGAGAGGGTCTTGTGAATATTTCCCCAAATGAACCTTGGAGAAATGTGTCTGAGTATTTTATTTATAATGGAAATTTCTTTCACAAAGCACAAGTTCTCTGCTACATAATTTGCCAAGTACAAATATTTTTTATAGTCCTCTGAAGATGCAAAATTTCCCCACATTGGTAATGATAATAAAATGTGAGTAATAATCATAACCATAATTTTTTAGCATGTACTATATGCTAGATGCTGTATGAAGACTGACGTACATTACATAGATGCTAACACCTACAGTGCAACTAGACACCGTCCCAATTTTACAACAGGAAATAACAGCTACTTCAACTAAGAATTGATGCAAGGAGCAGTTCTGTTTTCTGTTTACACAGTCACAGGGTTTTAGAGCTCTAAAATACTTAGTTTATTCTCTAGATCAAAATTTGCTTTCTTCTCCCCTACTCCATTACTCCATTTTGCATATGAGGAAACTGCAGCCAAGAGAGGTAAAGTGATTAGTCCAAGATTCCTAGGCTAGTGAAAGGAAGGCCTGGGACTTAAGCTCATTGCAAGTTTTACATGTAATTGCAATGGACTGAGCTCTTAGTCAAATGTAGTGAATGAGAATTCTTCATTTCATATCAAAACTACAAGGTCTGCTGCCTAGCTTGATTTCACTTATCCAAAGTTATAGAAAGTTTAAAGCCATACAAACATGCAAGGAAAAAAAAATCAGTCTTCATCAGATTTTAAGATTTCTTTGGAAGTCACAGCACCTATTTGAAAGAATATTCCCTTAGGCCCTCTTTTAAATTCTCACTGTATTTATTTCTTCTTCATTCAGTAGCTGATCTTGTATAGGACCTTGTATAGAATTAATGCAGCCTCTTGGCCTGACTGTAGACCCAGGTCCCACTACTCTGATAAGAACATCTCCTTGAAGGCATTAGTGTCCTCTCTCAGAACCTGCCACTGCCCCCCAGCAGCATAATGAACCCAGGCCTATTTACACTCGGGTCTCTGATCTTTGCAGCTATGCAACAAGAGTATTTCCCAACAATTAGCCTGCAGCCCATTAATACTCTGTCTTTAGAAAATCCCCGCAGAGAAAGAAAAAAATCACTCTGTTGAAGAAACCGGAATATTGAACTTGTTGCCTCTTTCTTTACCTACTGATTCAGAGTTATTCATTTCTTTGATGTTCATTGTACTATTGTTAATTCAAATATATCAAAAATAGTTTAATTAAAAGTGTGAGAACTGGCAGACCTTCAAGATGGCAGAGGAGTAAGATGTGGAGACCACCTTCCTCCCCACAAATACAGCAGAAATACATCTACATGTGGAACAACTACTACAGAACACCTACTGAGCGCTGGCAGAAGAAATCAAACAGCCCAAAAGGCAGAAAAACACCACGTATCTGGGTAGGGCAAAAGAAGAAAGAAAAAACAGAGACAAAAGAACAGGGACAGGATCTGCCCCTCTGGGAGGGAGCTGTGAAGGAGGAAAAGTTCCCACACACTAGGAAGCCCCTTCACTGGCAGACATGGGGTGTGGCAGGGGAGAAGCTTCGGAGCCACGGAAGAGAGCACAGCAACAGGGGTGCAGAGGGCAAAGCTGAGAGATTCCTGCACAGATGATCAGTGACGACCAGCACTCACCAGCCCGAGAGGCTTGTCTACTCACCCACCAGGACGGACGGGGTCTGAGAGCTGAGGCTCTGGCTTCGGAGGTCAGATCCCAGGGAGAAGACTGGGGTTGGCTGTGTGAACACAGCCTGAAGGGGGCTAGTGCACCACAGCTAGCCAGGAGGGAGTCCGGGAGAAGGTCTGGACCTGCAGAAGAGGCAAGAGACCATTGATTCAGGGTGCGCAAGGAGAGGGGATTAATAGCAACGCTTAAAGGAGATCCAGGGATAGGCGTGAGCCACGGCTATCAGTGCGGACACCAGAGACAGGCATGAGACATTAAGGCTGCTGCTGCAGCCACCAAGAAACCTGTGTTCAAGCACAGGTCACTATCCACACCTCCCCTCCTGGGAGCCTGTGCAGCCCGCCACTGCAAGGGTCCTGTGATCCAGGGACAACTTCCCCAGGAGAACACACGGTGCTCCTCAGGCTGGTGCAACGTCATGCCGGCCTCTACAGCAGCTGGCTTGCCCCGCATTCCAAACCGCTCCCTCCCCCGGCCTGAGTGAGCCAGAGCCCCCTAATCAGCTGCTACTTTCTCCCGTTGTGGAGCACAGGCTCCGGATGCGCAAGCTCAGCGGCCATGGCTCACGGGCCTAGCCGCTCCGCGGCATGTGGGATCTTCCCAGACCAGGGCACAAACCCGCATCCACTGCATCAGCAGGCGGACTCTCAACCACTGCGCAACCAGGGAAGCCCAGCTGCTACTTTAACCCCGTCCTGTCTGAGAGAAGAACAGATACCCTCAGGCGACCTACATGCAGACGCAGGGCCAAATCCAAAGCTGAACCCCAGGAGCTGTGCTAACAAAGAAGAGAAAGGGAAATCTCTCCCAGCAGCCTCAGGAGCAGCAGATTAAATCTCCACAATCAACTTGACACTTGACGTACCCTGCATCTCTGGAATACCTGAAAAGACAATGAATCATCCCAAAACTGAGGCGGTGGGCTTTGGAGGAACTGTAGACTTGGGGTTTGCTTTCTGCATCTAATTTGTTTCTGGTTTTTGGTTATCTTAGTTTAGTGTTTACAGTTTATTATCATTGGTAGATTTGTTTATTGATTTGGTTACCCTCTTCCTTTTTTTAATATATATATATTTTTTCATTTTTCTCTTTTTGTGAGTGTGTGATTTTGTCTGTATAGCTTTGCTTTTACCATTTGTCCTAGAGTTCTGTCTGTTTTTTTGGTTTTTTATTTTAGCATAGTTTTTAGCACTTGTTATCATTGGTGGATTTGTTTATTGGTTTGGTAGCTCTCTTCTTTCTTTCTTTCTCTTTTTTATGACTTTTAAATTTTTTTAATAATATACATATTTATTATTTTAATAACTTTATTTTATTATTTTTTTCGGTCTTTTTTTTTTCTCCCTTTTCTTCTGAGCCATGTGGCTGGCAGGGTCTTGGTGCTCCAGCTGGGTGTCACACATGTGCCTCTGAGGTGGGAGAGCTGAGTTCAGGACACTGGTCCACCGGAGACCTCCTGGTTCCACATAATATCAAACGGCAAAAGTTCTCCCAGAGATTTCCATTGCAACGCAAAGACCCAGCTCCACTCAACAACCAGCAAGATACAGTGCTCGACACCCTATGCCAAACAACTAGCAAGACAGGAACACAACCCCACCCATTAGCAGAGAGGCTGCCTAAAGCATAATAAGGTCACAGACCCCCAAAACACACCACCGGACATGGTCTTGCCCACCACAAAGACAAGATCCAGGCTCATACACCAGAACAGAGGCACCAGTCCCCTCCACCAGGAAGCCTACACAACACACTGAACCAACCTTACCCAGTGGGGGCAGACACCAAAAAGAACGGGAACTATGAACCTGCAGCCTGCAAAAAGGAAACCCCAAACACAGTAAGTTAAGCAAAATGAGAAGACAGAGAAACACACTACAGATGAAGGATCAAGGTAAAAACCCACCAGACCAAACAAATGAAGAAGAAATAGGCAGCCTACCTGAGAAAGAATTCAGAATAATGATAGTACAGTTGATCCAAAATCTTGGAAATAGAATGGACAAAACAGAAGAAACGTTTAACAAGGACCTAGAAGAACTAAAGAGCAAACAGACAATGATGAACAACACAATGAAAGAAATTAAAAATTCTCTAGAAGAAATCAATAGCAGAATAACTGAGGCAGAAGAACGGATAAGTGACCTGTAAGATAAAATAGTGGAAATAACTACCACAGAGCAGAATAAAGAAAAAATAATGAAAAGAATTGAGGACAGTCTCAGAGACTTCTGGACAACAATAAACGTACCAACATTCGAATTATAGGGGTCCCAGAAGAAGAAGAGAAAAAGAAAGGGACTGAGAAAATATTTGAAGAGATTATAGTTGAAAACTTCCCTAATATGGGAAAGGAAATAGTCAATCAAGTCCAGGAAGCGCACAGAGTCCCATACAGGATAAATCCAAGGAGAGACACACCAAGACCCATATTATTCAAACTATCAAAAATTAAATACAAAGAAAATATATTAAAAGCAGCCAGGGAAAACAACAAATAACATACAAGGGAATCCCCATAAGGTAAACAGCTGATCTTTCAACAGAAGCTCTGCAAGCCAGAAGGCAGTGGCAGGACATATTTAAAGTGATAAAAGGGGAAAACCTACAACCAAGATTACTCTACCCAGCAAGGATCTCATTCAGATTCGAAGGAGAAATTAAAACCTTTACAGACAAGTGAAAGCTAAGAGAATTAAACATCATCAAACCAGCTTTACAACAAAGGCTAAAGGAATTTCTCTAGGCCTACAAGACTTACAATAACAAACCCAAAGACCTACAATAACAAGAGAAGTAAAACACCTACAATAAATAAAACCCAAAACAATTAAGAAAATGGTAAAAGGAACATACATATTGATAACTACCTTAAATGTAAATGGATTAAATGCTTCACCCAAAAGACACAGACTGGCTGAATGGATACAAAAACAAGACCCATATATATGCTGTCTACAAGAGGCCCACTTCAGACCTAGGGACACATACAAACTGAAAGTGAGGTGATGGAAAAAGATATTCCATGCAAATGGAAATCAAAACACAGCTAGAGTAGCAATTCTCATATAAGACAAAATAGACTTTAAAATAAAGACTATTAGAAGAGAAAAAGAAGGACACTACATAATGATCAAGGGATCGATCCAAGAAGAAGATAAAACAATTGTAAATATTTATGCACCCAACATAGGAGCACCTCAATAACATAAGGCAAATACTGACAACCATACAAGGGGAAATCGACAGTAACACAATCTTAATAGGGGACTTTAACACCCCACTTTCACCAATGGACAGATCATCCAAAATGAAAATAAATAAGGAAACACAAGCTTTAAATGACACATTAAACAAGATGGACTTAATTGATATTTATAGGATATTCCTACCAAAAACAGTAGAATACACATTCTTCTCAGGTGCTCATGGAACATTCTCCAGGACAGATCATATCTTGGGTCACAAATCAAGCCTTGGTAAAATTAAGAAAGTTGAAATTGTATCAAGTATATATATATATTTTTTTTTTTAATAAATTTATTTATTTATTTTTGCCTACATTGGTTCTTCATTGACGTGCATGGGTTTTCTCTGGTTGTGGATAGCAGAGGCTACTCTTCGTTGTGGTGCGCAGGCTACTCACTGAAGTGGCTTCTCTTGGTGTGGAGCATGGGCTCTAGGTTCATGGGCTTCAGTAGTTGCATCACGCAGGCTAAGTAGTTGTGGTGCAAGGGCTTAGTTTCTCTGTGGCATGTGGGATCTTCCCAGACCAGGGATTGAAACCATGCCCCCTGCATTGGCAGGCAGATTCTTAACCACTGGGTCAACAGGGATGTCCCAATCAAGTATCTTTTCCGACCACAAAGCTTAAAGACAAGATAACACTTACAGGAAAAAATCTGTAAAAAATACAAACACATGGAGGCTAAACAATACACTACTAAATAACCAAGAGATCACTGAAGAAATCAAAGAGGAAATCAAAAAATACCTAGAAACAAAAGACAACGAAAACATGATGACCCAAAACATATGAGATGCAACAAAAGCAGTTCTAAGATGGAAGATTATAGCAATACAATCCTACCTCAAGGAACAAGAAATATCTCAAATAAACAACCTAACTTTACATCTAAAGCAATTAGAGAAACAAGAAAAAAAAACCCAAAGTTAGCAGAAGGAAAGAAATCATAAAGATCAGAACAGAAATAAATGAAAAAGAAATGAAGGAAATGATAGCAAAGGTCAATAAAACTGAAACCTGGATCTTAGAGAAGATAAACAAAATTGATAAACCATTAGCCAGACTCATCAAGAAAAAAAGGAAGAAAAATCAAATCAATAGCATTAGAAATGAAAAAGGAGAAGGGACAACTGACACTGCAGAAATACAAAGGATCATGAGAGATTACTACAAGCAACTATATGCCAATAAAATGGACAACCTGGAAGAAATGGACAAATTCTTAGAAAAGCACAACCTTCCAAGACTGAACCAGGAAGAAATAGAAAATATAAACAGACCAATCACAAGCACTGAAATGGAAACTGTGATTAAAAATCTTCCAACAAACAAAAGTCCAGGACCAGATGGCTTTACAGATGAATTCTATCAAACATTTAGAGAAGAGCTAACACCTATCCTTCTAAAACTCATCCAAAATATAACAGAGGGAGGAACACTCCCAAACTCATTCTACGAGGCCACCAACACCCAGATCCCAAAACCAGACAAAGGTGTCACAAAGAAAGAAAACTACAGGCGAATATCACTGATGAACATAGATGCAAAAATCCTCAACAAAATACTAGCAAACAGAATCCAACAGCACATTATAAGGATCATACACCATAATCAAGTGGGGTTTATCCCAGGAGGCAAGGATTCCTCAATATACCCAAAACAATCAATATCATAAACCATATTAACAAGTTGAAGGAGAAAAACCATATGATCATCTCAACAGATGCAGAAAAAACTTTCAACAAAATTCAACACCCAATTATTGTAAAAACCCTCTGGAAAGTAGTCATAGAGGGAATTTACCTCAACATTATAAAGGCCATATATGACAAACCCACAGCCAGAATCATTCTCAATGGTGAAAAATTGAAATCATTTCCTCTAGGATCAGGAAAAAGACAAGGTTGTCCTCTCTCACCATTATTATTCAACATTGCTTTGGAAGTTTTAGCCACAGCAATCAGAGAAGAAAAAGAAATAAAAGGAATCCAAATCGGAAAAGAAGAAGTAAAGCTGTCACTTTTTGCAGATGACATTACACAATACATAGAGAAACCTAAAATTGCTACCAGAAAACTACTAGAGCTAATCAATGAATTTGGTAAAGTTGCAGGATAGAAAAGTAATGCACAGAAATCTCTTGCATTCCTATACACTAATGATGAAAACTCTGAAAGAGAAATTAAGGAAACACTCCCTTTTTCCATTGCATCAAAAAGAATAAAATACCTAGGAATAAACCTACCTAAGGAGACAAAAGACTTGTATGCAGAAAATTATAAGACACTGATGAAAGAAACTGAAGACGATACAAACAGATGGAGAGAAATACCATGTTCTTGGATTGGAAAAATCAACATTGTGAAAATGACTATACTACCCACAGCAATCTACAGAGTCAATGCAATACCTATCAAACTACCAATGGCATTTTTCACAGAACTAGAACACAAAATTTCACAATTTGGGTGGAAACACAAAAGACCCTGAATAGCCAAAGCAATCTTGAGAAAGAAAAACAGAGCTGGAGGAATCAAGCTCCCTGACTTCAGACTACAAAGCAAGGCTACAGTAATCCAGACAGTATGGTACTGTCCCAAAAACAGAAATACAGATCAATGGAACAGGATAGAAAGCCCAGAGATAAACCCACGCACATATGGTCACTTTATCTTTGATACAGGAGGCGAGAATATACAATGGAGAAAAGACAGCCTATTCAATAAGTGGTCCTGGGGAAACTGGACAGCTACATGTAAAAGAAGGAAATTAGAACACTCCCTAACACCATACACAAAAATAAACTCAAAATGGATTAAAGACCTAAATGTAAGACCAGACACTAACAAACTCTTAGAGGAAAACATAGGCAGAACACTCCATGACATAAATCACAGTAAGATCCTTTTTGACCCACCTCCTAGAAAAATGGATATAAAAATATATATATAAGCAAATGGGAACTAATGAAACTTAAAAGCTTTTGCACAGCAAAGGGAACCATAAACAAGATGAAAAGACAACCCTCAGAATGGCAGAAAGTATTTGCAAATGAAGCAACTGACAAAGGATTAATCTCCAAAATTTACAAGCAACTCATGCAGCTCAATATCAAACAAACAAACGACCCAACCCAAAAATTGGCAGTTAACCTAAATAGACCTTTCTCCAAAGACGATATACAGATTGTCAACAAACACATGAAAGAATGCTAAACATCACTAATCATTAGAGAAATGCAAATCAAAATTACAATGAGGTATCACCTCACACCAGTCAGAATGGCCACCATCAAAAAATCTACAAACGATAAATGCTGGAGAGGGTGTGGAGAAAAGGGTACCCTCTTGTAACATTGGCGGGAATGTAAATTGATATAGTCACTATGGAGAACAGTATGGATGTTCCTTGAAAAACTAAAAATAGAACTACCATACAACCCAGCAATCCCACTACTGGGCATATACCCTGAGAATTCCATATTTCAAAAAGAGTCATGTACCACAATGTTCACTGCAGCTCTATTTACAATAGCCAGGACATGGAAGCAACCTAAATGTCCATCGACAGATGAATGGATATAGAAGATGTGGCACATATATACAATGGAATATTACCCAGACATAAAAGGGAATGAAACTGGGGCATTTGTAGAGACGTGGATGGGCCTAGAGACTGTCATACAGAGTGAAGTAAGTCAGAAAGAGAAAAGCAAATATCGTATATTAACACATGTATGTGGAACCTAGAAAAATCGTACAGATGAACCCGTTTGCAGGGCAAAAATATAGACACAGATGTAGAGAACAAACGTACCGACACCAAGGGGGGAAAGTGGCGGGGGGTGGTGGTGTGATGAATTGGGAGATTGGGATTGACATGTATACACTGATGTGTGTAAAATGTATAACTAATAAGAACCTGCTGTATAAAAAAGTAAATTAAATTCTAAAATTTAAAAAAAAATCATTCTGAAGAACCTAAGGGCAGGACAGTAATAAAGATGCAGACATACAGAATGGACCTGAGGACACAGGGAGTAGAAGGGTAATCTGGGACGAAGTGAGAGAGTGGCATGGACATATATACACTGCCAAATGTAAAATAGATAGCTAGTGGGAAGCAGCTGCATAGCACAGGGAGATCAGCTCAGTGCTTTGTGACCACCTAGAGTGGTCAGATAGGGAAGGTGGGAGGGAGACACAAGAGGGAGGAGATATGGGGATATATGTATATGTATAGCTGATTCACTTTGATATAATGCAGAAACTAACACACCACTGTAAAGCAATTATACTCCAACAAAGATGTTAAAAAACAAAACAAAATGAGCCACCAAGATAGTTCATGCCATAAAAAAAAAAAAGTAAGAACCCATAGGATAAAACCAATGGACCAATGCATTTTTTAATTAGTAAGAAATAAATATTTCCATAAGAATTTCAGTATGTTTAGCTATTAAATGTACACTCCATGAAGAAACACACATATTATATAGTCTTTGAACATTAAAATGATACTCAGAATTTAAGTTTTTATATGCTTTATGTTTCACATTTATTAAAGAATAAAGTCAACTTTCTCTATATTTCTCTCCTGAAGTAACTTTCATTTTGTCAGAAGTTCAATTATTATGGCACACAGTCCCTACTTTTGGTGTTATAAACTGGGCTTTTCAATCTATACTCCAGCTCTAGTTTGACCTTAAGCTATAGTAAAGTTTTTCCCTCCGTACACAAGGATTTGTTTCTATTATATACCAGTAGCACCCAGGCCTCTAACTGCCTCCCTGAAGACAACTTATAATACCCTAAAAATCACCCCTACTAAAATAATCAGGAGACCAAAGCAAAATAAGCACATTTGTCATTGTTTTTCAATATTATTGAATCCTTAACATAGCCCTGAAAAAGTTTTAGTAAACATGCTTTTTTGCAGTAGTTGACAATTTTAGAGAAAAAGAAATGCTCCCCACCCCACTACCATCCTCCTTTGTTAATAGAGAGCTTTTGGTTTTGCTTTTGTTTCTTTTACTTGCTTATGTTATTTATTTGCTTTGTTTTTATTTTCTTATAAGAATTTTGAATATCTTTCATTTTGGTTATACCTTAGATCTTAACTTTCTCAAATTTTAATCAAAATGCTATTTTTGGTGTTATTTTAATTATAAACACACTCTTACTCCTTGGCCTGTTTTCTACCAAAGTGAAACAAGTTGTGGCGTTTAATATTTAATTTAAAAGTACCTTGGGGCTTCCCTGGTGGCACAGTGGTTGAGAGTCTGCCTGCCGATGCAGGGGACACGGGTTCGTGCCCCGGTCTGGGAAGATCCCACATGCCGCGGAGCGGCTGGGCCCATGAGCCATGGCCGCTGAGCCTGCGCGTCCGGAGCCTGTGCTCCGCAACGGGAGAGGCCACAACAGTGAGAGGCCCGCGTACTGCAAAAAAAGTACCTTGAACTACATTGTATACCTTTAAACTGGTTTCTCACTCTCCCAGTTAGCAACACATCTTGCTTGAACATTGTGATTCTCAACTCACAAAAATAAAGTCGTAAAAAGATGTTTTACCAGTTACCCAAATATTTATTCTATATTTAATTCATTTTTTCAACAAATATTTCTTGAATAATTATCATATTCAAGGCACCATGCTAAGCACTGGTCATTCTGGGAATAAAATAAACGTGGTGCCCTCCTCTCAGAGTTTACAAGCCAATGAGAAAGAGAAAGAATAGTCAAGATAACTAATAAATAAATATAAATTTTCAAACTGTAAAAATTTCTATGGGGGGAATTTCAGTGACAGAAAAGTGGGGACTTAACACAAATGAAAGTATTAGAAAGTGGTGCTGATCAGGTATCACTTGAACTGAAACTGAAGGGATGGAAAGGAGTTAGTCATTGAAAACGGGAAGTAAAAGAGCTTCAGGAAAAGAGAGTCATCTGTACAAATAGATGTCCCCAGTGTGGATGACAGCTGGGCATCTCTGAAACATTAAAGATATCCAGGGTGATAGGGACATGGTAGTCAAGGAATGAGGAGATAAGGTTGAAGAGGTAAGCAGGGAGTCTGTAGTTTATTATAAAGGATTCAGATTTTTTTTTTCCCCTAAAGTAAACCTTCGGAAAATGTTTTAAGTTGGAAAGTGACATAACCAGATTCACACATCCAGATATAAAGATGTAGATATGTACACATACATACATATATTAAATTTTTAATCACTATACTTGTTCTTTGGAAATGGATTGGAGATAGACAACTATGGAAGCAGAGAGGCCTTTTGGGAGACTATTCTAGAAGCTCTGCTGAGAGATCATGGGCACTTGGACAAGGATGGTGGCAGCAGGGATGGGAGGAATAGACCAAATTCAATACATATTTTGGAGGCAAAAATTAAAGAAATTTCTGAGAGATTGGATGTGGAAGATGAGGGAGAGAAAGGAAACAAGGGACACTGTATCTTTCATCCACTTGGATCGGAAGAGATTGAGTGACTATGAGGCTGAGCCTTAAAAATTTAAAAAGAAGTATGTAGAGTTTGGAGTTGTAGAAGGAAAAGCAGCTGTCCTTTAGCAAAAGAAATGTTCTCCTAATGTCTGCATTAAATACAAGGTGAAAATCAGTAACAAGAGCCTTCTTAGTTTGAATTTGCACCTTAGCACCCAAGTTTGCAGTTCCTTCAGCCACTCTTAATGATTTAAAGAACCTTGGGAATTCTCTGGTGGTCCAGTGGTTAGGACTCGGCACTTTCACTGCCAGGCCCAGGTTCAATCTCTGGTTGGGGAACTAACATCTCACAAGCCACGGGGTGCAGCCAAAAAAACTAAAAAAAAAAATAAAGAACGTTTACACAACTCTGATATCCAGAGTCATGGCTACCCAAAAGGTTGGGGACAAAAAAAAAAAAAAAAGGATGGGGACATGTCAAAAGAACAAATGAGGCTCTGCAGCAAATGTGCCCTTTCTTTTTTTAAGTTAGAGTTGATATGGTTAACATAATATGAGTTCCCAAGGATGCTCACATCCTAATCCCTGTGAATATGTTGCTTTACATGATAAAAGTGATTTTTCAGATGTGATTAAGTTAAGCATCTTGACAGTGGGAGATTATCCTGGATTATGCATGTGGGCCCAACATAATCACAAAGGCTTTTTAAGAGGAAGGCAGGAGGGTCAGGATCAGAGAGGAGATATGACAACAGAGGCAGAGGTAGGATTGATGCAGGGCCACAAGCCAAGGAATGTGGTCAGCCTTTAGAAGCTAGAAAAGACAATAAAACCAATTCTCCCCAAGAGCATCCAGAAGGAACGCAAGCCTCCTGATGCCTTGATTTTAGCCCAAGATTAATTTTTGGACATCTGACCTCCTGAACAGAGAATAAATGTGTGTTGCTTTAAGCCACTGAGTTTGGGATACTTTGTTACAGAAGCAATAGGAAAGAAAGCAGTTAGCTTTCTGGCACATGACTGAAGGCCTCCTAATCCTACGAACAATTCAAAACCAGGTATGCAGTAAGGAGATCGACCTCCTGGATAGATCTCCACGCTCACGAAAAAATACAGAGCCTCTGGAGTGAGGTTATTAAAAATGTGATTGCAGTTTCAAATTTGATTTTTAAATGGAATCGAGATTGACTTTTTTTTTTTTTTTTTTTGGGTTTGAGGGCCCCTCACTGTTGTGGCCTCTCCCGTTGCGGAGCACAGGCTCCGGACGCGCAGGCTCAGCGGCCATGGCTCACGGGCCTAGCCGCTCCGCGGCATGTGGGACCTTCCCAGACCGGGGCACGAACCCGTATCCCCTCCATCGGCAGGCAGACTCTCAACCACTGCGCCACCAGGGAAGCCCAAGATTGACTTCTTTTTGTTTTGTTTTGTTTTTTGGGTTTTTTTTTTGAGATTGACTTTTGATGGTATAGTTATTTTGAGTATATTTGACCACCACAGAACAACTGTTCATCCAAACAAAATAAAGGTGCTCCTATTGGAACAAATATAGATTTCCTGCAGATCTTGTTAAATATCTACATTGATAATCACCACAAAGTCAAAAAAGTACAGAAGAAAACTCCTATAGGGCATTTACTAAAAATGTTAAGTTGATTAGAGGAATGTTTTAAGAGTATGAGGTCAATCAAGAATGTAAACTTTAGGGGCCTTGCCTGGTGGCACAGTGGTTGAGAGTCCGCCTGCCGATGCAGGGGACACAGGTTCGTGCCCCGGTGCGGGAAGATCCCACATGCCGCGGAGCGGCTGGGCCCGGTGAGCCATGGCCGCTGAGCCTGCGCGTCCGGAGCCTGTGCTCCGCAACAGGAGAGGCCACAGCAGTGAGAGGCCCGCGTACTGCAAAAAAAAAAAAAAAAAAAAGAATGTAAACTTTATAATGAATGACCTCAAGGTTGACTTTTAGTTTTCTTTTATGTTGACCTGTCCTTCAAAGGAAAGTGAGACAATTTTTTAGAGTAGAAAGAGGCAAGTGCTGGGAATATTGGGAAACAGTCTTCTAATAGAAGGAACATGAAGGGAAAAGTCAGTCATGTATCCATGGCTTGAAGGGAAAAGAGTAAATTAGAGAGAGAAGGACTGGAGTTGTACACCTCACAACCCTGCCCATGAGTCCTCTGCTTGGCCATCTGTCCCCTTCCTCAACTCTTATCTCAAATTTAATGTGGAAAATAAGAAAAAAAGACCAAGAGGTAAAGAAGAAAAAATAGCATGATGGAAGGATAATTCTATTTATTTTCAGCCACTTCAATTTGGACAAGGCTGCCCTACCAAAGCACTCAATTGGCTGAAGGGGAAAAGTGAACAAAGGAAGAATCGAAAGGACAGTAGAAGCATAAAAGATCAATTAGCTTCCTCATACAGTCTAGAAACAATGAATCTCAAAGGAATAATCCAGAAATATTCTTTTATTTGTTCATTTAGCAGTATGTCCAGTTGTTACTATCCCAGATGCTGGGGACATGGGGAGGGGGAAGGTTGAGATTAGGGAGTAGACAAGCTAACCCTTCCCTGTGGGAACAGGGACCTGATCATTCTTATTCACCGTTGCACACCCAGCACCGAGACATAACAGGTGCTCAATAAACATGTGCTAAATGAAGAAGAAATACAGTGAAGTCAAGGCTAGCCATTCTTACGGAGAAAAGACAGAAAATGAAAGAGTTGATACAACACATGATACTAATCAAATCAATGATACAGGTAATATTTATCTTGGGGTAAGAGAGCAGAGAATTTTGCTGTTTCACACCTGAAATAGCAGTGTTTAGTAGCCATTCCCCTACAATACATGTTAACCTAGCAGTTCTCACTGTATTGGGAGCATTGCTGGTATGTCAGTGCCTAAAACAGCACTGTCCAATACAGTAGCCATTAGTCACAGATGGCTATTCAGATTTAAACTAATTAACATTTAATTTAATTTAAAATTCTGTTACTCTTTTGCATTAGGCACAGTTCAATAGCCACAGGAGCCTAGTGGCTACTATCATCATAGAAAATTCGATTGTACAGCCCTCTTCCACACCATGCTACATTAAAACATAAAAGTAGCCAGAATTTTATAAATGAGAGAAATAAGACATGGTGTATACACACACACACACACACACACACACACACACACACACACACACACAGAGCTAAATCGTTCCATATCAACTCAGCATCTAGAGGAGGCAAATCAACTTTGTTTCTGATAAATCTCACTTCCTCACAAATACAGCTGAACCTTGAACAACCCAGGTTTGAACTGCATGGGTCTACTTATATACAGATTTTTTTCAATAAATATATTGGAAAATTTCTTGGAGATTTGAGACAATTTGAAAAAAATTCATAGACAAACTATATAGCCTAAAATATCAAAAAATTAAGAAAGAATTAAGTATGTCACAAATGCATAAAATATATGTAGGAACTAGCCAATTTTATCATTTACTGCCATAAAATATACACATATCCATTATTAAAAAGTTAAAATTTATCAAAACTTATGCACATAAACCCTTACAGATTATTAATTCATTAGTGTATGTGCTATGCTACAATGAAGCAACTGTGTAAATTACTAGGCTACCATAAAGCAATCATATAGCTGCTTCTTCGTTATCAATGCAAGAATCATTATACCTGTAAATAAATATGAATTTCTTTTTCACATTATTTTTTTTTTCATTGTTTTTTTTTGGTCCTGCCACACAGCATGCCTAATCTTAGTTCTCCGACCAGGGATCAAAAAAGTGCCCCTTGCAGTGGAAGCTCGGAGTCCTGACCACTCGACCACCAGGGAATACCAATTTATTTCATTTCTGATGTCTAGCATTAGTAGTACATATAACATCTACAGTTTTTTGTATCATTTAAGACAATAATGGGGGCTAAAGTCGACAAGGTGCTAGCAGGGGGCATGAGGGTGGTTCAGTCCTGACATGGCACGGGGCTCAGAGGCTCTGCTCCTCTCCCCACCGGCTGTGATGCTTCCCCGGGCGTGGCAGGCCCTTCCCTTTTCAGGGACCCCTCCTCACCCAGTTACATTCACTTTCCTCTCTTCACAGAGATTTACTGATTCTCTGAGGATTCATAGACTTCACAGCTGATGAGGTGGACCTGATTTGAGCCCTGACTTGGAAGATCATGCTGAAGACGCCTCTCATGACCTCCCCCCTGGACACTGTGACAGAGGCTGACGTGGCCATCGCAATGGCTCTGATGGGCGGTATCGGTTTCATTCACCGAAACTGCACTCCAGAGTTCCAGGCCAACGAGGTCGGAAGGTCAAGGAGTTTGAACAGGGCTTCTTCACGGACCCTGTGGTGCTGAGACCCTCACACACCGTAGGCAAGGCGCTGGAGGCCAAGATCCAGCATGGCTTCTCCGGCATCCCCATCACTGAGACGGGCACCAGCAAGCTGGTGGGCGTCGTCACCTCCCAAGACATCGACTCCCTCACCGAGAAGGACCACACACCCTCCTCAGTGAGGTGATGACACCGTGGAATGAGCTGGTGGTGGCTCTAGTGGGTATGACACTGAAAGAGGCAAATGAGATCCTGCAGCACAGCAAGAGAAGGAAGCTGCCCATTGTTAATGATCAAGACGAGCTAGTGGCCATCATTGCCCGCACTGACCTGAAGAAGAACCAGGATTACCCTCTGGCCTCCAAGGATTCCCACAAGCAGCTGCTGTGTGGGGCGGCCATGGGTACCCATGAGGATGACAAATACCACCTGGACCTGCTCACCCAGGCGAGTGCCAACGTCATAGTGCTGAACTCATCCCAAGGGGACTCTGTGTATCAGATCACCATGGTGCACCACATCAAGCAGAAGTATCCCCACCTCCAGGTGACTGGGGGAAATGTGACAGCAGCTCAGGCCAAGAACCTGATTGACGCTGGTGTGGACAGGCTGCGTGTGGGCGTGGGCTGTGGCTCCATCTGCATCACCCAAGAAGAAGTGATGGCCTGTCGTCGGCCCCAGGGCACTGCCACGTACAAGCGGCTGAGTACACCCGGCGCTTCGGGGTGCCAGTCATAGCCGATGGTGGCATCCAGACCGTGGGGCATGTGGTCAAGGCCCTGGCCCCTGGAGCTTCCACAGTGATGATGGGCTTGCTGCTCGCCACAACCATGGAGGCCCCTGGAGAGTACTTCTTCTCGGATGGTGTGAGGCTCAAGAAGTACCGGGGCATGAGCTCGCTGGACGCCATGGAGAAGAGCAGCAGCAGCCAGAAGCGCTACTTCAGCAAGGGAGATAAGGTGAAGGTCATGCAGGGCGTCGCGCGCTCCATCCAGGACAAAGGCTCCATTCAGAAGTTCGTGCCCGACCTCACAGTGGGATCCAGCACGGCTGCCACGATTTTGGTGCCCGTAGCCTGTCTGTCCTGAGGTCCATGTACTCAGGAGAGCTCAAGTTTGAGAAGCAGACCATGTCAGCTCAGATGAAGGGTGGTGTCCACGGCCTGCACTCTTATGAGAAGAGGCTGTACTGAGGACGGTGGTGGAGGCCAAGGTGGCAGAGGCTTTGTGTCCCAGGGTCCCTCTTTGGGCACAGCCTCCCTCCATAACTGAGTCGTCCACAGATTTGCACTACTGGTTCCTCAGCTCCTATCCAGGGAGAGAGGAGGGGAGGCCCTGAGGCTCTGTGGCCCCTCTCTGGGCTTCCGCCACAGGTTCAGGACTGCTCCCAGGCCGGGCTGCCCTGGGAGCCCCCCCAGGTTCCTCCTTCTTCAGTTCCCCTGAGCCCAGCCAGCCTGGGCTCTCAAGCCCTGCGCCTGCCTCAGGTCTTTCTCATTGCAGCCTGCTCCAGCCCGGCTCCCACCCCTGGGACAGGTGGTCCCCCCGGCTTCTCCTATCGGGCACCTCCCTCCCTAGCCCCACCCCAGAAATGGTGCTCTCCTGGCCCTGCCTCTGGCCCCTTCCTGGGCTGCTGCCCCCTCAGCCATGTGGCACTTCTGGGCTCCTGACCTAGGCCAGAGGAAGGTCTCTGCCCCCTTCCCCTGGCCCTGGACTATCCAGGCCCTGCTCCTCAGGCCGCCCCACCCCTGGCCCTGATTCACCCCCGTGCCCAGGTGCACCGTTCCTGTCCTCTCCTCTCAGCTGCAGTTTAAGGCTTTAACTTGCACACTTTGGGGTCACAGTTGCATCACTGTATGTTAAATAATCTGAATAAATCAAGAGGTTTCAATGCCTCCACAAAAAAAAATAATAATGAGGTAGGTACTAACAGATGATTCATCTTGTAAACAGATGACATAAACCTATGGTATCACTAAATACAGTACAGTATAGTGAGGGTATTTTCTATTCCTTATAATTTTCTTAATAACATTTCCTTCTCTCTATCTTACTTTATTGTAAGAATACTGTATATAATACATGTAACATACAAAACGTGTCCACAGAGTGTTTATCAGTAAGCCTTCCGGTCAACAGTTGGCTATTAGTAGTCAAGTTTTGGGGGAGTCAAGTTATATATGGATTTTCGACTGCACAAGGGGTCGGTCCCTCTCACACCCACATTGTTCAAGGGTCAAATGTATTTTTATTTATTAAGTTAGTAAAGATAATTTTGCACACATAGGTCTAGCAACCACTGGGAAACACCAGAACTATATATTATCACGTATTTTTACCCAGTCTTTCAAAACCCAATACAATCTTGTTTTTAAACATCATCTGTCATTCTTTTTTTTTAATTTTATTTATTTATTTGGCTGCATCAGGTCTTAGTTGCAGCAAGCGGGATCTTCATTGTGGTATGTGGGATCTTTCGTTGCAGTGTACAGGCTTCTCTCTAGTTGTGGCACACAGGCTCAACTGGTTGTGGCACACAGGCTCACGGTGCGTGGGCTTAGTTGCCCTGCAGCATGTTGGATCTTAGTTCCCCGACCAGGGATCGAACCCACGTCCCCTGCATTGGAAGGTGGATTCTTAACCACTGCACCACCAGGGAAGTCTCCCAATACAATCTTATCAAGCAATATCTGCCAAATCCTGACATTTGTGGACTTGCATACACCTGTTATGGACCCTGGTTGAAAACCTTGTAGCAAGTTGACAATTCACCTTTAGAATTCCCTGTGTGCTGGAATTTAGTAACAGATCTGTCAAGCTACAATTACCAAGCCAAAGTTGCATTTTATTTCCAAATGCCCATAGAAGCATTTTTATTCAAACTGGCAAGGCTCTGGTTTAAAAAAGTTATTCCTTAGATTCTGTACTTCATGAGGTTATCTAATAAACAGACATTGGTTCACCAATTAGATGAAATCTGCATTTTCCTAAATCATAAAATGAGCTGACTGAGGTTTAGTTAGCTGGAAATCCCTTGGTAAATTATAAAAAGTGAGACATAAACAGGACAAGCACCATTGCAAAATGACTGATTACAAAAGTGAATGACTTTATGACAAAATGAGAGGTTAATTTGAAAACACACCTGGAAATGAAAAACAAAACAAAGCTTAAAATAAAAAGAAATATAATACACTAACTTGGATGTATGTGTGTGTATATATATATGATTTAATAGCTGTATTTGTTAAATACAAAAGGAAAAGAGGGTCAGACTATGAGTAAATCTGGAAATACTTGCATATCCTCTTTGCCTTAATTAACTCATCCCTACAATGGATATCAGTGAGTTCTCTCTTCTTAATAAGGATTAAATAAGACCACCATGGAAATAAACTTAGGAAAGGATATAACCTTTGGAGAAAGTAGCACTAAATTATTTACAAACTGTCCAAGTTAAAAACAGTAGAAGATAAAGAACTCTAATTATGCAAGAGGTCAGTAGCTCTTTTGCAAACATGAACATAAAAGGACTTCCACAGGGACTGGCAAATCCTGGACCATTAAACATTCTCCTAAAAACCTAAAACCCTCACTTTGCAGAGGGAACACCAAGTGACCATTCTTTTTTTTTTTTTTAATAGATCTTTATTGGAGTATAATTGCTTCACAATACCATGTTAGTTTCTGTTGCACAGCAAAGCAAATCAGCCATATGCATAAGAAAGCACAAGAGATCATATTTTCAAATGGGCAATGTAATGAATGATATGATAAAGGTTTTTCATGCCTTACTAATTTTGATGATAGACGTCACATTTGAT
Source organism: Globicephala melas (assembly GCF_963455315.2). Taxonomy (NCBI): domain Eukaryota; kingdom Metazoa; phylum Chordata; class Mammalia; order Artiodactyla; family Delphinidae; genus Globicephala; species Globicephala melas. The sequence goes on along the minus strand of NC_083317.1, from coordinate 56,062,430 downwards.
TAGCCTGGTTAAGTGTCCATTGTCAAGAGCAGCTTAGGTAGAGAGAAATGTCCTCTCTTACTGTCAAATTGTCACTTAGATTTATTTAGAATTTCATCCCTATTTAAAGTTCTCAGATCAGGGTACAAATTAAAGGCCTTCCCGGGCTTCCCTGGTGGCGCAGTGGTTGGGAGTCCGCCTGCCAATTCAGGGGACACGGGTTCGTGCCCCGGTCCGGGAGGATCCCACATGCCGCGGAGCGGCTGGGCCCATGAGCCATGGCCACGGAGCCTGTGCATCCGGAGCCTGTGCTCCGTCCGCAACGGGAGAGGCCACAACAGTGAGAGGCCCGTGTACTGCAAAAAAATAAATAAATAAAATTAAAAAAAATAAAGGCCTTCCCCCAAATGCTTTAAATACTGGAAGGAAACTCCAATATATAGTTATTGAAGGTAAAAAGGAATTTTAGTAACTTATTTTATAAAAATTTGACTTTGCATTTCTATCAAGAGGCAGAAGCAAGAAGCTTGCCCCAAAGATTTGTTGTTAAAATACAGAACATGATACTTTCCTGCCAATAGACCTGCCTAGATGGCAGGGGGAAAAGAAACAACTAGAGTTCCTGCTATCCAGTATTTGAGGCTAACGTAAATCTCACTGGCATATAATAAAACAGTTTGTTTTATGCTCAACAACTATAACTCAAAAATAATAATAACTATCATTCATTGAGCAGTTAGTTTATGCCAGGCACAAGATTGAGTGCATTGCAAATATAATTAATGGCTGTATCAGATGGTTATTATTATCCCAATATTCAGATAAAAATATTGAGACTCAGAGTTTAAAACATACAGCATGGTCAAATCACTGGAAACCAGCAGAGATGGGATTTATATAACACAGTCAAATCCTGACTCTGAAGTTTGGTTGTTCCTATATTGTTTCTTAAATTGTCCACAAAACACATTTACGCATTTTTTTTTAATTTAGGAGGAAAACAGATTTTTATTCCCCAGTTTCCTTACTGTAAAAATGATATTGGGGGAATTCCCTGGTGGTCCAGTGGTTAGGACTCCACAATTCCACTGCAGGGGGCCCAGGTTTGATCCCTGGTCAGGGAACTAAGATCCCATAGGCCACCTGGGGTGCAGCCAAAAAAAAAAAAAAAAAGAAAAGAAAAAAATAACTTCAAAAATAAAATGGTATTGGTACTGTCTTCTTCAATTGATTCTCATGTAGGTTAAAATTGAAGGAGATATGTAAACCTGCTTTAAAAATTAACTTTTTGGGCTTCCTTGGTGGCAAAATGGTTGAGAATCTGCCTGCCAATGCGGGGGACACGGGTTCGAGCCCTGGTCCAGGAAGATCCCAGATGCCCCAGAGCAGCTAAGCCCATGCACCACAACTGCCGAGCCTGCGCTCTAGATCCCACAAGCCACAACTACTGAAGCCCGCGCACCTAGAGCCTGTGCTCTGCAACAAGAGAAGCCACTGCAATGAGAAGCCCGCTCACCGCAAGGAAAAGTGGCCCCCCGCTCGCCACAACTAGAGAAAGCCTGCACGCAGCAACACAGTCAAAAATAAATAAGTAAAATAAATTAATTTAGTTAAAAAAAATTAACTTTTTCACAGGTCCTGCGAAGGTCTTCTGCCCATCTCAATTCCCCTATAGAAAATGGTAAGGTCTGTTACCTCCAAGACGGAAAACAGCTGGATGTTAAGAAAGGGTAGAAAGGAAGATTTTCATTACATGCCCTTTTACTCTTCTGAACTACTTCAATCAAAAAAATAAATAAAATTTAATTAAAAATAATCTCTTCAAATGATCCATGTAGTAATAGATTATAGCTTGAGACATCAGTATGAATTCATGCCTGGCTTAATATAGGTACAGATGGTTACATATAGAAATATTCATAGATATGTGTATATACACAGCTTAGTATGCACGCATATATTTTTTGCTCTGTCAACTTAGAGGACCTAAAAAAAGTAAAGATACCCCTGTAGCAACAAGCATACCTAGTGACCAGATCTTGGTTTCTAATAGGATTTTCCAATAAAAAGAAAGGGCTCCTTCGAGAAATGGCTGATTCTAAGACTGGGGCAAGAATTACAGAAGATGAGCCTAGAGCATTTTGTACTGTCAGAAAGTGGGGAAGTACTCAAAAAAGCCACATAGATGGGTGTATATCGAATTAGTACAGAAACGAGTTCCCAGTGGCCAAAGCTGAAACAATTGGTAAAGAAAATAAAGTAGTACTGGATTATAAAGCAAAGTATAAAATAAATATCCATGAGTCTACACTAACATAAATAAATGACAGAATAAAGTTACAAATGAGGGAGAAGAGACAAGTCTTTTGTGCAGAAGAATTCCAAATAATTTATGTAGATATTCTGCCCTGAAGGAGGGGGAATATACCTCCCCATTCCTTAGGTGAGGAGTGCAAATAGTGGCTTCCTTCCAAAGAGTACAGCATGCAAAGTGGGGAAAAGAATAACTTTACAGCAGAAAAACCTGAGAAACAAACACTACTTCAACCAGGTGATCAAGCTCAACATCAACAGTCACAAATCATGTCGATAGTATGTAGCCTTGCTATGGTGAGATGACCACTTTACCTCTGTGGTCTTTCTCCCAGTAACCCACAATCCCAGTCTTATCATGAAAAAAATATCAAAGTCCAATAGTAGAACATCCTACAAAACATCTAACCAGTACTTCTCAAAAGTGTCAAGGTAATCGAAAACAAGGAAAATCTGAAAAGCTGCCATAAACAAGAGGAGTCTAAAGAGATATTACAACTAAATGTATGTAGAATCCTGAATGGGGTCCTAGAAAAGGGACATCAGGTTAAAAACTAAAGCAGTATAAATGAACTATGAACAATAGTTAGTAGTCATGTGTTGATACTGGTTCATTAATTATGACAAGTGTATTGTACTAATGAACAACAGTAATAACAGGGGAAACAAGGTGTGGGGTGTTGGACTATCTACAATATCTACTATCGGCTCGATTCTTTCTGTAAATCGAAAACTATTCTAAAAAATAAAATCTGTATTAAAAAATGAGAAAACATAAAACAATGGTTTTCAGACATTGGAAAACAGGCGTCACAGGGCAGTGACACTTGAGAGAAGGTAGACAAACAATGTAAACCCTAAGATTTCCCAACGCTCTTCCTATAGAGTATGTGCGAGCTGCAGCTCAGGAAGGGAGACCCTAACAAAAGCCACAGGTCCCTTGAGTCAAAGAGACTAAGTTCAGAGACTGGGGACTCCACGATAGCTAGAATGTACACAGCAGATCAGAGGGAGCTTCAGAGATCTGTAGAAAATTGCCCTTGATTTATCAGTTGTGCACTGATTAGGACATGTGTGGAAGAAGACTATCCAGAGCAAGGGAAAGCATACCAGAAGGAATCAGGTAAAACAATACTACTCAAAACCATCTAAAGATTCAATGCAATCACTATGAAAATTCCTATAGCATTTTTTACAGAAATAGAAAAAACAATCTAAAAACATCTAAAATTCATATGAAACCAGAAGATCCTGAATAGCCAAAGCATCCTGAGAAAGAAGAACAAAGCTGAAGGCATCAGATTTCTTGATTTCAAACTATATTACAAAACTATAGTAACACTACGATATAGGAGTAAAACACTATGATAATGGAGTAAAACGGGACACAAAGACCAATGGAACAGAATTAAGAACCTCAAAATAAACCATGTATTTACAGTCAACTAATATTTGACAAGGAAGCCAGGAATACTCAATGGAGAAATAATGGTCTCTTCAATAAATGGTGTTGGAAAAAATGGATAATCACATGCACAAAATAAAATTGGATCCCTGTCTTATACCAGTCATAAAAAAAATTAACTCAAAATATATTAAACACTTTTTTTATAAGAAAAATGGTTTAATTTTTATTTAATTTTTGAATTTTATTTTTTATACAGCAGGTTCTTCCTAGTTATCCATTTTATACATATTAGCGTATATATGTCAAACTGAATCTCCCAATTCGTCACAACACCACCACCACCCCCACCACTTTCCCCCCTGGGTGTCCATACATCTGTGTCTACATCTGTGTCTCACTTTTGGCCCTGCAAACCGGTTCATTTGTACCATTTTTCTAGGTTCCACATACATGCATTAATATATGATATTTGTTTTTCTCTTTCGGACTTACTTCACTCTGTATGACAGTCTCTAGATTCATCCACGTCTCTACAAATGACTCAATTTCGTCCCTTTTTATGGCTGAGTAATATTCCATTGTATATATGTACCACACCTTCTTTATCCATTCATCTGTCAATGGGCATTTAGGTTACTTCCACATCCTGGCTACTGTAAATAGTGCTGTAATGAATATTGGGGTGCATGTGTCTTTTTGAATTATGGTTTTCTCTGGATATATGCCCAGTAGTGGGGTGGCTGGGTCATATCATAATTCTATTTTTAGTTTTTAAGAAATCTCCATACTGTTATTCACAGTGGCTGTATCAATTTACATTCCCACCAACAGTGCAAGAGGGTTCCCTTTTCTCCACACCCTCTCCAGCCTTAGTTGTTTGTAGATTTTCTGATGATGCCCATTCTAACTGGTGTGAGGTGATACCTCATTGTACTTTTGATTTGCATTTCTCTAATAATTAGTGATGTTGAGCAGCTTTTCATGTGCTTCTTGGCCATCTGTATCTCTTCCTTGGAGAAATGCCTATTTAGGTCTTCTGCCCATTTTTGGATTGGGTTGTTTATCTTTAATATTGAGCTACATGAGCTGTTTATATATTTTGGAGATTAATCCTTTGTCTGTTGATTTGTTATGCAGAAACTTTTAAGTTTAATTAGGTCCTTTTTTTTTTTTTTTTTTGTAGTACGCGGGCCTCTCACTGTTGTGGCCTCTCCCGTTGCGGAGCACAGGCTCCGGACGCACAGGCTCAGCGGCCATGGTTCACGGGCCTAGCCACTCCACAGCATGCAGGATGTTCCTGGACCGGGGCAGGAACCTGTGTCTCCTGCATCAGCAGGTGGACTCTCAACCACTGCACCACCAGGGAAGCCCAAGGTCCTATTTTTTTATTTTTGTTTTTATTTCCATTACTCTAGGAGGTGGATCAAAAAAGACCTTGCTGTGATTTATGTCAAAGAGTGTTCTTCCTATGTTTTCCTCTAAGAGTTTTATAGTGTCCGGTCTTATATCTAGGTTTCTAATCAATTTTGAGTTTATTTTTGTGTATGGTGTTAGGGAGTGTTCGAATTACATTCTTTTACATGTAGCTGTCCAGTTTTCACAGCACACTTAGTGAAGAAACTGACCTCCATTGTATATCCTTGCCTCCTTTGTCATAGATTAGTTGACCATAGGTGCGTGGGTTTATCTCTGGGCTTTCTATCCTACTCCATTGATCAAAGTTTCTGTTTTTCTGCCAGTATCATACTGTTTGATTACTTTACATTTGCAGGATACTCTGAAGTCACGGAGTCTGATTCCTCCAGCTCCGTTTTTTCCCCTCAAGACCGTTTTGGCTATTCAGTCTCTGGTGTCTCTACACAAATTTTAAGACTTTTTGTTCTGGTTCTATAAAAATGCCATTGATAATTTGATAGGGATTGCATTGAATCTGTAGATGGCTTTGGGTAGTATAGTCATTTCCACAATGTTGATTCTTCCAATCCAAGAACATGGTATATCTCTCCATCTATTTGTATCATCTTTTATTTCTTTCATCAGTGTCTTATAGTTTTCTGCATACAGGTCTTTTACCTCTTTAGGTAGGTTTATTCCTAGGTATTTTGTTGTTGTTGTTGCAATGGCAAATGGGAGTGTCTCCTGATTTTCTTTTTCAGATTTTTCATCATTAGTGTATAGGAATGCAAGAGATTTCTGTGCATTACTTTTGTATCCTGCAACTTTACCAAATTCATTGATTAGCTCTAGTAGTTTTCTGGTGGCATCTTTAGGATTCTCTATGTATGGTATCATGTCATCTGCAAACAGTGACAGTTTTACTTCTTCTTTTCCAATTTGTATTCCTTTTACTTCTGTACCTTTGATTGCCGTGAATAGGACTTTGAAAACTATGTTGAATAATAGAGGTGAGAATGGACATCCTTGTCTTGGTCCTGATCTTGGAAGAAATGCTTTCAGATTTTCACCATTGAGAATGATGTTTGCTGAGGGTTTGTCGTTTATGGCTTTTAATATGTTGAGGTAGGTTCCCTCCATGCCCACTTTCTGGAGAGTTTTTATCATAAATGGGTGTTGAATTTTGTCGAAAGCTTTCTCTGCATCTATTGAGATGATCATATGGTTTTTATTCTTCAATTTGTTAATATGGTGTATCACACTGATTGATTTACGTACATTGAAGAATCCTTGCATCCCTGGGATAAATCCCACTTGATCATGGTGTCTGATCCTTTTAATGTGTTGTTGGATTCTGTTTGCTAGTATTTTGTTGAGGATTTTCGCATCTATATTCATCAGTGATATTGGTCTGTAGTTTTCTTTTTTTGTTCTATCTTTGTCTGGTTTTGGTATCAGGGTGATGGTGGCCTCATAGAATGAGTTTGGGAGTGTCCCTTCCTCTGCAATTTTTTGGAAGAGTTTGAGAGAATGGGTGTTAGCTCTTCTCTAATTGTTTGATAGAATTCATCTGTGAAGCCATCTGTCCCTGGACTTTTGTTTGTTGGAAGACTGTTAATCACAGTTGCAATTTCATTACTTGTGATTGGTCTGTTCATATTTTCTAATTCTTCCTGGTTCAGTCTTGGAAGGTTATACCTTTGTGAGAATTTGTCCATTTCTTCCAGGTTGTCCATTTTATTGGCATAGAGTTGTTTCTAGTAATCTCTTAGGATGCTTTGTATTTCTACGATGTCTGTTGTAACTTTTCTTTTTCATTTCTAATTTTATTGACTTGAATCCTCTCCCTCTTTTTTTTGATGAGTGTGGCTAATGGATTATCACTTTTGTTTATCTTCTCAAAGAACCAGCTTTCAGTTTTATCGATCTTTGCTATTGTTTTCTTTGTTTCTGTTTCATTTATATCTGCTCTGATATTTATGACTTCTTTCTACTAACTTTGGGTTTTGTTTGTTCTTATTTCTCTAGTTCCTTTAGGTGAAAGGTAAGATTATTTATTCGAGATGTTTTTTGTTTCTTGAGGTAGGATTGTATTGCTATAAACTTCCCTCACAGAACTGCTTTTGCTGCATCCCATAGGTTTTGGATCATCGTGTTTTCATTGTCATTTGTCTCTAGGTATGTTTTAATTTCCTCTTTGATTTCTTCAGTGATCTCTTGGTTAATTAGTAATGTATTATTTAGCCTCCATGTGTTTGTGTTTTTTATGTTTTTTTTCCTGTAACTGATTTCTAATCTAATAGTGTTGTGGTCAGAAAAGATGTTGCTACGATTTCAATTTTCTTAATTTAATGAGGCCTGATTTGTGACCCAAGATGTGATCTATCCTGGAGAATGTTCCGTGCACACTGTAGAAGACAGTGTAATCTGTTTTTGGATGGAATGTTCTATAAATGTCAATTAAATCTATCTGGTCTATTGTGTCATTTAAAGCTTGTGTTTCCTTATTAATGTTCTGCTTGGATGATCTGTCAATTGGTGTAAGTGACATGTTAAAGTCCCTCGCTATTATTGTGTTACTGTCGACTTCCTCTTTTATAGCTGTTAGCAGTTGCCTTGTGTATTAAGGTGATCCTATGTTGGGTGCATATATATTTATAATTGTTATATCTTCTTCTTGGATTGATCCCTTGATCATTATGTAGTGTCCTTCCTTGTCTCTTGCAACTTTCTTTACTTTAAAGTCTATTTTATCTGATATGAGTATTGGTACTCCAACTTTCTTTTGATTACCATTTGCATGGAATATCTTTTTCCATCCCCTCACTTTCAGTCTGTATGTGTCCCTAGGTCTGAAGTGGGTCTTTTGTAGACAGCATATATATGAGTCTTGTTTTTGTATCCATTCAGCCACCCTGTGTATTTTGGTTGGAGCATTTAACCTATTCGTATTTAAGGTAATTATCAATATGTATGTTCCTATGACCATTTTTTTAACTGTTTTGGGTTTATTTTTGTAGGTCCTTTACTTCCCTTGTGTTTCCCACTTAGAGACGTTCCTTTAGCATTTGTTTTAGAGCTGGTTTGGTGGTGCTCAATTCTCTTAGCTTTTGCTTGTCTGTAAAGCTTTTGATTTCTCCATTGAATCTGAATGAGATCCTTGCTGGGTAGAGAAATCTTGTTTTTAGGTTCTTCCCTTTCATCACCTTAAATATGTCATGCCACTCCCTTCTGGCTTGTAGGGTTTCTGCTGAGAAATCAGCTGTTAAACTTATGGGAGTTTCCTTGTATGTTATTTGTTGTTTTTCCCTTGCTGCTGTGAATAATTTTCCTTTGTCTTTAATTTTTGCCACGTTGAGTACTATGTGTCTCAGCGTGCTTCTCTTTGGGTTTATCCTGTATGGGACTCTCTGTGCTTCCTGAACTTGGGTGGCTATTTCCTTTCCCATGTTAGGGAACTTTTCGACTATAATCTCTTCAAATATTTTTTCGGGTCCTTTCTCTCTTCTCCTTCTGGGACTCTTATAATGTGAATGTTGTTACGTTTAATGTTGCCTCGGATGTCTCTTAGGCTGCCTTCATTTCCTTTCATTCTTTTTTCTTTATTCTGTTCCACAGCTGTGAATTCCACCATTCTGTCTTCCAGGTCACTTACCCGTTCTTCTGCCTCAGTTATTCTGCTATTGATTCCTTCTAGTATAGTTTTCATTTCAATTATTGTATTGTTCATCTCTGTTTGTTCTTTAATTCTTCTAGCTCTTTGTTAAACATTTCTTGCATCTTCTCGATCTTTGCCTCCATTCTTTTCCTGAGGTCCTGGATCATCTTCACTATCATCATTCTGAATTCTTTATCTGGAAGGTTGCCAATCTCCACTTCATTTACTTGTTATTCTAGGGTTTTATCTTGTTCCTTCATCTGGTACATAGCCCTCTGTCTTTTCATCTTGTCTGTCTTTCTGTGAATGTGGTTTTTGTTCCATAGGCTGCAGGATTGTAGTTTTTCTTGCTTCTGCTCTCTGCTCTCTGGTGGATGAGGCTATGTAAGAGGCTTGTGCAGGTTCCCTGATGGGAGGGACTGGTGGTGGGTAGAGCAGGCTGTTGCTCTGGTGGGCAGAGCTCTGTAAAACTTTAATCTGCTTGTCTGCTGATGGGGGGTGGGGGGCTCCCTGTTTGTTGTTTAGTCTGAGGCAAGCCAAAACTGGAACCTACCTGGGCTCTTTGGTGGGGCTAATGGCAGATTCTGGGAGGGCACACACCAAGGAATACTTCCCAGAACTTCTGCTGATGGTGTCCTTGTCCTCATGGTGAGACACAGCCACCCCACACTTCTGCAGCAGACCCTCCAACACAAGCAGGTAGGTCTGCTTCAGTCTCCTATGGGGTCACTGCTCCTTCCCCTGGGTCCCGATGCCCACACTGCTTTGTGTGTGCCCTCCAAGAGTGGAGTCTCTGTTTCCCCCCAGTCCTATGGATGATTGTTCAGAAGTTAGCTGTGATTCCAGTGTTCTCACAAGAGGGAGTGAGAGCACGTCCTTCTACTCCGCCATCAAATCAGAATTTGCATTTTAACAAGATCCTCTGGTGACTAGGGTTATTCACATAATCATGAAAGTTTGAGAAGTCCTGCTTACAACTGCCATCCATAAACCAAGCAGCTCTTTGTTGGTCAGTTGAGGACTGTTTATAAGGCACTGTCCAAATGATGAAAGAATGTGGCGGCTCCTCGTAAAGATTCAAAGTCAGTCCAGACACCAAATCTGCTGACACCTTGATCTTGCACTTCCCAGGCTTCTGAAATTCGCTTATTGTTTCTGTTATCTCTCGTCTGGTTGGTGATGGCCATTCTAATAGATGTGAGTTGATATCTCATTATGGTTTTCCTTTGCATTTCCCTGATGATTAGTGATGTTAATCACCTTTTCATTATACCTGTGGATATCTGCATGTCTTCTTTGGCAATATGTATCTTCAGTTCCCTTGCCCATTATTCAATCAGATTGTTTGGATTTTGCTATTGAGTTGTATGAATTACTTATATATTTTGGATATTGATCTCTTATTGGATAGGTAGCTTGCAAATATTTTCTCTCATTCCATTGGTTGTCTTCATTTTTCTGATTGATTCTTTTGCTGTGCAGATACATTTTACGTTGATGTAGTCCAACTTGCTGATTTTTGCTTTTGTTACTTTTGCTTTTTATGTCATACCCAAAAAATCTTTGCCAAGACCAATGTCAAGGAAATTTTTCCTTATGTGTTCTTCCAGGAGTTTTATTGTTTCAGGTCTTACGTATAAGTTTTTTATTTGATTGGTTCAAGATGGCGGAGTAGAAGGATATGCTCTCATTCCCTCTTGCGAGAGCACCGGAATCACAACTGACTGCTGAACAATCATCGACAGGAAGACACTGGAAGTCACCAAAAAATATACCCCACATCCAAAGACAAAGGAGAAGCCACAGTGAGATGGTATGAGGGGTTCAATCACAATAAAATCAAATCCCATAACTGCTGGGTGGGTGACTCACAGACTGGAGAACACATACCACAGAAGTCCACCCACTGGAATGAAGGTTCTGAGCCCCACGTCAGGCTTCCCACCCTGGGGGTCCATTAATGGGAGGAGGAATTCCTAGAGAATCAGACTTTGAAGCCTAGTGGGATTTGATTGCAGGACTTCAACAGGACTGGGGGAAACAGAGACTCCACTCTTGGAGGGCACACACAAAGTAGTGTGCACATCGGGACCCAGGGGAAGGAGCAGTGACCACAGGGGAGTCTGAACCAGAGCTACCTGCTAGTGTTGGACAGTCACCTGCAGAGGTGGGGGGTGCCTGTGGCTCACCGTGGGGACAAGGACACTGGCAGCAGAAGTTCTGAGAAGTACTCCTTGGCGTGAGCCCTCCCAGAGTCCGCCATTAGCTCCACCAAAGAGCCCGGGTAGGCTCCAGTGTTGGGTCACCTCAGGCCAAACAAACAAGAGGGAGAGAACCCAGCCCCACCCATCAGCAGTCAAGCAGATTAAAGTTTTACTGAGCTCTGCCCACCAGAGCAACAATCAGCTCTACCCACCATTAGTCCCTCCCATCAGGAAACCTGCACAAGCCTCTTACATAGCCTCATCCACCACAGGACAGACAGCAGAAGCAAGAAGAACTACAATCCTACAGCCTGTGGAACAAAAACCACATTCACAGAAAGACAGACAAGATGAAAAGACAGAGGGCTATGTACCAGATGAAGGACCAAGATAAAACCCCAGAAAAACAACTAAATGAAGTGGAGATAGGCAACCTTCCACAAAAATAATTCAGAATAATGATAGTGAAGATGATCCAGGACCTCGGAAAAAGAACGGAAGCAAAGATAGAGAGGATGCAAGAAATGTTTAACAAAGACCTACAAGGATTAAAGAACAAAGAAACAGAGAGGAACAATACAATAACTGAAATGAAAACTACACTAGGAAGAATCAATAGCAGAATAACAGAGGCAGAAGAACAGATAAGTGACCTGGAAGACAGAATGGTGGAATTCACTGCCGTGGAACAGAATAAAGAAAAAAGAATGAAAAGAAATGAAGGCAGCCTAAGAGACCTCTGGACAACATTAAATGCAACAACATTCGCATTATAGGGATCCAGAAAGAAATGAGAGAGAGAAAGGACCCGAGAAGATATTTGAAGAGATTAGAGTCAAAAACTTCCCTAACATGGGAAAGGAAATAGCCACCCAAGTTCAGGAAGTGCAGAGAGTCCTATACAAGATAAACCAAGGAGAAACATGCTGAGACACATAGTAATCAAACTGACAAAAATTAAAGACGAAGAAAAACTATTGAAAGCAACAAGGGAAAAACGACTAAAAGACACAAGGGAATTCCCATAAAGTTAACAGCTGATTTCTCAGCAGAAACTCTACAAGCCAGAAGGGAGTGGCATGACATATTTAAAGTGATGAAAGGGAAGAACCTACAAACAAGATTACTCTACCCAGCAAGGATCTCATTCAGATTCAATGGAGAAATCAAAAGCTTTACAGACAAGCAAAAGCTAAGAGAATTGAGCACCACCAAACCAGCTCTAAAACAAATGCTAAAGGAACTTCTCTAAGTGGGAAACACAAGAGAAGCAAATGACCTACAAAAATAAACTCAAAACAATTTAAAAATGGTAATAAGAACATACATATCAATAATTACCTTAAAAGTCAATGGATTAAATGCTCCAACCAAAAGACACAGGCTCACTGAACAGATACAATAACAAGATCCATATATATGCTGTCTACAAGAGACCCACTTCAGACCTAGGGACACATACAGACTGAAAGTAGCTGATGGAAAAAGATATTCCATGTAAATGGAAATCAAAAGAAAGGTGGAGTAGCAATACTCATATGAGATAAAACAGACATTAAAATAAAGAATGTTACAAGAGACAAGGAAGGACACTACATAATAATAAAGGGATCAATCCAAGAAGAAGATATAACAATTATAAATATATATGCACCCAACATAGGAGCACCACAATACATAAGGCAACTGCTAACAGCTATAAAAGAGGAAGTCGACAATAACACAATAATAGTGGGGGACTTTAAGACCTCATTTACACCAATGGACCGATCATCCAAACAGAAAATTAATAAGGAAAGTCAAGCTTTAAATGACACAATAGACCAGATAGATTTAGTTGATGTTTATAGGACATTCCATCCTAACACAGCAGATTACACTTTCTTCTCAAGTGTGCATGGAACATTCTCCAGGATATATCACATCTTGGGTCACAAATCAAGCCTCAGTAAATTTAAGAAAATTGAGATGATATCAAGCATCTTTTCTGACCACAACACTATTAGATTAGAAATCAATTATAGGGAGAAAAATGTAAAAAATACAAACACATGGAGGTTAACAATACGTTACTAAATAACCAAGAGATCACTGAAGAAATCAAAGAAGAAATTTAAAAAAACCTAGAGACAAATGACAATGAAAACATGATGATATAAAACCTATGGCATTCAGCAAAAGCAGTTCTAAGAGGTAAGTTTGTACCTATACAAGCCTACCTCAAGAAACAAGAAAAATCTGAAATAAACAATCTAACCTTATACCTAATGGTACTAGAGAAAGAAGAACAAACAAAACCCAAAGTTAGCAGAAGGAAAGAAATCATAAACATCAGAGCAGAAATAAATGAAATAGAAACAAAGAAAACAATAGCAAAGATCAATAAAACTAAAAGCTGTTTCTTCAAGAAGATAAACAAAATTGATAAACCATTAGCCAGTCTCATCAAAAAAAGAGGGAGAGGGCTCAAATCAATAAAATTAGAAATGAAAAAGAAGTTACAACAGACACCGCAGAAATACAAAGAATCCTAACAGACTACTACGAGCAACTCTATGCCAATAAAATGGACAACCTGGAAGAAATGGACAAATTCTTACAAAGGAATAACCTTCCAAGACTGAACTAGGAAGGAGTAGAAAATATGAACAGACGAATCACAAGGAATGAAATTGAAACTGTGATTAAAAATCTTCCAACAAACAAAAACCCAGGACCAGATGGCTTCACAGGTGAATTCTATCAAACATTTAGAGAAGAGCTAACACCCATTCTTCTCAAACTCTTCCAAAAAACTGCAGAGAAAGGAACACTCCCAAACTCATTCTATGAGGCCACCATCACGCTGATACCAAAACCAGACAAAGATATGACAAAAAAAGAAAATTACAGACCAATATCACTGACGAATATAGATACGAAAATCCTCAACAAAATACTAGCAAACAGAATCCAACAACACATTAAAAGGATCATACACCATGATCAAGTGGGATTTATCTCAGGGATGCAAGGATTCTTCAATATATGCAAATCAATCAATATGATACACCATATTAACAAATTGAAGAATAAAAACCATATGATCATCTCAATAGATGCAGAAAAAGCTTTTCACAAAATTCAACACCCATTTATGATAAAAACTCTCCAGAAAGAGGGCATTGAGGGAACCTACCTCAACATAATAAAGGCCATATGCGACAAACCAACAGCAAACATCATTCTCAATGGTGAAAAACTGAAAGCATTTCCTCTAAGATCAGGAACAAGACAAGGATGTCCACTCTCAACACAGTTATTTAACAGTTTTGAAAGCCCTAACCACAGCAATCAGAGAAGAAAAAGAAATAAAAGGAATACAGATTGGAAACTAAGAAGTAAAACTGTCACTGTTTGCAGATGACATGGTACTATACATAGAGAATCCTAAAGATGCCACCAGAAAACTACTAGAACTAATCAATGAATTTGGTAAAGTTGCAGGATACAAAAGTAATGCACAGAAATCTCTTGCATTCCTATACACTAATGATGAAAAATCTGAAAAAGAAAATCAGGAAACACTCCCATTTGCCACTGCAACAAAAAGAACAAAATACCTAGGAATAAACCTACCTAGGGAGACAAAAGACCTGTATGCAGAAAACTATAAGACACTGATGAAAGAAATTAAATATGATACTAACAGATGGAGAGATATACCATGTTCTTGGATTGGAAGAATCAATATTGTGAAAATGACTATACTACCCAAAGCAATCTACAGATTCGATGCAATCCCTATCAAATTACCAATGGCATTGTTTACAGAACTAGAACAAAAAATCTTAAAATTTGTATGGTGACACAAAGACCCCGAATAGCCAGTGCAGTCTTGATGGAAAAAAACGGAGCTGGAGGAATCAGACTCCCTGAATTCAAACTATACTAGAAAGCTACAATAATTTAGACAGTATGGTACTGGCACAAAAATAGAAATATAGATCAATGGGACAAGATAGAAAGCCCAGAGATAAACCCTCGCACCTATGGTCAACTAATCTGTGACAAAGGAGGCAAGGATATACAATGGAGAAAAGACAGTCTCTTCAATAAGTGGTGCTGGGAAAACTGGACAGCTACATGGAAAAGAATGAAATTAGAACACTAACACCATACACAAAAATAAACTCAAAATGGATTAGAGACCTAAATGTGAGACTGGACACTAAAACTCTTAGAGGAAAACATAGGAAGCACATTCTTTGACATAAATCACAGCAAGATCTTTTTTGATCCACCTCCTAGAGTAATGGAAATAAAAACAAAACTAAACAAATGGGACCTAATTAAACTTAAAACCTTTTGCACAGCAAAGGAAACCATAAAAAAAATGAAAAGACAACCCTCAGAATGGGAGAAAATATTTGCAAATGGATCAATGGACAAAGGATTAATTTCCAAAATATATAAACAGCTCATGCAGCTCAATATTAAAAAAACAACCCAATCCAAAAATGGGCAGAAGACCTAAACAGACATTTCTCTAAAGAAGACATACAGTTGGCCAAGAAGCACATGAAACGCTGCTCAGCATCCCTAATTATTAGATAAATGCAAGTCAAAACTACAATGAGGTATCACCTCACACCTGTTAGAATAGGCATCATCAGAATATCTACAAACAGCTAATGCTGGAGAGGGTGTGGAGAAAAGGGAACCCTCTTGCACTGTTGGTGGGAATGTCAATTGATACAGCCACTATGGAGAACAGTATGGATCTTCCTTAAAAAAACAAAACCAGAATTACCCTATGATCCAGCAATCCCACTACTGGGCACATACCCAGAGAAAACCATAATTCAAAAATACACATGCACCCCAATGTTCATTGCAGCACTACTTACAGTAACCAGGTCATGGAAGCAACCTAAATGCCCATCGACAGGTGAATGCATAAAGAAGAAGTGGTACATATATACAATGGAATACAACTTAGCCATAAAAAGAACGAAACTGGGTCATTTGTAGAGACATGGATGGATCTAGAGACTCTCATACAGAGTGAAGTAAGTCAGAAAGAGAAAAACAAGTATCGTTCTGCATATATGTGGAATGTAGAAAAATGGTACATATGAACCAGTTTTCAGGGCAGAAATTGAGACACAGATGTAGAGAACAAATGTATGGACACCAACTGGGGAAAGCGGCAGGGGGCGGGGGTGGTTGCGTGATGAATTGGGAGATTGGGATTGACATGTATACACTGATGTGTATAAAATGGATGACTAATACGAACCTGCTGTATAAAAAAATTAAAATAAAATTCAAAAATTAAAAAAGCAAACAAAAAAAAACCCCACAAGAGATAACTAGTGTAGGTGAAGTTGTGGAGAAAAGGAAACACTGGTGCACTCTTGGTGGGCATGTCAATTGGTACAGCCACTATGGAAAACATTATGGACATTTCTCAAAGAATTAAAACTAGAACTACCATATGATCCAGCAATTCCACTTCTGGATATATATCCAAAGGAAATTAAATCACTCTCTCAAAGAGATATCTGCATTCCCATGTTCATTTCAGCATTATTCACAACAGCCAGGATATGGAAACTATCTAAATATCCATCAATGGATGAATAGATATAAGAAGATGTGATAACTATCTATCTATCTATAAACAAACACACACACACACACACACACACACACACACACACACACACGGAATATTATTCAGCCATGAGAAAGAAGGAAATCCTCCTACCATTTTCAAGAACATGGATGGAACTTGAGGGTGTTACACAAAGTGAATTAAGTCAGACAAAGAAAGAGAAATATTGTATGATATAACTTAGATGTAGATTCTTAAAAAGCTGAACTCATAGAAATAGAATGATAGTTGCCATGGCTGCAGGGATGAGGGAAATGGAGAGATACTGGTCAAAGGATACAGACTTCTAGTTATGAGATGAGTAAGTTCTGGGGCTCTAATGTACAGCATGGTGACTACTGTTAACAAAATCCATCATATACCTGAAAGTTGCTAATTGAGTAAATATTAAATGTTCTCACCACACACACAAAAAAGAATTATATGACGTGATGGAAGTGTTAACTAACCCAACTGTAGTAATTATTTCACAATATATACATGTACCAATTTATCATGTTATATACCTTAAACTTACAAAATTTTATGTTATATATCAATTATATCCCAATAAAACTGTGGGGGTAAAAAAGAATCAGGTGGAACAATCTCCAGAGCTTACATAAGGTCAGGAAGTGCCCATATTCCCATCAGTCAGCGTGGAAAGACATCTTAATACATGATGCATGGAGTAGAGTTCCTCAGGAGGGTGTTGCCTCAGCGCTAGGACCAAATGTTCTGAAACCACCTAACAAACTTAAAAGCAAGCCTCAAAAAGATAAAATTGTTTCCAGATAACTTAACTGCTTCCCAGAGAAAAAAAGAACAAAAATATTTAAAGGAATACAAACAACTCCAGCACCAACAACATAAAATTCAAAATATATACCTGGCATCTGATCAAAACTTACAAAGTGTGCAAAGAAGCAAGAAAAAAATATATATATATATGACCCATAATAAAGAGGAAGGTTAATTATTAGAAATAGACACAGAAATGACAGAAATAAAAGAATTAATAGAGGGGTATCCCTGGCAGTCCAGTGGTTAGGACTTGATGCTTTCACTGCCATGGGCCTGGGTTCAATCCCTGGTCAAGTAACTAATAAGATCCTGCAAGCCACGTAGCTCAGCCAAAAATAAATAAATAAATAATAGACAAGTTATTAACACAGCTATTAAAAATATACCCCACATATTAAAGAAGGTAAAGGCTAAGCGTGGTAAAGAGAGACAGAAAATATTTTAAAAGGCAGGAGTTGACTTCAAGAGATGATAAACTCAATACCTGAAAAGATAAAAAAGCGTTAGATGAAACTAACAGTAGACACTGCAGAAGAAAAGGTTAGTGAACTTGAAAAGACAGCAATAGAAAATAGATAGCTAGGTAGATAGATAAATAGATACAATAGATAAACAGAGCACAGAACATCAATGAGCAGTGGGACAACATCAAGAAGCCTAATAGGGCTTCCCTGGTGCCTCAGTGGTTAAGAATCTGCCTGCCAATGCAGGAGGCATGGGTTTGAGCCCTGGTCCAGGAAGATCCCACATGCTGCAGAGCAACTAAGCCTGTAAGCCACAACTACTGAGCCCATGAGCCACAACTACTGAAGCCCATGTGCCTAGAGCCTGTGCTCTGCAACAAGAGAAGCCACTGCAATGAAAAGCCCACGCAGTGCAACAAAGAGTATCCCCTGCTCACTGTAACTAGAGAAAAGCCTGCACACAGCAAAGAAGACCCAATGCAGCCAAAAATAAATAAATAAATTTATTAAAATAAAAAAAAAGACGTCTAATATACATGTAACTAGAGTACCAGAAGGAAAGGAGAGAAAAGAACTTTTGAAAAAATAACAGCAAAATTTTTTCTAGATTTGATGAAACCTCTTAACCCCCATATCCAAGAAGCTCAGTGAACACCACACAAAAAATATATATGAAGAAAATTACACCAAGGCACATCATAATCAATTTGATTTAAATCAGTTATATTAGTTATCTATTGCATCATATCATTTTATACCAAAACTTAATAGCTGGAAATTTTAAAAAACATTTGTTATTTCACAGTTTCTGAAGGTCAGGAGTCCAAGACTAGATTGACTGGTTTTGGGGATTTTTTGGCCACACAGCATGTGGGATCTTTCCCGACCCCACACCCTCTGCAGTAGAATCATGGAGTCTTAACCACTGGATTGCCAGGCAAGTCCAACGACTGGTTGGTTTTGATTCAGGGTTTCTCACAAGGTTGGAGTTAAGTTGTTGGCTAGGGTTGGGGGTCATCTGGGATTGGAGGATCTACTTCCAAGCTAAATCACATAGTTGTTGGCAGGCCTCTGTTTCTTGCTGAGTTGGCCAGATACCTCAGTTCCTCATGACTTGGGCCCCTCCATAGACTGACTGAGTCATCTTCATGACATGGCAGCTTCCTCTGAACTTCTCAGCAAGTGATGAGAGACAGAGGTAGAGACAGAGATGTGAGAGAGACACAGAGAGACAGAGGGAGAGACAGAGAGAGAGAGAGACAGAGAGAGAGAAAAACTACTTACGGTACAAGATGGAAACCAGTCTTTCTATATTCTAGTTTTGAAAGCGACAGACCATCACTTCTGCCATATTCTATTTGTTAAAAATAAGTCACTAAATTTTGTCTACACTCAAGGGGAGGTGAACTAATCTTCACCTCTTGAAGAGAAGTAACAAAAAAATTGTGGAATTTGTTAAAACCATGACAGAGTGATAAAGAGAAGATTTCCTAAAAGCAGCCAGAGGAAAGACACACAATGTAGCAAGGATGATAAGAATGACAGCAGGCTTCTCATTAGAAACACTGCAAACCAGAAGGCAGTAGAGCAACATTCTTAAAATACTGAAAAATAATCTTAACCTCAAATGTTTTAATCTGTGAAAATATATTTCAAAATAATTGTGAAATAACTTGTTTTTCAAACATATGACAGCTGAGAAAATTCATCACCAGACCACCCTCACAATGACAATTAATAAAACCCTTCAAAAAGGAAAATAATATCAGATGAAAACTTAGATCTATGTAAAAGAATAGTGAGGAAAAGAAATGGTAAATATAAAAAAAATTTTATTTTTTAAATCTTGTAAAAAATGATTGACAATTTAAATAAAAAATAAAACATATTGAAGGATTTATGTCATATTTAAAAGTAAAATATATAAAAACAATAGCAAAAGGCCAAGAAATATACTGTTTTGGTATATATGCTAAGAGAAAGTATGTAGTTTAGGTGAAGTGGTATAACACTTGAAGTTCAGAGGGTGGTAATTTAAGATATAAACTGCAAACCATAGGGGAAGGGGTGGATTGGGAGTTTGGGACTAGCAATGCAAACTATTACATACAGAATGGACAAATAACAAGGTCCTACTGTATAGCACAGGGAACTATATTCAAAATCCTGTGATAAACCGTAATGGAAAAGAATATGAAAAAGAATATATATAGGTATAACTGAATCACTTTCCTGTATAGCAGAAATTAACACAACATTGTAAGTCAACTATACTTCAATAAAATAAATTTAAAATAAAAATAATAAAAGTAAACTATAAACCATAAGGAAATCACTTTAAAAAACTCTATAGAGTCAATATAATGTCAATCAAAATACAAGCAGGATTTTTGTGGAAACTGACAAACTGATTTTTATATAGAAATGCAAAGGAGTTAGAATATACAAGACAATTTTATAAAAAGAATAGCAAAGTTGCAGAATTTATCTAATTTTAAGATTTATTATAAAGCTATAGCAATCAAGACAGCATGATATTGACATTGAGACATATAGATCAATAGAATAGAATACAAAGCTATAAAGAGACACACATATCTAAGACAGTTGATTTTCTACGAGGATGCCAAAGCAATTCAATGAGAAAAGTATAATCTTTTCAACTAATGGAGCTGGAACAATTAGAAAGTCATATGGAAAGAAAGGGGGCAAGGGGAGGGAGGGAGGGAGGGAGAGAAGGAACAAAGGAAGGAAGGAAGGAAGGGAAATCCAATCAGTTCCTTATCAGTTCCTCAAACCATATACAAAAATTCCCATTTTCTCAAACAATATACATGTGGTTTCCTCAAAACCATATATAAAGCTATTAAACTTATACAAGAAAACATAGGGACTTCCCTGGTGGCCCAGTGGTTAAGCATCTGTCTTCCAACACAGGGGATGCAGGTTGGAACCCTGGTTGGGGAACTAAGATCCCACACGCCAAGGGGCAAATAAGCCCACATGCTGCAACTACTGAGCCTATGCGCCACAACTACCAAGCCCGCAGTGCTCTGGAACCTGCGCACCACAACTAGAGTGCCCACAAGCCACAACTAGATAGAAGCCCGCGCGCCACAACGAAAGCTCCTGTGAGCCACAACTAAGACCCGATGCAGCCAAAAATAAATAAATATACATTTAAATTAAAAAAATAAAACATAGAAGGTTGTCTCAATGATCTTAGATTATGCAACGATCTCTCAAATAGAACACAAAAAGCAAACTACAAAAGAAAAAAAATGGTACTTCAGACTTCGTCAAAATTTAAAACCTTTAGGGCTTCCCTGGTGGCGCAGTGGTTAAGAATCCACCTACCAATGCAGGTGACACTGGTTCGAGCCCTGGTCCAGGAAGATTCCACATACCACAGAGCAGCTAAGCGTGTGCGCCACAACTACTGAGCCTGTGCTCTAGAGCCCGCAAGCCACAGCTACTGAAGCCCGGACGCCTAGAGCTAGGGCTCCACAACAAGAGAAGCCACCGCAATGAGAAGCGCGCACACCTCAATGAAGAGCAGCCCCTGCTCGCCGCAACTAGAGAAAGCCCGTGCACAGCAATGAAGACACAACACAGACAAATAATAATAATAATAAAAAGAAATTCATGAATCTTGATTGGTTCATAGATTTAAAAAAAAATTAAAACCTTTGTACTCTCAGTAACATAGAAAATGAAAAGGCAAGCTGAATACTGGACAAAATATTTGCAAAGTATACAATCTGACAAATGCTTTGTTTCTAGAATATATAAAGAATTCTTACAACTCAACAATAAGAAGACAAATGACCCAATAAAAACGGGCAGAATATTTGAATGAACACTTCACCAAAAAGACACAGGAATGGTAAATAAGGCACAAAAAATGTTTAACATCATTTGTTCTTAGGAAAATGCAAATTAAATCATAAATGGTACTATTATGCACACTGTAAAATGGCTACAGCTAAAAAAGACTAACCATGCCAAATGTTGGTCAGGACATCAAACAACGTAAGTATTTTTATGTTGCTGGGTGAATCTAAACACTACAAACAATTTGATAATTTAGCAGTTGCTTAAAACTCAATATATATCAACTGTGTGATCCAGCCATTTCAAGATAATTAAGAATATGTCCATACAAGGACGTGTACATAGACTTGTGCAAAGACTTGTACCTGTTCTTGGAAACTTTGTAATAGTCCCAAACTAGGAAAAAACAAATGTCCATCAATAGGTGAATGGGTAAACAAACTGTGGCAAATCAGTAAAATAGAACACTATTCAGCAGTAAAAATAATGAACTATTAATATACTCAACATCATGGATGAATCTCAAAATAATTACACAGTAAAAGAAGCCAGGGCTTCTCTGGTGGCGCAGTGGTTGAGAGTCCGCCTGCCAATGCAGGGGACACGGGTTCGTGCCCTGGTCTGGGAAGATCCCACATGCCGCGGAGCGGCTGGGCCCATGAGCCATGGCCGCTGAGCCTGCGCATCCGGAGCCTGTGCTCTGCAACGGGAGAGGCCACAACAGTGAGAGGCCCGCGTACCGCGCAAAAAAAAAAAAAAAAAAAAAGAAGCCAGACCCCACCAAAAAATATACATCTGTACAATTCCATTTATATAAAATTCAAGAATAAAATGAAAACTAATCTATAATGTCAGAAGTCAAATTAGTGGCTTCCTGAGGATGAGGGGAGAGGAAGTGAGAGAGACTGGATTTTTAAGAACTACAAGGAAAGTTGGGGTTTCATTTTATTGATTGCAGTGGTGGGTTTTTTCACTGTATATACACACCAGAACTCCTCAAACTGTATGCTTTAAATATATGCAATTTATTATTTGTCGAGTACACCTCAATAAAGCTGTAATAAAATAATAATTAATGATAATAATATATTACAAGTAGTTCAATAAAATAAGAATTTATGAGTCCATACTGATATAAGTAAATAAATACAAAGAGAAAGCTTTATCTTAAGTCAAATTCCAACTAATAAATGTAGAAGGAATAATAGATTTAGAAAATTAATTCAGCAACCACCATTGTAATAAGTGATTCAGGCAAAAGATATCAATGGATGTTAAAATCACGGGGTAAAATTCTGATGAGAAAAGAAAATCCAAAATCTATTCATTCCTTATTAACGCACTTTAAAGTGGAGAAATATCATGGATACCATTTTGACCAAGTGACAAAAGTTAATATCCTTGGTAATGAGAAAAATTGATGTTGTGTGCCTCCTGATATGAGGCATTGAAAAGAAAACAGCATCACTGCTGTGGTATTCACTTCAAAAAGTATATCCTGAATCTAGCCATGAAGAAACATCAGAGAGATCCAAACTGAAGGAAATTCTATAAAATAACTGACCTATACACTTCAAAAATGCCAAAATCATGAAACACAAAGAAAAACTAAGGAAGAACAGATTGAAAGAAACTAAACAGACATGACAACTAAATACAATGCGTGATTCTGGATTGGATTTTGAACCAGAAAGGAAAGGAGGGAAAGGCAGTAAGTTTGTTATTACTGTTCCTTTCTATACATAACATTATTAGACAGTTGGAGGAATTTGCGTGGACTTTGTGGATTAGATAAAAGTACTGTTGCCATGTTAATGTCCTAAATTCAACGAGGGTACTGAAGTTACATGTGAGAGTGTCGTTGTTTTTAGTCAATATACCCTGAAGTATTTAGGGGTAATTTGGCAACATGTCTGCAATTTAATCTCAAATGTTTCAGAAAGAAAATAATGATATATGAGAGAAAATGAAAAGAAAAATGTAAACTGTTGATACTTAGGAAACCTGGGTGAAGGGTGTAGCTGTTTGTATCACTATTAATTTGTATTTGTCTTGCAAATCTTCCTTAAGTATGAAATTATTTTAAAATAAAATGTTAAAACCTGACAAACGTCAGGGGATTTGGGCAAAGGGTATATGAGAGTTCTTCTTATTATTCTCGCATTCTTTTCTGTAGGTTTGAAATTAGTTTCCCCCCAGAAAAACACAGGTAATGGAAACATCGGGAGGATGAAGGAGAGATGCTTCTTTGGGTCTGGCCTAACCCAGTTGTTCATACTCAACACAGATGCACGGGATGCCTATCCTGTGCCAGGCACTGTAGTAGTGTCTGAGGACGTAGACTTGAATAGAACAGGCATGGTCTGAAGCTTGTTAGCATTAGGGAGTCCAAGGTGGCCAGCCACCTCCGTACTAAAGTCCTTGATGAAACCGAACAAAAGGAAAGGAGAATCTGCAGTAGTAGGCATCCCACTTAAATCTCTGGATAACAGCACTGTTGTTGTGTAAAGCCCTTAAGTACATCCAGTTATTTTCTGAAAATTACTTGTGCAGCATTTCATCTAGAAAAGATTCATCATCTAATTCCACATCACAAAATCTCATGTCCAATAGTGTCACTTGTAGAAAGAAATAGCAACAACCTTATAAACAAACCTTACCCCTGTATGGATTAAATGTTTGTGTCCCCTAAAATTCACATGTTGAAACTCTAAACCCCAATGTGATGGTTTTGGAAGTGGGGCCTTTGAGAAGTGATAAAGGTTAGATTACATCATGAGGGTAGGGCCCTCATGATGAGATTAGTGACCCTATAAAATGAGGAAGAGGGACACAGGGGAAAGGCCATATTTGTCCACAGTGAGATGGCAGCCATCTGCAAGCCCTGAAAACAGCTCTCACCAGAACCCAGCAGGCTGGCACCTTAATCTCTGACTTCCAGCATCCAGAACTAGGAGAAAATAAATTTCTGTTGTTTAGGTCACCTAGATGGTATTTTATTATGGCATCTGGAGTTGATTTAAGACATTGATTTTTCCTCTTCCCTCTCCAATTCAGGATCCAATCCAGGATTGAACATTGTACTTAATTGTCATGTCTCTTTGAATAATACCTGTCAGCATTATGAACAAATAAGTGAATTAGAAGGGAAGTGGCTACAAGGGAAGCTTTACAAAAAAGATTTTTCTTTCAACTAAAATAATAATAATAACAATTATGGCTAACTTTGTTTTTTAGATTTTTTTGTTTCTCATTGCAACTTTCTTGGAAAGTAAAACTCTACAGTTATTTTGTGGGCAAAAAGAAAACAAATGTAAGTCTGAATGTCATGAATGTGAAAGAAGGGAAGTTATTTTTCCCGGACACAATGACATACTCTAAGTTAGCAAACTTCAGTGCAGCACAGCTGGGGACAAGGCTATGGTAGAAGGGAGTGATGAAGCCAATATGAATAAAAGAAAGGCAGGAAAATGGTTGCTTCTGCCAGAAACTCAAAGAAGGCCAGGTCCTGGGTCTACTGACTGTCTTCGGCTTTGCAATACCACGACTAACTCTTTTTTAAAAACACTTACTAGACACTAGCCAGTGTGTTAAGTGCTTTAGGAAGCTTATCTAATTATATCCTCCCAGTAATAACATGAAGTGGTTTCTGCTTTTACTTCCATCCTCTCATTTGTTAATAGCTTACAGAAGTGAAGTCACTTTCTCAAAGTCATAGCAGTATTTAAGTGGTAGAGCTAAGGAGAATTCTCTAGAACAGTGTCTTTTAAATATACACACAAGTCACTGAGGGATCTTGTTAAAATGCAGATACTGATTCTGTATGTCTGGAGGAGGACTATGGTTCTGCATTTCTAATAAGCTCCCAGGTGATGTTGACGCTGTGTTCTACTAAACGCACTTTGAATAACAACGCTCTGGAAGTATATAACAGCTAAGTGTGTCTGGCATATAAGTGCCCACTAGATATTTCTTGAATTATTTAACAAATTAGGAGAGAAAAAAAAAGAGATTCTAAAAATCTGTTGTTGACTTCATTCTTAATCAGCAAGTCTTGATTGTTACAGCTTTTCTTCACAAGGATGTTATAAAATTAAATATTTCATGGGAGATCTGGAAGATGTTCAGGTACCAGATTCTACACAGTTACAAAGGATACAATGCTGGAAAGCTGAAAGCAGACCATCACCATATAGAGAACACTTTACCTGTAGGTGTGTCTACTTAGTTGTAGTGTAATGTCAGCAGACTCTATTCTCTTCTCCTCCTTTTTCCATTGACCTGGCTGGTGAGAATGTTAGGAATTAATAAAATGTCTCACCCTCTAACTATCATATGAGGCTACAAGGGCTGCAAAAATCCTGTCAGGAAGAGAAGATTCACTGGGGACAAAGTTGAAGACCAATGATAGCCAGCATTCCTACTTAGGGTATGTGGATAGAAAAACTTCACATCAAAGCAAGTCACTGATATGGCAACTGCACATTATTGTTTTAGAGTATAAACTAAGTATAAGTACGGGTTAGTGTGTAACAACTTCCAGAAAGAGATCAGTTTTGAAACTCTTAAATACTCCTATTAACAGTCTAGCCTTTTTTAAAAAATCGCTCGAGGTATAAATGGCATGCCATAAACCGTACATCATATATTGAGAGTACAATTTTATAAGTTTTGACAAATGTATACACCCATGCAACCATCATCAAAATCAAAATGATGAACAAATCTTTCACTCACCTACCAAAAATTTCCCCATGACCCTTGGCTATCCCAGCCTACTCCCATTCCTAGGCAACTGTTAATCTGCTTTATATCACTGTAGATGAATTTGGGTTTTATATGTACTTTTTTTAATCTGGATCCCTTCACTTAGCATAATTATTTTCACATTCGTTCATTTTGTTGCATGACTCTGTAGTTCACTGCTTTTATTGCTGAGTAGTTTTTATTGTATGGCTATTCCAAGGTTTGTTGATGGGCATGTGTATTGTTTCCATTTTTTTGATATTACAAGTAAAGCTGTTATGATGACATTGTCATTTTCATCTTAAAAGTTAACTTTGGGGCTTCCCTGGTGGTGCAGTAGTTGAGAGTCCGCCTGCCGATGCAGGGGACACGGGTTCGTGCCCCGGTCCAGGAAGATCCCACATGCCGTGGAGCGGCTGGGCCCGTGAGCCATGGCCACTGGGCCTGCGCGTCCAGAGCCTGTGCTCCGCAACGGGAGAGACCACAACAGTGAGAGGCCCACGTACTGGGAAAAAAAAAAAAAAGTTAACTTTGGGTCTTTAAAAACTCTTCCATGTCTCTATTTTACTGTTTTTTTAAATGTGAGATGGCAGTATATTTTATTTATTTATTAACATCTTTATTGGAGTATAATTGCTTTACACCGTTGTGTTAGTTTCTGCTATATAACAAAGTGAATCAGCTATATATATATACATATATCCCCATAACCCCTCCCTCTTGTGTCTCCCTCACACCCTCCCTATCCCACCCCTCCAGGCGGTCACAAAGCACCAAGCTGATCTCCCTGTGCTATGCAGCTGCTTCCCACTAGCTATCTATTTTACGCATTTGGTAGTGTATATATGTCCATGCCACTCTCTCACTTTGTCCCAGCTTACCCTTCCCCCTCCCCATGTCCTCAAGTTTATTCTCTACATCTGTGTCTTTATTCCTGTCCTGACCCTAAGTTCATCAGAACCATTTTTTTTTCAGATTCCATATACATTTGTTAGCATATGGTATTTGTTTTTCTCTTTCTGACTTACTTCACTCTGTATGACAGACTCTAGGTCCATCCACCTCACTACAAATAACTCAATTTCATTTCTTTTTATGGCTGAGTAATATTCCATTGTATATATGTGCCACATCTTCTTTATCCATTCAACTGTCGACGGACACTTAAGTTGCTTCCGTGTCCTGGCCATTGTAAATAGTGCTGCAATGAACACTGTGGTACATGACTCTTTTTAATTATGGTTTTCTCAGGGTATACGCCCAGTAGTGGGATTGCGGGTCATATGGTAGTTCTTTTTTAGCTTTTTAAGGAACTTCCATACTGTTCTCCATAGTGGCTGTATCAATTTCATTCCCACCAACAGTGCAAGAGGGTTCCCTTTTCTCCACACCCTTTCCAGCATTCATTGTTTGTAGATTTTTTGATGATGGCCATTCTGACCGTTGTGAAGTGACACCTCATTGTAGTTTTGATTTGCATTTCTCTAATGATTAGTGATGTTGAGCATTCTTTCATGTGTTTGTTGGCAATATGTATAAGTTCTTTGGAGAAATGTCTGTGTAGGTCTTCTGCCCATTTTTGGATTGGGTTGTTTGTTTGTTTCATATTGAGCTGCATGAGCTGCATGAGCTGCTTATATATTTTAGAGATTAATCCTTTGTCAGTGGCTTCGTTTGCAAATATTTTCTCCCATTCTGAGGGTAGTCCTTTCATCTCATTTATGGTTTCCTTTGCTGTGCAAAAGCTTTTAAGTTTCATTAGGTCCCATTGTTTATTTTTGTTTTTATTTCCATTTCTCTAGGAGGTGGGTCAAAAAGGATCTTGCTGTGATTTATGTCATAGAGTGTTCTGCCTATGTTTTCCTCTAAGAGTTTTATAGTGTCTGGCTCTACATATAGGTCTTTAATCCATTTTATTTTTGTGTATGGTGTTAGGGAGTGTTCTAAGTTCATTCTTTTCCATGTAGCTGTCCAGTTTTCCCAGAACCACTTATTGAAGAGGCTGTCTTTTCTCCATTGTATATCCTTGCCTCCTTAGTCATAGATAAGTTGTTGACCCATTAATTTGAAGTTTATGGCTCTGCTATTCTCAGAGAGCATAATTTTAAAAATATAATTTTCAAAAGAAATGATAGCAGTAAATTCCTCCAAATGGGGATTACAAACACAACCATCCTGCTATGTTCACTAATGTGATGTCCCGTTGAGTCCTAACTCTATGAGGAAGATCCAGAAATAGTATCTTAATGTGAATATGGTCTTTGGGGCTTTCAAAAACCTAGCAGCTAAGGACAAGTTCAAGAACTAGGAGCGGGCTGTGCCCCCAATGCAGGAACATTTGTTACTGTCTTCTGTTTAGATGATCACCCCTCAACTTGGGCAAACACTATCCTTCAGACACTCCAGTTACTTTTCCATTACTTCCCTTCTCCTCAGATTTGCTCTTTACAATCATTTCCTAAGGCACAACAACCGTTTACTTTTACTACCTCTGGGCTCTCAATGCCCAGCCTAGCTTTTTTATGTTAAAGGGAGGCCCTAACGTACAACATTTTATCCCTCGTCTAGGTCTCGCCTGCCACCACAGTAGACGGACCATGCAGTTAAGATGAACCCCAGTTGTCCACTAGCTAGTTAGCTGTGGAAAAGCTATTTAACCTCTCTAAGCCTCGGTTAACTCATCTAAAAAGATGAGGATAAGATTAAGATTTAGAATTACTATAAGATTTTATATTAATTCATTTAATCCTCCCCAGAGCCATATAAAGTAGGTATTACCACTCCCATTTTACAGATGAGGAGATAGGTGCTGAAAGGATGAATAACCTGCCCAAAGTCACACAGCTACAAAATGGCAGCCTGAGACTGTAGGCATATGGCTGAGGTACATGGCTCCTGGGTATAAACTTTATATCTCTCTGCTCTACTGCCTCATATACTTGTTTAGTTAATATTATTTTTACTGCTTGGGAATTTAGGGTAGTGGTCAGATTGTAACTGAAATGTTTAGCTAAAGATGGGCCTGACGTTTACAAAGAAAGAAAAGTAATAGAAGCCTCTAACCATCATGGGAGTAATTCATTCACTGCTACATTCATTTAGTAAATGAGGGCTAGGCACTGTTCTAGAGGATGAATATGTAGCTATGGATGAGACAAAATTTTATGGGTTTACCACTGTAGTCTGGTCAATCCTCACTTTCTCTGCTCAGTATAGTAAAACACAACTATTGCTCGAACTATTCTGAATTGCTACCTTCTGCACACATCTCAGATTCCCTAATTAAACTCAAAGAGGAACAAAAGAAGAACATTTTTAAAAAATGATAAAGAAAAAGGATGCATTTGTGGAGGTGCCAAAGGAAAGAAACCAGAAACAAAATTTGATATGAAAAGACAGTATTAAAGAAAAGAGTGAAAACGATGAGACCACGAAGCAGTTTAGTAATATTTTTAGTACCTGAAGGACTTTTACATGGAGAATAAAAATAGACTCTTCTCCTTAGGGAGTTATAAGGGAGGAAATTGTTTTCAGTGAAAGTGGTAGAGAGAGAGTCAGCTAGCTTTTATTGGGCGCTTCCCATAGGCAGGGCATAATCACTACTATCAAGGGGCTTACAATTTAACAGGAAAAACAGCTTGCACATAAAAAGATGACTAGTAATCAACTTAATGGAACAGACTACAAGAGCAATGAATGCAGAGAAGGGAGAGATTTCAATGAATTCATTGGCTGAGATAGAAAGGAAACACTTCACTAAAGATCAGATAAAATGGTAGAGTCTTAATGAAAACCAAGGACTCAGGCAAAGGGAAGAGCAGTAGAAAATGGCATAAAACATGATTGGAATGTCTGAAAGATGCATTTTTAGAGGCTCCTCCCTAAAGCCAACTTCACTTCTCCACCAGAACCTGTACCAGCAGCAAATCTCTTCTCTCCATTTTTTTCTCTCCTCTTTTCACTGGATAATTTCATCAACATTGTTTTCGATCGTCTAAAACACAAAACCAAAACTATTTCTGCTCTAGTTTTTGTTCGATCTCTCCTTTTTTCTCTTCCAGTTTTATTGAGATGTAATTGACATACAGCACTGTATAAGTTTAAGGTGCACAGCATACAGATTTGACTTAAATACATCATGAAATGATTGCCACAAGTTCAGTGACTTTCCATCATATATATATACATATATATATATAAATTAAAGAAATAGAAAAAAAATTTTCCTTCTCATGGGAACACTTAGAATTTACTCTGTTAACAACTTTCATATATAACATTCAGCAGTCTTCATTATATTTATCATGTTGGACATTATAGCCTTAGTATTTATTTATCTTATAAGCAGAAGTTTGTGTGGTAACTTTTGACCACCTTCATCCAAGTCCCCCTCCCCCCACCTCCCGCTTCTGGTAACCACAAATCTGATTTCTTTTTCTATGAGTTTATTTGTTTTTGAAGTATAACTGACCTACAACACTACGATAATTCCTAGTATACAACATAGTGAGTCGATACTCGTATATGTTTCAAAATGATCACCATGATAAGTCTAGTTAACCTCTGTCACCATATAAAGATATTACATAGTTATTTACTATATTCCCCACACTGTACATTTCATACCCGTGACTCATTTATTTTATAATTGAAAGTTTGTACCTTTTAATTGCCCTCACCTATTTGTGTCCTCCCTTTCTCCTTTTTCTTACAGGAACATTTTTTGAAATCATTGTCTATACGCTGTCTCCTATTCCTCTCCTTGCATTCTCTCTAGATCCCACTACAATAAGGCCGACCTCACACCAAACTGCTCCAATCAGGCCTCCAGGGACATTTGCATGGCTAAATTCAGTGGTCAGTTCTCGGGCCTCATCTCACTTATCT
The DNA here is from genome assembly GCF_963455315.2 of Globicephala melas. Lineage (NCBI taxonomy): Eukaryota > Metazoa > Chordata > Mammalia > Artiodactyla > Delphinidae > Globicephala > Globicephala melas. The sequence continues at coordinate 56,031,100 of NC_083317.1, read as the reverse complement.
GACTCAGTTGATGCCTCTTTCCATGAAATGCTTTCTGACCTGGCTCTCAGGACACCAAGCTCCACCCCCTTGGTGATCTCATTCAGTCTCATGGTTTTAAATATCATCTATACGCTAATGACTCTGACGCTAATATCTCCTCCTTAATTCCTCACTTGTGTATCCAACTACCTGATACCTCTCTGTAAATGTTCAAAGGCATCTCAAATTTAACAAATCCAGAATTACATTTCTAACATTCCTCACCCTCTTCCCGTAATTCTATTCATTTTACAATGTTCCTATTGCTATCCTTGATAAATGGCAGCTCTTCTTCAGTTGCTCAGGCCAAAAATCTTAAGAGTCATCATTGAACTCATCTTCTTCTCACCCTGCATCCAGTTCAGTAAATCATGATAGTGCATCTTTCAAATATATCCATAATTTGGAGTTCCTTTCAATACCTCCTACTGCTATCTAAGTCACTACCACCTCTCACCTGAATTATGACAAAGCTACTAATTGGTTTCTCTGTTTACACTCCTCCAGTCTACTCTCAACACAGTAGCCAAAACATCCACACAAAATGCCAGTCAGACCAGGGCGAACTTTCACAAATGCCTCCAGTGCCTTTCCAGCTCACTCACAGGGAAGAGGCAACGTCCTTTCTCTGACCTACCACACTCACAGGGTCTGCTCTGCCGATTTTACTTCTCTGACCTCGTCTAATGCATTCAGATTTGTTCACCCCGTGCCAACCCCTCTGGCCTCTTCTCCTTCCTAGGACACACCAGGCACGTTTCTGCTTATGGGCCTCTGGGCTTGCTGTTTGTTCCCTCTGCTTAGAATGTGCTTCTTGGGAATTCCCTGGCAGTCCAGTGGTTAGGACACCGAGCGTTCACTGACGGGACCTGTGTTCGATCCCTGGTCGGGGAACTAAGATCCTGCAGGCTGCAAAGTGGCCAAAAAAAAAAAAGAATGTCCTTCTCTCTTTCAGATATCCACATGGGTAGACTCCTCAGTTTCTTCAGAACTCTGTTCTTATGCCGCTTTCTTAGAAAGGGCTTTCTTGACCACCGATCTAAAATTTTGAACTCTTCCCCAAATTTCCTAACTTCCTTCCCTATTTTTCCCCTTAGCACTTATTAGTTTATCATACAATAAAATTTACTTATTTATTTTATTTATTAACTACCCCATTAGAACCTAAGCTAGCAGGACTTCCCTGGTGGCACAGTGGTTAAGAATCCACCTGCCAATGCAGGGGACACAGGTTCGATCCCTGGTCCGGGAAAATCCCACATGCCACGGAGCAACTAAGCCCCATGCACCACAACTACTGAGTCTGCGCTCTAGAGCCCGCAAGCCACAACTACTGAAGCCTACGCGCCTAGAGCCCATGCTCCGCAACAACAGAAGCCACCACAATGAGAAGCCCGCGCACCGCAATGAAGAGTAGCTGCCACTTGCCGCAACAAGAGAAAGTTCGCGCACAGCAACCAAGACCCAATGCAGCCAAAAATAAATAAACAAAAAATAAAATAAATTTATAAAAAAATATTTCTGGGGGGCTTCCCTGGTGGCGCAGTGGTTGAGAGTCCGCCTGCCGATGCAGGGGACACAGGTTCATGCCCCGATCCGGGAAGATCCCACATGCCGTGGAGCGGCTGGGCCCGTGAGCCATGGCTGCTGAGCCTGCGCGTCCAGAGCCTGTGCTCCGCAACGGGAGAGGCCACAACAGTGAGAGGCCTGCGTACCGCAAAAAAAAAAAAAAAAAAAAAATATATATATATATATTTGTTGTTGTTGTTGTTGTTGTTAAAAGAATCTAAGCTAGCTCCTTAATGGCAGGGCTTTACTGCTGTGTCCCCAAGTACTTTGACAGTAACAATAAATATTTTCTCAATGAATGAATGTTGGCAAACATTCACTGTAGTATTCACATATTAAATAGAATTTCTATTCAGGAATGAATTCTTTCATATAGCCTATAAGCCAAACTTAAAACTGAAGAGTTTCTTTTTTCCATGTCACATCTTCAACTTATGCATTTGGCACGCTATAAAAGGAATAACCTAGAGATAACTTTTTATTAATACATTCTCATTATTGCCTATCGAAAGTGATATTTTGTCATGCATTTAAGAAAACAATGATAATGTTATAATATTTATACTTCAATGGCTTTTGGTGATGTAGAACATATGCATATTAAACTAATTGGGTGTAAAATTTGGAGGATTGTTTAAATCTCTTCAAGAAAATAATCCGCATACTCTCCAAAATAACGATACTGTATTACATTAAATCTAAGGTGCCATTGATAGTATAGATCACCATTATATTATCCATCATTAAGAAAAAGAAAAAATACCACTCATTTAATTATGAAAAAATGTTTTTCTATCACTTAGAATTTTTATTTTATGCCTATTTAAAACGTTTTTCGGATTTACTTGGACATAAATTTCTATCATATAGCATTTTTGCACTTATATAAAAAGCATGATATAAGTGAAATAAATCTGTCAAGGTATTTCTAGTACTTCGCATTCAAAGCCTAACTCGTTTGAATCACTTCTCAACTTGGTCTCATTGATGCCCATGTTTTTCCACCAATTTCGGCCATTTTGCCAGCAGAGCAAAAAAATACTCAACTGTGACCTCTGGGCACTTTCCTGATCTTACTATAAAGTGTCAGTGTATGGTTTCCAAACTACGAGCAGGAGTTATACAGTCTTTTTCAAATATTCTGAAATGGCCTGTTGATTGAAACTTGCAGTTTTGCAGTCATGCCACCAGGAATAATCTGAGACTCCCATGTCCCAACCATGGTAACAAGGTCATGTCTGCCCCTCTGGTTGACAGTTATTACAAGATACCCTAGATTGTGAAGCACACCTCAATTTTAAAATGTTAAAATGTGCAAAAATGTGATACATAACATATGGTAACAAATTTCACTTTGCTTTTGTTAGGTACCAGTAGGAAAATCACCCTGTTTGGTTTTGGTATGAGTGCACTGCTACTCTCCTTACTAAGTGCTGTGACACACAGACTCTATCCTTTATTCCTCAATGACATGGAAAGATTTTAGTTTAGGCAATAGACCTTTAGACTCATGTGGATGTTGCTATCAGAGGTTAATATAAGAGAGCTAAGGTCAACAGAAACAGAAGCCCCATTCAGGCTGAACCACATGCAGAGAAAATATCATAAGTTTAGTTAAGACGGACGTCATGGGTCAATTTGGTTTTGCGTGACCACTTGTAAATATAAGATTCTGTGAATCTTCCAGATTTTTTTTCTACTGAACTAAGTTATAAGAGCAAATGGCTTAAATAGAGAAATTTAGGAATTCACAGTTTAATATGCTTATGTTAAAAAAAGAAAAAAATTTCACATTAGATATCATTATTTAGCATTTATTGAGTTCCTTAGGTCTTATAACAGGTTATGAAATACAGTATTAAAGGTAATCCTATAATCCTCAGGAAAAAATGTTGACCTTTTCAACTCTAGCATGAAAAGATGGGGCTGTCTGTATTATAAGTCAATTCACACTCTTAGAAAATCCATTAAAATAGCTGGATATAACGTTCAAATCTCTTAGACTCCTTTGGTACAAAACAGGGATTAGAAACCTGACTATAGAGAATGTTTTAGACCTGTGCATGCTTACTCTTAAATTCGAGGTTGCAAGAGTGTTCCCTGATGAAGAGAGCACTGTAATATTTTTCCTTCTAGCATAATAATAGCGCAATAATAATAAATATATTTATACTTATTTAAATATCTAAATATATTTTAAAATATAAACATATTTATTTAATAAATATTGTGTATATTTATATTAATATTTATATATTGTATGTTATAAATATTTACATAAAATATTGATATTTAAATATATATACTATTAAATAAGAAATATTTAAATAAATTTATCTGATACATAAGTGTCTCTTTGTATCCCAGGGGAAGGGAAGAAACTAAAGATAATTGTCAGTATTCTACTAGGCTCTTGACAGGGATCATCTCATTTCATTCTCGCAGTATATTTATGAGATGGGAGATTTTGGAAACGAAGGCTTGGGAAACCTAGGTCTCATGTCTGAGACCATGAGGCTAGTGGAAGCAGGGCTGAGACTGGAACCCAGTCTGCTTAGCCTTCTCAGTTTATGCTCTTTACTACCTCACACCTGCTAACAGATTATTAGGCTACCAAAAGTGATGCTTTCTGCCCCCATATAATCCTAGAGTTCTCAAAGAGAAGTAGCTTTTTAAAAAGTCAATCCATATTGAGACACAGGCAGAGGTTCTATTTCTATCTACCTTGCTGATAAGTTGAACAGTCTAGTTACTGGTTTCTAGAATGCTCTCTGGCCGTAGGTTGCTTTGCTGACACTACTAATTAGATCCTTTCCCAGGACCGAATCCAGACCATCCGGGAACCTTCAACCTCCCCTCTTCACTCTACCACTCCCCTCTTTGCCTGCCCCTCTGCCTTCTCCAATACTGGATAGCTGGAGATGAAAAAACCTAATAGAAGAGACAGTGTTCCTGACCCTTAGTTTCAGAGCCTAGAGTCCTGGGGATTTACAATTGGGTTTATACCTGGAAAGATTAAGCAGCTTCCTGTAGCTTCACCCACAATTATGAGGAGTCTTGCAAATCCAACTAAAATTCAGGGTGTTTTAACTACAGTACCCTGCAGCAGCCATGCTTCTATAGAACGGACCCCTAATTCTTTTCCAGATGCGATTTTTTTCCCCTTGTTTCTTCTCATTCTATGTATTATGACAGCAACAGGAAATCTCTTAGGCTTTCCTTCTCCCTCCCAGCTACTCTCTTTATAGCTCCCAATGTTGCCAGGTGTTAGCAACAAAATTGAAGAGGGACAATTAGAGTCTCTCGGAGCTGTTGTTGTTACTTAGGGTGCATCTAATATTTTACATTAGCAAGTTGCAGTACAGTTGCCTTTATTCAACTATTCCAGACATTTTAAAGATGCTGAATGATTTACTCTTTTCCAAGCCCCAAACAAAGCCTCTCTCTGTGCTGTGCACATTTAAGCTGCTAATACCAAAAGAATTGAGCCTGGGGGAGTCATGATTCAAACTGAAACCCTCCATTGAAAGTGCCTGTGCTAGCTGGAGTGTACTCAACTTCATGTTGTGATAAAGCAGATAAGTAGCTCTGCTTTAACACCAAATGCAGCAAGTGCTTTAGACGGTAATTCCCACACCTTTAAAAGCAGGTGCACACGTTCATCAACAGGTTCAACTCATTTACCTAGAAAATGGGAATGGTTTTAATTAACAGATAACTTCTGAAAAAAATAAATAAATACAGACTGCTTTGGGGCTTCCTGGTGGCACAGTGGTTAAGAATCCGCCTGCCAACGCAGGGGACATGGGTTCAAGCCCTGGTCTGAGAAGATCCCACATGACGAGGAGCAACTAAGCCCATGCGCCACAACTACTGAGCCTGCACTCTAGAGCCCACGAGCCACAACTACTGAAGCCCGCGTACCTAGAGCCCATGCTCTGCAACAAGAGAAGCCACTGCAGTGAGAAGCCCGCGCACTGCAATGAAGAGTAGCCCCCACTTGCCGGAACTAGAGAAAGCCTGCACGCAGTGCAGCAACGAAGACCCAACACAGCCAAAAAATTTTAAAAGACTGCTTTCTCTACTGTTGTTGCTTAATTAGCTTTATCACAAAAGAAAGCTAGAAACTCATAGCTACTAAGTTTCATAACCGTGACAGGAAGTGTGTCCTGGAGGGACAGGGGTCTCAGAATAACTCATGAACAAGCTTATATTTTGGCCAACAGGTTAGTTAGGGATATGAGTCATACAACCAAGTGGCGCCATCTCCTTTCAATCCTGCCGGTCAGTGGAAAAAAAAAAAAGAACCAAACCACAAAAGGTAACTGAGTTTCCCAAAGTATAAATGGTCGTGAGGGCCTAATTACAACCCTGGGAGACATCTGATATTTGGAACTCAACAGACCTAGTTTGAGAGTTAGCCTGGAATTTGTAGACCAAACAATGGGTGGAGAAAGAGAGGAAGAAATTAGATTTCTCTGCTACTGTTTGCTTTGAGCTATTCTATGTGCTTTACAGTTAACTCTCACCAAACCTTTTGGGAGATACATATTTTTACACCAATTTAAAAGATGTTGCAAACAGGGTGTACAGAGCCTTTGACTTTGGTCACACACAGACACAAGGTGAACCAACCCCAGAACCATATACTAATCATCATGTGCAGGTGGAGTGCACAGTCTGGCTTCTTTCCACTCTGCATGTTGACTTTTGCTTTTTTTTACAAGCACTATTCTGGGAGGGAAAAAAATTTAGCCTGTATTAATAATGTCTTTGAATACACATGTAGTTTTGCTTAAATGTGTTTCAATTCTAAAAATTATAGAAGCACTAGTAGCAAAGAAGACGTGACTGGAAATCCAGAAATGAGAGCAAATCAGAATACCTCAGGATTGGAATTAGAAGAGACAAAAGATCATTTTGTGGCCTTCTACAAAAATTATCAGTTTATCAAATTATCAATTTCCTTTACAGCATTCCCAGAGAGAAATGTCACCACTTACTCCTAAATTGTGCCTCAGGTTCCCACCACTGAACTAGGAACTTAATTACTAACAGAAAATCAAATATGATATCTCCACATATTCCAGCCCCTACCCCCAATTCCCACTCCATGGTCCAAGTCCATTTGCACCAGCCCATTTTTGAGCAGTTGAGGGCAAGGCTCAGTTCCCAAATCTCACCGTGTAAAGTATTAATGTAAACATTAATCTATGTAGAATATAATGATATTTTAATTGCTCCAGGTTTAGCTAACCTGGGGCATTTACCCTCTATTCCATTTTGGTGGTGGTGGTAATGGTGGTGTATGTGTGTGTTTGTGTGTGTGGAGGGCTACTGACAAAGGATGCTGCAAATTTAAAACTTTATGAAATTTCTGAAGATCTTTTTTCTTAAACTAAAAAAGGTCTTTTAGACAAAACACTTCATTTTCATACTCCCAGGCTTTTAATACTTGAATTTCCTCATTTTCTTTACAATTAAAATCAGTGTGTAAATACTTTCATTAAAATGCAGAAGGTTTGTGCTATTTCAGGCTTTTCAAGAGCTTACAGAATGGTAGGTTTATTTACAGCTACCTCACATTGATTTTTCTGTCATCTTTAGGATTAACCGATTTGCGTCAAATACGATTTTTGTACTACCTGCATCAGAGAGAATTTCAAAACCTCAATAGAGAACTTAAAGAAATAAAAAATACATAGGTGCTTCCAGGAAGATGGCGGAAGAGTAAGACGCGGAGATCACCTTCCTCCCCACAGATACACCAGAAATACATCTACAGGCGGAACAACTCCTGGAGAACACCTACTGAACGCTGGCAGAAGACCTCAGACCTCCCAAAAGGCAAGAAACTCCCCCACGTACCTGGGCAGGGCAAAAGAAAAAAGAAACAACAGAGACAAAAGAATAGGGACGGGACCTGCACCAGTGGGAGGGAGCTGTGAAGGAGAAAAGTTTCCACACACTAGGAAGCCCCTTCGCGGGCGGAGACTGCGGGTGGCGGAGGGGGAGAGCTTCGGAGCAGCGGAGGAGAGCACAGCAACAGGGGTGCGGAGGGCAAAGCGGGGAGAGTCACACACAGAGGATCAGGGCCGACCAGCCCTCAACAGCCCGAGAGGCTTGTCTGCTCACCCGCCAGGGCGGGTGGGGCCTGGAGTTGAGGCTTGGGCTTCGGTCGGAGCGCCGGAAGAGGACTGGGGTTGGCTGCGTGAACACAGCCTGCAGGACGTTAGTGCGCCACGGCTAGCCGGCAGGGAGTCTGGGGAAAAGTCTGGACCTGCCAAAGAGGCAAGAGGCTTTTTCTTACCTCTTTGTTTCCTGGTGGGCGAGGAGAGGGGTTTAAGAGCGCTGCTTAAAGGAGCTCCAGTGACGGGCGCCAGAGACGGGCATGAGACGCTAAGGCTGCTGCTGCCGCCCCCAAGAAGCCTGTGCGAGCACAGGTCACTATCCACACCCCCTTCCGGGGAACCTGTGCAGCCCGCCACTGCCAGGGTCCCGAGATACAGGGACAACTTCCCCGGGAGAACGCACGGCGCGCCTCAGGCTGGAGCAACGTCACGCTGGCCTCTGCCGCCGCAGGCCCGCCCCGCACTCCGTGCCCCTCCCTCGCCCAGGCCTGAGTGAGCCAGAACTCCCGAATCAGCGGCTCCTTTAACCCCGTCCTGTCTGAGCGAAGAACAGACGCCCTCCTGCGACCTACACGCAGAGGCGGGGCCAAATCCAAAACTGAGCCCCTGGGAGCTGTGAGACCAAAGAAGAAAAAGGGAAATCTCTCCCAGGAGCCTCAGAAGCAGCAGATTAAAGCTCCACAATCAACTTGATGTACCCTGCATCTGTGGAATACATGAATAGACAACGAATCATCCCAAATTAAGGAGGTGGACTTTGGGAGCAAGATTTATGATTTTTTCCCCTTTTCCTCTTTTTGTGAGTGTGTATGTGTATGCTTCTGGGTGAGATTTTGTCTGTATAGCTTTGCTTCCACCATTTGTCCTAGGGTTCTATCCGTCCATTTGTTTCGTTGGTTTTTTGCTTTTTTTAATATTTTTTCTTTTTTTCTCTTAATAATTATTTTAATAACTTTACTGTATTTTATCTTACTTTATTTTATTTTACTTTATCTTCTTTCTTACTTTCTTTCGTTTCTTCCATCCTCCCTTCCTTCCTCCCTCCCTCCCTCCTTTCTTTCTTTCTTTCTACTTCTACTAATTCTTTCTACTTTTTCTCCCTTTTATTCTGAGCCATGTGGATGAAAGGCTCTTGGTGCTGCAGCGAGGAATCGGTGCTGTGCCTCTGAGGTGGGAGAGCCAACTTCAGGACACTGGTCCACAAGAGAACTCCTAGATCCACATAATATCAAATTGCAAAAATCTCCCAGAGATCTCCATCTCAACACCAGCACCCAGCTTCACTCAATGGCGAGCAAGCTACAGTGCTGGACACCCTATGCCAAACAACTAGCAAGACAGGAACACAACACCACCCATTAGCAGAGAGGCTGCCTAAAATCATAACAAGTCCACAGACACCCGAAAACACACCACCAGACGTGGATCTGCCCACCAGAAAGACAAGATCCAGCCTCATCCACCAAAACACAGGCACTAGTCCCCTCCACCAGGAAGCCTACACAACCCACTGAACCAACTTTAGCCACTGGGGACAGACACCAAAAACAACGGAAACTATGAACCTGCAGCCTGCAAAAACGAGACCCCAAACACAGTAAGATAAGCAAAATGAGAAGACAGAAAAACACACAGCAGATGAAGGAGCAAGATAAAAACCCACCAGACCTAACAAATGAAGAGGAAATAGGCAGTCTACCTGAAAAAGAATTCAGAATAATGATAGTAAAGATGATTCAAAATCTTGGAAATAGAATAGAGAAAATGCAAGAAACAGTTAACAAGGACATAGAAGAACTAAAGATGAAACAAGCAATGATGAACAACACAATAAATGAAATTTAAAATACTCTAGATGGGATCAATAGCAGAATAACTGAGGCAGAAGAATGGATAAGTGACCTGGAAGATAAAATAGGAGAAATAACTACTGCAGAGCAGAATAAAGAAAAAAGAATGAAAAGAACTGAGGACAGTCTCAGAGACCTCTGGGACAACAGTAAATGCACCAACATTCGAATTACAGGGGTTCCAGAAGAAGAAGAGAAAAAGAAAGAGACTGAGAAAATATTTGAAGAGATTATAGTTGAAAACTTCCCTAATATGGGAAAGGAAATAGTTAATCAAATCCAGGAAGCATAGAGAGTCCCATACAGGATAAATCCAAGGAGAAATATACCAAGACACATATTAATCAAACTGTCAAAAATTAAATACAAAGAAAACATATTAAAAGCAGCAAGGGAAAAACAACAAATAACACACAAGGGAATCCCCATAAGGTTAACAGCTGATCTTTCAGCAGAAACTCTGCAAGCCAGAAGGGACTGGCAGGACATATTTAAAGTGATGAAGGAGAAAAACCTGCCACCAAGATTACTCTACCCAGCAAGGATCTCATTCAGATTTGATGGAGAAATTAAAACCTTTACAGACAAGCAAAAGCTGAGAGAGTTCAGCACCACCAAACCAGCTTTACAACAAATGCTAAAGGAACTTCTCTAGGCAAGAAACACAAGAGAAGGAAAAGACATACAATAACGAACCCAAAACAATTAACAAAATGGGAATAGGAACATACATATCGATAATTACCTTAAATGTAAATGGACTAAATGCTCCCACCAAAAGACACAGATTGGCTGAATGGATACAAAAACATGACCAATATATTTGCTGTCTACAAGAGACCCACTTCAGCCCTGGAGACACATACAGACTAAAAGTAAGGGGATGGAAAAAGATAATTCATGCAAATGGAAACAAAAAGAAAGCTGGAGTAGCAATTCTCATATCATATCTCAGACAAAATAGACTTTAAAATAAAGATTATTAGAAAAGACAAAGAAGGACACTACATAATTATCAAGGGATCGATCCAAGAAGATATAACAGTTGTAAATATTTATGCACCCAACATAGGAGCACCTCAATACATAAGGCAAATACTAACAACCATAAAAGGGGAAATCGACAGCAACACAAACATAGTAGGGGGCTTTAACACCCCACTTTCACCAATGAACAGATCATCCAAAATGAAAATAAATAAGGAAAAACAAGCTTTAAATGATATATTAAACAAGATGGACTTAGTTGATATTTATAGGACATTCCATCCAAAAACAACAGAATACACATTTTTCTCAAGTGCTCATGGAACATTCTCCAGGAGAGATCATATCTTGGGTCACAAATCAAGCCTTGGTAAATTTAAGAAAATTGAAATTGTATCAAGTATCTTTTCCGACCACAATGCTATGAGACTAGATATCAATTACAGGAGAAGGTCTGTAAAAAATACAAACACATGGAGGCTAAACAATACACTACTTAATAACGAAGTGATCACTGAAGAAATCAAAGAGGAAATCAAAAAATACCTGGAAACAAATGACAATGGAGACACGATGACCCAAAATCTATGGGATGCAGCAAAAGCAGTTCTAAGAGGGAAGTTTATAGCAATACAATCCTACCTTAAGAAACAGGAAACATCTTGAATAAACAACCTAACCTTGCACCTAAAACAATTAGAGAAAGAAGAATAAAAAAAACCCTAAAGTTAGCAGAAGGAAAGACATCATAGAAATCAGATCTGAAATAAATGAAAAAGAAATGAAGGAAACGATAGCAAAGATCAATAATACTAAAATCTGGTTCTTTGAGAAGATAAACAAAATTGATGAACCATTAGCCAGACTCGTCCAGAAAAAAAGGGAGAAGACTCAAATTAGTAGAGTTAGAAATGAAAAAGGAGAACTAACAACTGACACTGCAGAAATACAAAAGATCATGAGAGATTACTACAGGCAACTCTATGCCAATAAAATGTACAACCTGGAAGAAATGGACAAATTCTTAGAAATGCACAACCTACCAAGACTGAATCAGGAAGAAATAGAAAATATGAACAGACCAATCACAAGCACTGAAATTGAAACTGTGATTAAAAATCTTCCAACAAACAAAAGCCCAGGACCAGATGGCTTCACAGGCGAATTCTATCAAACATTTAGAGAAGAGCTAACACCTATCCTTCTCAAAATCTTCCAAAATATAACAGAGGGAGGAACACTCCCAAACTCATTCTACGAGGCCACCATCACCCTGATACCAACCAGACAAGGATGTCACAAAGAAAGAAAACTACAGGCCAATATCACTGATGAACATAGATGCAAAAATCCTCCACAAAATACTAGCAAAGAGAATCCAACAGCACATTAAACGGATCATATTCCATGATCACGTGGGGTTTAGCCCAGGAATGCAAGGATTCTTCAATACACGCAAATCAATGTGATACACCATATTAACAAATTGAAGGAGAAAAACCATATGATCATCTCAATCGATGCAGAGAAAGCTTTCGACAAAATTCAACACCCATTTATGATAAAAACCCTGCAGAAAGTAGGCATAGAGAGAACTTTCCTCAACATAATTAAGGCCATATATGACAAACCCACAGCCAACATCGTCCTCAATGGTGAAAAACTGAAAGCATTTCCACTAAGATCAGGAACAAGACAAAGTTGCCCACTCTCACCACTCTTATTCAACATAGTTTTGGAAGTTTTAGCCACAGCAATCAGAGGAGAAAAGGAAATAAAAGGAATCCAAATTGGAAAAGAAGTAAAGCTGTCACTGTTTGCAGATGACATGATACTCTACATAAAGAATCCTAAAGATGTTACCAGAAAAACTACTAAAGCTAATCAATGAATTTGGTAAAGTTGCAGGATACAAAATTAATGCACAGAAATCTCTGGCATTCCTATACACTAATGATGAATAATCTGAAAGTGAAATCAAGAAAACACTCCCATTTACCATTGCAACAAAAAGAATAAAATATCAAGGTATAAACCTACCTAAGGAGACAAAAGACCTATATGCAGAAAATTATAAGACACTGATGAAAGAAATTAAAGATGATGCAAATAGATGGAGAGATATACCATGTTCTTGGATTGGAAGAATAAACATTGTGAAAATGATTCTACTACCCAAAGCAATCTACAGATTCAATGCAATCCCTATCAAACTACCACTGTCGTTTTTCACAGAACTAGAACAAAAAAATTCACAATTTGTATGGAAACAGAAAAGACCCCGAATAGGCAACGCAATCTTGAGAACGAAAAACGGAGCTGGAGGAATCAGGCTCCCTGACTATAGACTATACTACAAAGCTACAGTAATCAAGACAGTATGGTACTGGCACAAAAACAGAAAGATAGATCAATGGAACAGGATAGAAAGCCCAGAGATAAACCCACGCACGTATGGTCACCTTATCTTTGATAAAGGAGGCGGGAATGTACAGTGGAGAAAGAACAGCCTCTTCAATAAGTGATGCTGGGAAAACTGGACAGGTACATAAAAAAGTATGTGATTAGGTCACTCCCTAACACCATACACAAAAATAAGCTCAAAATGGATTAAAGACCTAAATGTAAGGTCAGAAACTATCAAACTCTTAGAAGAAAACATAGGCAGAACACTCTATGACATAAATCACAGCAAGATCCTTTTTGACCCACCTCCTAGAGAAATTGAAATAAAAACAAAAATAAATTAATGGGACCTAATGAAACTTAAAAGCTTTTGCACAGCAAAGGAAACCATAACAAGACCAAAAGACAGCCCTCACAATGGGAGAAAATATTTGCAAATGGAGCAACTGACAAAGGATTAATCTCCAAAATTTATAAGCAGCTCATGCAGCTTAATAACAAAAAAACAAACAACCCAATCCAAAACTGGGCAGAAGACCTAAATAGACATTTCTCCAAAGAAGATATACAGACTGCCAACAGACACATGAAAGAATGCTCAACATCATTAATCATTAGAGAAATGCAAATCAAAACTACAGTGAGATATCATCTCACACCAGTCAGAATGGCCATCATCAAAAAATCTAGAAACAATGAATGCTTGAGAGGGTGTAGAGAAAAGGGAACCCTCTTGCACTGCTGCTGGGAATGTGAATTGGTACAGCCACTATGGAGAACAGTATGGAGGTTCCTTAAAAAACTACAAATAGAACTACCATATGACCCAGCAATCCCACTACTGGGCATATACCCTGAGAAAACCACTATTCAAAAAGAGTCATGTACCAAAATGTTCATTGCAGCTCTATTTACAATAGCCCGGAGATGGAAACAACCTAAGTGCCCATCATCGGATGAATGGATAAAGAAGATGTGGCACATATATACAATGGAATATTACTCAGCCATAAAAAGAAACGAAATTGAGCTATTTGTAATGAGGTGGATAGACCTAGAGTCTGTCATACATAGTGAAGTAAGTGAGAAAGAGAAAGACAAATACCGTATGCTAACACAAATATATGGAATTTAAGGAAAAAAATGTCATGAAGAACCTAGGAGTAAGACAGGAATAAAGACACAGACCTACTAGAGAATGGACTTGAGGATATGGGGAGGAGGAAGCGTAAGCTGTGACAAAGCGAGAGAGAGGCATGGACATATATACACTACCAAACGTAAGGTAGATAGCTAGTGGGAAGCAGCCACATAGCACACAGAGATCAGCTCGGTGCTTTGTGACCGCCTGGAGGGGTGGGATAGGGAGGGTGGGAGGGAGGGAGCCGCAAGAGGGAAGAGATATGGGAACATATGTATATGTATAACTGATTCACTTTGTTATAAAGCAGAAACTAACACACCATTGTAAAGCAGTTATACTCCAATAACGATGTAAAACAATATGTATTATATAGAAAGTATCATAGCTAATAAATATTTATTTTGCTTTGCAACTTATTCCAAAGAGATTTCTAAAAAGTATGAATGAAACGCATGGTTGAGGAAATTAACCAAGACCAACCAAAGGAGAAATGTAAAAGCTATTCATTCAGAGCTTGCTAGAGCAATGGTGCATTGGTTCAAATACCTGGGAGCTTCGCCGGTGAAATCTGAAACTGACCCGCAAACAGGGAGGGCAAGGAGAGGACAAAGAAAGAGTTAGGCCACTCCAGATTGGTAGGTGGTAGGTTTAATAAGCAACGGCGTGGGGGGGGGGGGAGCAAAGTAATTTACGAGGCTTGTCGTGGGCCTCTGCAAAAGTAGATCTCCGCACCCGCCATCAGAATCTTAAAAGTTTATACTAAAGCCTTACCTGGGTTCAGTCATGTACATGTTCGAAACTGTCTCAACAACACCTTGCTCTCTCAAGGCTGCATCCTTGAACACGGCTCTGGCTGTAGGAAGGGTAGGTAGAAGGTACATTCCAAGGCGGGCTGGGAGCACGGGGGTGAGCGGCCTCTGATTCCCCAGATCCAGCTCCCAGGTCAGCCAGCGGTCTTGTCCTCTGCATGACCTCCTGAAACACTCCAGCCCTCGTGACCGGCTCTTCCCATCTCACGGCCCCCCTCTTCGGCAGTGTGCCCTGAGCAGTCAGCCAGGGGTTCCACTAGCTTGGAGGTGGGTCATTAGGTGGTTATCGGGCGGCCCTGGAGGCAGATACCATACCAGCAACAGAGGCACATGCAAGAGAAAACACAGATCAAAATAATGATTCCCAAAATAAGTAACGATTTTTTTCCACCAAGAGCTTCCTGGTCTGAACCACTGATTTATTAAATCCCCTGGGCTGAGGGTCAGATCACTCAAGATGTTCACTTCTGTCTTCATGTGATTTAATAAAGATGATACCTTAGCAGACTCATCAGGTATCAACACACAACACTGTGGATAATGGCACAGGTGCCTCTTTGCAAGGCCGTAATAATGTCCAAGGCCATTGTACTCTTGGCATCATGTCCAAATGCCAAGAGAATTTCCGTGTTCAGTAAAGATAGGCTTTGCCATCTGCCATTAAGTTTTGCTGGTGAATTTAGTAAGGGCATCTGTGCGTGGTATAATGTCCTCCAGGCCAGTGGAGGACAAAAACCAGCGGCCAAATGACTGTACCAGTGGAAAACAGAATGTGATCATCTGGCCTTGCGGACAAGGAGATTGGCAATTTTTGTTACCGTGGGCAGATTCTCCCCTATTCTAGGGAAAACCCAGGGTGCAACGCCACAACCTCCCAGGTGAAAACCATGGCTACCTATTTGGGGATACCCCATAAACACCTGGGAGGTGTGGCCAATCAGTGCCAAACCCATCACCATCCTTTAATATGACAGAATGACTGCATAGTTCCGGTGATATCCATCCCATATCTCTGGTGTCATTGGGTTGGTTCTGTTTAGAGGGATTTTTCTCTTCCCAGCATAGAGGTACCTGGGTTCAAATGTTCATAACCCCAGGTGAACGACATGAACCCATCCCAAATCTGAGTGTAGCCACCCGTGGCTCTGATGGTGGTGTTACAGGGACCTTTCCGGTCAGCAGTTTGATGGGTTCCTTGTGTAATTTGACAGAAAAAGAATACCCATGCCCAGTGTTATTGGTGGCGTATGCCACAGGTAAGGCTTCAGGATCAGTATTGGTAATATCAGGTGAATTAAGACCACTAGTCCTGAGAATTCCCTGTTGGTCCAGTGGTTAGGACTCCGCACTTTCACTGACGGGTTCAATCCCTGGCCAGAGAACTAAGATCCCGCAAGCCGCATGGTGCAGCCAAAAAAAAAAAAAAAAAAGACCACTAGTCCTAGTTTGTTCTCTTTCAATATACTGCTATAGGGCCTTCCAATCCGCTCCCTGGAGTGATGATGGCAGCCATGGCAATCCTGATGAGCTAGAGAGGAGCAGCTGCCCGCATACCCATCAGCTGGATTGATTGCGTTACCAGGCACACATGTGGGCCCCCTGTAGAAAGGTATTTCCATCATGTGCCCATCCCTTGACCAGACACCACAGAGCAGCAGAAGTCTAAGGTGGAAAATACAGATATTTAGTAGGAACTTACATGGGAAGGTCTTCCCCTTGTATAAAAATTACATCTGTGGCCTGACCCTTAGAGGTTAATATGGCAGCAGCTTTAGGAATCTGACCTGGTTGTGTATACCACACACACTGGCCAGGGGGGGTGGGGGGGCAGCACTGAGAGGCATGAGGAGATAGACTGGGGTGGGATATGCCAGATCAGGACCCCCACCTTCTCCCTCTTTCCGTGCTGTGTGTTCCATTCAGGTACAGTGCATTTCAACGGGTCCAGGTTGCAGTAAAACAACGGGTCCTAGTGGAGACTGAGTAGTTCTCCCTCACCCAGAGGGAGCAAGTAACTCACCCATCCCGGTGAGATGTCCTATTGCAAATTCCCGTAGGTAATGCCTTTCCCAGGTGTGCTGGGGCTTGGTGTTCTCCGCAGCATAGCACATGGGTTCACACTGAGAGTCAGGGCAATGGCTGTCTCCCATGACTTCCATACCTTTACGGTGCTGGGTGTCTCAGCAAGGGTACCCAGTCCAGCATATGGTGCAACAGGCCCTACTTGTTAATCATTCAAATGTATTAAAGCCTGGGACAGTACTTTAGTCCTCCCAGCCAAAGTGGTTTTACCTGTTAGTAATTTAATCTGCTGCTTTAATATCCTATTTTTCCTTTCTACCAATTCTGCTGCTTACAGGTTCTAGGGGAGACGGAACCTCCATCCAATGTCATGTTTTTTTGCCCAGTCTTACATATCATGACCTTTGAAATGGTACCCCGCCCATAACTGTCCATTCAGCAAGGGTAAGGGTATCTGTACATGGTACTCAGCTTCTCTAATCCCCTAACAGTAGCAGCCTGGTTTGCATGGTGACAGGGGAAAGCCTGGGTAAGGCCAGATGCAGTGCCCAAACAAAACAAGGCATATTTGGAACCCTCACTCAGAGGGAAGAGGCCAATATAAACAATTGTCCAATCCCTCACCAGATGGGAACTCCAAGTGGATGGCCCTTGGCATCCTTTAGCAACAATGCCTTGGGCATTACTTAGAACACATAGGACATGCTGTTACTGCATTAATGAAGTCACTGTATTTCGAGGGCAATCCAGCATCCTTGGCAATATGCCATCCCACCCAGGCACTATGGTGGCCACTCTCTATACACGCAATCTGCTGTATCTACTGAAGGGTCAGTCGCTAGAGCTTGTAGGGAGCTAGGTCATGTCAGTGCCTTATCAGCTGGGACACAGAAGGCAGTGAGACTACCTCAGGCTCTGGCAGGCAAACCTAAATGTCTTTCCCCATATCCTGACCCCATAATGGCTTATTCATGATCAGTCACCTCTTGGCTTTCCATTGCCCAAGTCATTTAGTGAATCCCTTTAGAACAGTCCAACTGTCAATGCAAAGAATTAACGGCCAGGGCTCAAGAGTGAGCTTCAGCCAAACCACTGAGTTGAGCCCACTGGCTGCTGTGGTTTGTTCCTGTTTCCATCCAGATGGTGTCAGTGTTGGGCTGAATAGCAACTGCAGTCCCTGTGGATGGGTTGCCCCCAATAGACCATCTGTATAGCGGGTGTCAGCGGGAATTCCCCCACTCCCTCTCTACAGGCTGCACGGGCCTCCGCAAGAACAGGGGGATCTATGTTTGGAGGATCAACATACTCCACAGGGCCTAGTAGCACCCACGTTTCTAGAGACAGTGGCTGGTGGACATGGTGCTCCTCTGCTGCAAGTAGGCCACTCAGTTAACCTGGGAGTATAAGCCATGGCAGAGGTGGGTGGACGGAATGTATTCTCAACCCACCACCCCTTCATAGGAAAGGAAGTTCTCACCATGATAAGAACTTACCATGATATGAACTTCTTCAGGAAGGAAATTCCTTCATGAGAGGCTCTACCTGGAGGAATGCTGTGTACACTGCTAGGAGCTGTTGCTCTATGGGGTATTTGGGGTATCTGCCCCTTCCAGAGCTGGGACCAAAACCCTAGGGGTGCTGTCTCCTTCTGTTGTCTCTGCCACAATGCCCAGCCCATCCCTTCCAGAGTCACAGACACATCTACCCAGATGGTGCCCTGCTTGCGAGATGCCCAGAGCTTTAGTCTGCTTCACTGGTATTTTTGGCTTCTCAAAGGTGACTTGATGCTCTGATCCCCAGTCCTACATGTGCTCTTTCCTTACCAGGTGGTATAGGGGATGGAGGCACTGTGCTGGGTGAGGAATAAAAGTGCTCCAAAGCCCCCCAAATCCCTACATAGGCTTGTACCTCTTTCATGTTTTGGGGGGTTGGATAGGTTAGTACTTTATCAATCACAGTTTCTAGGACAACTCGGATCTTACTCAACCAAATGACTCCCAAAAACTTTACAGCAGTGCTTGGGCCTTGAATTTTCTGTGGGTTCACTGTCTATCCCCTCACTCATAGATGTTCCAACAAAGTCTGCAGAGTGTCCTGCAGCAGAGGCAAGCCTTCACATGTTAACAGTTTATCATTAACACAATGAGCCCATTTTACTAACGTGGGGAAGGAGAACAGAGATACATCTCAGGCTGCCATCCCATGACATATGGTGGGGCTGGGCAGATAGCCTTGGGGAAGCACTTGAAAAGTCCATTGTTCCTCCCCTGTGAAGGAAAATTGATCTTGTGACTCAGTGACAAGGGGTATACTAAAAAGAACATTTGCTAAGTCCAGTACAGTAGGATACACTCCTAGGACCAGGGCCAAGGCATCTAAGATGGTGGCAATGTTGAGGACAGCCACGTGGATGGGGCCACTACCTTGTTCAGTTCTCTGTAGTTCATGGTCATCCGCCATGAGCCATCTGGCTTTTTTCCAGCAACTCTGAGCTGTTGAAAGCACTGTGGGCAGGATGTACAATGCCCACTCAGTGCAGTTCTTCCATAGTTTCTCCTATTTCCTTATGGCCCCCAGGCAATTTATATTGTTTGACAGTTACCACTCTTCACAGGGGGTGGTACCTTACTGGTTCTCAGTTGATGTTTCCCCTCAGTGCTGGTTTGATTACTCACTGAAAGCAGAATTCACTGACAGAGGTTTGCAGAGTTTGATATTGTTAGGATATCAATGCCCAGTATATTCTCTGGTATTGAAGAGATAAAAACCTAGTGTTCTCAGGGGAGAACGCCCAATTTTCAGTGTCAAAGGGACCTTTCTGACCATAACAGTTGATCCTCCATAACCATTCAATGGCACTGAGGGGTCCAGAAAACTTCTGGGAGTGACCATGTATTGGAATACATTTGGTTCCAACATCAACAGAGCCATCCCCTTTTGCTTGTTTCCGGGGATCAGTGAATAGTGAGTTCAACATGAAGCCTCCAGTCACCTCCAACAGCCCTCCCTGGAGGCTGTCTTGGCCTGCATCCTATGCCTGGGCTATGCAAGCACCCACTCCAAGTAGGACTGTATCCCTGAGGCCTCTGCTGGAGCAGGTGGGGCATCAAGAATGGTAGGGGCAGGTGGAGCAGCTCTGAACTGCTCTTCAGGTTTTAAGGCTTTCCACGGGCCAACTAATGCATCATTGGGTTGCTGGTCTATTTTTTTCAGGTGGGGTCCTGGTAGCAATGAGGTCAAACTACATTTGTTCCCAGGTTACTTTTACCAGACTCTGTACAGAGGATTGGGATAGCATTTTGGCTTTTCAAGTTCCCTGTCTCCCTTGGGCCTTCCCCGTAGCTCATACTTGTTCCCAGGAGTTGTCAGTTTCCCCCAGGTGAGCAACTGATTTTCTGGCTTTCACTCCTGCAGTGAATGTGACTGGATCAGAGCCTTCAAAGACAGGGTGTAGAAGGCCTGTCTCATTCCCAACTCCCTAAGAATTTGTTGCACCTCCTCTATGGATTTCCAGGGCCTCACATGCCCAGGGAGAGCCTCTTCATGGGGCCAAGGCTCCCTGCGTCTAGAATAGTCCAATCTACAAGGGACTGAGTTCC
The DNA here is from genome assembly GCF_963455315.2 of Globicephala melas. Classification (NCBI taxonomy): domain Eukaryota; kingdom Metazoa; phylum Chordata; class Mammalia; order Artiodactyla; family Delphinidae; genus Globicephala; species Globicephala melas. Next base: position 56,010,562 of record NC_083317.1, on the reverse strand, counting down.
TAGAAATCCCCCCACACCCTAGAACCATGCAGGAACTGCCAGAGGGGCTCATTTTCTCTCCTTCCCGCCCAGTCAGAGCAATGCTATCACACCCCATAACCCACTGCTGCACTAACCAGGCCTGGATACCTTCCCTGGCCTTTCCCTGGAACTTGGTGGCTATGTCAATAAGCTCAGCAGGAGTATATTCTCTCATCATGAACATTACATGAATTGGGGGTTGCCCTGCTGGCTGGGGTTATGGTTTCTGTGCATTGCCTTTCCCTTGTATTAGGGGTCAGACTGTGCTGGGCATTTTGTCCATTTCATCGTCAGTCGCCACAATATCTTCCTCTTCACTCTCCTCACTTTCCCAGGGATTTCACTTCTTAGTGTCCCAAACAGGTAGCCTCATTTCCTAGAAGTTGCTGCTTTTTGTCACATAAGGGAAGCTCCAAGAAGGCTTCTCTCTGAATCTGTTGAATCTCATATGTCTTCAGCTTAAAATAATCTTCATATCAACTCTGGAATTCCAAATGGGTCCCCACCATTTATAGCAGGCTGGCTTCCTGGGCTGTTTATTATAGATAAGGGGGTTGCTTTCCTGCACAGGTTGCTGCAGGTTGTGAGTCAGAGTTGTATTTGTATACATGGTCCAGCTGTTGTCCATTGTATATTCAGTTTCTCAAGGTCATGTGTGATGCCATTTTTCAGGAAAGAAAGGATAGAACTTTTTCTCCTCCTTTTCTGATATATCCACATTGTCATAAATGTAGGCATATGTGCCTGAGGTTTAAAGGAATTCAGAATGAATATAGAATACTTTCAGCATAGTCAGCTTCTCCTTTTTGTTTCCAATTTAATTGTGCTGCAGTTAGACTATATTTGAGGAAGAACTGCATTCCTTCGCCAATAGACACAAAGAGAATGTAATGAAGATGAATAAAGGGGAGAAAAATCTAAAGGTAAATGAAGATAGACTCAAGGCAACAGGTTGGTGCTTTCACTGGGAAGGACTCTTGCAGTGACTGGTCGACTGGCTTTAGCCCAAGAAAAGGGTCATGGGGGATGCTTGGCAAGGTGCTGGAGAGGGACAGAGATGGAAGAAACAGGACAAGCAGGAAAAGACAACGAGCCTCGATAATTCTAATTAGCATTTAACTTTCTTTCTATCCAAAGGGGTCAGAACGATCTTTATCCACACAGGCCAGTGTCCCTCTCTGTCTTTTCCTCTACCAACTCTCAGTTGGATTTTTCTACCATTCTGAGACTAACCACAAGGTCTCACTCTCATTAAGAGAGAGTACAAAGACTTACACATACAGAGTGAAGTAAGTCAGAAAGAGAAAAACAAATATCGTATATTAACGCATCTATGTGGAACCTAGAAAAATGGTACAGATGAACCGGTTTGCAGGGCAGAAATTGAGACACAGATGTAGAGAACAAACGTATGGACACCAAGGGGGGAAAGTGGCGGGGGGTGGAGGTGGTGGTGTGATGAATTGGGAGATTGGGATTGACATGTATACACTGATGTGTATAAAATGGATGACTAAGAAGAACCTGCTGTATAAAAAAAAAAGAGAGAGTACAAAGACTTATAGGGCAAAATCAGTCGACCCAAGCAAAATAACAAATTGCAAGGAAAATAAAAAGCAGAAAGAGGGGCTTCCCTGGTGGCACAGTGGTTAAGAATCTGCCTGCCAATGCAGGGGACACGGGTTCAAGCCCTGGTCCGGAAAGATCCCACATGCTGCAGAGCAACTAACCCCGTGCACCACAACTACTGAGCCTGCACTCTAGAGCCCACGAGCCACAACTACTGAAGCCTGTGCGCCTAGAGCAACAAGAGAAGCCACTGCAATGAGAAGGCCATGCACCACAACCAAGAGTAGCCCCTCTCGCCACAGCTAGAGAAAGCCCGTGTGCAGCAACAAAGACCCAATGCAGCCCAAAATAAATAAATAAATTTTAAAAAATTTTAAAAAATAAGTAGAAAGAAAACGTTATTAATGATACCAGGGAAAAGAAGTGCAGTGAAAATGCTGCCCTCTTTTTACATGGCATACTCCATAACTGATACCTCTAAGTAGGCTAGAAGTTCTCAAACCTTAATCTTAACTTTTTAAAAAAGTAACTGCAATTTAATACACCTAATATGTGCCAGCTGTACCAAGAGAGTGGCAGACAAATCAAGACTGACTTGTCTTGGGGAAAAAATGTTGAAATGTTTTTTAGATAGGGAGGGCCAATTGGCATCCAACTTAAAATACTTAAGAAATTAGCCTACACCGCCAAGACATCAGCTTACTAAGCAACACTGGAAGATAGGACATATATGCTGTGCTTGAAAAGGGCAAAAGTTATGTTTATTTTTAATGAAAAATTATGATAGCCCTGTAAATGATAGACTATTCAGCTTCACTTGGAGTCCCCAAAAGATACTGGATTTAATCTTCGTATAATCAGTGCAAAAATATCAACAGTGCCAGGTATAGAAGAATGCTCAGCCTGACTCTATGAAGAAGAAGTGCCATCAAAGCCACTTCCTATTCTATGACAGCATGCCAGGCTATGTAGATAAGGTGACTACAACTGATGGAATGTTGTGGACTTGAGTAAGATTTTAATTCTGTAATACCAGATTTCTTTTTCATCAACAAAAAAGGCTTAGAGTTATAGTATAGGATTTGTAAAACTTAGGTGAAGGGTTCAAAAGTTCAGGAATTCAATATTGCCAAAAGGACATTGCAAGGAGTGCCCCATTTAAAGACAGATATTTTGGTAACCACCTGCAGCCTCTTGAAGCCCCACCATGATTAGTCAGGAAAAGGCACCCTTCTCCCCGGCAGGTTGGCTGCATTTCAGCCCCTACTTATGCCTCTCAAGCATCCTTATGTAGGACAAACTGTATTGCAACTCCCTCTACCCTCTCTCTGATCCTTTTTCCCTGCTTTATTTTTCTCCACAGCATATAACAGCCTGTAATATACTATATAAATTAACTTATTTTGTTTCCTCTTGGTCCCCCCATACTAGAATATATGCTCCATGATGGCAAAGACTTTTGTCTGTTTTGTTCACTGTTGTGTCACCAGCATCTGGTATGCCTGAGCAATCATGATAGTGCTCAATAAACACTTGTTGAAGAAACTACAGGGGAAATGGATCAGACCAAATGAAAACAGTGAAGGCAAATAAAATAATTTTTGAAGGCAAAAAGGAAGAGGGTATCCTTATTATTCCCTGGCTTGTCAATAATGTCCTACTATGATAGCCAAAACCAAGAGGTGATTCATGGGGACTCATTGGCCTTGATCTAGACCGAAACACCTAGGCATAGCATTAAAATCTTCCCTCCTAACTCCTTTCAGCCCTCCTGTTGGCTCTGCCTGAATTCACCAATATCAATCCCATTTCCAAGGGAGTGTGACAAGTCCGCCCTCTAGTGATTTGCTGCTCTGCAAAAGTCTGAAACCGGGATGTACTGGGGAGACTGGGTTCATCATTTCCATGGTTTAAAAGCCCCATCCAATTCAAGGATTTCCAGGAAATTTTCACTTTGCAAAAGCTACAATTAAATACAACCACTTTAAAGGGTGTATGGGGAAGAGAGGTGAAGGCTTGATTCAAAGACTAACAGACGAGCTACCACTTAATTTTATGCCACTCATTCTAGAATCTAAGCATGCCTCTTCCAAGAAAGATGTGCAAATTAAAATTCTTTTCTTTAGCAAAGTAAATATTCTCTATTGTTTTCCATCTTAAAAAAATGTTTTTTAAATCTTTTCCTTGAGCTTGTACCTCTACCAACTGCCCCAATTTCTTGCCTTCCTTACATAAACCACATTTCAGGATGAAATGGCCTGAATCACTGGTCTCCCCTTTCTTACCTCCAAATACCATACATGTCAACTCACTTCCATCAGGCTTCCATCCACACACATGCTCTCCTGGTTCTCCTTTCTCCCAGGTTGTTCTTTCTCCTCCCTTTTGCTGGATCTTTTTGCTCAGCTCTTACATAGTGGCTGTCTCCTCTTAGCTTTCTCCCTATATACTATTCTTGGACAATGACATTCACTCCTTGAAATATCAGCCCATGACCCCAACTGTAACCTCTGTGCAGAGCTCCAGATTAATATCTCACAGTTGGTCATCTCCTCCTGGATAGACTTCAGTCACATCAAAATTAAAAGTACAAAACTGAAATCTTAAACTCTAATACGACAACCTCTCATTATACGTTTCCTCTTCAAACTGCCCCTCCTCTTTTGGGCGCCCTTCTCTCACCCTTTTGGGCGCCCTTAAAGTAATGGCATCATCGTCCACTAGGACAAGCAAACCAGCTCAGAGTTGTCCTTCACTCCTCTCTCTCCCACGTTCAAAAGGTCATGGGTACAGGTTGAGTTCTCCAGATAGCAGGCTCTGAGGTGGAGGTTAGTGGGTCAGAAGCTTATGAAGGAATACCCTTGGCACTTGTAGACGAAAGGGGAATCAAGCAGGATTAAGCTAGAGGAGACATAAAGTCAAGTTTTTTTGTTTTTGTTTTTGTTTTTTTGCGGTACGTGGACCTATCACTGTTGTGGCCTCTCCCGTTGCGGAGCACAGGCTCCAGACGCGCAGCCTCCGCGGCCATGGTTCACGGGCCCAGCCGCTCCGCAGCATGTGGGATCTTCCCGGACCGGGGCACGAACCCGTGTCCCCTGCATCGGCAGGCGGACTCTCAACCACTGCGCCACCAGGTAAGCCCAAAGTCCAGTTTTAATGCAGTCCCAACAACTGCCTGAGCTGACTCCATTGGGAGCTCTGAAGCTTAGAAGCGACTTTTCAGAGTTACCTGAGATGGGCTTAGGTGGCAAGGCCTTTATGCTCCATCATCAATACCAGCTACATGATTTGCAGAGTCCAGTGCAAGACAAAAATACAAGACTCTATTTGAAAATTAAGATTTCCAAGAGGGTGACGGCAGAACAGCAGAACATTAAACCAAGCGGTAGGCCCCTTCTGTGCACGGGGCACTGTGTGACTGCCTAGGTTGTATGTACATGAAGCTGGGGCTGTTCCTCATCAGTCACTGCATGTGGTCAAGGTCTCTCTGTAGTTGAGATCATCCCTGAAGGGGCTGGCAGCTGAAGGTTGTTTGCCAATGGCACCCCCAGCAACTGGAGCAACTGAACATCACTCATGAGGCATCTGGGCCTGGATCACAGTATCCACCACAGTCACCAAGCCTGTCCTCTTTACCACCTTGAAATTTCTTGCATCAATTCTCTCTTCTCAATTGACCCTGCTAATCAATAGAATTAAGGTTCTCATCATCTCTTGCCTTAACTGCTGAAACAGTCCCATGCCTGTTATTTCTCTACTTCTAGTCTAGCCTTCTCATCCTCCATTAGTGGAAGTGAGGCTGTCATTCCCATTCTTAAAACATGAAATAGCTTCCCATTGCCCATAAAATTAAAATCTAAGCCAACATTTCCCAAATTGTGTTTCACAAAACACTAGTCTTCAGAGTAGAAGAAATACAATGCTTGCAAACTTTCTTCTGAGTTATTTTAAAAATACTTATGTAATAAAAATACTAAGCCATTTACACTGTTCTGTCTATTATTTTATGATATTCACTCTGAAGGATTGGTGAGTTACACCTCAGAACTTCAGAGGTAGCAGGAAAAATCTCCTAATCAAAGGGTTTTATTCTGTCTGCAAATTGACCCCTAAACAGCATTTACTAAGTACTACCTAGTTGTATATCATCTTGTTGATAATCACTAAATTTTTTGTATTTTCTATCTAATTTTAATAATAGCTGTGATATTATTCAATGTTTTTGATTTTATGCATGGATTTTATAAAATATTTTCCCCATTGGATTTGTGGATTATAGAAGTTAGTCTGTCACTACTTTTGAGAATCCACTTTTTTTTTTTTTACTAACAAACATTAAATATATTTACAGAAGTAGTACATGCGGAAAGATGTAGGCATCATAATTGTACAGCCTGATGAATTATCACAAAATGAACATACTCCTGTAACAACCACCAAAATCAAGAAATAAAATATTGGGAATTCCCTGGCAGTCCGGTGGTGAAGGCTCGGCACTTTCACTGTGGTGGCCTGGGTCTGGGTTCAATCCCCAGTCGGGGAATTAAGATCCCACAAGCCATGCGGTGTGGCGAAAAATAAATAAATAAAATATGAGCATCTATCTAACAGCCTCCCTTTGCCCTTGCAGTCACTACTTCTTTCCTTCTCCCCAAAGTTAACCACTAACCAACCTCTAACAATTTGTGATCTACATGAATCCAAGTTTGACTTACATGAGCTCCTGTTGGTATTTCATTATTGTGCCAACTAATGGTAGAGCTGAGGTTCAAATTTGACTCTATATACAAAGCCTATGCTTTTGGAACGTTCCTAATGGTTGTTTCCATTCCCTACTGACATAGTAAAATTGTCAAGAAAAAGAAAACATAATTATTTCTTCAAATTACAGAGGTTCCCACACTGCACCTTGACAGGGAAAAAAGAATGCCCTTCACACAGCCAAGCAAAGTATATGAATGAAGATGGAGTTAAATATAATTGTTTATTAAATAATGAAGCTACTAAATCTAACATTCTTGGATTGATATAAGAACTGCATATAGGTGTGTGTGTGTATGTATGTATGCAAACACATATATGTATATATATTATGGTCACATAATCCCGTATCTGCAATGCAATAAAATATATTTCCTAGGTTTGGCACAAATTCATTTGGCAGTAAGACCTGCCCAGAACCTATATGAAACTAAATATAGTCTTTATTTATTATGTAAATATTATAAATAACTATATTTTGCTGGTGAAACGTTAATGTGTTTGGAAAAGTTGTATGATCCCTGACCTCCTGGGTGTGTCATGTACTGTGGCATATATATTAAATCTGTAGTATAGTGAACATACATAGGTTTTTTATTATTATTTTTTTTAGTTTAGTTTTTTTTTCATACATAGGTTTTTATGTTTTTATTTTATGTTATTTATTTTTTAAAATATTTATTTATTTTATTTAGTTTTTTGGCTGCATCGGGTCTTAGTTGCAGCATTCAGGATCTTTCGCTGCAGGACGGTCTTCTCTCTAATTGTGATATGTGGGTTTTCTCTCTCTAGCTGTGGCGCAAGGGCTCTGTAGTTGTGGCACACAGGCTTAGTTGCCCCGTACCATGTGGGATCTTAGTTCCCTGACCAGGGATCATACCCACGTCCCCTGCACTGGAAGGCGGATTCTTTACCACTGGACCACCAGGGAAGTCCCAGGTTTTTATGTTTTTAAAAAGAAAAATCCTGAAGGAAACTGTGGCCTCTTGACCTGTTAAAGGCAAAAGAAAAATAATCCAAACAACGCCCTCATCCACTAAAAAGTGACTAAAAGGGGCTTCCCTGGTGGCGCAGTGGTTGAGAGTCCGCCTGCCGATGCAGGGGACACGGGTTCGTGCCCTGGTCCAGGAAGATCCCACATGCCGCGGAGCGGCTGGGCCCGTGAGCCATGACCACTGAGCCTGCGCGTCCAGAGCCTGTGCTCCGCAACGGGAGAGGCCACAACAGTGAGAGGTCCGCGTACCGCAAAAAAAAAAAAGTGACTAAAAAGTAAAAATATGGCATTGGGAAACAATAACCATAGTAAATGGAAAAATCTATGAGATGCCATAGTATAACAAACTACCCTCTTTCATCATTTCTCCCTATCAAAGTAAACAGAAATGTCTTTTAAATATCATAGATACTTGATTTTAAGACTTTTTTCACATCTGATCATTTCTGAAATCCAAATGTATCTTACAATTAATATGTATGTTTAGTGTATAAGCAAAATAGCTATGTATAAAGCAGGGATGAACGTTACAGTCACGATATCTAAGGAAGTAAGTTATGTCTCATCATACCTAAAGCATTCACCTGTTTCTACTAGTGAAGCGTAATTCAGTAAAATTACAGAGTATCCATAGCCACTATGTCAAAGACAGTTACAGAATTCCAAATGATGTGTGTGTCTAAGGTTATGAGAACTGACTTACACAGACCTAGTCAGCAATCCTTTCGCAGTGTGTACATTACTTTTCGGAGCAACCCCTCAAGTTAGCAGACAAAATACATTTATTCATTAAGCACACTGTTATATCATTGAGCTATAAATATTTAAAAGGTTAAGTTAGATTGTGGAAATACCACAATAAAGAGCACCTAATTCTTAATCATTATTTATTGATTGTAAACATGAAATTATATATATGTTTATTTATTTATTTGTATATATATTTCTATGTAACATTATTATGTGTGTTTAAAAGGAAGATATCACAATGAACACATCATTCTGCAATTTACTTTTTTTAATTGCTACATAGTACCCAAAGGGTACCTATTCCACAGACATTTCCCATACTGATGAATATTTTGATTTCTTATATTTTGCTGTTTCAAATGTGTTTCAGAATATCTCTAAAGGACACATTAAAAATTGGTATATCCTGGTTGCCTCTAAGAAGAACAAATCATAGGATAGAAATCTGGGTTTGAGAAGGAAACTTACTTTTCCCTGAACATCCTTTTATACTATTTGAATTTTTTGTATGTGAAAAAAACAACAATTACAATATTTATTATTATTTTTTAAATTTATTTTATTTATTTATATTTGGTTGTATTGGGTCTTCATTGCTGCTCGCAGGCTTTCCCTAGTTGCAGCGTGCAGGGCTACTCTTCCTTGTGGTGTGCAGGCTTCTCATTGTGGTGGCTTCTCTTGTTGCGGAGCACGGGCTCTAGGCGTGCGGGCTTCAGTAGTTGTGGCACGCAGGCTCAGTAGTTGCTCATGGGCTCTAGAGCGTGGGCTCAGTAGTTGTGGCACATGGGCTTAGTTGCTCCGTGGCATGTGAGATCTGCCTGGACCAGGGATCGAACCCATGTGCCCTGCTTTGGCAGGCGGATTCTTAACCACTGCACAACCAGGGAAGTCCCACAATATTTATTTTTAAAAAGCTTTAAATACAATTCAGTACTGTGTAGTCATTAAAATTGAAAAAGCAAAAGGCAAAGCTGCAATGAACTTCCCCTCTTTGGCATATTTTTTGTTACAATCTACCAGGCACTGTGTTAAGAGTTGTACACATATTGCCTCATTTAACCTTCATAGCAATCTTACTAGACAGGTATTATTGTCCTCACTTTACAGATAAGGAAAATGAGTGTGAACAATTTAATTTTCTTGAGTCACAGAGAGAGAAAAAAGGTGACAAAACCAAGATTTAAACCAAATTTTTATGATTCAAAAACTCTTGTTCTGGGACTTCCCTGGTGGCACAGTGGTTAAGAATCTGCCTGCCAATGCAGGGGACATGGGTTCAAGCCCTGGTCCTGGAAAATCCTACATGCCACAGGGCAACAAAACCCCTGCACCACAACTACTGAGTCTGCACTCTAGAGCCCGCAAGCCACAACTACTGAGCCCACGTGCCACAACTACTGAAGCTCACAAGCCTAGAAACCATGCTCTGCAACAAGAGAAGCCACCACAATGAGAAGCCCGTGCACCACAACAAAGAGTAGCCCCTACTTGCTGCAACTAGAGAAAGCCCACGTGCAGCAACGAAGACCCAACACAGCCATAAATAAATAAATAAATATTATATTAAAAAAAAACAACTCTTGCTCTCAGCCACTGAGGCAGAACAATAGCTTCTTCTCCAGAGACTTCTCCTAAACTCTACCAACTCTGGCTGTGCTACAACTTTGGGAATCATTTATAGGAGTCTAGTGAACTAGATTTTCTCATGTTCCTGGACTTTTGCACATTCTGTCCTTTCTGTTTATGTACCTTTCCCTCTTGGTTAATTCTTACCCAACCTTCAATGACCAACTCAAGTTTCATCTCCTCTTGCAATCTTTCCCTAAACCTCAGATTGAGGAGAATGCTTTTTGTCTGCCTTTTTCCCATCCTGTGCTACCAACATGTTCAAAATGCTGTTAAATCACCTAAGTATCTCTCAGCCAACAAGTCCTCAATGTCAGGAAATCTAAATATTCCTAATATACTAGTCCCAGTGCTAGAAATATTTAGCATATATTAGGTCCTCAATCACAATATGCTGAATTCAAGCCAAGGACTAATATATACAAAGACTATAGGGTATTAGAACTAATTCAGGATTTCCAACCCTGGCTGCACACTGTAACCTCCAGAGCTTTTAAAATAGGTTATCTAGCCTTGCCCAAGAGCTAATAAATCAGAGTGGCTATAGGTGGAACTACACATTCTGTATTATTTAAAAGTCTTTCCAGGCGATGCCAAGTTTGAGAATTCTACTTGTCTCACTTCATGAAATATGGAGATTGAGACCTAAGGACATTAAATTACTGGTCAAATTTACACAGACAGAGGTAAAGATAGGACTTGAACCCTGGTCTCTTGACTTATACCTGCTTTACTTAATCACTCAAAACTATTTGTTAAATGCCTTTTATATGAAAAACATTGTGGTAGGCACTGGAGACACAGTGGTGGATAAACCAGAGCTTGCAATGTAATGGGAAAGACAGTATTAAACACATGCCCATATAATTAATAACTCTGATTGTATTAAAGGAGAACCTCTCTGTATATATACAAGTAAATGGGGGACCTGGCTTAGTCTGGGGGCAGTTGAGGGTTGTCACATAAATCTTACTCCAGCTGAAGAGTATATATACAGAAATAATAAAGTTTGTGTTTCTCAACCTAAGATATTCTTGGGCCCATAGGTCCTCTATAATACTTTTTAAAAATTTCCTATTTTCATTTTGATGACAACCTTAAAGATTGACAGAAACATTTTCTGGAAGTTCCCTGGTGGTCTAGTGGTTAGGATATGATGCTTTCACTGCCATGGCCCAGGTTCATTCCCTGGTCGGGCAACTGAGATCCCACAAGCCAAGCAGTGTGGCCAAAAAAAAAGAAAGAAAAAAGAAACATTTTCTGGATTTTTTTTTTTTTAATGACTGAGTTCTGCCCAAAGCTTCAAAAGCCTACATGAACATGTGTGTTTTTGATTGAGTTGGCCACAAGTAGTACTACTCTGTCTCGGGCTAATATGAAAAGAACAGAGACTGACAGTGTGTCTATATTGCATTCCTGCCAAGTGAAGATCAAATGCCCACCATAAACGCTGCAAGAATGAAAGTTTCATGGTAGTTCGAATAGGGGGCAGCAGTGGGTGAAGTATGTCATTGCACGTCACCATGGCACTGGCCATGCTGAACTCAAAAGAACCTGGCCCTGGGCCATGGGAGTCAGGTGCAGGCACTGCGCAAATGGGACTTCAACAAAACATCATCTACTCTGCTAAGTTAGTAATGCGAATTCTTATTTGAAAAAGAATGCAGCAAATCTGAGTAAAAATAAACTAAGATTAAAAAACCTATATATCTCTGGAGATATATATATATATATATTTCCCCTTTAGGAAGGCGAACTGCAAGGCTGAGACAAAGTGTAAGAGGGAGAATTGCTTTTTATTACATACCCCTTTGTACATTTTTAGTAATTACATAATTTCTTTCTTTTTAGTTATTGTTTTTATTTTGTATGTGATGTTGTATATGAACTGCCAACATAAGGAGTTAACAATTTTATGTCTGTACTATTTTACATTGTAATAAAGTAATTTAAATCAATAGCTGAACACCAGAAGGTATACATTTTTTACTCGAAAGTGATTGTTGCATTACTCGCTAAGCAAGGAGGGAGTGTGTGTGCGTGTTGGAAGTCAGCAGGAGGAAGCAGCTTCCACTGAGTTGAGAAGGCTCACGGGAGACAAGGTTCCCTCAGGAGGAACTAGGCAGCCCTGAGCACGGCTGGTGCAGAACCAGCAGGGGGCAGGCCAGGCAGACCAGTCCCTGCAGCAGATCGGCAGCGAGGAATCTACTCTTCTCTGTAAGAATAATGGGGGTTTCCCTGGTGGTGCAGTGGTTAAGAATGTGCCGGCCAATGCAGGGGACACAGGTTCGAGTCCTTGTTCGGGAAGATCCCACATGCCGTGGAGCAACTAAGCCCGTCCACCACAACTACTGAGCCTGCGCTCTTGAGCTGCGAGCCACAACTACTGAGCCCACATGCCACAACTACTGAAGCCTGCGCGCCTAGAGCTCGTGCTCCCGACAAGAGAAGCCACCGCAATGAAGAGTAACCCCACGCGCTACGACTAGAGAAAGCCCATGCGCAGCCACGAAGACCCAACACAGCCATAAATAAATACATAAATTTTAAAAATAAATAAATAAATAATAATGAGAAGCCCTTGTGGTTTCAGTCACGTTAAGCGTTTTAGAAATCAATGTTTGTTGTAGGCATTTGAAATTCTAAAACCACGTTAGTTTAAATACTATTTACTTCTCTCCAAATTCATCCAAAATATTAATATTTTACAATATCCAAGCGAAAAAGAAATGCTATTATTTGAATAGAGTAAAAAAGTTAAGTTTATAGATTAATACGTACAGACCTGCTCTGTCCAATATAGTAGCTGCCGGCCACGTGCAGCTTGTGGGCACTTGAATTGGGGTTCGTGCCAGGTGAGGTGTTCTTTAAGCATGAAATGCACATGAAATTTCAAATAATTAATACCAAAAAAGATTATAGATTATCACATTAAAATATGTTCACATTGATTCCATGTTGAAATATTACTTGGGATATATTCAGGTAAATAATATATATTACTAAAACCTTTCCATTTGTTTCTTTTTATTTTTCCAATGTTGCTACTAGAAAATTAAAATTACATATGTGGATCACTTTATATTTCTATTTGGACAGCACTGCTATACTTCATACTAGTATACACATAACAATTTTAAAAACTCATAAAATTCATGGTATATACCCTTGCAAGTGCTTTTACATGCGTTAATGCATTTAATTCTCGTATGAACCTGATAAGATAGGCACTATTATTACCCCATTTTGCAGATTAATAAACTGAAGCACAGATGCTGCATAGAACATTTTTGTAAGGGTACACAAGAAACTGACAACAGTGATGGTCTCCTGAGGAAGAATTGGGGGTTAAGGTGTGGAAATAAATTTCTAGGCCCAAGATAGCACCACTCCTGCCCAGGGTACCATGTTAGCAAACCAACACTTAGGTGATATTTGTGTCCCCGTAAATGCTCTGCTTGACCAGAAACGCGGTATATCCAATCAGCCAATCCCCAAACACCAAACCAACTCTGACTTACTTCCTTGCTCCTTATTCTTTTCCTATAAATCTTCCTACCTTCCACCCCAGCTTGCAATTCTCTTAGGAACAGAGACTGCCTGCTTCGTGAAGTGTTAAAGTGTTTGTTATCAGCTAAATTGTCTTCTTTAACCATTTTTAACAAAGGTCAGGGATGAAAGGGAGGTTGATTTTCATTGTTTATCTTTTTGTACAGATTGAATTTTGTTACAATGTGAATATGTCACCTGTTAACCACTTCAAACTAACTATAAAAATACATAGGGGCTATCTGCAAAACCACAGCGTTAAGAGCACAAACTCAAGTACATTAAGTACAAATGAGCACTTAATTAAGAGTAATTGAGAGAAGATCAACTAGAAATCAAAGCATAAAAACCACTGAATAATTTGTACCTTCCAATCTAATCACAGACATGTCTTCCTAGCTTATTACCTGTAATCTGCCAAAGTGACTGTTTCCTGAGTATTCAATTGGTCTAAGTGTCAAAGCTTTCACACCAAGAAACCAGGCTCAGCAATCACTTCCCAGGACTATGGTTTTCACCAAGACAAAAGGCCTAAAAAAAGCAAAAGCCTATTGCTTTAGTTTATGCCTGCAGGCTTTTATTTTTTATAAATTTATTTATGTATGTATTTATTTATTTTTGGCTGTGTTGGGTCTTTGTTGCTGCACATGGGCTTTCTTTAGTTGCGTCAAGTGGGGGCTGCTCTTCGTTCTGGTGTGCAGGCTTCTCATGGTGGTGGCTTCTCTTGCTGCGGAGCACAGGCTCTAGGTGCGCAGGCTTCAGCAGTTGTGGCACGCAGGCTCAGTGGTTGTCGCTCATGGGCTCTAGAGCACAGGCTCAGTAGTTGTGGCGAACGGGCTTAGTTGCTCCGTGGCATGTGGGATCTTCCCGGACCAGGGCTCAAACATATGTGCCCTGCATTGGCAGGCGGCTTCTTAACCACTGTGCCACCAGGGAAGTCCCCTATGCCTGCAGTCTTTTTTTTAATAAACTGGGTAATGTTCTTCCTTAATGCAAATGTGAATTCACCTTCTTTTTCCTAAAAACATGGATTAGAAGTCCCATGTGAACGAAGGTCAGGCTCACTATGGAGTTGTTTCAATCATACTTCTACTATATTAATCACCACTATCAAAGAAACCCAGATTAAGATCTCTTAATTAACAGCTTGTATTCACTGAAAATTCTGTCTCTCTCTCTCTCTCTCTCTCCCCCTATATATATATATATATACACACAAACACACCTGATATTCCTACCATTCATTTTCATTTTGCATGTGTATATTCCTCTATGTGGCAGGCTGTTCTCTAGGGTCTGGGATCATAGCACTGGTGGCCCAGACAGACAGCAGCTTTTCTCTCATGGCTAATATTCTTGTGGAGGTGCAGAGAAAAGCAATAAGCAAACAAATAGGCAGACCAATTTCAAACAGTGATCAGCACTATGTGGGGAGAGAGTCAGGAGACTGAGTGGTGGAGGGGAGGTGGCTTCTTTAGAATGGGTGATCAAGGGAGGGCTAAGGTGGTGACATCTGAGCCGAATGAAGAGGGAAGGAGCCATGAGGCTATGTAGGGGGAAAGTATTCCAAGCAGAAGGCACCGCAGGAATGAAGACCTTGAAAGGAGAGGTCAGGTGTGGGAGGAACAGCAACAGTACCTGCTCCCTGGAGCAGCTGAGCCAGAGGAGAGTCGGGGAGAGTTCAGAGAGGTGGGCTGAATCCCCACCACCACATTAAAATATTTGTAAGCCACAGTCACACGTTTAGATTTTACTCTAAGTTTAATGGGATTTTCAAGATTTCTATTTTAAAAGGTCTGGCACTCAAATGTTGATCACTGGTTTAATGATAGACAGCCAAGTCACTGCACAGAATCAGCCGTTGTCTGGAGCTTATATCCAAGGGCTTGCGCTGCTCAGCTCCCCTCCCCCTCCCAGCATGGGTGATTCCTGGGAGCTGGACTGGAAATGCCCTGCTCCAGTCAGGCCCTGCCCCAGACTGGATCACAACCTGCATTTTTATTTATTTATATTTATTTATTTTATTTTTGGCTGCAATGGGTCGTCGTTACTGCATGCGGCCTTCAGTAGTTGTGGCACGCAGGCTTCATAATTGTGGCATGTGGACTCTAGAGTGCAGGCTCAGTAGTTGTGGCACATGGGCTTAGTTGCTCCGTGGCATGTGGGATCTTCCCGGACCAGAGCTCAAACCCGTGTCCCCTGCATTGGCAGGCAGATTCTTAACAACTGCACCACCAGGAAAGTCCCAGAACCTGCATCTTAATAAGCTCCCCAGGTGATTCATGAGCACATTAAAGTTTGAGGAATGCTTCCTAAGCCAGGAGTCTCAACCTTGACTGGAATCACCTGGGGGAGATATAAAAAATACTGATGCCAGCATCTTTCCAGAGAGGATGGTGTTATTGGTCCGGGGTGCAACCAGGACATTGGGAAATTTGGAAGCCATTCATCTTCCAAAGGCTAAAAACCACTACCCAAAAGCCACAGTGGGTGACCAGCAGCTGTTTTTCCTGCTCCGCTGATTTCCTCTGCTCCTTTTTTCCTTATTGTCCCTCCTAGCAGTCCCCAGGGGTTCACCTTGTTTTCCTTTCTCTGGTCACTAGCAAAAGTACTTTTCTCCCTGGGGATTTTCAACTGCCCACGCTGAAGGAGAGCAGTCCTGCTGTCCCTGAAGACAGACACACTGGCTTTTAATGGTAAGGATTAACTGCTTTCTCTACTAGGCCACAGGCTGTCAAATAGAACAACCCTGAACAAGTTACAAGACTAACAATGTTCTTACAAAAGTGATCCTGAGTCTAAAGTGCCTGATTCCCTTCAAATAGAAGGCCTAGAATGAAGAAGTCCACTCTCCATCAGTCCTCAGCTTTTCAAAAGTCCAAGGTGTCCCGCATTCAGGAAAGGCTTTTTCTTCAAACTGAATACAGTCAGCAGCCCCAATCCCCGGGTTTCGCATCCGCAGAGTCTACCAAGACACTGGCGGATATGACCAATGGATGTGCGGCTGGTTGAATCCGCAAATGCGAAACCTGGGGATAAGTATGGCAGACTGTATTCATTGTACTTCGCCCTCTTACATAAGGGACTTGAGCAGCCAAGGATTTTGATATCCGTGGGGGGCTCCTGGAACCAGTTCCCCCCCACCCCCCACCCCCGCAGATTCCAAGGGAGATTGTAATTGTGTGTCTCTGAGGAGCTGGTTCCTCCCAAATCCCACCCAGCACAGGAATGAGCCCCCTGGGCATTTTTTGTCAGCCCTCTTAGTCACGTCTGTGGCTGACTTTTGGAGGCAACAAGTAGGGTTCCATGATCCCTAAATTACAGCAAAGGGTCTACAACATCTCTCCCTTCTTTAATAAAGTGATTTCTTTTCACATTAAACTTCTCATATTGGGGCAATATGAGTGTAAGGGAAAAGGGAAAGGGACACTCCAAATTTTCACACAATGATTTAGCCTCAGGGCTTCAGTGTAGTACTGCAAAAGGTTTAGCTTAAATCGCCTTTCTAAAAGATCATTACTCATTTAAGAGGAAAACTGCCAAGAGAGCCTCTCATTGTCTTTAGGTTTTCTAAACTTTCAGCCTCAACAAGTAGTTATCATTTAAATCTACCGCTTGACAACTTATAGCAAAAGCACTGAAACTACCAATGACGAATCAGACTAGGCTGACAAATAACCTCATGAGAATGCAAACTTCGCTCAAAACTAATCTAAAATAATTAGATTAGGAGGGGAATGGAAATGTAAGACACCTTTCCCTTACTAATGATGAATATGAATATTTACTGACCAACACTGTTACCTGAAAAAGTTGGTTCACCTTTTGGTAGGTGTCAAAAGACACAACCAAAGACACAGCCAAGTCAAAGGTCAGGAGAAGGAGGTTTTATTACTTGCAGCAAGTAAGGAGACTACCGGGGAATCTTTCCTAAAGCAGTGTCTCCCCAACAGCAAAATTGGGGAAGTTTTAAGCTAAGGGTACATGAATATTCATGAAGGGGCTTCAGCAGAAGAGAATTCAGCATGGAATTGGGACAAAGGTTGCCAGAGTCAAAGTTTTAGTTGATTGAAGTCATGAGGGTCAGAAAAGGTCAACATCATCATCCCTTAGGTTCCAACCAGTCTGGGGTCTCAGCTTGTAGTTACCATCCTCCACCAGAATGGAGGCCTTAGGTCCTGCAGAACTTAAAGGTATGTATCAGATTGTGATGTATATGCCTTAGAGAGGAAATAGGACTCTGTTTTATCACTGAACCACTGTTTCTTGATTGCTTTTCCTTTGTGCCTTCATTAATTATGAAAACTGTTCCAGGGAAAGCATTGTGGCCAGGCCTAGATCACAAAATTGCTTAGGCCAAAAATGGTTTCTCTTATGTCAAGAAAGCCATTCCTGGTTCTCTTTTTCTGGGGACCCCCCTACTCTATCTGCTTACAATACTGCAAGGGGACTGAAAGATATTTTATGAAATATCTTTGCAGTGCTTTTTCAGGACAGGTTTAAAATGAGATGGGAGTTATTACAAGCCGTTGCCTTTTGCAATAGTGATGTTATAGTCTGCCTTCTTCCTAATGTTCAGTCAGTGAAAACATATTCTACTCTTTGAGTCCATTTGGATGGTGTTCTTATGTTGATTTTGAGTCTAGGCCAAGAATAATTGGAATTAATTCAGGAGTTAAGTTCATTCATCCTGTAATATCTGGGCCTTTGTCAACCGGCCTTGCTTATTCTTGCAGCACATTGCAATCATCAGCACCACTCTTGGATACTTTGAATTTAATTGCTCTCAGAACTAGTTTTTCCGCTGTCATCTTAAGCATATGTAACACAATCGGTGACTTCATTACATGTGCATTATATTTTCCATGCTTTGTCCCTTATCAAGTTTATTTCTGCCCTAGGGCCTTAGCACTAGCTCTGTCCTCTGTCTAGAATGTTCTTGCCTCAGCTTTCAATATAACTGGCTGCTTGTTTTTTAATTCTCAGTTATATGTTCCCTCCTCAGAGAGCATTTGCCTGACTGCTCAATCTAAAGGAGTCCCCCAGACACTCTCTTATCATACTACCCTATGCTATTTTCCCCCAGCACTGGGCACTGTCTGAAATGGTTTGGCTTATTTTCTGGTCTCTCTTTTCCCTAAAATGAAGCTTCCTATGCTTGAGGCCCTTGTTTGCTTCTTACAGCTGTATCCCTAGCACCTAGAATTCTATCTGAGACATACCGGGTGCTCAGTAAATACTGACTATCTTTCAGAAACATGGTGTGGATTAGCTGTCACCATCTCAACCAGTTGTGGTAACTGTGGTAATAAAACGTTATGAATCTTTACCTTTAAGGCATCAGAAAGAAAACAGAAACTTTTCAATATATTATTGTTTTTTAAAAGACTTGAAAATTACAATTCTTCAATAATGAAACATCAAATTATGGAAGTAGAATTGCAAACCTGAGGAATTTTTTTTCCCTCAAAGTCAGAGGATAACAAAAAAGAGATTGGATCTTTGATGCTATTTTAATTTCTGTCACTGTGACTAAAACTCAAATTGGATTCACTGTCTCAGAAAGATATCCCAAGCCATGGTGATATAAAATATAGAGAGGATCAAGAAGAGAAATCTTGGCAAGAAATGCATCTTAATAATATTGATAACTCACAGAGCATTTTACAAGTAAATTTATATCAAAGAAAAGTTTTATTGCAGTCATGGGTCCATGGGTCTGTAACTGGTTACCAATGTTTTGTTTCTGAAAAAAATATTTATATAAGCTTTGCCTTGTAAGCACTGCTGATATTCTGATAAACCATAGCAATTTTAGGAGGAAGACAAATTTGCTGTATTCATACTGTAACTCACTACCAGAGTTAATACACCATTTAAGTTTTCTATAAACTGCCTTCTTCTCATATACCATACTGTCTTAATTCCAGCTGTGTATTCCACATATGTTTAAAGGAGAATTTTTTCTTTAAGTGTATCTTTGGTTTTCACATATAACATGACTTACTTTGGGCTGTTATATTCCTGAGAAAGATAAAGAAATCATCTACTACTTGGACTTTTGTTTAGCTTGTTAGGTATTTAACTTAACTCTAATGTACCAGATGTTATGCAGTTGGCAAAACAGTGCTTTCTTACCCATCTGTGTGCTCATCTCTCCACTTAATTCTCCAGCTGTATTGCTCTCTGCTTCCTTGTATAAATAACAATATTGAAATGTTTCCCAAGAAACATGCCACTTTTTCTTAGCTTTTACTTCCTTGTCCACACAGAACTTGGGAGTCATCTGCATTCCCCTCCCGGGACCCTCTGGATCTCCTCCCATTGTACTAAAAGCATCACAGTTGCAGTACTGTCATCCCATCTGTAAGGGTAAGACAGTTCTGAAGCTGACTAAATCAACTGGGATTATAGCTTACTTCTAAATTCAGCTAGGCTTCATAAAGAGCTTTAGCAAAGATGTTTACCTTTCCTGAAGAATGCACATAGATTATTTGTGCAAACTAAGAGCAAGTCATGCTGTACTAGCATCAATGAATCATGAAAGTATGTTTAAAATCATTTTCCCAAGCCCCAAAACCCACTGAAATATTTTAATATCATTAACAAATGTTATATATTTAAATAATCTTCTAAGCTTATAAATCAACTATGCCAGTAGAGCTCATCACATTAAAATTCATTATTTAGACAACATTCTTACTATTAGTTAATCTCCTCTACAAATGCTCAGAATGAGAAGAAAGTAACTCCCGATTCACTAGAAGAATAGGAAAGAAAAATATTTATATAATAATAACTAATGTTAATTGAATGGTATGATACTATGTATCAGACCCTGTGTAAAGAGATATTACATCCATCATCTTTTTTGGGGGGGGGCCACCCCTCGCAGCTTGTGGGATTTTAGTTCCCCAACCAGGGATTGAACCTGGAAGTGAGAGTTCACAGTCCTAACCACTGGACAGGACTGCCAGGGAATTCCCTACATCCATTATCTTTTTAATCCTCGTAAGGACCCTGAGGTTGATAGTATTATTACTGCCATTTGACCAAAAAGTAACCTGATAATTACTTTGCTCAAGGTCACATGGTAGATTCGTAATGCAGGTAAGATTCTAAATAGAATATCAGGACAATAGAAATTTACCTTGAAGGGCTTCCCTGGTGGCACAGTGGTTGAGAGTCCGCCTGCCGATGCAGGGGACACGGGTTCGTGCCGCGGTCTGGGAGCATCCCACATGCCGCGGAGCGGCTGGGCCCGTGAGCCATGGCCGCTAAGCCTGCGCGTCAGGAGCCATGGCCGCTGAACCTGCGCGTCAGGAGCCATGACCGCTGAGCCTGCGCATCAGGAGCCATGACCGCTGAGCCTGCGCGTCTGGAGCCTGTGCTCCGCAACGGCAGAAGCCACAACACTGAGAGGCCCAAGTACCGCAAAAAAAAAAAAAAAAAAGAAAGAAATTTACCTCGAATTTTTAAATTTTCATAAATCAGGATTAAGAGAGGAAAAACTATGGAGGTTGGGTTTCTCTTTCCATTTTTATTATGATAACTTTTAAACACATGCAAAGTAGAGAGAATACTAAAATGCATTCGTAAACCAATTATCCACATATATCTCACCAAACTTGTCACTTTCCTTCACCTATTCCTTTTTTCCCTTTGCAACCCTATTTTAAAACAGATCCTAGATATCATATTATTTCGTATCTACATATTTTAGCATGCGTCTCTTTAAAATGTGGCCATTTTCCTACTGACTGGAATGTCAAAATCAACCAAAATTAAGAATAATATGTGATGTTGGCTAATACCCAAGCCATGCATTTCCGTGTCTTAAAATGTCTAAAGTAGACTACTCAAGGGACTTCCCCGGCGGTCCAGTGGTTAAGACTCCATGCTTCCACTGCAGGGGACACAGGTTCAATCCCTAGTCCGGGAACTAAGATCCCCCGCATCCCGCGTGCGGTGTGGCGTGGCCAAAAATAAATAAATAAATAAAATTAAAGTAGACTGCTCAAACTTTTCCCCCTGTGTCATTGATTTGTCCTGTAGAACAGTGGTCCCCAACATTTTTAATACCAGGGACCGGTTTCGTGGAAGACAATTTTTCTATGGGGGCGGGGGGCGTTGGAGGGGGAGAAGAGACGGTTCAGATGGTAATGCAAGCGATGGGGAGTGATGGTGAGGGGTTTGGCAGACCATTTTAGTTCTTTTATTTTTCTTGTACAGTTTTAAAGTAGAAACAATAAAATATTCATACGAGTCATAAAAACAAGTGTCCAATTTTCATGTAAGAAAATGTGATATATTTATTTCTCAAACAAACAGACAATGATAAGGGACAAGGACGATAGAGTTCATTTGTAACTGCTGCTTTGTTTACAGTGGGCGAAAAAAAAATTGCTGTCCAAAGCAAGGTCAGTGCTTTTAAAAAAACGTACATTTAAATCTGTTTTTTAACCAATATATTACTTGAGAGCATCATAAATCCAAAGCAGATATTGGACCTATATGAGAATCACTGAGAAAGAGGCTTGCTTTAAAATATTAAATATTACTGTTGGAACTTTGCTGAATCTCATGGACAATTATAAAGATGCCATTAAATTGAAAAGGAAAGTAAACGCATATATTACAACAGTAACATATACAGTAAAACCCCAATGTTAGTTTTTATTAAGGTTAAAATATTCTTCCCATGAAATAGAAGATCGTTGAGAAGATTTTTAAGTAAGATGGATTTTATTATGCATTTCTTTGAAGTAAGAGAAAATCTTTCAAAAAGAAATGATGCAATATAAGATGAACATGGGATATATTGCACTGTGAAGCAAGAAGGCTAATAAAGAGTAACTAGGCTTGGACTTCCCTGGAGGTCCAGTGGTTAAGACTCCATGCTCCCAATGTAGGGGGGCACGGGTTCGATCCCTGGTTGGGGAACTAAGATCCCGCATGCCGCATGGCACGGCCAAAAAGAAAAAAAAGTTAATAAGATTAATTGGGCATGCCAACATGAGCCGCAAAAGAACAGTGCAGGCCCCATGGGTGGAATACCTTGCACCCCAGGACTTGCTCTTTGTATTTCGTATCCCAGTGCTTAACACAGTTCCTGGTACCTATTACCTCTTAGGTATAGGGATATAAGAATTAGGAAAAGGAAAATCAAAATTTGATCAGATTAGTAGAAAGGGAAGTAGAGGGCACTAGAAATAAATGTACCTACTTAGATGTCTTCTATTCTGTTTTCTTTACACCCATCACCACAATACCCTCCCCTGAGCTCATACCACAAACCACCACCACCACCGTCTCCACCACGGCTTGTTAACCAAAGCCCTGACTAGTCACACATACCCAACATCAATATACACCAACTAGAGGAGCAATCTGAGCCAATATCAGGATTCCTGTGACCACACACCCAAACTTAGTCTCAGCAACAATGAGAAGAACTAAACCAAGCACTGGAAAAATTGTTTGCTCATCCATTCAGTCATTTACTCATTACTTAGCCAATATTTATTTGTGTGCTAGGCTCTTAGACAAGGGCTGGCAATACAAAGTTAAATAAGACAGAGTCCTTTTAATCCAGGAAATCCTAATCTAGGAAATCATTATACTACAGGATAAAAGTCGTGCAAGATATGCAAAAGTCAAGAAGGGAAGAATTAAATGGGGTGAAGCAATTTGTCAGATAACTAACTAGGACATTTTATCAAGCTGGCTATACTTTGGACCACTAAATGGACACCAGAATTTGCAATTCCAGGTTCTTTAACAAAGAAAGATATATTATAGTTCTATCCTCTACACTGTCTTCAGAATCTTAGCTAAAGCCTGGTAGATATTTGATTACACAACTTTGGATTTATTTTATGCCAGGTGGGTCATTGCAGGAAATAACACCTATCAACAGTTACTAAGTGCTGTGATCTCTTAAGTCCATGACACATCTCCCTTCCACATTCTCTTTGGTTCAAATGTAGTGTTAATAATATCACCGTTTTCCTGGTACCCATATTTAAACCCCACTTTCATAACAAATTTCAATCCCTCGATACCTAATAAGTTCCCATGGAATTTTACCTCATCGTGCTTCACATAATCTTCCTTGCCTTTCCAGTTCCACCAAAAACCACTTCATGCTGGTCTTCATGGTCCCTTGAGGGGAATCCCACAATCACTCCTTACCAGAGTAATTTTCCTAAAGCCCAATTCCCATGATGCTTCTCTAAGAAACACAGCTGTGCTCATCATTAAATTCTCATCAGTGCTGACCCATAAGCAGTCAACAAATGTTTGTTGGAATTGACCCCTGGCTCCTGCTAACAAACTTCCCAAGGTAAGCAGAGGGGATTTAATATTCACAGGATCGGCTTCTCTGTAGTATCAAGAATGTTTATGTCCAGTAGCTGGCATTTCTCTCTCCTTTGGACAATTGTAAATAAATTCAAGCCCTGACACGTTCTTTTTTTCTACGCTACTCTTTGGTTTATAACAGGGCATGATCACACTGCCTCTCTGTATTGCCACCACTTTCAAACTGGGTTACTATTTTGAAGTTTACAGACTTTTTAACATTTATGGTATTTCAGGTTGACTACTTCCTAGTGGTATAAAGGGCCTTCTTGTCAGAAAATTGCCTTTGAATCACATCAGATGACTTATCATACCTGTATATACTTGCATGCTTTATTTTATTTTTTGGGTATCATGGTTGTGACTTTTATTTATTTATTTATATACATTTATTTATTTATTTTTGGCTACATTGGGTCTTCCTTGCTGTGCATGGGCTTTCTCTAGTTGTGGCGAGCAGGGGCAACGCTTCATTGAGGTGCGTGGGCTTCTCATTGTGGTGGCTTCTCTAGTTGCAGAGCACGGGATCTAGGTGCTCAGGCTTCAGCAGTTGCAGCACATGGGCCCTAGAGTGCATGGGCTTCAGTAGTTGTGGCTCGTGTGCTCAGTTTAGTTGTGGCTCGTGGGCTCTAGAGCGCAGGCTCAGTAGTTGTGGTGCACGGGCTTAGTTGCTCCAGGGCATGTGGGATCTTCCCAGACCAGGGATCGAACCCATGTCCCCTGCATTGGCAGGGGGATTCGTAACCACTGCACCACCAGGGAAGACCCTTGCATGCTTTTTTTAAAAAAAAAAAGGATATATTCCGTAAGGATTTTTATGACCCTTTACCAAAGTCATATCTAGGTCAATATTTATGGGATTCATCTTACTCATGCATCAGAACTGTTATTCACTGTCTGTACAGGATCATCAATCTGTGTAAACAAGCTAATCACCACATTTGGTACCACGTGGACTAATATAAGGGTCGTGTGGTTTGAATGCTCTCACCTGTTCTTTTTAAAACTAATTCTACACATAGGCAATATGGGAAACTTCGTGGATAATGTATCTCACACAAGGCTGCACTTATCCCAATGTACTCCTATCGCCATTCTGCTATGCTTGTTGCTGATTGACTGCATTAGTAGTGCTCCTTAGAGCTGAGGGATGATCTACAAAAGAACCGTAGGCCAGAATGTAAGGAGGCAATAGCTGTGCCATCCAACCTAGCAGCCACTACCATATGTGGCTATTTAAATTTCAATTAAAATTAAATAAAATTTAAAATGTGGTTTCTCAGGAGTTCCCTGGTGGTCTAGTGGTTTGGCGCTTCCACTGCCATGGCCTGGGTTCAATCCCTGGTCGGGGAACTGAGATCCCCCAAGCCACACAGCAGAGCCAAAAAAAAGGGGGGGTTTCTCAGTTACACTAGCTGCATGTCAAATGCTCAATAGCCACATGTGGCTAGTAGCTACCTTATTGGACAGCATATTGTATAAAACATTTCCATCATCCCGAAAAGTTCAATTTGACGACTCTGCTCTATAATTTAGGACATTGATGTGCTTTAAAATCACCTGCAGCACATTAAAAAAAAAAAAGCTTGAAAAATAGATGGGTCCCAAAGTTTTTTATCCATTAGATCTGAGGTAGAGACAGAGAATTTGCATTTCTAGTAAGTTCCCAGGTGATAGATGCTTCTGGTCAGGGTCTACATTTCGATAAGCACTGGTTTAGGAGTTAACGTCTCAGATTACTGAGACAGAAACATCTGAGTTTGAATCTTAACTCCACTTCTCATTAAGTGTATGACACTGAGTAAACTTCTGGGCACTAGTTTTCTTATCTGTAAAATAGGAACAATAATGCAATAATGTAAATATAATACTTATCACATATACGCTCAATAAATGTTCATTGTTATAATTATCTATGTCTACCTAGTTTTCTGAGTACCTAACTGATTCCTAGACAAAACTGAATCCTATTGCCTAACTGACTCACAACTAGAGGAAATCAGTCAAAAACCAGGTAGCTTTTGATGGATGAGTAGGAAATGAGCACTAGGGATCACGATTAGGGTGCTCAGAGTGGTCCCTAAGAAGAATGCCCTAGTGCTTAAGATTCTGGGCTCTTGGGGTGCTACCTGTATCTCTGGGTAAGGAACATCAGAGGATTTTTAAGGATGGCGACACTAAACACAGTCTTTACCAGTTTCACCACTTTCTAAGGATGTCCTAACCCTCTCACCTTCAGTAAAATTCAGAATATCTCTGTTCCATTCAGACATCTTGTCTGATGAATTGGAAAGTTATACTTTCCTTTCTTCTAGTTGACCTGAATCCATGCTCCATCTTTCACTCTAATACACAATGATTAATGTTGTACATAACAAATTAAATATCTTTTTAGTGTGGTTTGAATGTCATGTGCTTAAAATACTTTTAGGTAAAGAAATAGTGTATTTTAAAATACAATTTTCTAACATAGGAAACAGTGCTTAAATCATTTTAATGCTTTTTGGGTTTTGTTTTTACTAATTATAAAAATATTGCAGGCTAATTGCAAGAATTTCAAATATTGGGACTTCCCTCGTGGTGCAGTGGTTAAGAATCCGCCTGCCAATGCAGGGGACGGGGTTTGATCCCTGGTTCAGGAAGATCCCACATGCCTCGGAGCAACTAAGCCTGTGCGCCACAACTACTGAGCCCGTGCTCCTAGAGCCTGTGCTCTGCAGCAAAAGAAGCCGCTGCAATGAGAAGCCCGAGCATGAAGAGTTGCACCCGCTCGCCACTAGAGAAAGCCCACGTGCAGCAACAAAGACCCAATGCAGCCAAAAATAGAATTAAAAAAAAAAAAAGAATTTCAAATACTACAGAAATGTCAGAAACTGACAATGAGCAATAATCTCTTCCCTCATTCTCCACATTATTACTGTACAAAAATGGTGTCAGCACACACATTGCTCTGAAATTTGCTTTTTTACTTAAAAGCATACCTAAGATTTCTTTACTATGTGAGAGTACATTTCTCTACTTCATTATTTTCAGTGGCAGGAAAGCATCGTGTTGTATGAATGCATCACAAATTTACCTCTCCAGTTACCTATGGCTGGATATTTGGGCTACTTTAAGTTTTTCACTATTTCAGACAGCGAGTATCTCATATTTTCTAAAGAACTTTCATATCGTGGAACACTTTTATGTGTTGTAACATACTTTCTTCCAATGAAACTTTGTTTCACTGTTCAAATGTACTATATTTTGTCTTTGTGATGTATTAGACTGAAAAATACACTAATTTTCTTTGACATATTCTGTACTTTAGACCCTTCATTCAATAGAACAGATCGTATCCAGTAATTCTGAATGAATGCATGTGAAGCATAAAGGACACAGATAAGAGAGAGGCTGGAGGACTTTGGGCCACCCCCACGAGCGGACCTCTCCTGGCCCAGAATTCCAGGACCTTACACTCCAGTTTATAAGCCTGGAAATCTAAGTCCTTCAGCACTAAGCAAATTACTAAGCAACCTCACGGGAGACAGAGGCATAAACCAGAATGATGCCAATTTACAAGGACAAATGTAACTCTCAAGAGAATCAGATAGCCTCCTTGGGGTGGTCATTTCCTCTTTCTAGCC
The DNA here is from genome assembly GCF_963455315.2 of Globicephala melas. Classification (NCBI taxonomy): domain Eukaryota; kingdom Metazoa; phylum Chordata; class Mammalia; order Artiodactyla; family Delphinidae; genus Globicephala; species Globicephala melas. Next base: position 55,983,304 of record NC_083317.1, on the reverse strand, counting down.
AGTTGTTCATAAGAAGCCAAGTTAAACATGGAATGTAGTTCGGTGAGTAAGAAAACATGGCCTGAAGAATTGGAGGTTCTCCAAGGCTCCTGTCATCAGGCCCTAACAGTAGATAGCACCTATCTTTCCCTGGCTGGACAGTTGGACAGCAAAACACTCTGGAAGCAGGACACTGCACAGTTATAATATTTGACTGTAATTTCCAATGTGTTCACTATAAGGCAAACAATACAGAAATATATAAAGTTAATATTAAACATATAGCCCCTACCTTTCTCTTTATCCCGTTGCTCTTCTTTGCTTCTGTGTTTATATCCCTCCCTGAAACTTCTACTTTGTACTCTTTTTTTTTTTTTTTTTTGCAGTACGCGGGCCTCTCACTGTTGTGGCTTCTCCCGTTGCAGAACACAGGCTCCGGACGCGCAGGCTCAGCGGCCATGGCTCACGGGCCCAGCCGCTCTGCGGCATGTGGGATCTTCCCAGACCGGGGCACGCACCCGTGTCTCCTGCATCGGCAGGCGGACTCTCAACCACTGCGCCACCAGGGAAGCCTCCACTCTGTGCTCTTTTCACCCCCGTTTTGTGTCTTTGTGTTTCTCCCTTTCCTCTTTTCCTTCCTATCCTCTTCCTTTCGCTGATAACAATGTATGAATGAAGCATATTTTCTAATAATGAGTAAGGGTTCTGCCCCCATTTCCCCCTTGGGGCCGTGGGGTTGTTCCCGACAACAAGCTATTCCCTGACACCGGCTGGGTGTCCTACAATTTAACTCAATTCTGACACTATGTTCACAGAGATCGCTTCAGATCCCACAGTCCCACAGACTGCCCCTAGCCCCACTTCAGACACCAGTCGCAAGTCCAGGCAATCACCTGTACTTCTGAACAACCAGCTAGGGATTGGAGGTTCCAACAATCCCCCCCTTGGGTTCTATTAATGTACTAGAGCAGCTCACAGGACTCAGAGAAACATTGTACTTACTAGATCACTGGCTTATTATAAAAGGACATAGCTCCGGAATAGCCAGATGGAAGAGATGCACAGAGCAACGCATGGGGAAGAGGCACACGTGTCACTCTCCCAGCGCTTCCCAAGTTCACCAATCCCCACCCTTTTGGGGGTTTTATGGATGCTTCATTAGGTACACTGGATTAAATCATTGGCCACTGGTGAATGATTCAATCTCCATTCCCTTTCCCCTTCCCAAAAGTCAGGTGGGGGTGAGGGAGGGACTGGAAGTTCCAATCCTCTAATCCTGTAGTTGGTTCTCCTGGCAACCAGCCCCCATCCTTGAGAGCTTTCCAAAGGTCACCTCATTAACAAAACAAAAGATGCCTTTACTGCTCTGTCAATTAGAAAATTCCAAGGGTTTTAGAAGCTCTGCCCCAAAAAAGGGGAAGGAAGACAAAATTCGTATTTCTTATTATAAATCACAATGAGCAAGGTCCAAGACAATATCATTTTTTGAAATTCCACGTATATAGCAAAATGAAGAAATGACAATGTAAATTTACCAAAAATGTACAATTGTAGAAAGTGTTTACTTCTAACAGTTACATTGAACAATTGATATATATTTTCTTTTAATCCTGATGGTACATCTCTGGCTATAGGGATAATCTCCTTTGGAGATCTTTGAACTGTCTAAACGTGAGGCTCTTTGAAAATACGAAGCTTGGATCTCTTGGTTTCCTTTATGGCATTGACAAAAAAATATCAGTCAATCCAAGAAAGAGGTGGAAAATTTTATGGGAGCCAAACTGAGGATTATAACCCAGGAACAGCTTCTCAGAAATCTCCAGGAACTGTTCCACTCTAGAGGTCAAAGCACAGTTATATAAGTTGTTGAGACAGACAGCTATACATTAAATGATGTATTATCGACAGTTCACACAATCCATATCTACACATACAAAGCGAGTAGTAGGTCAGGAAGGTTATCTCCTAAGGATTTGTGACCCTTGGTGAGATTAGAAGGAATGTTATCTCCTAAGGAGGTTTGGTGAATGTGGATTCGCAATATACACTAAAGGGGAGGGAGGAGGCCCGAAGGGACAGAGAAAAATTTTACGTTTAAATTTTTTTTTTGTCTTGCCACAAAATATGAATTTTATTTCATCAATGGTAACATCTGTTCTTATTTATCGTGAAAATTTTAATTACCTTGGGAAAAAATATATTGTCTACTCTTTGCTTATCTTAATTTTTCTGTGAGTGATTAACCTTCAAAAAAGTTCTTTTTTTTCCCTCCAATCTATTTAGAGATTTAGGGTCTCACTGTTTAACTTCTCTTACGTCAGTAATCAAAAATGCATGCACCGGGCTTCCCTGGTGGCACAGTGGTTAAGAATCCGCCTGCCAATGAAGGAGACACGGGTTCGAGCACTGGTCTGGGAAGATCCCACATGCCGCAGAGCAATTAAACCCGTGAGCCACAACTATTGAGTCTGCGCTCTAGAACCTGCAAGTCATAACTACTGAGGCCATGAGCCAAGAGCACAGTTCTCTGCCACAAGAGAAGCACTGCAATGAGAAGCCCACACACCGCAACAAAGAGTAGTCCCCACTCACTGCAACTAGAGAAAGCCCGTTCACAGCAACGAAGACCCAACTCAGCCAAAAATAAATTAAATAAATACATTTTTTTAAAAAAATGCATGTACCTATAGACAGGTACAATATGAATATTTTAAAGTCACCAAAAAAATACAAGGTGACAACCTCACAAGAGAAAGTGTGAAGAGGATCAGTCACAATGTTTTTCTGAAAATTTCTAGACCTACTATCAATATGCAGAACACTTACAGTAGTGCAGTTCAGGGCTCTAATAGGAAAAATTTCCATTTATACCACTGAGCACATCCTGTAAATCTTTTGCTTCAGCAGAGTGAAGAGGCCAGTTCTCCGACACATTCTTGACGTGTTTGTTAGCACCATGATTGAATTGATTCTGGGGAGTAAAAGATGTTTTATCTCCTTCTCCATCTCTGTATTTTTCCAGCGCAACTTCAGAACAGCTCAGAAAAATGCCCATTCATCACTTATCATTATGTTTTTCTCCCATGATAGCAAATGCCTCAATGCCACAAAGGCAGGTGGTCCGTCGATGCCTTTGCACCTTGAGTTTGATGTTAGAGGGGAGGAAAAAAGAGAGAGAAACCTGTGTTCAAAATCAATATACACTGAATTCTAGAGATGCTTTGATTCATTATCATATTTGAGAAGGGAAACACTCAGGAATAAGGAAATTGCACAGTTGTAATTTTCAACTATAACACAGAATCAGCTACATTTTGCCTTCCTTTGAGATACTCAGATGAAAGGCAGGCTTGTCTGAATGCAAAATATTACCTGTCTTCTCTTTGAGGTTGCAGTTATTTAGTGATCATTCTCATTTAAGTTACTCTTACTGTTCTCTGCATGGTTATGCTTTTAGCTCAGGAGGAAAGCAATTCTTATAAAAGCCACCCTATTTCAGAGCTGGGTAACATTTAAAGTCAAAGAAAGAGAATTATATTTAACAGCAGTTAAGGCTTCTGAGCAAAAATGCATACATGCCGCAGAATTAAATTAAGCCTGCTTTTATACAAAGTCTCAGTACTAAATTCCTTGAGATGGTCGTCTAGGTAAAAAAACCTCATGTACGCCTGTTTTCTATTCCCTGCATCACTGGGACACTAGAGCTGAAAGGACTCTAGGGGACACCACTTGCGTCGTACTCGTGTCCCCTGGAGGTGGAGAGCACAGCCTTCTATAGTAAGCCTCGCGTGGAGGATGGTTTGGAAGGGGAAGGCTGAATGAAGATAAGAACAGCATAAGGAGGCTATTACAGTGGTGCAGGTGAGAAGAAATGAAATCCTGAGTACAACGGTAGCTGGGGGGATGAAGATGAAGAATGACAGTATTGTGAAACATAGAGGAAGTGGACCCAGTAGGACTTGGTGGGGAATGAGGATGAGGAAGGAGGGATTCATCCCTCACACTGGGAAATGGAGGAATGGTCTTGTTACTGAGTCCAAGCTAATACTGCTCACTGCACAATATGCCAATGAATTGAGAGACGAGTTGTTGGGGGCAAGGAATAGCAACTTTATTTAAAAAGCCAGCAGACTGAGAAGATGGTGGACTCCTGCCCCAAAGAACCATCTTGTCTGCATTAGAATTCAAGCTTCTGGGACTTCTCTGGCGATCCAGTGGTTAAGACTCCGTGCTTCCACTGTTACAAGCACGAGTTCGATCCCTGGGGGGAGCTAATACCCTGCGTGCCGCATGACGTGGCCAAAAAAAAAAAAAAAAAAGAATTTGGGCTTCTTTTATGCTAAAGGGGGAGGGAGTAAACATTTCCTTGTCAGCCTCCGGAGATGTGTTAATTTCTTCCTCCCTGTAGTCATTCACAGGTGGACCTGTTCAGGATGTTTCCTGTGAACTAAACAAAGGTATTTTAGCTTAATGGTCATTACCTGGGAGACAGGGTTCCCAGAGATGGGCCATTATGTATAGTCTAAGCTTACAGGCAACATCCCTTTACTGATTGACTTGTACTAGAATACAAAATGTTCTTTCCTATTGTATTCTCTTTCCTTTACTTTGAAGTAGGTGACTGTATCCAGGAGAGTTTATATGATCACAAAGACTAGTACAGAGCCAGGTATTTCTCTGTTTTCAGTTCAAATAGGTTCATTAAGGCCTACAGGCTCACAGTTGCCTCTCTTCCCCAGTAACATACAAACAAAGACTTGGGAAATCAACACTGACCTATCTACAGACACTATCAGTTGGCTTGGTGAAGAATAACCTTTGGGAAACATCAATATCCTCCACGGCAGTGATGAATCTCCTGGAGTGTTGATAGATATAATTTATTTTGACTTCAAAAAGCTTTTGAATTGGGCTTCCCTGCTGGCGCAGTGGTTGAGAGTCCGCCTGCCGACGCAGGGGACGCGGGTTCGTGCCCCGGTCCGGGAAGATCCCACATGCCGCGGAGCGGCTGGGCCCATGAGCCATGGCCGCTGAGCCTGCACGTCCGGAGCCTGTGCTCCACAACGGGAGAGGCCACAGCAGTGAGAGGCCCGCGTACCGCAAAAAAAAAAAAAAGCTTTTGAAGATGTCCTCAATAACATATTTGAAATAAACCAGGCACACAGAACTGCTGTGGTAATAGTACAAGTAGTGGGCTCCACACGGAAGCTCCAGGGAAAGGATGTGAATTGAAGCTGGAATAAAGCTCAGGAGCCTCTTGTCAATCCTTGTGGCCTCACTCAGAGCTGCATCAGCCTGGAGAAAGTGGCAACTTTTTTCTAACTGGTCCACTTGAGTCGATACTTTTTTGCAATTTGTCAGCTCCAAAGTGTTATCGGTTTCAGATGTATACTAAATTTCATAAGGGCTGATAATGGCCCTAGGACACAAAATTACTTTGGCACTTAGCACATACAGGAAGATCAGAAGCTAGAAACCTAATAATTGAGTAATGATTCTCCTGGAGCAGTTAATTGGGAGGAGAGAGGGGAAGAAAAAGGAGAACATATTAGGTGAGATTGTCAAGGAATGTTATTGTTTTATGCAAACATTTCAGTATTTATGTATAATCACTGGGACAGATCTATAAGGTCTGAAGCTTATACAACTTTGGAGTTCCCTTTTTAAGAAAAAGAATATAAAATTATGAATGCACAATTGCTAGAGCCCTCACAGGAACTTGGGAAGGGCCAGTGAAAGTCAAGTACTCAAAGCTTAAACTTTAGTAGTTTCATGGTAAATCTGCCCTGATTAGCACAATGTGTCCTGTTCTTTAAAGTAGATGCCAAAGAAAACTAGGTATGTAATTCACACCATTAGGTTTGTTCACATTTTGGGAACTTCTTCTACTGTGAACAAATTAAGGACCCAAACCACCTTTTTGTTACTAGTGCCTAAGACACAAAGAAAGGAAGGCAGAAAGGAAGGAGGGAAGTTGGGAGAGAGATAGTTTATAAAGAGACAGGTTTTTTTTTTTTTTTAATTTCATTATCAGCTCTATCAGCTCCCTCCAACTTTTCCCTTTTTAAACCAAAGTTATTAACAAAGCTGATGGCCTACTTTACTGTTTAGATTTACTTCTAAATGACTGACCTGTTTCTTAAAATAAAATAACCTAATAAAGAGCAATAATTTCCCACTATAAGAGATACTATTTGAAAGGTACATTGTCATAAATTAGGTGTGTCAAGTTCCAGTGTACTTGTAAAAGTACCAGTCTCTTGGATATGGAGAAAGAGGGGTTCTCATACACTTTTAAATTGGTAAAATCTCTCTGCATATGAATTGAGTTATGCATAAATTTTAAATAAGCCTAACTCTGGACACAGCACTTCTAGGAATACACAGTGCAGAAAGATTCAGGCAAATTCTCCAACCAGCCTCCACAGTCACACCTCCCACAAAATCTCTTTATCCCATCAAATATGAAATGGTGGTTATGTATGATATAATCCTGTTTCATCTAGTGTAAATGCAGATTAATGGCTTTTTAAACATCATTGCCTCCAGGTAAACAACTATAGGCCTCATTGACTCCGCTCATTTTATTCAATCAAAATTTGGGGGGAAGAGAAAATACACATAAAAACAAAGACAAAAGAAAACCTGGCAGAAATACCCCCATATCTCTCAAATCTGTCTTCCTTTCCAACATGCTAATAATAGAAACATTTAACACTGATCCAACACGTGCTGTGCCAGACACCATATATTGGGACATGTGAGAGCCCACTCCACTCTCCCACAACCCTTTGAGCAAGGGGTATAATTTTCATCACCCCCATTTTACAAGTGAAGAAAGGGAAAGACCTAGAGGTGTTACATAACTTGGCCAAGATCACACAGCTAGAAGAGGAGAGGTTGAGGTTCAAATGCAGTCTGGCTTTGGAGTCTGCTCTTTTTAGTTCCCCAACCAGGAATTGAACCCGTGCCCCCTGCACTGGGAGCAGAGAGTCTTAACCACTGGACCGCCAGGGAAGTCCCTGGAATCTGTTTTCTTAACCACAACTCTACATCACCACCCACTCACAAGTTTTCACAGGCCTAAAAATGCCTCAGTGGCTTCCTAACTCATCTTCCAGTGTCGGTGCTGATTCATCTCCACTTTTCTCCTCACTGCAGTTGAGAGACCTTTAAAGTACGCTCATCAGAGTTCACTCACCCCCATCCCATCCCCACTGCCACCTTGAACTTTTCGATAGCTTTCCATTGCTCTTAGCCTACAGATCAAAAGGCCAAACTATCCAGACTCAGTTTACACTGTCCTCCTCCCCCTCAGAACAGAGCGGGGCTGATCCCTCCCCACCTTCCTCTATTCAGTTAGGTAGCTCACCTGGTCCTTCAGATCTGCTACTTTCTTGACTTCCTCCATGAAGTCTAAACCCCTGTTGCAGGCTGCCAAATGTAGGAAATTTCCTCCTTTTCAAGGGTCATAATTGAATAGTTTACATTTGTTTGGATAATACATATGTATATATAAGATAAAAAGATATTTGGATTTTTACTTCATTCAATAATTCAATAGTATTAATTATGCTCAAATATTTTAAATTGTACTAATCCTCTTTATACTGAATATATAGGACATTATTTAACCCTTTTTTTTTTTTTTTGAATGGTTGGTGCAATTCTTTTTTTTTGTCTTTGTTTTTATTTTTTGGCCATGCCGTGCAGCTTGTGGGATCTTAGTTCCCTGACCGGTTATCGAACCAGGGAACACGGCAGTGAAAGCCTGCGTCTTAATCACTGGACCACTGGGGAATTCCAGGTGCAATTCTTTTAGAATTGTGTTTCTCCAAATAGCGGTTGGCCTAAGAATTTCTAAATTATAATCTCAACACACACTCCCATCTATTAACATACAAATCACAGATTATATCTTGCCCAGGATTAGGTATCTCTTAATTTAGAACTCTGTAATGTTACCTTCAATTACACTGCGAAAAGGAAGATGATTCAATGAAATACCTGAATCAGCCAAACCTGAACTTGATTTCTGGTTCTTTCACTTACTGTGTCAAGCAAGTTACCAACACAATCTTATACACACTTTTGTCATCTATGAAATGGAGAACAATAAAATAATGGCTGTGTGGGACTTCCCTGGTGGTCCAGTGGTTAAGACTCCATGCTTCCACTGCAGGGGGCATGGGTTTGATCCCTGGTCGGGGAACTAAGATCTCGCAAGCCGTGTGACATGGCCGAGAAAAAAAATTAATAATGATAATAATAATAATAATAGCTGTGAACCTTTAAACCCAGAATTAGTACAAAACAAATACTCAATGGACTTTAAAAAAAAATTTTATTTTATTTTTGGCTGCGTTGGGTCTTCATTGCTGTGCACGGGCTTCCTCTAGTTGCAGTGAGAAGGAGCTAGGCTTCGTTGCGGTGCGCAGGCTTCTCATTGTGGTGGCTTCGCTTGTTGTGGAGCTAGGGCTCTAGGCACGCAGGCTTCAGTAGTTGTGGTGCACAGACTTAGTTGTTCCACAGCATGTGGCGTCTTCCCAAACTAGGGCTCAAACCCGTGTCCGCTACATTGGCAGGTAGATTCTCAACCACTGAGCCACGAGGGAAGTCCCTCAATGGACTTTTTTTTTTTTAAGATATTGGGGGTAGGAATTTATTAATTAATTAATTTATTTTGGCTGTGTTGGGTTTTCATTTCTGTGCGAGGGCTTTCTCTAGTTGTGGCAAGAGGGGGCCACTCTTCATCACAGTGCGTGGGCCTCTCACTATCGCGGCCTCTCGTTGTGGAGCACAGGCTCCAGACACGCAGGCTCAGTAGTTGTAGCTCATGGGCCTAGTTGTTCCGTGGCATGTAGGATCCTCACCAGGGCTCGAACCCATGTCCCCTGCATTAACAGGCAGATTCTCAACCACTGCGCCACCAGGGAAGCCCCCTCAATGGACTTTTAAAACTATTATTGTTAGTTGTTGGCAGATGGGAAGGTTCTAGTTATTATTAGTACTGATGGAAAACTGAAGTTTTAATAAGTTGAGTAACTTGCTTAAGAAATGAAACGTATATGGTACAAGAAAACAGTTTTGCTTTCTTCAAGCCACTGGTTTGGCCCAGAATTCTGTTGTTTCCACAAGTTTCATCATTAAATCCTGTCACACATCCCCTTCAGAAGTCTCTAGCAACTTTTCTTTTTCCCTTGGAATTTTTCTGAAGGAATTTTCAACTTCCCAATGTCTCCGGAACCACACCCTGCGTAATAATGTTAAAAAAAACTCACTGGAAAGGGCCCGGAATGTTATTATGTATTCATTCATACAATAGTCACTCATGAATAAGAAAGTGTGCAAGCTTAGCTTTCACGGGTTGTGGGGGAAGGAACAGAGGGGAGGAGAAAAGGAAAAGTGCTTACGGGCGCCGGAAGAAGGAGGAGCCTTTAAAAGAGCCACCTTGGGCCAGGGGCCATTTCAGAAGTAAGGAGAGTATCATCAAGCTTGAGATTTCTGATCATGGAGAGTGCAAAGAACAAGGAGGTAAGTACAATCTGCACGGGTTTGCTTTTGTCTGTCTTTGTCAATCTTCGTGTTTCTCTTTCTCTTGGGCACACTTACTCCCTCTTTTGAGGAGAAAAGAAGGTCCCTTAGAATTTCCTTCCCTTCACTTGTTGAAAAAAAAAATCAAGTTCCTGGATATAATTGCTCCCTGGTATACTGAACCAGATCCTTTAATTTTGATACTACAGATACAGGTTCGAGACCAAAATTGCTGCGTCTGGATTCATCTTTTCTTAGGGTTGTTAGGGCCAAGGAACAATGGGAAACCAGACGTATTGAGGAACACTGAGGACAGCAACTAAAGTCAGACAGGCTGTGGGGCTTTGTTGAGAAAAATTGAATCCCTCTGCCAGTGCAGCCTGACCGCTCTCCGGGTCTCTTTCCTAGAGCTAGGTCATTTTTTGCCCTCCCAATTTTAACTAAGACTTTTGGGAGGCCCCAAAGTGAGTGAGGTACAAAGTGCACTTTGTATAAGTGTTATGCCAATGTGAGATTTGAATATGAATGTAAACCTGCTATAGAGATGTAAAAATGTAATTCGTACTCCCTTCTTGGAGGTGATAGGAATTAGATTTGGAAGCAAATCTGGGATTTAGTATTGACTTGGGGTTTAATTTCTATCGCAAGTGTCTACCTGTGTGCCCTTAGTTATGTAACCTCTGAGCCTCAGCTTCTGCATCTGAAAAACAAAATAATAGATTGTTGCTGGATTGCTGTGGGGATTAAAAGAAGGAAAATAAGGAGTCTGTGGTGTGGAACAATGCCTGATGGAAACTATAGGCTCAAAAAATGTTGTTTCTTTGTATCAAACAGCTTTATTCTCACTGTTCTCTTGTTTCTTTTGAATTAACCAATATTTATTGAGTGCCTACAACCAGAGGGAAAGGAATTCTACCCTTGGGGAGTTTATAATCAAATGGAGTAACAGTCATGGATCAAATCACACAAGCAAATGTAAAACTGCAACTGACAAGTGGTAGGAATGTGGCAATGGCGCAGTAGATTTGTACTGGTCTATAAAGTGGAGAAAAGGTTACCAGCTGAACTAACACTTGAAGTGAGATTCTGAAAGCGGATTAAGGGTTTAAGAACATGAATATAAGGGAAGGTGGTGTGTGTGGAGCTGAGTGATATCCTTTCAGGCAAAATAACTAGGTTGGAAAGGAAAGTAGTTTTGTGGCAGTAGCTTGGGGCAATAGTATGGGAAAGGTTTATCTGGAAGAGGTAAATGGGAGGGGGGGGGAATGGGGAAAGAGGGGAAAGAAAACCTTCCAGGTGAGGGATAATGGGTATTGTGGGTGATGTAAGGGCTTTCTCCAAAGCAGAGGCTAGTTTCTTCTATGAATTTTGTTTATATATATAGATATATATTTTTTTTAATCTTTTCTCGTACATTTTTGGACCTTGCCGCCAAGGCTTGTGGGATCTTAATTCCCCAACCAGGGACTGAACCCTGGCCCTTGCAGTGAAAGTGCTGAGTCCTAACCACTGGACAACCAGGGAATTCCCCTTTTCTCATACTTTCAGATTGGCCTTCCACTTCTCTATCACTGCTTCCCTTTCTTATAAATAAACCTGAGTATTAAGATGATACCCAGAAGAGAACCCATGTTGCCAGCGGAGTTCAGTGATTATCTTGGTACCTTGGATGTGAGGTGTCATAAGTCAGGTAGTGTATATGGTGGGTTGGACGCCCAGAGGAGTGACTTTCTGGTTCCTCTATCCCCAGTGCAACTCCACAAAGAAGACAGAGGAAGAATATATGAGCTGCAAATTCAAACGTACATCAGTAGATGCCGAAGAGGGACAGGGGGCTTCTGGTAAACCAGATATACTAGAAAACTCGGCAAAGAGGACCAAAAGAAAAAGATCTATAAAAAATAACAGAGGTAAGAGATCTACAGTTCCTCAAATCCTATTTCCCTGGGTCCGAGAAGACAGGGATTTTTCTGAAAAAGTAGGGAAGAAATTTCAGTCCTGTATTCTGCAAATCCTACACTTCCTTCGAAGCCTAGTTTAAATCTCACCTCCTGGTTGTGATCATTATTTTGCCTACTCTAGATTCTGGGAGTTAAGGATCTTCATGTGCAATGATCTGGGGACAGAGACCTATAAATTCAAAATCCCATCCTTGAAACTCTACTTCCTGTCTTAAAAATATGAGGAAAGTAGCTACCTTGCTGAGTTGGATTGAGGTCAGGGTGGAGGGTCAGTTGTAATTTACACAGAATAATTAGGTAAACAGCCTACACTTCATCTGACTGAACGGGCGCTCAGTCAAACCTCGTGACTATTAACGTCAGTCTTTCCTGAATGGTGAGAGCGTGTGAGGGGCAGCAGGAGACCAGAGTGCTGCCCTAGTGGGGTGGGCTGCCAGAATTATGGGTATTAGTCATTGTGTAGCATTTCTGGGTGGCTTATTTTGTTTTTTGCGGTGAGAGGGCAAGGCATGGCCTAGTAGTTATGACCTCAGGTCTAAAGCTTCTATCATTCCCTGCATTGGAAGTGCAATCTCTAGGTCAACCTCCTCAGGGTCTGTGGTTTAGAGCCCTCACAAAAGAGCAAGTGTGCGTGAGTAGTGGGGAGTTTTAGGAAGTAAAAATACTGAGGCATTCAGAAATATTGTCAGTTATAGTTTTGAGGTTCTATCCCTTGAAGGTTACGTGGTCTTTGGCAAGTCATTTAATTTTACAGTGGGGATTAGACTATAAGGACTAAAAGTGATTGTACTTTTGACATTTTAAAAGGCTACACAAAAGTTAATTATTGCTAATTTTATCTCATTCTCCTTCAGCTTGTTGTCCACGAAAAATGCCACAATGTTGTGACAGTGTGAAACCTCAGAAGAAGACGATGCCAATTCCTCCTTTACCTTCTATACTGCCGCCTGTCAATCTGATTCATAGGGATGTTGTGCGCGCTTGGTGCCAGCAGTTAAAACTAAGCACCAAAGGCCCGGTGAGTGTCCAGGGTAGGAGTTGATGCTCTTGGGAGGAAGACTACGAGCCTCAGTTTGATTATTAACTCATTTTTCTCTTGTCTTAGAAACTAGACGGATATAAACGACTCTGTGAACATGCCTACCCTCATCAAAAAGTGAGTAATTTGTAGGGAATTTGGCCAAGTCGAAGGTTTAGTTATTCTCATCCTAATCACCTATTTTAGCGTTAAAAGGTGAGTAGAGGACTTCCGTGGTGGCGCAGTGGTTGAGAGTCCGCCTGCCGATGCAGGGGACACGGGTTTGTGCCCCGGTCCGGGAAGATCCCACATGCCGCGGAGCGGCTGGGCCCGTGAGCCATGGCCGCTGAGCCTGCGCGTCCGGAGCCTGTGCTCCGCAACGGGAGAGGCCGCAAACGGTGAGAGGCCCGCGTACCGCAAAAAAAAAAAAAAAAAAAAAGGTGAGTAGAAGAATTGTCTTTAATCTTTTAAACCCTCTATGTAGAACATTCCTGCCACAGCCGAGGAGGCCAGGATCCTATCACTAGCGAGAAGAAAATCAAAGATGGACGAGGGGGAACTACCTCTGGAATGTTCTGATGAAAAGATGTCTTCTGAAGTGGCTGCTCCTCCTGAGGAGGGAGCTCCTGCCCTTGAAGAAGTTCCTGCCCTTGAAGGAGATCCTACTCTTCAGGAAGTTGTATCGACTTCTGCCTCTGACCCAGGAACTGTGTTTGCCTCTTGGAGCAGAATGACGGCCAGGGCCATGAAGATGGAGTCGGTGCAATCACAGGAGACCTGTGGTAAGCTCACTAGTAAGAACTGCTTCTGGTTCAGGTGGGAAAATAAGTTTAATTGATATTAACCGCTGATTAACTTCAGGGTGTTATCAAAATCATCTGAAGACCTGGTGATTCCTGGGCCCCACCCACACATTTTCCTGGTTCAGGTCTGGGTAGGCCCTAGGAATTTACATTTCTAACAATCTCCCAGGCACGGCTAATCTGGGGACCACATTTTGAGAACCAGTGATCTAAATTAATGAGGTCATCAGAAGGGGATAGAAATCTGGCTTCATTTCTTTTCGCCTCCTTTAAAGAACTAAAAGTAAAAGCAGTCTCTAAAATCAACTGCCTGAGCTAAAGCCTTGGATCTTCTAGCATCTGTCAAGTAAGTGGCATTAACTGTTATTTAATCTAGTTCTCAGTTTATTCGTGGTGATGTAGGTTAATAATAATACCTACCTCATGATGTTATCGTGAGAGTTACAGGAGATAAAATTAAGGCCATGAACTGGTTAGCACATTACAATGCCTGTTGAGACCCCTGTCCCCCTATAACTGGTAACCTCCCCCTCCCCTTGGGAGCAAAGCCTGGGGCCAGGCCCTGTCCACTGTCTGTTGCACATAGTGGGGTGTTGCTCCAGGATCTTTCTTCAGACATGTAAGATCCCCCATCCATTAAACCATTGATATTGCTAAAAAAAAAAAAAAAAGAGTTGAGACCTCTGAACTTGTTTTATGAGGGCCTTCCCAGACCACTCTGGTTTAGCCTTTCTATTGAAGGAAACCAGAACGTCACCCCAAAATATGCCTCTTTGCCATAAATATCTTGAGCTGAAGGCAATCAAAAAGCAGCAACCCCAAAAAAGCTCTCCTTTTTTGCCCTAAGGCAGGATTATCTATTCTCCTTTTGCTGGAGACAGACTTATCCACTGAGAGTGGGCACCAGAGCAACCAGCAAAGAAACCTCATCCATTAGTTTCCTCCCATATATTTACCTTCCCACCGTTTGCCACCCTTGGGAGCCTGCTTCCCTTTGTCCTGTCATTTCTTTGCAAATGTATTGTTCTTTGTCAAAGATGTTACATAAGATGGAATTCTAAGCTGCCATTTTGAGCTAGTGTTTGCATTTTTCCTGCACTATGTGCGCTGCATGAATTCATCAACTGTTTTTCCCTTGTTAGTCTTTTTGTTAGAGTCCCAGGTGAAAACCTAAGACGGGCAGAGGAAAAGCTTTGCCAACCTCCCAGCCACACTGTCATCTACCCACTTGCCTCTACACATCCAGATGTATTTTTTGTTTCTTTTAAAATATTTAACAGGAACTGTTTTTGCATTATTTTCTAAAGGGGAACAGCGTAGAGTAAGTTAGGTTTCAGGGTTCATATCTGGGAGCTGGCACTTGAGGAAGACAGTAGCATCAAAGGCCATGATGCAAACTCGAAGTTTAGACTTTGGTCTTGCTATGCTCGTCCTGAACCTCTCTTTCCTTCCCCAGGGGTCTGGTGGTGTGTGGTTCACGGGAGAGGTCTCCCTGCTAACACAGAGGGCTGGGTTCATTTACAATTTCATGCCGGACAGGCTTGGGTGCCTGAAAAACGAAGGAGGGTGTCTGCGCTCTTCTTGCCTCCTGCGGGCAATCATCCTCCCCCACACCTGGAGGACAACATGCTGTGCCCTGAGTGTGTGCACAGGTAAACACATGGTACCCTTCTACACACTAAAAGTGGGCATCTGGGTTTTAGTTGGGGGAGAAAGGAGATACATATTCATCTTAATTAGCCCTGTATTTCAAGCACAAGTTGTCAATAAAGATTTTCACAAAACGTTTTACTTGAGTAAGTGTCTTCCTAGGAGAAAGGGCATTTTTATGTCAAGGCATAATGCTTCTACCTGGAGACCCATAATTTTGGAGCAGTAACCAATTGTATAATTACTATGTTCCCAGTATATGCACTACACAGAAATAATGAGTAGCAAAAAAACCCTTCTTTTAGGTGGCCTACAGTCTAAGGGGGATGACTGGTACGTAAACGACTGTATCACCATGTGATGACTGGTATCAAAGAAGAGGTTTCTTAATTTAAGGGAAGAATTTTCTAGATGGAAAGGAGGAAGTAAGAAAAACCTGGCTTCTAGATAGTTTTTCGGTAATTACTTGAACATTGATAAGGAGAAGAGTTGCATTGGGTTGAGGACAGAGCTTCAAGGAACAGCAGTGTTTTAGGGGCATGTTAAAGGAGACAAAAGAAAAAAGGAGAAAACCTGAAATATGAAGTCAGTGGGGAGAATTTGCATGGGGAAATTGTCTTATAAAGGAGGTAGAGATAACATACTTGCTTGGAAAAGATAAGGGATTCAAAGCAATAAAGAATATAGATAATTTGGGGGTGGTTGAATAAGGGGAGGAGAGAAATAGAGGCTACAACTGGAGGTATTTTCTGAAAGATACGAATGGAGAAGGGGAGCAGTAGGATGCTTGGAGGGGATTGCCATGTGTTTTCTGTTAAATTGGGCCACGTGTGTTCCCGGGCTTAGCTTGGAAGAGGGGCCTGCAGAGGAGGAGGATGGAGAGAAGGCCATCCCTCTGAATAGAGGGGCTTGGAGCAGCCCAGACTTGGCTCCCAGGGATCCATTTCCTCACCCTGTAATTGTCCAGGAATCATCCTGGGCTTCGTCCCGTGCTCTCTGTTGGCCTGTTGGGGACCCACTTTTGGCGTCATGATGACTGAACACCAGGGATCTAGGGCAGCTGGCAGAGGATAGAAGCCTCAAGTGGGGCGGGGTGGGGGGAGCTCAAGCTGCGGGATCTTAGTTCCCTGACCAGGGATTGAACCTGGGGCTATGGTAGTGAAAGAACTGAGTCCTAACCACTGGACCACCAGGGAAGTCCCAAGGGCAATTTTGTTGGCATTCCAGGAGTGGGTTTCTTGGTTATTTTCAAGAATGCAATTTGATATTTCGTCTTGATTCTAAAACATTTCATTTGCTTTTTAGGAATAAAGTATTAATGAAAAGCCTGCAGTGAGATCACAATACCAGTAAAAAGGGTACAGCTATGATTATAATTAATGATAGAGAAGTGACTACAAATCAACTCTACGGCTATGATTATAATTAATGATAGAGAAGTGACTACAAATCAACTCCACGTTGCTATTTGACAGCTGAACTCTGGGCCACTCTGCACTCTCCATGCTTCCTGCTTACAGGGTTGCATGAAGAAAAGCCTGTGAACTGCCAAAAGTGGAAGTGGCTATCTCTCCAAAGACTCCCAGCCCTAAGGGAGCAGACGAGAAAGGAGATGGGGACATTTTAAAAATGCTAATTCGATGAATGGAATTAATTTACTTGAAAGTGCCTCAAGTGAATTTCTACATTGGGAAAAATGGGGCTTATAGGCAAAAGTTCAAATTTGGTTATGTACACCTTAACCAAGTATTCAAACTTATCATCACCAGGAATGGTAAGAGTAGCAATGTGTTTCCTGATGGGATACAATATATCACTGATAATATTGCCCCAAAGAATCTATTCACAAGGATGCAATCAGTCCTGATTATGCCTCTTGTCTCCGCATAATTAAGTGAGCTTACCTTGTTTTGGGTGGCAGTTACTTAGATGCACCCATATGTAAATATTCACAGAGCTATGCACTTAAGATGTCTGTATTTTACTTATATGTAAATTATATATAATTTTTTTAAGTGTCCCACATTGAATGATAAGTTATAGTGCCTCTAGGAAAAAGGCAACTAGAAAATTTTGAAATTAAAGCTTTTATTTTAAAACAAAATTCTCAATTGTGTATGTGAAATGATTCTTTTGAAATATGCCAGATCATGACACTGCTCAAAACCCTCCCATGGATCCCATTCAGAGGGAAAACCAAAGTCATTGTAATGACCTCCAAGACCTTAACTAAAGTGCATTCTACCCCGTGCCCCTTCATCTCCTGCCTCATCTCCAACACCCTGCCTTTGCTGTTCTTTGACCATGCCTCACACGCTCTTACCTCAGGGCCTTGTCACTGGCTGGAATGCTCTTTTCCCCATATGTCAATATGGTAAACTTTCTTTTAATTCTTTCTTCGAATGCCACTTTGTCAAAAAGGCATACTGTGACCCCCTATTTAAAATCATAAACTGTTTCTCCAGCCCTATATGCACCCTGGGTCCCAATTTCTATTTTTCTATAACACTTGTCTCCTCTAACATGTTAATTTGTAATTAATTATTGTTTGTCTTCCCCTAACAATACAAAAGGATTTCTGGGGTACTTCCCTGGTGGTGCAGTGGATAAGAATCTGCCTGCCAGTGCTGGGGACACAGGTTCAAGCCCTGTTCCGGGAAGATCCCACATGCCTCGGAGCAACTAAGCCCGTGAGCCACAACTACTGAACCCACGTGCCACAACTACTGAGGCTCATGTGCCTAGAGCCCGTGCTCCGCAGCAAGAGAAGCCACCACAATGAGAAGCCCATGCACCGCAACGAAGAGTAGACCCCGCTCGCCACAACTAGAAAAAGCCTGCGTGCAGCAACAAAGACCCAACACAGCCAAAAATAAAAATAAACTTTTTTAAAAAATGGATTTCTGTCGGTTTTGTGCACTTAGGTATCACAGCCTCCTAGAACAGCCTGACACGTAGTTGGTACTCAATAAATGTTTATTCAATGGATGATGAATGAGAAGGTATGGAGTGAATTATAAAAGGAGATGGATTACAAGTTTCTTGGAAACCAATATTAAAAAATAGATCTCTGTCCTGTCTATCTATATTCTCTGGGAAAATAAATTGCTTTGAGTTACATTTTGGAAAAAAAACTTCTCTGTTGTAACACGCAGTATTCCGTTTTCTAGTTCCGCCATAAAACTCATAGTTTAATTTCCTCCAAAATACAATTTTGGAAGGTCTCTAGTAAATTCTTTTAAAACTGTTTAGCAGGATTTGTGTTTCCCCCATGAGCCACACTCCTGTTTTAGAATATGAAGGGCTGAAGTGTTAAGAATGCCAGTAATCACCCAATATTTCAATCAGCCTTACCTGAAGGATATAGCTGAAATTGTATTTTTTGAAAGATAAGGAGAGGAAAAAGAACTTCCATTACTAAGGGGTAGACATCAGATGACAAAAGATGAAGTAAATGGGTACACAAGACATTTCTCTTTAGAAGAATTAACTTGAGTCATCTTTTGTTCCTGGCCAGGAAAACCTAGATTGGAATGGCCTGAAGGAGGTAAATTGCTCCAAAAGATGTTACTTTTCATTTCTGAGTCCACTACTTAAAGGGACAGATTTCTCTGAGAAAGAGTTTTGAGCTGACATCAGATTGAATGGCAAATAAGAATTTAAAAAAGGAGAAGAAAGGACATTCCAGTCAGTAGAACGGGTTGTGAGGCTCCTGAGGTAGGAAACAAGAAAACTGAAAGGCCAGTGCGTTGGGAGTTCAGAACCAGGGAACATAGATATTGGATGAGGCTGGAAAGGAATGGAAGCCCAGACAAGAGAAATCCTTTGTTTTGCCTTTATCTTAAAAAATAGAGGGGGGCTTCCCTGGTGGCCCAGTGGTTGAGAGTCCGCCTGCCGATGCAGGGGACACAGGTTCGTGCCCCGGTCCGTGAAGATCCCACATGCCGCGGAGCGGCTAAGCCCGTGAGCCATGGCCGCTGAGCCTGCGCGTCCGTAATGGGACGGTATATTGGAGGGAGGATAATAGAAAGTAAGGAAAAAGTGATTCTAAAACTGATGTCTATCAACAAATTACCACTTCCATTGTTCAATTTTTTAGTCTCTTCACTACTTTTTAAAAAATTTTGTTTTCTATTGGAGTATAGTTGATTAACAACGTTGTGTTCTCTTCATCATCTTTTATATTAAAAACCATTTGGTAATCAAGATGAGTAAGAAAAGGGACAGTCCACCTACCCAAAGTAAATAGGATGCCACTTCTTTATCCAGCTAACCCATGGGGTGGGAGTGGCCAGAATCTCCTGGAAGGGGCAAAGAGAAAATTCTGTGGTGATGGAAATATCTTCTGTCTCGACTAGGGAGTTGCCTACCATTTTTCAAAACTTATCAAACTGTACACTTAAGATCTGTGTATTTTAGGACTTCCCTGGCAGATCCAGTGGTTAAGACTTTGCCTTCCAATGCAGGGGGTGTGGGTTTGATCCCTGGTCAGGGAGCTAAGATCCCACATGCCTCATGGCCAAAAATCAAAACATAAAACAGAAGCAGTATTGTAACAAATTCAATAAAGACTTTAAAAAATGGTCCACATAAAAAAAAATTTGTATATTTTACTGTAAATTTTACCTCAAAGGAAAAAAAAAGGTTTAGTTTGGAGATCAAAGAGGAAATTGCATCAGTCACATGACTCCTAGGATTTGTATACAGAGGCCTCAGAGTAGAGTTTGAGGAGGTCGTTTATTCTCATGATGGATGACCAAGAGGAGTGGCCCAGTACATTAGGGAGATTTATAACACTGAGAAGGGTTATAGAAGAAGTTCACAGAGACTGGACAAGATTTCCTCAGTAACTCAGAACTCCTGTAGCTCTAACACTGGAAAACGAAGGTCAGAACTTGATTCCTTCTGCTCTTCCTCAAAAGCCCTGATTAAATCTTCTCTGATAACTTTATTTGATATATTCCTTTTTTTTTTTTTTTTTTTTGCGGTACGCGGGCCTCTCACTGTTGTGGCCTCTCCCGTTGCAGAGCACAGGCTCCGGACGCGCAGGCTCAGCGGCCATGGCTCACGGGCCCAGCCGCTCTGCGGCATGTGGGATCTTCCCGGACCGGGGCACAAACCCGTGTCCCCTGCATCGGCAGGCGGACTCTCAACCACTGCGCCACCAGGGAAGCCCCCCTTTTTTTTTTTTTGGCCACGCAGTGCAGCATGGGAGATCTTAGTTCCCAGACCAGCAATTAAACTCATGCCCCCTGCAGTGGAAGTGCAGAGTCTTAACCACTGGGCCACCAGGGAAGTCTCTATATTTCAATTCTTAAAACTACTACCTCTTTTATCCATACTGGATTGGAAGTCACCACTTACTTCTTACTGTTAAGAAACACAAGAGCCCAAGCTTTGGGGGCAGCCAGATATGTTTACAAGTTTCTATCCTGAAAGCTCAGTTCACTTGATTTTTAAAATGAAGGTAACAACTCACACTTGCAAGGTTGCTAGGTTGAAAAAATAATGTATGTAAAACAGTTATGTTAGGAAAGTGATAGGCACTCAGCCAAGAGTAACTGCTGTAGTTTCTACTATGTTTTGTCTCTATCTTTCTTTTCTGCACTGAACTGATATGTAATTACCAAGCACTTATTAGCCACTTCAAAGCTGTGTGGCTTTGGGAATTTAATTAATCTCTCTAGCCTTAGGCAGGTTTATTGAACATATAGGTTTATTTACAAACAGTGAAATTCACCCATTTTAATGTATAATCCTTTGAGTTTTGGTAAACGCATGCATCCATGTAACTACCATCACAAGAGCTAGAACTTCCATCGCTCCAGAAAATTCCTTCTTGCCTCTTTGTAGTTAACTCCTTTCCCCTCCTCAACTCCTGAAAACCAAAGATCTATTTTCTGTTCCTATAGTTTCGTCTTTTCCAGGATGTCTTATGAATGGAATGAGACTGGGTTATTTAATTTAGTATAAGGCATTTGAGGTTGACTCATATTTTTGAATGTATCACCAGTTTGTTCCTTTTTATTGATGAACAGTAGTATTCCATTGTGTGGATATGCCATTTTGTTTATCCATTGAGGGGAAGCAGAATATGCCACCCCGGAATGTGGCTTTGGCATATGGATTATTTTGAGCTGAAGACAAGCAGGGACCAGCAGATTCAGAAAGAGCTTTTTACCTTCCCCTTAACTGCCTCAAAGAATTTAGATAGAGGACCTATACTAGGAAGAAAGCTATTACTAGAGATAATATTTTATATAAGAAAAACTTATTATCAGGACTTCCCTAGCAGTCCAGTGGTTAAAACTCCACGCTCTCAATACAGGGGGCACAAGTTTGATCCCTGGTCAGGGAACTAAGATCCCGCATGACGCATGACATGGTCAAAAAATAAAAGACTCATCTACATGGCAGAGCAAACATTTGTTTACCAAACATTTGCTCTTCTCATCTTCCTGAGAACTGTCTTCCTCCGCCTTGAAGCCCCAGACCCCTACTCCTTCTCTTTAGCTTGGGATGGTATATACGCCTCAGTTACCTGACTGCCAGGGAGTCCACATATTTTTATGGGGCTCCCACACATACAAAATTTGATTTTCTCCTGTTAATTTGTCTCATGTCAATTTAATTATTAGACCAGCCAAACTACCTAGAAGATTTTTCTGCTCCTACACCATTCACCAGTTGAAAGATATTTGGTTATTTCTAGGTTTTGGTGATTATAAATAAGCCCTCTATAAACCATCATATACAGTTTTTTGTGTGAACATTCAAGTTTCACTCATTTGGGGGTAAATATCTAAGGAGGGAGATTCTGAGTCATATATTAAGTATGTTTAGCTTTACAAGAAACTCTCACACAGTTTTCCAAAATGATGGTGACATATTGCATTCTCACCAGAAACGTATGATCTCCTCCTCAACACTTGATATGATCAGACTTTAATTTTAGTTATTCTAATAGGTGTATAGTGGTATCTTAATTGTGATATTAATTTGCCCTCCATATAGCTTCTTGATGGAGTGGCTGTTAAAGAATTTTGCTCTTTTTTTTGGCAGTGGGGTTGGGGGTGGGGATTGTTTTCTTATTATTGAGCTTGAGGAGTTCTTTATATATAAATTTAGAATCAGCATGTCACCTTCTGCAGCAAAAATCCTTTAGGGATTTTGATGAGTTTTCCGGGTCAGTGAGTAATGGGAAAAGCGGCTTGTTGCAGGTCCAACAGGAGAGACTAACTCTAGAAAAATGATATTTGGTATTGTGTTGTAATGTGTTAGGGATAGTTATGTTTCTTGCAAGAAGAATACATTTAAGTACGTTCCTCTGTAAGAAAATATCTAGCCTTAAGTAGAATGCAGTGTGTAAGGAGTTCTGCAAAGTAGCAGAAGGCAATAATGGAATGCAGGTGAGTTGTATGTAATGTGGAAGGTATTAGGAAATGAAGATAACAGTCAACTGTGTTAAATTCTAAGACTTCATTGCCCTAGATGGTTAATATAACTCAACTACAATCTAATGCAACGATATGACCTGTGAGTGGGGACTACAGAAACACAAAAGATGACACACATGTATGTTGGGCAAAGTGTTAATGACCTGCCAAGATTAAGGAAGTAAGAAGTCTAAGACCTAGGTTTGAGACCAGATGTGCTATTTTAGTAGATGGTTGATATTGAGTATCTGTCACCTGAATAGCAGTGATCATAATATTTATCTCACAGGATTATAAGGATTAATGAGATAATATATAATATACTTCATAAATTGACAGTCTATGCAAATGCTCTTTATGACTATTTTATTAAACTCTTTCTTAGCTTCTGTTCTTCAATGTTAAGTTGCCCCGAATAGAATACTTCCCTAGCCGAGCAGTCTGCCTCCTATGGATGGGCTGTCTTGAACACTTTGGGTAGTTGGTGCCAACAACATAATTTGAGTAGTGACAGCAAGGTTAGCAAACTGGGAATTTGTGCTGCTCAGAACAAAGATGGGAATGTGAATCCTTTTATTAACTTTAATTTCCCTCTTATTCTCTCCAGAAAAAATAAACAATTTATGAGAGATTGTGTAAACATGCATTTTTTTTTAAAAGTCACTTGTTGGGAAGACATTAATGCCACAAAATCATAATTCTTACGTTGAATCATTTTGCCTAATTTTGGTATAAAGCAAGGCCAGAGAAAGCAGACAGATAGAGAAGGGGAGGATATTATTCTTAGTGTCTACTACCATACATTACTCTCTCCATACTCTATTTTGAACTATTGAGATAAATAATGTTCATCTTTTGTTTTTTTTGTTTGTTTGTTTTGTTTTGTTTTGTTTTTTGCGGTAAGTGGGCCTCTCACTGTTGTGGCCTCTCCCATTGCGGAGCACAGGCTCCGGACGCGCAGGCTCAGCAGCCATGGCTCACAGGCCCAGCCGCTCTGCGGCTTGTGGTATCTTCCCAGACTGGGGCACGAACCCGTGTCCCCTGCATTGGCAGGCAGACTGTCAACCACTGCGCCACCAGGGAAGCCCAATAATGTTCATCTTTTAAAAAATGGTAGTAATACCTTACTTTTGAACACTGATCATGAGACCTGTTTGCAGAATATGCTCACCTCAGCAGAAATGGTCCAGAAATTGTCACATTTGAGAGGAGACCAGATATTACCCAGATACAATTGGAAGAAAAAAATATATATATATATATAACTCAACTAAAACCAACCCCTCCCCCTCAAAAAAAAAGAGAGAGAGCAAGAGAGAGAGAGACCTGATATTAGCTAGTCCAGCAATGCCTCAGCGCAGACCTAAAAGAAGGAAGAAGATTGCAGTGGTCACTACCCTCGACATGGCTAAAAGATTTGTGATAAATAACTCAGACAAAGGGACTGTATAACTATTACATTCAAGAAAAGGTTCAAGATCAGACAACCCTATTGTAGTTGCCCTAGCTATTTTTACTGCCACTTCTGAGTCCTGGACCCAGAAAGTCTCTGGTAAGACTGATAATAGTGCTGGTCAGGAAGAGGTAAGAAACTCAATTTAAAATAGCTTCAAATGGAAATAAAGTGATGGAACAAGCCACTTACTATTTAACAGTCCATAGGTTGGGAAATATTTTTCCATAAAGCTTCTCTCCATTTGCAGCAGCTCACTTACTACGGGCAGATGTCAACGTTTTTCCTGAAATGATTTCTAAGCCAAGTGGTTTGGCCCCTGCTCTTTTCCCATCATTGAGTGTAATTATAATTTCAGAGGGAAGAATAAAGTGTTGATGTGCTCAGACGAGGAATGCCCCAACCTAAGTATACTCTATTTCTCTTCCCTTTCTTCAAGGCATTCAAGCAAAGGGAGTATAGCATTATGGTGTGGTGATCACGCAAATGTGCCTTTCAACTCTGTACTGCAGGTCACTGGCCCCATCTTTAACACCACTGCTGTGAAGTTCACACCTATGCTATAACTCCCATCTGCTCCTCCCAGCCACTAAGTGTAGCAGGAATTCTAAAGCAGGGGCATTCTTATAGCTTAGACTCAAGGACTCTTTATCAGCCTTGCTGAAACTTCCTTAGAACTGCACTGCAGTTCAAGACTCTTCCTACCCATACTCCCTTCCTTCTCCTTCACAGGGGTCAGACCTACGTCATGGTCTGACAACTCTCCCAGCCTTCCAGCTCCCTTCTTACTTTCATTCGCAGTTATTTTCTATACCGAATCTCTTGCATACCTAATCCCTTCTTGACATCTGCTTCTTGGAACATATGAACAAATACCTATTGTGCCAGGAGCAGTCAGGAAAAACCAGGTAATAAGATGAGATTCTGGAACTGGCTCACTGACCTGCTGGCGAACACAAAAGGAGAACATTCTGGGTGCTATATGGGGGATGGATAATCCCTGGCCCACAATGGTGGTCCAATTGCTGAAGATTTTACTGGAGGTGATCTGGGAAAATGTCCTTGTAGAGGGGAAGGCCCTCACAAATGCAATAATTCAGGCATTTGGAAAATATAGGTGTAAAAGCAACTACAAAGTTAGTGGAGTTGGCTGGTTACTTGTAAGTCATATTAATGTCCATCAATAGGATAATGAGAAACTGAAGGCCATTAACAAGCATCGGAAGATGAAGTATGAGATGTGAGAGCCAAAGAGCCCCTAGTCATTTACAGAGGCCCACATCTCCTGATGTTAGATGAATGGACACAGCAAACAGAAGCTCTAATAGATGAAGTCGCAGAGCTACAGAGGCTTAAAATTTTAGCTGAGGCAGCTCTATTATGCTAAAGTCAGCAACCTGATTGGGAACATCTTGCACCCTGAAACATCAGGTGGGGGTATGGGAGTGGGTGCCCCTGAGAGTGTCGGCTCTGTAGAGCCCTGTGAATTCTCAGACTTTACAGAGCTGGTCCGTGGTTCCCTAGTAAGAACTAACACTATCTGTATGCTGGAGGATGCTGCCCAGGCCTCTCCCCCGAAAGGTAAGAGTGACAGGTACTCCCCTCAAAAGTTCCTCCAAACTCCTCTCCCAGCTACTAGGCCAATAACTGAGAATTACATTCCAGCATAACCCAGCTGAGAAAGTGATGGGCCTGGCAAGGGAGGACAGAGAATATCCACCAGAGGATCCGGAGACATTAGCCAGTATGTTCTGGCAGGAGCTAGGGAAATAATCCTTCTGTGAGGTTTTAAAAGCAACTGACCAAAAGGACTGGAATACAACATTAGATAAGAAAGAATTTATTGTCTTGGAGGGATATTTTCTCTTTGCATGGGATTCAATATCCCAGCAAGGATCCCAGGAGATGGGACAAATTCACTGCTAGGATGATTCTTAGAGGCCCAGGGCAAGTGACAGCCAACACTGAGCAAAGTATAAATGCCCAAGCTGCCCTGGCAGAGGGTAGAGGAGGGAATAAAGAAGCTGAGGAAAGTGAATCTGCAGGGATGGACAAGTTATGTGAGGCCAGACACCTACCAGAGAATGTTCCTCAGGAGGACCCAGCATTCACCAAGGCCAGCAGGAACATGCCGGAGAAGGGAGCACCAGTATTGCTGAGACAAGGCTGATGGTAGGTGAGGCAGTCACAGAGTTGGACTTGTTAATGTCATTCTGGGGATTATGGTCCCTGAAGTAAATGAGTCATATGGTGGCTCTTAACCAGCAGAAACCAGGAGGCTGCAATTACCAGGAGGATTGGAGGGCAGCCAAGGGGGCTTGATTCACAGGAGGCTGTGGAGATGGTTAGTAGCGCATGACAGCTAGGGGCAAAGTAGATGGGCAGCCAACAAGGATGCTGCTTCTTTTTTTTTTTAATGTGGAAGTAAACAATTACTTGTATTTAAAATTTTTCCAGTTTTATTGAGATAATTGACATATAACATTGTACAAGTTTGAGGCGTACAACATAATGATTTAATACATGTATCTATTATGAAAAAGGATGCTTCTTAACAGCTACAGTCAAAGTCAAGGATAGAGGAGCAGGAGGCTGAGGGCAGTCATTCTAGTAAAAAGTCACCATCTCTTGCTTAGCTCCCAGACCTGAGCTGATTTTCAGATCCAGAACCCACTAGGAGATGAGATGGCGGCTTCCTGTGAAGAAGGACCCTGTAACCACTATAACAAGTTTTTTTTTTTTTGTTTGTTTGCTTTTGTTTTGTTTTTTTGCGGTCAGCGGGCCTCTCACTGTTGTGGCCTCTCCCGTTGCGGAGCACAGACTCCGGACGCACAGGCTCAGCGGCCATGGCTCACGGGCCCAGCCGCTCCGCGGCATGTGGGATCTTCCCAGACCGGGGCACGAACCCGTGTCCCCTGCATCAGCAGGCGGACCCTCAACCACTGTGCCACCAGGGAAGCCCCCATAACAAGTATTTCTTATAATTATTCCCCCGTCTTTCTCCAAAGGGATGTATAGGCATTTAACGATGTGACTGTACACTGGAAAAGAGAAATGAGACATTTTAAAGACTATTGGACACAGGATCTGAATTGACTTTGATACCCAAATTATCATCATGACCCCCTTTTTGTTAGGTTGGGGGCTTAAAGCAGCCCCATAATAGCTGAGTCCTGGCTAAAGTCTAGCTCCGGTAGGCCCACTGTTTTTATGAAGACACCCAGGGATCATTTTCTCAGTCTCTGAATGTATAATTGGAATTGATATACTTGACAGATGAAGTAACCACCACATTGGATCCATGGCCTGTGGGATAAGAGCTATCACAGTGGGGACGCCAATTGTAAACCTCTAAAACTACTTCCTGTGACTTCTCTCGTGGTCCAATGGTTAAGACTCTGCACTTCCACTGCAAGGGGAGCAGGTTCGATCCCTGGTCGGAGAAATAAGACCCTGCATGCTACACAGTGCGGCCAATAAATAAATAAATAGAGTAATTTCATTAAAAATAAATAAATAAAACTGCTTCCTATCTCACCCTGGTGCGCACAGCACAGACACTAAATTCCCTAGTTATGAAACTCAACTTGAGGTAACATACATCAAGCATCATCGAGAATGGGTTGGGAGACTTCCTTCGTGGCGCAGTGGTTAAGAATCCACCTACCAATGCAGGGGACACTGGTTCAATCCCTGGTCCAAGAACATCCCGCATGCTGCAAAGCAACTAAGCCCGTGTGCCACAACTACTGAAGCCCCCTCGCCTAGAGCCCATGCTCCACAACAAGAAAAGCCACTGCAATGAGAAGCCCGTGCACTGCAACGAAGAGTAGCCCCCACTCTCTGCAATTAGAGAAAGCCCACGTGCAGCAACAAAGACCCAACACAATAAAAAAAAAAACTAAATAAAATTAAAAATAAATAAATTAAGAAAAAAGAATGGGTTAAGGATTTCCCTGATCTGCCCTCCAATGCAGGGGACACGGGTTAGATCCTCAGTCGCGAAACTAAGATCCCACATGTCACGGGGCAACTAAGCCTGCGTACTCTGGAGCCCTCATGCCGCCGCAAAG
Organism: Globicephala melas; assembly: GCF_963455315.2. Taxonomy (NCBI): domain Eukaryota; kingdom Metazoa; phylum Chordata; class Mammalia; order Artiodactyla; family Delphinidae; genus Globicephala; species Globicephala melas. The sequence continues at coordinate 55,955,397 of NC_083317.1, read as the reverse complement.
AAGAGCCCACAGGCTGTGACTAAGACCTGATGGAGACAAAAAAACAAACAAACAAACCAAAAAAACACACAGAATGGGTTGAATCTGAAAAAGAATGTGTGTGTGTGTGTGTGTGTGTGTGTGTGTATAAAACTGAATCATTTTGCTGTACACCTGAAACTAACACAACATTGTAAATCAACTATACTTCAATTAAAAAAAGACAGGATAGGTTGGCTGGGAGGTAATATGATCAGTGAGAGATTTCAATAACGGGTTAGAGATGCTTTAGACAAGAAGTAAGGCAATGGCAGTAGAATTATAGGAGAGGCAAAATCAAGCAAGATGTGTACATGTTTGACTCCACAGGACTTTGACCTATTGGAGTTTAAGGAGAAGGTGCTTTAAGTAGTTGTTACGTTTCTGCCTTTAGATGACTGGGTGGATGATAACACATCTCAAGAAGAAATACCAAAGGAGGTGAACGTTGGTAAGGATGTCACTGAGTTTACTTCTTACTAAGTTTGAAGTGCATAGCCTGATATGCCAAAACTTGGGTCAGTAAGGCAGGCAAAAAGATTGGGCTAGAAATACATATATGGGAGCCATCAGCATGTAGGTGGAGGTTGAAATTGGAAAAATGGATGAAGCTGCTCTAGAAAAGCATGAAGCATGATCAAGAATAGAGAAATGCAACCTCATGGGACATCAGTGTTTTAGGAGTTAGGTGGGGAAAAGGAGACAGAAAAACTATTAGACCAGAAAGGAAAGGAACTAGACAGAATAAAAAGTTATGTTCAAAAAGTTGAACTGGGCTTCCCTAGTGGCGCAGTGGTCGAGAGTCCGCCTGCCGATGCAGGGGACACGGGTTCGTGCCCCGGTCCGGGAAGATCCCACATGCCGCGGAGCGGATGGGCCCGTGAGCCATGGCCGCTGAGCTTGCGTGTCCGGAGGCTGTGCTCCACAACAGGAGAGGCCACAGCAGTGAGAGGCCCGTGTACCGCAAAACGACAACAACAAAAAAATTGTCCTTCCCACCTCATCTCCCCTGACTGCCATGCTCTGTCCTAACCACATCTTCTGAGTCATACAGAACAGAGGATAGACCTTACTTGTCTGGATTCTGAATTTAAGATTCTCCTAATTGTGACTGTTGCTTCATGATAAAGAAGAGATATTTTTTTCAGAAAAAAGAAAAAAGCAAAAATGCTCATTTATTCTCAATCAGAAGACAAAGATCTGTAACTACCGCTCTAAAGTAGAAATGAATTTTCAGTAGTGCTTGGAAGTGGGAATTTCTTGAAATGAAGGATGTGGCAAAGCTGGGAACATCTTTCAGAGTGCATCTTTTATCTTCCTCCTCAGAAAACTGAAGAACTCAGTAGCTGTCCCTTCCACATGAGAGTGATACCGAACCATAGTTTCCAAACTGTTTCTCAGCACCTGAGGGTTCTGTGGGGATGTCTTATGGTTTTTTATTTTTCAACCAGAGTTGCTCCACTTTTATCTGTTACATATTGGTGCTCCATGAACATTTACTATTACAGAGCATGTTCCTTTGATTTAAAAAAAAAAAAAGAAAAACTTTTGAAAAACATTTATCTAAACAAAAAAATACAATGTATTTAAATATTTAACTTACAATATGGTAAATAAAATATATTTGAAATAGGTAATGCATTTTTATTTCAGAACCATTCTCTATTATTGGAATAATATTAGAATCCAAGTATACATAAACAATTTTTTTTCTTTTTAAAATCTCTACCCTACAGTCTAGGTTATTTTTTATAGCTTAACATCCATTTAGTGGCTGCTTTTCAGTTTTGAGGTATATACTGAGCCCTAAACTGAAATTGGTGTAATATGATTTGAGTCCTTTGTTGTGCCTAATTAAGAGCCTTCTCTAAACCAGGCACTGAGCTGAGCATGGGGAGAATAAAGGTGAGTCTGAGAACTTCACAATGTCACAGTCTGACAGAAGAGAGTCAGGTCAGTCTGTTATCAGCATTTATAGCATATCCATTAGAGCAGCAGCACAGAGAGGACCATCTACTCAAAAGGGAGTTGGTGGCATGGTGTGGGGGGCAGGGAATAGAGGCTGATGCAGGATGAATAACCAGCATTGATTGAGCCTCTGTTCTGAGCCAGATACAGTGCAATGCTCTAGGTTAGACCATTGCTCTCTGGAGCCTACTGTCTAACTGGGGAGATGAAGTTAAACAATCAAAATTTCAAATATATACAGATTTAAAGAAATTCTATGAAGAAAAGGAATAAGAATAACAGGAGTAAACTCTTTTAGGGTCACTACAGGAAACTGGCATTTACACTTAAAGAACAGGATAGAATGCTAATTATAGCTACAATGGCAACAGTATTACAATATACAGATGTATCAAATTAACATGTACACCTTAAATTTACACAATGTTATATGTCAGATATACTTGAATTAAAAATAAGTTAAAAAAATAAGTTTAAAGAATGTGGAGTCAAATGAGTGAAGAGAAAGGGAAAGAGTGTTTTTTTTTTTTTGCGGTATGCGGGCCTCTCACTGTTGTGGCCTCTCCCGCTGCGGAGCACAGTCTCCGGAAGCGCAGGCTCAGCGGGCCATGGCTCACAGGCCCAGCCGCTCTGCGGCATGTGGGATCTTCCCGGACCGGGGCACGAACCCGTGTCCCCTGTATTGACAGGCGGAGTCTCAACCACTGCGCCACCAGGGAAGCCTGATCAAGCTCATTTATAATAAATGCAGAGGATAGATGACTAGCTTAAAGTGGAAGTACAAATGAAATTAGCAAAACCTAGGTATAAAACTACAGGAAATTCACACAATTCTTTAAGCAATAATAAGAACAAAAACAAAATTTGTGAGGAAAATAAAAGATGGAGGGAGAATTTACAGATTAAAGAAAATTTAAGGTGGGAATTCCCGGGCGGTCCAGTGATTAGGACTCCGTGCTCTCCCTGACTAGGGCCCGGGGTTGGATCCCTGGTCTGCTCAGGGAACTAATATACCACGTGCAGCGTGGCCAAAAAAAAAAAAAGAAGAAAAAAGAAAAGAAAATTTAAGGCACATATCCTTTTTTAAAAAGTTTTTTTATTGGAGTATAGTCGATTTAAAATGTTGTCTTAGTTTCTGTTCTACAGCAAAGTGAATCAGTTATACATATATATATCCACTCTTTTTTGTTTTGTTTTTTTTGGCCACGCTGCGCAGCTTTCGGGATCTTAGTTCCACTACCAGGAGTTGAACTCGTGTCCCCTGCAGTGGAAGTGCAGAGTCCTAACCACGGGACTGCCAGGGAATTCCCATATCCACTGTTTTTTAGATTCTTTTCCCATATAGGTCATTACAGAGTTTTGAGAAACATGCCCTGTGCTATATGGTAGGTCCTTATCTATTTTATATTAAGGCACATATCTAATCACGGTGTGTAGCCCTTATCTGGATCCTGATTCCAACAGATTGTTAAAACAAGAAAATGAGAGTATGAGATAATTGCATATTTAAATACTGCTGGATGTTTAAACAGGCTGAATAGTGCAATAATATTAAAAAATTATTTTAAATTATTTTTAGATATGAAAAAGATATTGTAACTATAGTTGGAAAAAGTCTTTTTTTCCACCGAATTTATGAATGAAAACTATGAAGTCTGGTATTTCTTTTAAAATAACCCAAGAGAGGGGGAATAGGTGGTGGTTTAGATGAAAACAGATTGGCTGGGAGTCAATAGTTGTTCAAAGCTGGATGATGGATCCATGAGGGCTGGTGATATTACTGTCTTCTTTTATTATTTTTTTCTTTTTTTTCAGCTTTATTGAGATATAATTGACAAATAAAATTCTAAGATGTTTAAAGTGTACATTGTGATGATTTGATATAGGTATACACTGTGAACTGTCTGCTTTTATATGTTTGAACTTTCCCATAATATAATATTTTAAAAAAACAGAGGGGAAAACCCAAGAAAATAAATAAGATAATTATATTGTAATAAACGCTAAGAAAAGAAATATGGTAATGAATGGTCTTCCCACTTGAAGTCCCATCCTAACCTAAGGCACTGGAATCAATCTGTTCAGGTTACCAGGTCAACTCCCTTCTAAATCATCCAGAAAAAGCCTGTAAGTAGGGGCCACACCCAAGTGGGGAGATGGAGTGTTTTCTTGGCTGAATCTCTATGGGCCAATTCAGTTTCCATCTTGGAAGGGAGGAGCCAGGATTCCAAGCATTATCTGCCTAATCCAAAACCATTTGGTCACACCCTGATCTAGCCAATGTTTACAGACTTTTAGGTGCATAAGAACAACCCTGAGGGCTGGTTGAAGCACAGATTTCTGGGTCCTGCCCTTAAGGATCTGATTCTGAAGGTCTGGGGTGGAGTCTCATAGTTTAATTTTCCAACCAGTTCTTCAGCAAACTGAGGCAGAGCCCTTGCACTTTGAATATAATATAATATTTAAGTTAAACTGATCTCGGCTCCCTGGGTCCTGAGACTGATGGACCAGACCATTTACCTAGGGGAAGAGAAAGCCCATTGTGAGACCAACGAATGTCAGAGTTGCCATACTGTTTGTGAATATATTTTCCTTTAGAAACTCTGGCTCCTTTAGAGTGACCTATAAAAACATCTGTGACTTTTCCAACCTCCTGTCTCATCACATCCTGCCCCCAACATTATCCTCCAGCAATTCCCAAGTTTTTGCAGTTCCTTCTCCTGCATTCATTAGTACATCACTTGCCTTAGCGTTATGGCTTCTGCTGTTCTTATTCTGAATAGCCAAACCTTTCCCTTCTACTCAGCTCGCCATTATTGCAGGCTTAAAACCTGTGTTTAGATCTAGATCCAGAAGAGATCATGTTGTCCAGTCCCTACAATCTAAATCTAATCTCCCAGTGAGTGACACACCCACGGGCATAAATCAGTTATAAAATACCTTTGAACTTCTATTCCCTCCACAAAGCATCATTCAATCCATCACCAATATTGTTTACAAAGATTGTTTATTTGTTTGTAACTTGTCAACAAGTGTTTGTCATTTTCAAGTTTCACCTAAGTCTCACCTTAAAGGAATAAAACCCAAAAATTTTTTAAAAAATCAGGAGTGATATTAATTACCCAATGACTTAACTCTTGCCTAATAGACAAGCCTGGGTATAAAACTGATGAAATTATCACACTGTCAGATAACAAGGGAGGGGGGAAAAGAGGAGGAAGGAAGACAGCTCTTCTGGAAAACAGGAAGTAGGAGACATTTGCTTATAAAAGGAGAAATTGGACTAGAAACCTCAGGTTAAGAGGATTAAATTGCAGATATCCTTAACATTGCCGGCTCTGCCTTTCTCTGAGAGTTCCTTGGAATGGCACACCCAAATTGTGAGAAGGTAAGTTTGGTTTGAATTTCATTTATTTTCCCACAGATTCACTTTTTAAAGCCTTTCTAGAGCTCACTTATATTTCCGTCTTTCTGGATGTAAGACATCTCTATCTGAGAATCCTCCCTTTGCAAGCGAATTATTACTTTTCTTTCATGTGATTGCGGTATACAACTTGGGTGAAAGTAAAAAAGGAGAAACTAAATATTTCTGTTCCTAATTCAAAGTAAGATATTTATTTTGTAGAAAGACATGTTGTAGCTGGGCAAGATAAAACGGTAAAGAAATGGAGAGCTGCCGTAAAAAGAAAGTGAAAAGGGTAACGTGGATAAGGTCAGAAAGTGACATGACTAGTAGGTTTCTTTCCCCCAGGAGTAAGAAGCAAACCTACTCCCAATGGCCTTGGTACCAAAGGGTTTCCTGACTAGGTTTGGGTAGTCCTGGACTAGAGGAAAATATAAATTGAGTAGGTTTCATAGGTATTTGCAGGGGCCACTATACCGGGCTAGAGAACTGAATTGGCCAATATGAAGTATATGATTATGGGCAAGTCATATAGCTGCTTACCTCTTGAGTGGAGTGATACTCTCCCAATAATGTTCTTTTTTTTTTTAAGCTGACCAGTGAAATGTTTCCTGGAGTGCTTTGAAAAAGTGGTGTACAAAGGCAAAATCCTTTTTGCTAGCTAAAGTGCAGACGAAGGGGAAGTCTTTGAAGAGATTTAAACCGGCTGCGGAGGGACGGGCGGGAGGGGAGTGGGGGGACGGGGACGGGCCTGGCCGCATCGGATACACTTAGCTGTTCAGAGAAAAGAATATTACAATTGAGCTGGAATGGAGTTTATTCATCCTTGGATTGGAGAGGAAAAGCTAGAAACTTAAGCATATGTGACTCTATGTTATTGGTCATTTAATTTCTGAGCCTCAGTTGCCTAATTTCTAAAATATGAAAACGAATAAATTACTACAAGTATGTTATAGGATTAAATGAGAAATACAAAAAGCTCCTGGCACAGTGCATGTGGACTGTACAAAACCAGTAAATATCAGTTCCTTCCTACCTATCCACTTTATCTTTCATTCATGAAATTGTTAAAAGAACACTGAGTGTCCACTCTGTGCTGGGCACTGTGTAAGCCCTGCGATAGCAATGGAGGGTAAGACAGATACCTTTGCTCCCCTCCGGTCGTGGGGCTGAAACAAGGTTGGTATGGCTGAAGCTCAGAAAGCTCAGGGCTCTTAAGCTGGAAAGGCAGGCAGGGGGCCCGGCTGTTCAAGAACTTACAGGCTACACCAGGGAGTTTTGTCTTTTAACTGAAGTATTTTGAACAAGCAGGAGAGCAGTCTGCAGAAAGGAGCCAGAATGGATTGGAATCACAGGAGATTACTGATCCTGCCAGTGATGATAACGTGAATCATGCAACAGAAGATGAAAAGGCAGAAACACCTTCTACACAGATTTAGGAGATAAAATGAAAGTATTTGGTGTTTTAACTGATGGAGAGGAAGGCCATGAAGGAAATGGTTTCCCCAAACCCAAGATTTATGCTTTAATTTCCTCTTATCATCCACATGTAAATCTGCTTTTGCCCATTTCCTCATTGTTTTTCCCATCTAATAAAGGACCTATGAATCAATACCAAATTCAGGGAATCTCAGTCTCTCCATCCAGCTATTGGCTTCTCTTATTCATTAGTTGTGCCATGAAAGTAAATATGTTAGTTGTACAGCATTAAATGAGAATCAATGATTGAGCCTTGCTTTTCCAGAATTTCTTTGAAGAGGTCTTAGGTGAAGAAAATATGGTTCTTACATTGATTCCAGTTAATGAGGAAATTGTTGAAGACCATCTAACGGAACCAAGTGTTTCTTCAACTTCAGAAGTCAAAGTGGAGTCACTGAGTCCAGATAACCAAGGTATGAGAACAACAGGGTGAGCTCAGTTTGCTGCTCCTCCAGCTCTGGAAGATTCTTCTTCCCCTGTCCTTTAACTATGCAACACCCAGCTTAAATCTCACCTTGATTATCTGTGGTAGGCAATTTCTCAAACTCTCATACTGCTCATTTGCTAAGCACCATTACTGTCTTACTTTTAAAAAGACACAAAAACTAGGCATGTGGGCTTCCCTGGTGGCGCAGTGGTTGAGAGTCCGCCTGCCGATGCAGGGGACACAGATTCGTGCCCCGGTCCGGGAAGATCCCACATGCCGCAGAGCGTCTGGGCCCGTGAGCCTTGGCCACTGAGCCTGCGCGTTCGGGGCCTGTGCTCTGCAACGGGAGAAGCCACAACAGTGAGAGGCCCGCGTACCGCAAAAACAAAAACAAAAACAAAAACAAAACAAAAACCCAAAAAACTAGGCATGTGGAGTGCTTTGGACAGAGCATGACCTCATGGGGCAGCTAGATGTGAGCTCAAATTCCCAACCCATGAAGCTCAATCTTCTTTCCATTTTTACATACTTCTTATGAAAACCAAATCATTCCGAGCTTTTTTCATTTTCTTTTATTTCGAGCTTTTTTGAGATATAACTGACACATAAAACATGGTGTAATTTTAAGGTGTTCAGGGTGATGATTGACGTACATATATATTGCAAAATGATTACCAAAATAAGGCTAATTAACACATCCATCACCTCACTTAGTTAACTTTTCCCCCACTGTGGTGAGAACATTTTAAGATTTACTGTCTTCTCAATTTTTAAGCATACATTATATGATTAACTGTAGTCACCATGCTATACATTAGATCCCTAGAACTTACTCATAACTGAAAATTTGTACCCTTTGATCAATATCTTCCCATTTCCCCTACTCCCAATTCCTGGCAACCACAAATCTACTCTCCGTTCCTGAGTTCAGCCTTTTTAGATTCCACATATAAGATCAGATGGTATTTGGGAGACTAAATCATTTTGAAAAGCATCTAGTCTTTTGCTTGGTGAGCAATTGTTGATCAAATATCTAGCGGCTCTTAATATGACCCTTTGTATCAGGGCTTCATATGAAGGCATTGAATAAGTATTTTCAGAATGATTTTATTTTGGGGGCAAATAACGAGGGCTTCCAGATAAAGTAGACAGTGATAAGTTAAGCAAAGTGATGTGAGACAAGGTACATTTTCTCTGTAGAGAAAAATGAGGCAGGTTGACAGAATGGAGGACCATTGTTGGATGGGGTGGTTTTAATTATTTCTTTAGGGACAGATATTTTGTGGTCCAACATCTACACGTTTTGGAGGAGCAATCCAATATAATGTTCTATCCAGGTGGTTGTTTATGGCTGCAAAAAGCAGGTTGCTATAGGTAGTGTAAAAAAAGTGGAATTTAGAATTTCAAAATGTGTATTTGAGTCCCAGTTCTGCCATTTTAATGGTGGTGTGATCTTGGGCAAGTCCTTTAACTCCTGAATCTATTACCTTATTTGTAAGATGAAGAAAAATAGTTGATATGTATATGTACAAATTGGGTTATGAGAGATAAGTGAGAACTTCGTAAAATTTTAAAGAATTTACAAATATTACATTATTACTACTTTGGTTCTCTTCTTTTCTCAGTTCATCCTCCTCAAACAGATGAACAGTTCAAAGCTTGCCCAACATCTAGTTGTAGTAAACCAATTTATCCCTTGCCAACCATATTGCCTCCAATTAACAACGTGAGTCGGGACACTTTGCGGAAATGGTGCCAACAACTTAATTTGAGTACCGATGGTCAGGTGAGTGCACTGGTAGGAATCTCTGGTGCTTGCAACAAGTATGGGAGCTCTGCCAGCTTTTAATTTTTTAAATTAATTTTTAATTAATTAATTAATTTTAAATTTATTTATTTATTTTTGGGTCTCTGTTGTGGTGCATGGACTTCTCATTACGGTGGCTTCTCTTGTTGTGGAGCATGGGCTCTAGGTGTGCAGGCTTCGGTATGTGGCATGTGGGCTTCAGTAGTTGTGGGCCTGGGGCTCTAGAGCGTAGGCTCAGTAGTTGTGGTGCAGGGAATTAGTTGCTCCACGGCATGTGGGACCTTCCCGGACCAGGGATTGAACCCATGTCCCCTGTATTGGCAGGCAGATTCTTAACCACTGTGCCACCAGGGAAGTCTGCAGGTTTTAATTTTTATTTCCCTTCTTAATTTCCTTAGAAAATAGAGGTTTATCTGAGACTCCAGAAACATGCTTATCCTGAAAAAGATCAGGTGAGTGAGGAGTGTCGTGATGTAAGTTCTGATTGTGAATTTTTCCTCCTCTTCACCATCTCTATATGGTGGCAAGGTTTCTCAACCAAGACAATTGATATTTCCAGCCAATTAATTTCTTTTTGTCCTGGGGCTTGTCCTGTGCATTTTAGGATGTTTAGTAGCCTAAATATCCATGGATTCTACCCACAGTCTGTCAGTGATCTCCCTCCCCCTATACACAGTTTTGACAATCAAAGTTTCTCTCAGTTAAGAACCACTGCTCTGAGGGAACTAATATTCCTAAACCCTTCCCACACTGACATACACAGGTCAATGTACGAAGAATGATAAAATCAACCCAAATGTCCTTGGGGCAGTGACACTTCACTGCATACTCATCGTGAATTCCATTTGCAGTATATTCCTGAATCATCACGGGAGGCCAGATTGCAGTCATGTCCAGGGAAACACAAGACGGTGACCAAGACAGCAAGTGTTCAGAAGAGGAAGATGAGTGAGAATGAGGAAAGGACTAACATGGTTGAAGTGATAACTTCAGCTCAGGCAGCCATGTTGGCAGCATGGTCAAGAATTGCTGCAAGAGCTGTTCAACCTAAGGCTGTAAATTCACGTCCCCTTCCTACCTCTGTTGAGTGCTTTCTGCCGCAAGCTTCCGGTAAGATCAAAAAATGGTTACCATGCCAGAGAAAAAAGGCACACTTTTATTAGTCCAATACTGATGGTAGTTAAAGGGAAAGCGTTATTAAAATATCTGCAGATGGGACGTTAGGTTCATAGAGGGCTTATCTTGTGACTGATACAAAGCCAAGTTTTGCCTGAATGGCTCTCTGAGCCAGGTGGCTGAGTGGGGACACTTTCTCATCGCTAAGCACAGATCCAAGGTAGGAAGAAAGCATAATCTGGTAATGTGGTCAGCCACAGCCTGAGGTCTTCCCCTTTCTATTGGATCGGAAGAATTAATTAAAATGACCATGGTTCAAACCCTCGTCTTACCACTTCCTAGGTATGTGACATTGGCCAGTTACTCAGCATAAACCCTGGTATCCTGATTTATAAAATGAAGATTTCAGCTATTCTACTTGATAGAATGATTGTGAGGCTTATGAAATACAACTTGGTATCCTAAAAGTAGGCAATGATAATTAAAATATTTGGGGCCCCTGTCCTCTTGAGAAATCTCGAGAATAGCTTAGCCCCATCTTTCTCCAATTCCTGCTCCACTCTTTGATATTTCTGTTTTCATTTCCATCAGACCCTACCTCAGGCCAGCACAAAGTCATTCTCTTTTTTGGCTTGAATTCTTTTCCTCTCTCCATCCCATTTCCAGAGGTGTTCTGGATCCTCTTTTTCTATTATTAATTAACTTATTTATTTTTGGCTGCATTAGGTCTTCGTTGCTGCGGGCAGGCGCTCTCTAGTTGCTGCGATCCGGGGCTACTCTTTGTGGCAGTGCGCAGGCTTCTCCTTGTGGTGGTGGCTTCTCCTGCTGCAGAGCACGGGCTCTAGGTGCGCGGGCTTCAGTAGTTGTGGCACGCAGGCTCAGAAGTTGTGGCTCGTGGGCTCCAGAGCGCAGGCTCAGCAGTTGTGGTGCATGAGCTTAGTTGCTCCGTGGCATGTGGGATCTTCCTGGGCCAGGGCTTGAACCTGTGTCCCCTGCATTGGCAGGTGGATTCTTAACCACTGCACCACCAGGGAAGCCCTACTCATCCTTTTAGTTCCTCTTCATTCAGCAGTTATCAAGCACCTACTGGGATCCAGGAGTGTGCCTAGCCACATTCTTTAAATTACTCTTTTAAAATTTATTTTTTTAATTTATTTTATTGAAGTATAGTTGATTTACAATGTTGTGTTAATTCCTACTGTACAGCAAAGTGACTCAGTTATACATATACGTATGCATTCTTTTTCATATTCTATTCCATTATGGTTTATCACAGGATATTGAATATAGTTCCATGTGCTATACAGTAAGGCCTTGTTTTTCATCCATTCTGTGTATAATAGTTTGCGTCTGCTAATCCCAAATTCCCAATCCATCCCTCTCACACCTCCTCGCCCTTGGCAACCACAAGTCTGTGTTCTCTATGTCTGTGTGTCTGTTTCTGTTTTGTAGATAAGTTCATTTGTGTCATATTTTGGATTCCACATGTAAGTGATATCATATGGTATTTATCTTTCTATTTATGACTTACTTAGTATGATAATCTCTAGGTACATCCATGTTGCTGCAAATGGCATTGTTTCATTCTTTTTTATGGCTAATACTCCATTGTGTATATGTGCCACATCTTTTTTATCTGTCAGTGGACATTTAGGTTGCTTCCATGTCTTGACTATTGTAAACAGCTCTGCAATGAACACTGGGGTGCATGTATTCTTTCGAACCATGTTTTTCTCCAGATATATGCCCAGGAGTGGGATTGCTGGATCACATGGTAGCTCTGTTTTTAGTTTTTTAAGGAACTCTGTACTGTTCTCCATAGTGGCTATACCAATTTACATTCCCACCAACAGTGTAGGAGGGTTCCCCCTTTTCTCCACATCCTCTCCAGCATTTGTTATTTGTAGACTTTTTAATGATGGCCATTCTGTATGGTGTGAGGTGGTACCTCAGTGTAGTTTTGATTTGCATTTCTCTAATAATTAGTGGTATTGAGCATCTTTTCATGTGCCCGTTGGTCACCTGTACGTCTTCTTTGGAGAAATGTCTATTTAGGTATTCTGCCCATTATTTGACTGGGTTGTTTGTCTTTTTGTTATGAACTGTTTGTATATTTCAGAAATTAAGCCTTTGGCGGTCTTGTCATTTGCAGATATTTTCTCCCAGTTCATAAGTTTTTTTGTTTGTTTGTTTATGGTTTTCTTTGCTGTACAAAAGCTTATAAGTTTGATTAGGCCCCATTTATTTATTTTTGCTTTTATTCCTTTTGCCTTGGGAAACTGACCTAAGAAAACACTGCTACAATTTATGTCAGAGAATGTTTTGCCTATGTTCTCTTATAGTATCATGTCTTATATTTAAGTCTTTAAGCCATTTTGAGTTTATTTTTGTATATGGTGTGAGTATGTGTTCTAACGTCATTGATTTACATGCAGCTGTCCAACTTTTCCAACACCATTTGCTGAAGAGGATGTCTTTTCTCTATTGTATGTTGTATATTCTATTATATATGTCTTTTCTCTGTTGTATATTGTATATTCTTGCCTTCTTTGTCAAAGATTAATTGAGCATAGTGTGTGTGTTTATTTCTGGGCTCTCTATTCTGTTCCATTGATCCATATGTCTGTTTTTGTGCCAATACCATGCTGTTTTGTCTTTTTTTTTCATGCTGTTTTGATTACTGCAGATTTGTAGTGTTATCTGAAGTCTGGGAGGGTTATGCCTCCTACTTTGTTCTTTTTCCTCAGGATTGCTTTGGCAATTCTGGGTCTTTTATGGTTCAGTATAAACTGTAGGATTATTTTTTTAGTTCTGTGAAAAATCATGGGTTATTTGATAGGGATCACGTTAAATCTGTAGATTGCTTTGTGTAGTATGGCCATTTAAATAATATTAATTCTTCCAATCCAAGAGCGTGGTCATCTCTACTCTTATTTTATAGTCTGACTGGGGAGATTTTGTAGATATTTAAGCCTACAGTGATTGCTCCTTTCTCTCAATTTCAGACACTTGATATCTATAGGACTTACTACTCTGTTGTCTCTCAAATATCCCATCTCTCCAATTAGATTGTTCCTTAGACTTTTAAAAAAGACCCTTTTGCCTGTTTTCTATAGTTGAGGCAGTACAATGTAATGGTTAGGCAAATTGGCTGTGAATCAGAATACCTAGATCCTTGTTTTGGTTCTGGGAAAATTATGATATTTTAACACTGTAAGCTTCACTTACTTCACCTGTAAATAAGAAAAGTAAATAGAAGGTAAATATTAATGATGTTCTTAAGAGTAAATGTATTAATACATGTAAGTCACTTAGCAAAATCCTGGACACAAAGCAAGTTTTCCAAAAGTTAATTGTTATTGTCCTCTGTGCTATGTAGTTTGTGAAGTTAGATTACACTGTCTTTTGGTCTACATTTTCCATGCTTCTCATTCAGTTGATTCAAGAGTGACTCACTGAGGGGTTGGATTGGGGTACGGTTACCTGATTGTAGCAGTTTATGTTTGCTTCTTTTTCCTTGCCTAGGTGTCCGGTGGTGTGTGGTCCATGGCAGACCACTCTTGGCAGACACAGAAGGTTGGGTTCGCCTGCAGTTCCATGCAGGTCAGACCTGGGTGCCTAACACTCCCAGGAGGATGATCTCTCTCTTCATGTTACCTGCCTGCACTTTCCCATCCCCAGACCTAGAAGATAATATGTTATGTCCTGAATGTGCTAAGAGGTAATCCTTAAGTATCTTTCTAAATATGACACACAGAACAATAGATGTCTAGATGGGTTTCTGAAAAATTTAGTAGGAGAAGGCAGAGGGCAAACATGCTGTTTTCTTAATTTGCCATATAGATCAGGCAAAAATAGGAAGCAAAAATAATTTAGCAGGGGCTTCCCTGGTGGCGCAGTGGTTAGGAATCCACCTGCCAATGCAGGGGACACGGGTTCGAGCCCTGGTCCGGGAAGATCCCACATGCCGCGGAGCAACTAAGCCCGTGCGCCACAACTACTGAGCCTGTGCTCTGGAGCCCGTGAGCCACAACTACTGAAGCCTGTGAGCCTATAGCCCGTGCTCCGCAACAAGAGAAGCCACTGCAATGAGAAGCCATGCACGGTGAGCCCCTGCTCGTCACAACTAGAGAAAAGCCCACACGCGGCAACGGAAACCCAATGCAGCCAAAAATAAAAATAAATAAAATAAATTAAAAAAAAATTTAGCCGTGGATTAGAACTCAGATAAATGTGGCTTCTTCTTAGCAACCTTAACAAGGTAGTTGACAAGTTAAGACCTTAACTGCCTCAATTTTAGAGAGATCTGTTTTAAGAAAGAAAAAATTAGGTTCTCACCGTATGTCAGATACTTAGCTGGGGATACAAAAATTAGTAAGACAAAACCCATGTAGCATGCTGAGATGAAAATGAGTAAGAGATGCTATGAAACTATCTGGAAAGGACCTATATTGCAGTGACTTAGGGAAACTTCAGAAGGGATTACATGTACTGAGGAAGAGTTTACCAGTTAGAAAGTAAAAACTTGGGCATTTTGGTAGTCAAAACAGCCCCTACCAATACATGGAAGAATATGACCTACTTACATTGCAAATAGGCCAATATGATTGAAGCTTATATTGACAAATAAGTCTGAGAAGGGAAGGAGCAGACTATTGAAGGTTTTATATCTATATTAAAGGTCTCATATTATCCTGTGGGTCATAGTTTCTCAGTCACTTTTGGGACATAGATTTCTTTGAGAAAATAATGATAACAACATCTTCTCCACTCAAGAAAATACACATTGTGCATACACATAAGCAATGCTTTAGGTTCTATATAGACGTGGAACTCATGAGCACAAAATTCAGCTTTTGGTGATAGAATTGGATGGAGGTGATGCAAGATGGGTGTGAAGGGAAATTAGATTTTTATTTTTTTATAGTTATATATTTTTAAAATATTTACTTATTTGGCTGCATCAAGTCTTAGCTGCAGCACACAGGCTCTTCACTGTGGCATGCAGGATCTTTCATTGCGGTGTGCGGGCTCTTTGTTGAGGCTCGTGGGCTTCTTTCTAGCTGTGGAGTGTGGGCTTAGTAGTTGTAGCACATGCAGACTCAGTAGTTGTGGCACGCGGGCTCTAGAGCATGTGGGCTTTGTTGCCCCATGGCATGTGGGATCTTAGTTCCCAGACCAGGGATCGATCCTGCATCCCCTACATTGGAAGGCAGATTCTTAACCACTGGACCACCAGGGAAGTCCTGAGGTTTTTTCTTTTTTAAGAAAGTAGATTGAAATCTTGTGACAGAGACTAGATTGGAGCGTCAGAGATTACTATAATAATTTTGGAAAGATGTAATTTATGACCTTGGTAAAGAATTTGAAGCGGAATGGGACAAATGTAAGAGTTGCAGGAGTATAGAGAACAGAATGCCATCTTATTAGAGGAAAGGCAGAAGTTCAGTTCAAGGGCAAAGAATGATACATGGGACATGCTTCACATGGGTCTAGTGTTCAGAGAAGTATGGGTTAGAGAGAAACATCTTTTGGGAGTCATTAACATGCAAACTGAACATAAGAATATGTAAGAATTAGAAGGGACTGCAGAAGAACCTTAAAAGAGAATCAGCTTATCGATGGCAGGTGAGCAATGAAGACTGAAAAAGTGCAGTTAGAGGTTGGGAGATAAATGAGAAAAAAAGCAACGGGTCGAGAGTTTCAGAAGGAAATATTTGGTAGTGAGATGGCCATGTAAGATTATGGTTAATGCAGTGTTGCTGGGAGTGTGAATTTGGTACACCATTGGCGGTCTTTTTGAGAGTATGTTGAGAGGGTCAGGTGATAGTTGGAGCAGAGCATGTGAAAAACTAGGAACAGGTCATATTGATGATCTCTACTACCTGAGCTAGAGGAGATAGCAGTTAGTTGAGGCAGTAATATCAAAGGAGCTTGTTTGTGTCTTCCCTTCCTTCCTTCCTTCCTTCCCTCCTCTGTTTCTTTTTAATTTTTAATGGGAATACCAAGAGTAGTGTGAACAGACAGAGGATGTGGGGAGAAGCTGTGAGGAGGAAAGGGAGAGTATGAAGATAAAGGAAGTAGAACCAATTGTAGTTTAGAGAATAGGAGCCCTGATATTAAGTGGACAATGTTGTTCCTTTGCTTATTACATAAAATCTTTTTACCCACCATCCTAGGGTTGTGGGGCAAACTACTCACAAACTCCAGAAGGGTATTCCTCATTTTACTGGTCATTTTCAAGGGGCTGGTATGTAATGGTCTATCTTATTCTAACCATTTTCCAAAATTTTTTTCTGACTTGCTTTATAGGAATAAGAAAATTATGAAAAGATTAATTGCAATGGGGAAGAAGAAGAAACCTGGTTTGGACATACCAACATCATTGCTTTTAGATGGGCCATGTCTTAATACAAAATAAATGGTTAGCGGAGGGGAAGGGGTGGGGTGTGGATAAAATGTGTGAAGGGGGGTAATTGTATGGTAATGATGGTAACTAGACTTATATCAGTTTTGTAGTGTACACAAATATCGAATTACTATGTTGTACACCTGTAACATAACGTTATATACCAATTTTACCTCAATATAAAAAAATGTTTGTTAGAATACACCAGTGAAGCCATCTAGTCCTGGACTTTTGTTGTTGGGAAGTCTTTGATTATGATTCAAACTCCTTACTAGTAATCATGAAAAAAAAAAAAGAGATAAATGATGGAGAGCTCACAGTTAAAGTGACTTGCATCCCAATGATTGCTATGCTCTGTCCTCGCCATCCTCAATGTTGCCTGATGCTTTAAGTACAGATGAGAATGTCTGGATTCTGTACTGAGGTTTACCAAAAAATGACTGTTACTGCTGCTTCAAGTACTAGCTATATAGAATGTAATTTGGTTTTATTTTAGTTAATAGATTTTTGTTTTTTTTAGCAGTCTTAAGCTTTCAGAAAAATTGAGCAGAAAGTACAGAATTCTCAAATACCACCCCTCCTCCCCACCCCATTTCCTCTACTATCAACATCCTACCCCCGAGAGGCACAGTTGTTGAACCTACATTGACCCATCATTGTCACCAAAAGCCCATAGTTTATATTAGGGTTCATTCTTTGTGTTGTACACTCTATGGGTTTTGACCAATGTATAATGACATACTCATCATTTTAGTGTCATACAAAATAGTTTCACTGTGCTATAAAAATGTTCTGTGCTCCACCTATTGAATACTTTCTCCCCCCAGCTCCAGACCACTGATCTTCCTGTCGGCATAGCTCTGCCTCTTTACAGAGTGTCATACATTTGGAATCATACAGTAGCCTTTTCAGATTGACTTCTTTCACAACAGGAAATGTATTTAAAATTCTTTCATGTTTTTTCATGGCTGGATTGCCCACTTTTTAATGCTGAATACTCCATTGCTTGGGTGTACCATAATTTATCCATTCACATATTGAAGGCCACCTTGGTTGCTTCCAAGTTTTGGCAATTATGAATAAAGCTTCTATAAACATTTGTGTGCAGGTTTTTGAGGTTTTCAACTCATTTGGATAAATATCAAGGAACAGGATTTTTGAATCATAAGAGTATGTTTAGTTTTGTAATAAATTGCCAAACTATCTTCCAAAATGGCCGTACCCTTTTACATTCCCACCAGCAATGAATGAGAGTTCCTTCTGCTCCACATCCTCCCTAGCATTTGGGGTTGTCAGGGCTTTGGATTTTGGCCATTCTATCTTATTTTTTTAATAAATTTATTTATTTTATTTATTTATTTTTGGCTGCGTTGGGTCTTCGTTGCTGCACGCAGGCTTTCTTTAGTTGCAGCAAGCAGGGGCTACTCTTTGTTGCAGTGTGCGGGCTTCTCATTGCGGTGGCTTCTTTTTGTTAATTTTTCTGGATTAATTAGTATATTTAGAAAATCGATGTTCAACATGATTGATATAGATGGATTAAGATCTGTATTTGTTTTCATCACCCTCTTTTTGAATTTTTTTGTCTTCCCCTCTTTTCCTTCTCATTTTAGTTGAACGTTTTATATGACTCCATTTTTTTCCCCTCTCCTGTATATCAATTACACTTTCACTACTGTTTTTTCTTTGTGTGTGCTTGCCCTTGAGTTTGCTATGGTTACTAGTAATCAAGTTCTTTTTCTTTTCTTTTTTAAATATAAGTCTTTTTTAAAAAATGAATTTATTTATTATTTATTTTTGGCTACGTAGGGTCTTTGTTGCTGTGTGTGGGCTTTCTCTAGTTGCGGTGAGCAGGGGCTACTCTTTGTTGCAGTGCGCGGGCTTCTCATTGCGGTAGCTTCTCTTGCTGCAGAGTATAGGCTCTAGGCGCGTGGGCTTCAGTAGTTGTGGCACACAGGCTCAGTAGTTGTAGCTTGCGGGCTCTAGAGTGCAGGCTCAGTAGTTGTGGCACAGGGGCTTAGTTGATCCGTGGCATGTGGGATCTTCCTGGACCAGGGCTCAAACCCGTGTCCCCTGCATTGGCAGGCAGATTCTTAACCACTGTGCCACCAGGGAAGTCCCTAGACTCTTTTTCAAATAACAATATAGCAATTCATGAGTATTGCAAGTGCCTTGTAATATAGTATTTCCAACTCCTACTTCTCCCTTATAACATTGCTGTCATTCACTTTATTTATCCATCTATTTATTTTGAACAAACATATGTTAGATCAACTAGGAATAAGAAAAATAAAAGATTTTATCTCCTTTTACTTCTTTTCTAGAACTCTTCTTTAGAGCTGAGTTTCTGACCTATATCATATTCTTTCTGAAGATTTTTTTTTAAAGAATCCAGGTTTATGAAGCCAGACATTAATTTGCAAGAGATTTGTAAAACAATGTTACTCTTCTGACTAAATTTCTTTATGAAAATATATTATTTTTCATAAAGATATTTATGTTAACATGTAATGGGTTTATTATTTTTAGTGAAAAAATATTTTTAAAAGTTACTCAGTTTTAATGTCTAATCTGGCAAATATTGATAGACAAACAAAATCTCAATAATTCTCAATAATTTTTAAGAGTGTGAAGGAGTTCCAAGACCAAAACAGTTGAGAATAGTTGATCTAGTCCAACCCTCTCTCTCTTGCTCCCCCAATTTTTAGAGGCTTGGAGTGGAAAGGGGCCCTTCCCAGGAAGATTGTGGCTCTGGTCCTGACACTCCATATTTGGTGAAAGCCTTTGAAAAAGATAACTCCTCTCCGGTGTATTCACTCTCTCTTCATTGGGTCCTTATCTGGATTTAAATGTCTTTGAACTTTTTTAAAAAAGGCCTTTCTCTATACATATACCTCCTTCCACCTAACAATTGCTAGGTCGTTGTAACAAACTTCTTGAAGAAATTGTTTACACTCATATCCCTACTTTCTCATCTTTCACTCACTCATTCAATATATATTTATTGAGAGCTATGTACCATATAGAGTTTTAAGTGCTCATAACTCAACAATGAATCAAACAAAATCCTTGTTCTTTTAAATCTTACATTCTAGTGAGGGTAGACATGTCCAGAAAAATTGTCCAGAACTTGTAAATGGGCAGAAGAGGATTACTGGGTCATCTTTCATTGTAGTGCTGGGGTATACCTTTGATTGCCTTTATATTGACTAAGCTATCATACAACTTTGTAGGTAGAGGCTAACTTGTAGAAAACTGATAGCAATGCAAATAATTCTTGTCTGAGAACAATGCAAATACTTCCTATTCCTAGTAATGCAAATGGATTTTGTCTAGTAGAGATGGAATCCATTTCCATCTGGTTGAAGAAATAACTCCCAGAATTACAGTTTTTTGCTTCATAGGATATTAGTATTTTTGCAACTATTAGCAAATTCATTTCAGTATTCCTTTGGCTGATAATCTAAATCTCTGAAATTCAAATTCTCATTTGAACAAGTCTTACCTACCATCTTACTGGTTCCTTCATTATTTAAGATAATAATGGATGAGTAGTTTATTATGATGAATAAAATCTTTGTCATGTGTTCATTTTATATTTTTATAAGAGATATGTTTTCAACCTTTTGAAAATTATTTAGCAGACTAAAAGAAAATAAAATACATATCAGGTGGTAATAAGTCAAAAGTATAAAACAGGGCAAAAGGACAGCTATTAACTGGTGGTGTAGTATGGTACTGTTTATTTATTTATTTATTTATTTTGTGGCACGCGGGCCTCTCACTGTTGGGGCCTCTCCCGTTGCGGAGCACAGGCTCCGGACACGCAAGCTCAGCGGCCATGGCTTACGGGCCCAGCCGCTCCGCGGCATGTGGGATCTTCCCGGATTGGGGCACGAACCCATGTCCCCTGCATCGTCAGGTGGACTCTCAACCACTGCGCCACCAGGGAAGCCTATGGTACTGTTTTAGATAGGGCCAATCAGTCAAAGTCCTGCACTACTCTCTCTTAACTGTAAGTGGAATCCATTCTCTCCTCTCCATCTTCACTGCCACCACACTAATCCAGACCATTACTTTCTCTCATCTGATCTCCTCGCCTTACTCCTACCTACTCCGATCATAGACTATCAGATGATCATTTTTATAAACAATTATCTGATCATGTCCCTCTTTTCCACTGGCTCCCTATGTGGAGTCAAGTTTTGTGGGGTCTAAACCTTACACAATTCGGCAGGCCCTCGAGAAAAATAATGCAAAAATTAGGTACCGAGCCTTGAAAGGGGTAGTGCAAATGACAGGTTCTGAAACTTAAGCTTCATTAGCTTCACTATAAATCTGCCTCTGCCTACAAGTCTAGCCTCCTTTTTCTCTACCTCAAGACCTTTCTCCGTACAATTTCTGCCCAGAAGGCTCTTCCTGTCCCCTTTTGCCTAGATAACTCTTGAAGTACTCAGCTCCCGATCCTCCCTGAAACCCCAACCGGATTAGGGACCTTTACAGCCTCTCCCAAGTCCAAGCATCCCAGCAGAGCCAGCTTTCTGTGCAAATGATCCTTCAAAAGATCCCTGGCTGGGCGGGGTTTGCACCTGAGATGTGTCTGTGGGCGGAGCCCCAGGCGAGAATGAGCCGTGGTCCTCCCCTCTTTACGTCCGGAGTGGGGCGCATCACCTCTCCGGAACCTGCACGGCTCCCGTTGCGGTTCCGGTCGGAATTACTGGGCGGCGCACGCCGACTTGGCTGCGCAGGTAGTGAGAGTGCTCGGGTCTTGCGGAAGCGTATGGACTTCGCGACGGTCCCGCGGTGACAAAAGAAGTGGGTAAGATCCGGTGACAGCAGCCTTTTGCCGCCGCCCCTCGGGAAACTTCTCCAGCCCTTCCAATCACTTTCCTCACCCTCCTCTGAAAATTTTCTAACATTTCTTGCGAGACACATCTACTGGTGACCAATGCCCTCAGTTTTTGTCTGAGAAATTATTTCTTCACTTTTGAAGGAAAATTTTGCCAAACATAAAATTCTAAGTTTTTTTTTTTTCCTTTAGGTACTTTAAATATCGCTTCACTCTTTTCTTGCTTGCATGTTTCCCGACGAGAAGCCATAAATTTACCCTTTCTCCTTCAGACCTTCATTAGAAAAACATTAAAGCACACTGAAGGGACTTTCCTGGTGGTGCGGTGGTTAAGAATCTGCCTGCCAAAGCAGGGGACACGGGTTTGAGCCCTGGTCCGGGAAGATCCCACGTGCTGTGGAGCAACTAAGCCTGTGCACCACAACTACT
The DNA here is from genome assembly GCF_963455315.2 of Globicephala melas. NCBI lineage: Eukaryota > Metazoa > Chordata > Mammalia > Artiodactyla > Delphinidae > Globicephala > Globicephala melas. The sequence continues at coordinate 55,933,495 of NC_083317.1, read as the reverse complement.
GAGCCTTCGCTCTAGAGCCCATTCTCTGAAACAAAGAGAAGCTACCACAATGAGAATCCCGCGCACCACAACGAAGGGTAGCCCCTCCGCAACTAGAGAAAGCCCGCGCAGCAACAAAGGCTCAACACAGCCAAAAATAAATAAATAAATTTATAAAAAACAAAACAGGGCTTCCCTGGTGGCGCAGTGGTTGAGAGTCCGCCTGCCGATGCAGGGGACACGGGTTCGTGACCCGGTCTAGTAAGATCCCACATGCCGCGGAGCGGCTGGGCCCGTGAGCCATGGCCGCTGAGCCTGCGCGTCCGGAGCCTGTGCTCCGCGATGGGAGAGGCCACAACAGTGAGAGGCCCGCGTACCGCAAAACAAACAAACAAACAAAAAACAAAACACACTGAAGAACTGAAAAAAGCAATACAATGAATACTTATATTCCCTCTACCTAAATTTAGTGTGTTATATTTTTCTAAAGTTGATATATATTACAGTATATATAATATTTTTACTAAATTATTTAAAAGTTGTAGAGATCAAAACCAGAGTTTTTCAAAATTTCACATTTGTTCAAAATGTTTCTAAACAAAATCCAGTCAATGTTTACACATTATATTTGGTTATTAAAACTTTTTCAGGATCAATTCCCCCATTACTTTCTTCATTACTTTTTTTTTTGGCCCTGCCTTGTGGCTTGTGGGATCTTAGTTCCCCTATCAGGGATTGAAACTGTGCCCTGGGCAGTGAAAGAAGGGAAACCTAACCACTGGACCACCAGGGAATTCCCAGTTACAATTTTTTTTTGAAGAGTCTAAACCAGTTGTTTTGCAGAAGGTCCTACTTTTTTTTAAAAAAATTATTTATTTATTTTTGGCTGTGTTCGGTCTTCGTTGCTGCACACAGGCTTTCTCTAGTTGTGGGGAGCAGGGACTACTCTTCGTTGTAGTGCGAGGGCTTCTCATTGTGGTGGCTTCTCGTTGCAGAGCATGGGCTCTAGGGTGCTTGGGCTTCAGTAGTTGTGGTGCACGGGCTCAGTAGTTGTGGCTCACGGGCTCTAGAGCACAGGCTCAGTAGTTGTGGTACATGGGCTTAGTTGCTCCATGGCATGTGGGATCTTCCCGGACCAGGGCTTGAACCCATGTCCCCTGCACTGGCAGGTGGATTCTTAACCACTGTGCCACCAGGGAAGCCCCCTCCTTTTTTTTTTTAAAGTATAGTTGATTTATAGTATTTCAGGTATACAGCAAAGTGATTCAGTTATAGGTATACATATACATACATATACTTTTTCAGATTCTTTTCCCCTGTACATTTTTACAAGATATTAAATATAGTTCCCTGTGCTATACAGTAGGTCCTTGTTGTTTATGTATTTTATATATAGTAGTGTGTAATTGTTAATCCCAAATTCCCAATTTATCCCTCCCCCCCTTCCCCTTTGGCAACGATAAGTTTGTTTTCTTTTTTTTTGTTTGTTTGTTTTTGACTATTACAAAAGTTTATTTAGCAAAAGAGTTCAGTAAGAAAATGTACATGACTCAGAATTTATCATAATAAAATGTGGAGAGGGGACACATAGAAGCAGTTAATTTCTCTGGTGAACACAGCCATTGTTTATACTTGTTCCAAGGCTTCTAACATGATGATACTATTTCCTCATATTACCACCATTCCAGTATTGTTCTGTTGCTCACTAGTTGCCATCTCCACACATTCATCTATCACAAGATTCATAAAGGGATTGAATCCCTACAGTATTCCTTGGACATGTCTGCCACCATTTAATTTTTATGATAACTTCTTGTCCATAAATTTCTTCAACTCGGGAGGGTGAGCTTTGCTTATGATGTCTACTCAGCAAGCTCAAATATGCCTCCAAACAGAATTTGAGTCATCCCTCATGCTCCAGCAGTAGCCATGTTTGTTTTCTATGTCTGTGAGTCTATTTCTGTTTCGTAAATAAGTTCATTTGTGTCATTTTTTTAGATGCCACATATAAGTGATATGATATTTGTCTTTGTCTAATATACTTCATTTAGTATGATAATCTCTAGGTCCATCCATGTTCCTGCAAATAGCATTATTTCTTTCTTTTTTATGGTTGAGTAGTATTCCAGTGTGTGTGTGTGTGTGTGTGTGTGTGTGTGTGTGTGTGTATTATATATATATAATATATATGCCACATTTTCTTTATCTGTTACTCTGTCGGTGGACATTTAGGTTGCTTCCACATCTTGGCTATTGTAAATAGTGCTGCTATGAACACTGGGGTGTGTGTATCTTTTCCAACTAGAGTTTTTGTCTTTTCTGGATATATGCCCAGGAGTAGGTTTGTTGGATCACATGGCAACTCTATTTTTAGTTTTGTAAGGAACCTCCATACTGTTCTCCATAGTGGTTGTAGCCATTTACATTCCCAGCAACAGTGTAGGAGGGTTCCCTTTTCTCCATACCCTCTCCAGCATTTATTATTTGTAAACTTTTTTTTTTTCCATGCCATGCAGCTTGTGGGATCTTAGTTCCCTGAGTAGGGATTGAACCCTCGCCCCGGTAATGAAATCGCTGAGTCCTAACCACTGGATCACCAGGGAATTCCATATTTGTATACTTTTTGCTGATGGTCATTCTGACCAGTGTAAGTTGGTACCTCATTGTAGTTTTAATTTGTATCTCTCTAATAATTAGTGATGTTGAGCATCTTTTCATGTGCCTTTTGGCCATCTGTGTGTCTTCTTTGGAGAAGTGTCTGCTTAGGTCTTCTGCTCATTTTTTTGATTGGGTTGTTTGTTTTTCTGATATTGAGGTGTATGAACTGTTTGTATATTTTGGAAATTAATCTCTTGCCAGTCCTATCATTTGCAAATATTTTCTCCCATCCTGTAGCTTGTCCTTTAGTTTTGTTTATGGTTTCCTTTGTTGTGCAAAAGCTTTTAAGTTTAATTAGGTTCCCCCCCTCTTTTTTTTGCTTTTGTTTCCATTACTCTAAGAGATGGATCCAATGAAATGTTGCTGTGATTTATGTCAAAGAGTGTTCTACCTATGTTTTCTTCTAAGAGTTTTATAGTATCTGTTCTTACATTTAGGTCTTTAATCCATTTTGAGTTTATTTTTCTATATGGTGTTAGAAGATGTTTTAATTTTATTTGTTTACATGTAGCTGTCCAGCTTTTCCAGCACCACTTGTTCAGGAGGCTGTCTTTTCTCCATTGTATATTTTTGCCTCATTTGTCATAGATTAATTGACCATAAGTGTGTGGGTTTATTTCTGGGCTTCCTATCCTGTTTCATTGATCTATGTGTCTGCTTTTGTGCCAGTACCATACTGTTTTGATTACTATAGCATTGTAGTGTAGTCTGAAGTCAGGGATTCCTCCAGCTATGTTCTTCTTTCTCAGGTTGTTTTGTCTGTTCAGGGCCTTTTGTGTTTCCATACAAATTTCAAAATTTTTTGTTCTAGTTCTATGAAAAATGCCATTGGTAATTTGATAGGGAATGCATTGAATCTGTAGATTGCTTTGGGTAGTATGATCATTTTAATGATATTGATTCTTTCAATACAAGAACATGGTATATCTTTCCATCTGTTTGTGTTGTCTTCAATTTCTTTCATCAGTGTCTTATAGTTTTTGGGGTACAGGTCTTTTACCTCCTTAGATATGTTTATTCCTAGGTATTTTTATTCTTTTTGATGTGATAGTAAGTGGGATTGTTTCCTTAATTTCTCTTTCTGATAGTTCATTGTTAGTGTATAGAAATGCAATAGATTTCTGTATATTAATTTTGTATCCTGCAACTTTACTGAATTCATTGCTGAGCTCTAGTAGTTTTCTGGTAGTGTCTTTAGGATTTTCTATGTATAGCATCATGTCATCTGCAAAGAGTGACAGTTTTACTTCTTCTTTTCCAGTTCGAATTTCTTTTATTTCTTTTTCTTCTCTGATTGCCATGGTGAGGACTTCCAAAACTATGTTGAATAAAAGTGGTGAGAGGGCTTCCCTGGTGGCACAGTGGTTGAGAGTCCGCCTGCCAATGCAGGGGACATGGGTTCGTGCCCCGGTCCGGGAGGATCCCACATGCCGCGGAGCGGCTGGGCCCGTGTCCGGAGCCTGTGCTCTGCAACGGGAGAGGCCACAACGGTGAGAGGCCTGCGTACAGCAAAAAAAAAAAAAAAAAAAAAGTGGTGAGAGTGGACATTCTTGTCTTGTTCCTCATCTTAGAGGAAATGCTTTCAGGTTTTCACTGTTGAGTATGATGTTAGCTGTGGGTTTGTCATATTTGGCCTTTATTATATTGAGGTATTTTCCCACTATGGGTCCTACATTCTGAGTGAGAAGATATTACTCCCTTTACCTTACTCTTTTTTTTTTCTATTATAAAATGATTACATGCTCATTATATTCAAAAAAGAAATGTAGAAAGTAAAAACTGTATATCTGAACTTCCAAGAGACAATAAGTAATCATATATTAATGGAAGGGTCAGTTCATCAAGAAGATATAACAATTATATCTGTACCAAACACGAGCCCAGGAACGTATGACTCAAACAGAATTGAAAGAGTAAATAGACAGCTCCACAATATTTGGAAATTTCAATACCCCACTTTCCATAATATATAGATAACAGAAGTTCAGTAAGGAAATAGGAAACTTAAATAATACTATAAACCAGTTAGACCTAACAGATATCTGTAGAATACCCCAAAACAACAGAATACACATTCTTCTCTAGTATACCTGAAACATTTTCCAGGATAGACAATATATTAGGCCACAAAACAAGTCTCAGTAAGTTTTAAAAAATTGAAATCATGCAGCGTATTTTTTCTGACCAAAATGGAATGAAGAAATCAATAGAATCAATAATAGAAGGAAATGGAGCAGATACAAATGAAATCAATAATATAAGAAGAAATAACAGAAGGAAAGCTAGAAAACTCACATCTATGTGGAAATTAAACAATACAATTTAAAATAACCAATGGAGGGACTTCCCTGGTGGTCCAGTGGTAAAGCGTCTGCCTTACAATGCAGGGGATGCAGGTTCGATCCCTGGTCAGGGAACTAAGATCCCACAAGCCACAGGGAAACTAAGCCCACGTGCCACAACTACTGAGCTCATGTGCCTCAACTAGAGAGCCTGCATGGCACAAACTACAGAGCCCACACGCTCTGGAACCCATGTACCACAGCTACAGAGCCCACATGCCCTGGAGCCTCCACTCCACAGATAGAGAGAGAAAACCCGCACACCACAGCTAGAGAGACACCCGCGCACCGCAATGAGAGAGAAGCCTGTGTGCCTCAATTAAAGATCCCGCAAACCTCAACAAAGATCCTGCATGCCACAACTAAGACCCGATGCAGCCAATAAATAAATAAATAATAAATAAATCTTAAAAAAAAAAATAACCAGTGGATCAAAGAATAAATCACAAGGGAAATTAGAAAATACTTAGAGATTAATGAGAATGAAAATGCAACATACGAAAACTCATGGATGTAGTGAAAGCAGTGCTCATGGGTAAATTTTTACAGTAAGTGTCTACATTTAAAAAGAAGAAAGATCTCAAATCAATAACCTAGCTGTATACCTTAACAAACCAGAAAAAGAACTAAACCTAAAGTTAGGAGATGGAGGAAATAATAAGGATTAGAACAGATATAAATGAAGTCAATAATAGAAAAACAATGGAATTAATGAAACCAGAAGTTCTTTGAAAATATCAAGAATATTGAGAAACCTTTAGCTAGATTAAAAAACAAAACAAAACAAACTCAAATACTAAAATTGGAAATGAAAGGCAGACATTGTCAATTTTACATAAATAAAAAGGATAATTAAGAAAATATTGTGAATAACTGTATACCAAGAAATCGTATAAGTTGGATGAAATGGAAAAATTCATAGAAACCCATAAACTACCAAAACCGACTCAAGAAAAACAGAATAAATCAATAACAAGGAGACTGAATCAGTAATCAAAACCTCCCAACAAAGAAAAGCTCAGGACCAGATGGCTTCACTGCTGAATTCTATCCAACATTTAAAGAAGAATTAATACCAGTCTTTCTCAAACTCTTTCTAACTTGTTCTAGGAGGCAAGCATTACCCTCATACCAGAACCAAAGACACTATAAGAAAATGATAGACCAATGTACCTTGTGAATATAGATACAAAATTCTGAACAAAAATACTAAAAAGAAGCTGAATTCAATGACATATTAAAAGAATTATACACTATTACCAAGTGGGATTTATCCCTGTGACACAAGGGTGGTTCAACATGAAAATCAGTGTAATATACCCATTAATAGAAAGAAGGAAGAAACCACATAATTGTTTCAGAAGAAACATTTAAGAAAATCTAGCACCATTTCATGATGAAAACATTGAATAATCGAGGAGTAGAAGGGAACTTCCTCAACATGATAAAGGTCATATATGTAAAGCCCACAACTAACATCGTTCTCAGTGGTGAAAAGCTGAAAGTTTTTCCCCTAAAGTCAGGAACAAGAATACACATTTTTACCACTTCTTTTCAACATGGTACTAGAGGTTCTAGCCGGAGAGGTTAGGCAAGAAAAAAAGAAAAACATAATCTTACTTCAAAAGGCAGAAATAAAGTTATGTCTATACACACATGACATGATGTTACATATAGAAAACTCTAAATCATCCATCAAAAAACTATTAGAGCTAATTATAGGATTTCCCTGGTGGTCCAGTGGTTAAGACTCCACACTTCCACGGTAGGGGCACGGGTTCGATCCCTGGTTGGGGAACTAAGATCCCACAGGCTGTGTGGTGCGGCCAAAAAAACCGAAACCAAACCCCCCCCACAAAACTATTAGAGCTAATTATATTTGCAGAATATAAAAATCAACACAAAAATCAGTTGTATTTCTTTATACTAGCAGTGATGATCTGAAAAGGAAATTAAGAAAATGATTCCATTTACAATAGCATCAAAAATAGCATAAAATACTAAAGAATAACCTTAACTAAGAAGGTACAAGACTTGTACACAGAAAACTATAAAACATTGCTGAAAGAAATTACTTTTCCCCCTTAGTTAATTAGTGTGGTAAAATAAAACTGATCAGTTTCAAATGTAGAAACACACTTGTGTTTTTTATACTGCTAACTTATCATGATTCATTTTATGATTATATTTTATATGTTTTATTTGAAAAATTTTGCACCGAAGAAAAGTTGAAAGAATAGAAATAATTTGCCATTTGTTAACATTTTGGCCATATTTGATAAACCTCTTTTTCTATTTGTTGTTGATTGGTTACCCTGCTAGATAAGCAGACACAAGAGTAAGCAGACACATTCTTGGTCCCTAAATACCTCAGCATGCATCTTCTAAGAATAAGGACATTCTTCTATGTAATCACAATATCATTATAAAACCTAAGAAATATACAGCCATTCCATAATAGCATTTAATGTCTAGTTCATATTCAAATATGCTTAATTGTCCCCAAAATATGTTTTGTAGTTTTCTTTGAAAAATCCAGAATTCAATAAAGTCTTAGGCACTCTATTTGATTGTAATATCTTTTTAGTTCCTTTTAACGAAAAAAGATTTTTTTTTAATATTGACCTTTTGAAGAGAAAAGGTCAGTTTTCTTGTACAATATACCACATTCTAGTTGTTTGTCTCCTTATAGTGTTCTTTGATTAATTTTCTATATTTCCTGTAAATTAGAAATTAAGACTGGAAGCTTGATTAGATTCAGATAAAACGTTTTTGGCAAGAATACTTCATGCATGAGATTGAGGAGTTTATATTCCATTGTGTGAGAAGATACACAATTCAGGTTGTCTCATCATTACATTAAAAATGTTATCACTTTATTAAAGTGATGACCACCAGATTTCTCCAAGGTCTAGATGCAGATTTCACTTTGGAATTTGTAACTACTCTTTAAGATGATACTTTGACATTGTGTGACTATCTCGTGTCTTCCCAACAAATCTTCACCTAATGAATTTTAGCAACCAGTGGTCATCCATGTCTGAATCTATTATTACACTGAAGGTTGCAAAATCTTATCAGTCTTTATTCAATTTTTAGCTGACATTCTACTGTAAAGAAGAACTTTCCTTTTCCTCTTTCCTTTTTGAGTACCATTATGGCCTCATGGATTAAAAATGTTTAAAAAATTTATTTATTTTTCAATTAAAAAGTGTTTTCATATTTAACTTTTGATTATGTGCTGTAACCAATTAATATTATCATAATGTGTTAAAAAACACTTGGATTCGATTAGCTCATATTTTATTTAAACTTGTTGCATTACATGAGTGATTAGCTTGATCATATTTTTTACATACCAACCTACCTGGCTTTATAATATAGATTATACTGGTTTCATTAACAGAGTTTGGAAATGTTATCTCCTTTCTGTTTTTTGGAAGAAGTTGTATAATCACGGAATTATTTAGTACTTGAAAGCTTGTGGTATTCACATGTAAAAACATCTAGGCAGGATTTGTATTGAGGGAAGTAGGTGATCATTTCAATTTCTTACATCATTATTGGTTTATTCAAGTTTTCTATTTATTTATTTGTTTGTTTGTTTGTTTGCAATACGCGAGCCTTTCACTGCTGTGGCCTCTCCCGTTGCAGAGCACAGGTTCCGGACGCTCAGGCTCAGCGGCCATGGCTCATGGGCCCAGCTGCTCCGTGGCATGTGGGATCTTCCCAGACCGGGGCACGAACCCGTGTCCCCTGCATCGGCAGGCGGACTCTCAACCACTGCGCCACCAGGGAAGCCCCCTATTTATTTTTATGCTAGTTATTTCATCTTATGTTTTTGCAGAACTTTGTTTCTTGCAGGTTTTCAAAGTTATCACCATATTTTTTTGTCTGCTCTGTCAGTAGTTAATGTCTCTTTTAGATTGTATATTTTGTTTATTTGATTTTTCTCTTGTTTTCTTTTTCAGTCTTGGTAGAGATTTATTCATGTTATTAATCTTTCCAAAGACCAGTGCCCTGGTAGGGTTCTTCAGGAAGCAGACTCTGAGACAGAGGTTAGGGTACAGGATATTGGGGAGCACCTTAGGACCAACACCAATAGAAGGAAAGGGAAGAAAGTGGGATTGGGGAGAGGGAGAAATCAGAAAGTGATGCAAGCAGGAATCAAAGGCTTGACTAACCTCTAGGGGCAGTTCTGGAGCTAAAATGTCAGGGTTGGCCCACCTTAAATTAAATGTTTCTGCCTTATACCCTAGCCAAATCAGTCACTGGTTATGGGCTGCACAGGGAAGGTATGACCTTGGGAAAGGGCATTTGTCTACAGCTAAGGTGCTCTTCCAGGGGCTGACAGCTGGAGACTGTCTCCTGACAACACTCTCTTTCACTGAAGGGGAATCTGGGCAACTCACATCCAAGTCCACTATAGCTGATTTCTGGTTTTGATCACTCTCTGACTTGCTGTTTTATTTTCTATTTCCTTAATTTCTGTTATTATCTTTATTTTTTCCTTCCTGTATGGTTCTTTGAATCTATTCAATGGTTCTTTTTGTAGCTTGAGTTGTAATTTTCCTTGAGTTAAGTTATTGGCTCATTTATATTCAGTCCTTCTGTTTTCTGATCAATATTATTATTATTATATTTTTATAACCTGGGCATGCACAAACTCCATTCCTTTGTCTGCTGGGCCAACATCATCTCTTTTACCAGGAATTGAACCTGGCCATGGTAGTGAAAGTGCCAAGTCCTAACCATTGGACTGCCAGGGAATTCCCTGATCAATATTTTTAAAGCTAGAATTTTCCTCATAACAATTGCTTTCTCTATTTCTTTTTTTTTTTAATTAATTAATTATTTATTTTTTACTTATGGCTGTGTTGGGTCTTCGTTTCTGTGTGAGGGCTTTCTCTAGTTGCGGCAAGCGGGGGCCACTCTTCATCGCGGTGCGTGGGCCTCTCACTATCGCGGCCTCTCTTGTTGTGGAGCAAGGCTCCAGACGCGCAGGCTCAGTAACTGTGGCTTACGGGCCCAGTTGGTCTGTGGCATGTGGGATCTTCCCAGACCAGGGCTCGAACCCATGTTCCCTGCACTGGCAGGCAGATTCTCAACCACTGCGCCACCAGGGAAGCCCCTGCTTTCTCTATTTCTGAGGAGTTCTCAGTCATTATTTCTTTTTTTTCAGTCATTATTTCTTCAAAACATTTTCTGCTCTGTATTTTTTCCCTCTTCCAGGTCTCTTATTAAATATTGTTAAATTTCTTCCTTAATAGCTCTTTCTTTCTTTCTTTCATAATTTTATCTTGGGTTTGTGTCCGGAAGATCAGGGTTGGTATGGCATCTGCCAGATGGAAGAACTCTAGAACAAGGAGTTCCTAGATTCTTCCTTCTCTTCTGTCTGCGCAGAGTAAATTTATGCTACCATGAAAGGCAGTAGCTCTGCTCCTCAGCAAGCTAGCAGGATTCCCACCACCTCTAGGATCACCTCAGGATCAAAGTGGGAGAAAAGCCGGCCCAAGTCATGTTACTTTTGTCCCAGCCACAGTCTCCAAACTACTTTGCTCTTCTTTTCCATTAATATTTATATCTAATCCTCCAATGAAACAAATGGCTTCTAGTTATTGCACTCTCTCCAAATGCTTCTATTTCATACCTATGTTTTTAACCTAGCTATCTATAATTTGTCCTCTGCTCTGAGGGGATGAAAGAAGGGTAGAGAAGGGACAGTCTATGGTCCCAAGTAAGCACTTATTTTCATCTTTTACACATTTATTGCTTACAGTTAGAACTCTACAGGTATGAGTGTAATCTGCAATATATTTTGTAGGACTAAGGTGAGGCTAACTTGAACTCAGGCTATTGATGGGTAATGACACAGTTTCCAATCATCAGTCTATTTTAGAGGGAACCCAAACCAGCAGCGAGACTAGACCACAAAGATCAAATGTCACTTGGAAGCCTTCCCAGTAGGGTGCTTTGTTGTGCTCTCAGGACAAAGTAGACTTGGGGCAAAGTGATACGAGGTCTGTCTTCTAAAAGCATCATGAATGAATTGTCTGCTAGTGTAAAAACTTCTTGCCTGGAAACAAGCACAGGATTAAAAAACATATCATCAGTCTTTGTGAAATAACTAAGAAGGAGTCTAATTCAGTAACCCAAAGAAAACCAACTCTGGCTGTATGTTATTTATTTTCTACTATTTCAGTCTGTCATTCTTTCTTTTTTTTTTTTTTTTCTTTTTTCGGTACGTGGGCCTCTCACTGTTGTGGCCTCTCCCGTTGCAGAGCAAGGCTCCGGACGCACAGGCTCAGTGGCCATGGCTCATGGGCCTAGCCGCTCTGCGGCATGTGGAATCTTCCCAGACCAGGGCAAGAACCCGTGTCCCCTGCATCGGCAGGCAGAGTCTCAACCACTGCGCCACCAGGGAAGCCCTGTCATTCTTTCTTCATTAAAAGTTCTATTAGGACTTCCCTGGTGGTGCAGTGGTTAAGAATCCGCCTGCCAATGCAGGGGACACGGGTTCGATCCCTGGTCCAGGAAGATCCCACATGCCGCGGAGCAACTAAGCCCGTGTGCCACAACTAATGAGCCTGCGCTTTACAGCCCGTGAGCCACACTACTGAGCCCTCGTGCCACAACTACTGAAGCCTGCGTGCCTAGAGTCCGTGCTCTGCAACAAGACAAGCCACAGCAATGAGAAGCCCACGCACCACAACAAAGAGTAGCCCCCGCTCGCCGCAACTAGAGAACACCTGTGCACAGCGATGAAGACCAAACGCAGCCAAAAATAAACAAATAAATTTATTTAAAAAAAAAGTTCTATTCATTCTATTTTTTCTTATTTTACTGCACAAAGACCCTATCTTTCTTGACCTCAAAATCAGTGTATATAGCTAGAAACTTCTCTTGATTTGTATTTACAATTTCAGGTTTGCCTCTAGGTACTAGAGAAAGAGGGGTGTACTTTCAGACCATGTAATCTAATATGAAGCAATAGAAGAGATCATTTGAATTAATCTTTGTGACCTAAAAAACAGTATCATAGTGATTAGGACTCCATAGTGAAGATGGTTGCCTGAATGACACAACTCCATCTGAAAAGAACCTTTTTAAGGGCCTGAAAAGCCACTAAAATAAAGTAATTGCAATTAGTCTTATATTTGTTCATTCAGTGTGTGTTAATGATCCTTCAAGGAACCAGATCCTTTTCGTCTCTGATGGGTTAAACTGATTTGAAACACTGACCATGCTGACATTGTGGTTGGGGATATGACAAATGAAAGACAACATTACAGATGGGACACATGAGGGAGAGTACCTGACTCAAGTAGGAAGGCACAGAGTAAATGGGTCTGTTCAAGCTTAATCCTGGAAACCAGGGTAAAAAGAATAAGAATGGCTTATATCTATTAGTGGACTCTATGTGCCGGTGCTGTTAGGAGCTAACTGAACCCTGGTGAAAAAAAATAGTTGTGGTCCCTGCCCTTATATAGCTCAGAGTATGGTAGGGAAGATGGGTATTATACGATGTACGAATGGGACTTCCCTGGTGGCGCAGTGGTTAAGAATCTGCCTGCCAATGCAGGGGACACAGGTTCGAGCCCTGGTCTGGGAAGATTCCCACATGCCACAGAGCAACTAAGCCCGTGTGCCACAATTACTGAGCCTGTGCTCTAGAGCCCACGAGCTACAACTAAAGAAAGCCCGTGCGCAGCAACAAAGATCCAACGCAACCAATAAATAAATAAATAAACCTACAAAGTATGAATGGAAATCCAACTTCTATAAAGAAAGAGAGAAGGGCTAAAAAGAGTCAGTACTAGAAGGGACCTTCTATCATTATGTGGTTTTAAATAAGTCACATCTAGTCCCAAAGAAGAAAAAGGAGTCATTCAGAAAACTGAGACTCAAGGAGGCCAATAATTTGCCTACAGAAATAGAACTAATACTTTTAGAATCCAGAATTCGAATCAAGTTGACCTGACTCCAAAATCATAACTGCTATTTAACGACTCAGTAGTTCCCCAGAGTAAACTTCTCAAGGGCAGGGGCTGTATTTATATCACCCTATCTTAAATCTAACACATAGTTGGCACTTAATGAATTATTATTAAATAAATGCATTTGAAATATTGAGCTTTAATAGGAAAAAGAGTAGAATGTTAAAGGCATTATAACAGTCGTGTTTCAGAAGGAGGGAGAGACTTGCTTTCAAATCTTTGACAAACATACTAGACACTTTGGGTTAGAAAGGAAATAAATAAATGAGAGTATTGGTGAAAGAGGATTAGAAATAAATATTAACATCATTAGGGTTATGTTTGGAGAGAAAGTATTACATAAAATAACAGAAAACTGAGAGAAGATCAAAAAAAATTAAAGATGAGAAATTTTTGTAATGAACTGCTGTTTTTGAATATTGATCTCTTATTGAAATATAGTTGATGTACAATATTATATAAATTACAGGTGTACAATATAGTGATTCACAATTATTAAGGGTTATACTACATTTATAGTTATTATAAATATTTGCTATATTACTTGTGTTGTACAATATATCCTTGTAGCTTATTTATACATAATAATTTGTACCTCTTACTCCCCTGTCCCTATATTGCCCCTCCCCCCTTTCTTCTCCTCACCGATTACTACTAACTTATTCTCTATATTTGTGAGTCTGCTTCTTTTTTTGTTATATTCACTAGTTTGTGGTATTTTTTAGGTTCCACATGTAAGTGATATCGTACAGTATTTGTCTTTCTCTGTCTGATGTATTTCACTTAGCATAATACCCTCCAAATCCATCCGTGTTGCTTCAAATGGCAAAATCCCATGAGTCTTTTTTAATGATAAATTCCTAGAAATGGAATTGCTAAGGAAAAGTAGAGATATTAATAATTGAAAATGTATTGCCAAATTGCCCTCCATAGAGTAGAAATGTATACTTCTACTCATCTCACAATGTATAAAAATGCCTGTTTCTTTACACTCTCACCAACTGAGTGTAAAATCAAATTTTAAACATTGCCAATCTAATAACTGAAAATGGCATATCTGTATAGAATTTTTTCCTTTAAAATAAACTTTACTTTTTTTTACAATTTTAGATCTACAGAAAAAAATTGTGAAGATAAATAGAGTTTCCATATATCCCATGCCCAATTTCCCTTATTATTAATATCTTACATTAGTATGGTACATTTATTACAATTAATGAAGCAGTGTTGATACCTTATTATTAACTAAATTCCATACTTTATTCAGATATCCTTAGTTTTTGCTAAAGTCCTTTTTCTGTTCCTGGATTCCATCCAGGATACCACTTCACATTTAATTGTCATATCTCATACTTCTCTTGGCTCTGACAGTTTTTCAGACTTTCCTTATTTTTGATGATCTTGACAGTTTTGAGGAATACTGGTCAGGTGTTTTGTTTAAAATGTCCCTCTATTTGAATTTGTCTGATTTTTTTTCTCATGACTAGACTGGGGTTCAAGACCCTTTGGGGAGGAAAAGCACAGAGGTAAATTGCTATTCTCATCATATCATATCAAGAGTACATACTATCAACACCATATTACTATTGAGGTTGACCTTGGTCACCTGATTGAACTAATGTTTGTAAGGTCTCTCCACCGTAAGTTTAGGTTTCCCCTGACCCCTTTCTAAACTGTACTCTTTGAGAGAAGTCACTATGTATAGCCCATCCTTAAGGAATGGGGAATTGTGCTCCACCTCCTTGAGGAAGGAGTATCAAAATACATTATTTGGAATTTTCTGCATGGGAGATTATCTGTATAGTTTTAATTTGTTGATTAATATTGAGATTGAGCATTTTTTCATAAATTAAAGAGTCATTTTTATTTCAACTTAAACTATTTGTTCAAATTTGTTGTCCATTTTTTCCAACGGGTTATTTGGGCTTTTTGTTTTGTTTGCCTTTTTGTTTTTATGTAGTTCAGTTTATCAATTTTTTTTTCTGAATGATTTCTGGATTTTGTGTCATACTTAGAAAAATTTTCCTCATTTCTAGATTTTTTATATATGCACACACAAGTAGACAAATTTTTTTGATTTATTCTGGTTACTTTTAGAGTTTCATTTTAAATATTTAAGTCTTTTATCCACTTGGAATTATATATGGTATAAGGTGTGAGCTATGGACTCACCTTTTCCACTAGGAATTGAAATGCTACCTTTATCATATCCTAAATACATCTGTGTATTTGAGTCTATATTTGGGCTTTCTATTTTGTTCTATTGATTTGTATGAATATTCTTAGGTTAGCATTTTTAAATGTAGATTCATAATTAATTTTAATATTGTAGGGGAGGAAAAAATTTTCCCTCTACCTTTCTGAGTTCTTGGCTGAGACTCCAATAATAAAAGATAGATTAAAAAGATAAAAACAAACAAATTTATTAACTTATATACCTTATGTATACATTGGAGCTATCCACAAACAGATGAGCAACTCAAATAAGTGGCTTAGAATTTAGGCTTAAATATCATCTTAATAGGGAAGAGGGAGGGGAGATGTAGGCCTCTGAGGGGAGAGTAAGTGATTTTTAGGAAAGGTGAATGGGCCCTTGGAAGAATAGATGGGAGGTATGATAGTTTATGACAGAGTTAGGTGTCGGCTTCTAGTCTCCTCTCCTGTGATGAGTCAGTCTTCCCTGATTGATGAAATTCCTGGGGAGGGCATTTATGACAATTGAGCTCCTTTCGTCTTTAGGCAGATATTAGGAGTTCAGAGAAAGCCGCTGCCTGCATTTATTGTTTTTCAACAACAATGAAAAAGCTCAAAATAATCAGTATACCAAAGCAGTATATTTTGGGGTGGCATATTCTGCTACCCTTATTTATTTACTTATTTTAATTAATTTTTAAAAAACATTTATTTTTGGCTGCATTGGGTCTTCGTTGTTGCGCGCGGGCTTTCTCTAGTTGCAAAGAGCAGGGGCTACTCTTTGTTGAGGTGCGCAGGCTTCTCATTGCAGTGGCTTCTCTTGTTGTGGAGCACGGGATCTAGGCACGTGGGCTCAGTAGTTGTGGCTCACGGGCTCTAGAGCACAGGCTTGGTAGTTGTGGCGCACGGGCTTTGTTGCTCCACAGCACATGGGATCTTCCCAGACCAGGGCTCGAACCCGTGTCTCCTGCATTGGCAGGCGGATTCTTAACCACTGCGCCACCAGGGAAGCTCTGCTACCTTTATTTTTTAAATATTTTTCTGAGCTATCATTTCGTTTATTTTTATATATAAACTTTAAAATTGTTTAACTCTCAGAAGAAAAAAGTTTCTTAGAGTTTTATTGGAACAACATCAAATTTATAAATTGAAAGAGATTTGACTTTTTAAAATAATTTATTTTATTGAAGTATAGTTGATTTACAATGTTGTGTTAATTTCTGCTGTACAGCAGAGTGATTCAGTTATATATATATATACACACATATTCTTTTTCATATTCTTTTCTATTATGATTTATCACAGGATATTGAATATAGTTCCCTGTGCTATACAGTAGGACCTTGTTGTTTATCCATTCTATATATAATAGTTTGCATCTGTTAATCCCAAACTCTCAATCCATCCCTCCCTATCCCCCAACACCTCCTTGGCAACCACAAGTTTGTTCAAAAGAGATTTGACATTTTCAGGTCTTAGAGTTATACCTTTCCATTTTTTCAAATCTTCATTTATGACTTTCGGTAGTATTCTATTAATTTATTCATATACATTGTTCCCATTTTCAGTGGAGTTTATTTTTCTGTGTTTTATAGGTATGTACGTCAATAAATATGCACACATATACATAATTATTGTTTTTTCTTTCATTATAACTTATAACTATTTATATTTTGAATAAAATCTATTTGAAAATAAATAGTGGTTGGGGCTTCCCTGGTGGCGCAGTGGTTGAGAGTCCGCCTGCCAATGCAGGGGATACGGGTTCGTGCCCCGGTGCGGGAGGATCCTACATGCTGTGGAGCAGCTGGGCCCGTGAGCCATGGCCGCTGAGCCTGCGCGTCCGGAGCCTGTGCTCCGCAACGGGAGAGGCCACAGCGGTGAGAGGCCCGCGTACGGCCAAAAAAAAAAAAAAAAAGTGGTTAATAGATTTGTAATAAAAATTATTTTTTTCATGGAAAATTTGTAGCAACTAAAATTATAAAAATTATAAACATAATTATAAACATAATATATCAAAATTATAATTATAAAAATTATAAACAAAATTATAAACATAATATATCGATTGATAAATATATTGATTAGGATACATGGAGTAAGATAATAAAATAAGTCAGAAAATAAATGATATGAATTTTAAAAAATGGTGATGCGGGTAAACATGAAATATACTGTAACATGTAGTGATTTGTTTTCCTTTTCCAACATTCATTTTGTCACTTCTCAGGCACACTATTATAGCCACCATTTCCACTTGCCCTTAGAATTGAGTGGATGTAGTCTTTGATGTAAATATAGTTTCTCTTCAGGGAATGCTCATAAAATGGCTTTGGATATTCATTGATAGGAATTCATGGGTGTGGCAAGGGAGAATAATATAATAATAATTATTAATAAAAATAGCATTAATAAAATAATAATTTTTATTAGCAGAGCTCATCTTTTTCAATTAAAAAAATTTGGCTGGAAAACAAAGAAGAAAATCCTCAGATCTGCTCCCTTTAATGCACATCCGCCCTAATCCAATATCCAGATTCCTAAAGTTTTGTCATTCCTTATCCCCACCATACCCCCTTGCTGTCACCACCAGGTCCCCCTTCGATGCTTTTCCATTGTTTTTAGCCAATGGGAACTCCCTTAAAAGGTGCTTTTGGGTCTTCCTCTTCCTATATCTTCTGTATCTCACATCCTCTCTAGCCTTCAGCTAATCTGACTTTCTTTTCATTCCTTTATACTTACCAACCTTCTCACCTCCAGTGGCTGAATACTCTTCCTGAACTGAACTTCTGCCTAGTGTTTTTTAACAATGGCTACTATTTATTTCTAATCATATCTTTCTAGTAATCTGCCAGACATGTTCCACAATTGTAGCCTTTTAAAAATTATTATTATTTTTTTATTTACTTATTTTTTATTAAGTAGTTTTTTTTTTTTTTTTCTTTTTCTGGCTGCGTTGGATCTTTGCTGCTGCGCGCGGGCTGCCTCTAGTTGTGGCGAGCAGGGGCTACTCTTGGTTGCTGTGTACGGGCTTCTCATTGCTGTGGCTTCTCTTTGTTGCACAGCACGGGCTCTAGGTGCACGGGCTTCAGTAGTTGTGGCTCGTGGGCTCTAGAGCTCAGGCTCAGTAGTTGTGGCGCACAGGCTTAGTTGCTCCACGGCATGTGGGATCTTCCTGGACCAGGGCTTGAACCCATGTACCGTGAATTGGCAGGCAGATTCTTAACCACTGCACCACCAGGGAAGACCCTGAACTTCTGCCTAGTTAAAAGCTGCTTCTAGTTCAAATCTTAAATCAGTCATTGCTTTCTCAGAGATAGGGCCACAGTCTACCGCTTTTCTTAATTAATTCATTCTTCATATCCTCCTACCTCCTCCAAGAGGGTCAAGAGGGCTGAGATAGATTGTTCTTAATTAGCCATAAGTAGTCAAGAAAGAGTATTTGATTAAATTATTAATCAGTTTAGTAGCTACATAGTTTAGGCATAAAGTAAGTAACCAACATGGTCAGGACTTTAGCAACATTCAGCTTTAGAGAGAAATTCTTCCAGGAAAAGTTTGTTTAGTTACTCTAAACTCGGTACTCTACTAGGATCTAGAATGCACAGATTACCAATTAATTTACAATATTATGTTAATTTCATGCGTACAGCATAGTGATTTCGATATTTTTATACATTACAAAATGACCACAGTCTAGTTACCATTTGTCACCATACAAGGTTATTGCAATATTATTGACTGTATTCCCTATGCTGTACATTATCAAGTGTACTAGTTTTTATGTGCTACTATAATTAATTACTGCAAATTTAGCAGCTTAGAACAAATTATCTTATAGTTCTAGAGTTCAAGAGTCAATCAAGGTGTCAGCAGGGCTGCATTCCTTCCTTCTTGAGGCTCTCAGGGAGTTATCTGTTTCCTAGCCTTTTTAAGCTTTTAGACACTGTCTGCATTTCTCAGCTTATGGCCCCTTTCTCTCATTACTCCAGCCTCTGCTTCCATTGTCATGTCTCCGTTTTTGACTCTGACCCACCTCTTTTTCTCTTATAAGGACCATGTGATTACATTGGGCCCACTAGGATAATCCAGGATAACTTCCCTATCTTAGAATCCTCAACTTAATCACTTTTGCTAAATCCCTTTTGCCATGTAAGGTAACATATTCACTGGTTCCAGGGAATAGGGTATCTTTGGGAGTGCATTATTTGATTTTTCACAGCAAGATAAAACCCTTGTCTTCAAACAGCTCACAGGAGAGCCACAGGTGCTATGAGAATTCACAGAAGGTACCTAACTGTACATTTCCTTTCAGGGTAAGCAAGGATATATCCCAGAGGGGAGGTCCAAACCAAGTAGTATTTTGGATGGAAAGAGAAATGGAAGATATTTTGATACAGGGAACTGTGCACACAAAGCATAAAAAAGTGAGAGAAATGTGATTCATTTTAGTAACTCTAATAAGACTAAAACCTGGTGTATAGTTGTAGTGGAAGAGCCAAGAATATCATAAGTTTTGTTCAGTGGGCCAATTTTTAAATTATCTCTGGGACCTCAGCTTCTGATAATCTCATGAAATGTATAAAACCCTCTTGTCAGAAAAATGCAAATACACACTGTTGTATAAAATTTTCAGCTGCTAAATAACTTATATGCATTCCTGGTTATGACACTAAGCTACTGGTCCTGAAGGTTAGGTGATTACAGGGAAGTGAACTGATTTGACTTGCATCACTGGGAAAGACTAGAAGAGGATAAAAGAAAATCAACTAGGAGGAATCAATTATTGGGTCAGGAATGTAAGAGAGAAATAATTTAGGACTGAAACTAAAGAAATGGTAGCGGGGATAAAAATGTGACAAACTCAGGAGAACTTTGGAAGGTAGAAAGAATCACTGGATTTTTTTTTACATCTTTATTGGTGTATAATTGCTTTACAATGATGTGTTAGTTTCTGCTTTATAACAAAGTGAATCAGTTATACATATACATATGTTCCCATATCTCTTCCCTCTTGCATCTCCCTCCCTCCCACGCTCCCTATCCCACCCCACTAGGTGGTCACAAAGCACCAAGTTGATCTCCCTGTGCTATGCGGCTGCTTCCCACTAGCTATCTGTTTTACATTTGGTAGTGTATATATGTCCATGCCACTCTCTCAACTTGTCACAGCTTACCCTTCCCCCTCCCCATATCCTCAAGTCCATTCTCTAGTAGGTCTGTGTCTTTATTCCTGTCTTACCCCTAGGTTCTTCATGACATTTTTTTTTCTTAGATTCCGTATATATGTGTTAGCATACGGTATTTGTCTTTCTCTTTCTGACTTATTTCACTCTGTATGACAGACTCTAGGTCCATCCACCTCACTACAAATAACTCAATTTCGTTTCTTTTTATGGCTGAGTAATATTCCATTGTATGTGCCACATCTTCTTTATGCATTCATCCGATGATGGACACTTAGGTTGTTTCCAACTCCTGGCTATTGTAAATAGAGCTGCAATGAACATTTTGGTACATGACTCTTTTTGAATTATGGTTTTCTCAGGGTATATGCCCAGTAGTGGGATTGTTGGGTCATATGGTAGTTCTATTTGTAGTTTTTTAAGGAACCTCCATACTGTTCTCCATAGTGGCTGTACCAATTCACATTCCCACCAGCAGTGCAAGAGAGTTCCCTTTTCTCCACACCCTCTCCAGCATTTATTGTTTCTAGATTTTTTGATGATGGCCATTCTGAGTGGTGTGAGATGATATCTCATTGTAGTTTTGATTTGCATTTCTCTAATGATTAAGGATGTTGAGTATTCTTTCATGTGTTTGTTGGCAGTCTGTATATCTTCTTTGGAGAAATGTCTGTTTAGGTCTTCTGCCCATTATTGGATTGTGTTGTTTGTTTTTTTGTTATTGAGCTGCATGAGCTGCTTGTAAATTTTGGAGATTAATCCTTTGTCAGTTGCTTCATTTGCAAATATTTTCTCCCATTCTGAGGGTTGTCTTTTGGTCTTGTTTATGGTTTCCTTTGCTGTGCAAAAGCTTTTAAGTTTCATTAGGTCCCATTTGTTTATTTTTGTTTTTATTTCCATTTCTCTAGGAGGTGGGTCAAAAAGGATCTTGCTGTGATTTATGTCATAAAGTATTCTGCCTATGTTTTCCTCTAAGAGTTTCATAGTGTCTGGCCTTACATTTAGGTCTTTAATCCATTTTGAGCTTATTTTTGTGTATGGTGTTAGGGAGTGATCTAATCTCATTTTTTTACATGTACCTGTCCAGTTTTCCCAGCACCACTTATTGTAGAGGCTGTCCTTTCTCCATTGTACATTCTTGCCTCCTTTATCAAAGATGAGGTGACCATATGTGCGTGGGTTTATCTCTGGGCTTTCTATCCTGTTCCATTGATCTATATTTCTGTTTTTGAGAATCACTGGACTTTGGAAGTATTGAGTGTGTAGTTGAGAGCTGAGATGCCTCATTCTAGGCTTCCTCGCTTAAGTGATGTGAGTCATTGGTGTTACAACCTAAGAGACAGGAAATAGAGGCAGGCAATTAGATTTGGTGATAAAGGCACTGAATTCAAATTCAGATCTATTTTAGGTAATTTGGAACTCAGGAGAAAAGTTTTTGTTGGAGACACAAGCAGGTACTGGTAGTTGGCACCTGTGGAATGAAGGAGGTTGCTTAAAATGCATAGAGAGAAGGTTTTGTCTTGAGAAAAAAGTCCTAAAGATCCCTGTATTTTTATAAACAGGTGAGCGAAGGAGACTGAAAATGGGTGGGTCAGAGATAAGATGAGAACTTGGCATTATGATCAATTGGGAATAGGATTGTCTTAATCAGTTTGGGCTGCTATAACAAAGTATCAGAGACTGGGTAGCTTAGGAACAAACAGAAATTTACTTCTCACAGTTCTGGATGCTGGAAGTCTGAGATCAGGGTGCCAGCATGGTCAGATTCTGGTGAGGACCCTCTTCCAGGTTGCAGACAACTGACTTCTCCTTGTATTCTCACATGGTGGAAGGAAAACTAGCAAGCTCTCTGGCCTCTTCTTAGGAAAGCACTAGTCATTCATGAGGCCTCCACCCTCATAACCTAATTACTTCCAAAGGCCCCACTTCCAAATACCATTACAGTGGGGATTAGATTTCAACATATAAATGTGGGAGGGGGGGACACAAATAATCAGTCCATAATAGTTGATGAAGATGTAGGGAAGGGCATCATCACTAGCATGGTATGATATGAGAGGCCCAGTGAAGAATAAGAGAAAAATTCTTTCCTTTATTACATTTACCTCCTTCCCCACCCACCACTCTCAGGTGTTGCTGCAACTGTTTTCTTTATTTTCCTGACCACCTTCAAGAAAGAGGCCTATGTAAAATGGTCTCTCTGACTACCCTTCTTTGGGAAACTCACGTTTTATTTGCCCCATAAGCCTCTGAGGTTAGTGAAAAGCCCCCAGTCAATACAGATGAGCAAGAGAAGGAATTGTTATGAGCAGCTAAGAGCATCCCCTGGTTTAGAAACTTTGACTAAATAAACTCCAGGTATGTTGACCATAATCTGGTTCCTACAAAGGCTGCATCTTTGTCCTCACAATGCTCCTCTCCATCATGTCTCCATTGTGAAGAGACCAGAGGATAAAGGGAGTGATCTGTTTAAGATCTACTGGACTTCAGGATCCACCCAAAGTGATTGCTACTTTGAGAGCTGGTATATAGAAGAGTTTTTTTTTCAAAGAAAATGATGCAGAGTGCTTGCTTCCTTCCCATGCCAGTTAAAGTAGATGTAACTCTTGGGTTTATATGCTCTGAAGTAAAAATAAGCCAGCAGTGCTTCAAAATGGAATTTTCTTGCAGTAAGGGTCAAGAGAGAGTCACAAGGGAGCAAATAGAAGCTTCCTTCTGTGTTGCTTCATTTCTTTTTCCCCTAGAAGATAGATGCTAACTTAGAAGCTGTCCCTTTCAAAGTGATACATACCCTCATGACTATGAAGCTGAATTTCCAGAAGTAGAGAAATTTGTTAAAAGAGAAAAAAATCTAAAAATCCATATTTACACATTCTTTGGCATCATCTGAGCCAGCAATGTTTAAGCTATTTCTCAGTGATCAAGAAATGGATCTTTCTATTATTTTTTATTTATTTGCTTTTTTCTTGTGGTATAGTTGATTTATAATATTTTATTAGTTTCAAGTGTACAATATAGTAATTCAATATTTTTATAGATTATACTCCAGTTAAAGTTATTATAAAATAATGGCTATATTTCCCTGTACTATGCAATATATCCTTGTTGCATATTTATTTATTTATTTATTTCTTGCGGTACGCGGGCCTCTCACCTCTGTGGCCTCTTCCGTTGCGGAGCACAGGCTCCGGACGCGCAGGCTCAGCGGCCGTGGCACACGGGCCCAGCCGCTCCGCGGCACGTGGGATCCTCCCGGACCGGGGCACGAACCCGCGTCCCCTGCATCGGCAGGCGGACTCTCAACCACTGTGACACCAGGAAAGCCCCATATTTATTTTATACATAGCAGTTTGTGTCTCTAAATCCCATACCCCTACCTTGCCCCTCCCCATTTCCCTCTCCCAACTGGTAACCACTGTTTTATTCTCTATATCTATGAGTATGTTTCTGTTTTGTTATATACATTTGTTTGATTTTTTAGATTCCACATATAAGTGATAACAGAGTATTCTCTGACTTATTTCACTAAGCATAATACTCTCTCAGTCCATCTACATTGTTGCAAATGGCAGAACTTCATTCTTTTTTATGGCTGAATAGTATTCTTGTGTGTATGTATATGTAAATATACAACATATAGATATAACATCTTCTTTATTTATTTATTTGTCGATGGACACTTAGATTTCTTCCATAGCTTGGCAGTTGTAAATGAACATTGGGGTACATGTATCTTTTCAAAATAGTGTTTTCGTTTTCTTCAGGTATATACCCAATTGTGGAATTGCTAGATCATATGGTAGTTCTATTTTTAGTTTTTTGAGGAGCCCCTGTACTGCACCAACTTACATTCCCACCACAGTGTATAAAAGATCTCTTTTCTCCACATCCTCGCCAACATTTGTTATCTGTAGACTTTTTGATGATAGCCATTTTGACAGGTGTGAGGTGATATGTCATTGTGTCTTTTTTTTTTTTTTTTTTGCGGTACACGGGCCTCTCACTTTTGTGGCCTCTCCCCGTTGCGGAGCGCAGGCTCAGCGGCCATGGCTCACGGGCCCAGCTGCTCCGCAGCATGTGGGATCTTCCCGGACCGGGGCACGAACCCTTGTCCCCTGCACCGGCAGGCGGACTCTCAACCACTGCGCCACCAGGGAAGCCCCATTGTGTCTTTTTTAATAAATTAAAAAAAAAATTATTTATTTATGTATTTATCTTTGGGTGCATTGGGTCTTCGTTGCTGCATGCAGGCTTTCTCTAGTTGCAGCGAGCTGGGGCTACTCTTCGTTGTGGTGTGCGGGCGTCTCATTGCGGTGGCTTCTCCTGTTGCAGAGCGTGGGCTCTAGGTGCATGGGCTTCAGTAGTTGTGACACATGGGCTCAGTAGTTGTGGCTTGCAGGCTCTAGAGTGCAGGCTCAGTAGTTGTGGCACACGGGCTTTGTTGCTCTGCAGCATGTGGGATCTTCCTGGACCAGGGCTCGAACCCGTGTTCTCTGCATTGGCAGGCGGATTCTTAACCGCTGCATCACCAGGGAAGCCCCTGTCATTGTGGTTTTGATTTGCATTTCTCTGATGATTAGTAATGTTGAGCATATTTTCCTGTGTCTGTTGGCCATCTGTATACCTTCTTGGAAGAATGTCTATTCAGGTCTGCTGCCTGAAATGGGCCTTTTAAAATCGGGCAGCTATACTTTATTTAGATGGATTTCATGTATGACTCTGAAGAGAATCTCTGCTACTTACCAGTTTGAAAAAATCTAACCTAAATAAAATAAAATAAAATAAAATGCATTTACAAATATTTGGCTTTATTTTATTTATTTAAAAAATTTTTGGCTGCACCCCACAGCATGCAGGACCTTAGTTCCCTGACCAGGGATCAAACCTGCATTGGAAGGTGGCGTCTTAACCACTGGACCACTGGGGAAGTCCCTGGCTTTATTTTAATTAAATGTAAAGTGTAGAAGTGAAACACCTAATTTTGTTCAAGGCATGAAATTTCAATTTCATACAAATAAATATAATATATATCTTTTTAATCTAAAGCAAGAATGGGATTAAAAAAATAAAATTTCTGTTCAACACAGGTGATCAAAACTAATAAACTGCACATCCTTAGCTGAAGAAATAGTGACATGTAGATGAATCATCAGATCTTGTCTTTCTTGCTTAACAAACAGAGAAACAAATTGATAACATTGGTGTGGGTGAACTTCTCATGGGAAAATACCTGTTTTAAGTACTATAGCTATTATAAGGCACATTGGCTAGAACTTGGCTATTTGATGGAATTCTGAGCTTTCAAGTTGAATTTCAATCTTGAATGTATGTCTGTTTCAGGAAAGATGGAGAGAAACTTTGGGGTGAAATGTATAATGAAAAGTATAATGTAGAGATCTAAGAGGAAACAAATCTTAATAAACTTAAGAGAAAGAGGCATTGCTGAGAGATGTAGGGAATATGTTGCTTGTGAATGTGATCCAAAAATTTAGACATACTTGATGCTACTGGAGACTTGGCAGTGAGCTAATGATTGTTAGTGCCCCATTATTATCCTGGAAAGAATTTAATTTGGATTGTTGTCAGTTAAGGTGAATTTTATACAATATATACCAAGTAGTGAATGTTAAATCATGTTACCATGGAATATAATGGGGCTATGAAAGAGAATGAGATAGCTTTACTGTTATGAAAGCTATCTGACACATATTAAGTGAAAGAGAAACTTCTAAAATAGTTCCAAGATTTACTTAACTTTATTTTCTAATTGAATCTTAATCTTAATGCATCAATATGTTGTAAACTTTATCAGTTAGTTTTTGCTGCTTAATGAACCATCCCCCAAAACATAGACACTGAAAACAATCCCTGGGCAGTTCTTTTGGTGGGGGTGTTTAGGTTCAGGACACCTCACTTACACTCTGGAGAGTACACACTACTTGGTCTAGGGGGACTCCCACTCATAAATGTGGAAGTCGGCTCCATGTCAGCTGGGCAATGACCACATAAGTTTCACCATCTCGCAGACTGGCCCAAGCTCCTTCCTATAATGGCCAGAGGGTTCCCTGTAGCAAGAGGAGGCAAGTCTTAAAGCACAGCTCTTTTTAACCCTTTGCCTAATCACATTTTCCATTTTCCAGTTGGCCAAAGCTAGTCACACAGCCAAGCACAACATCAGAGAGGGAGGGGACTTCCCAAGGGAGGGGTGTAGAGAGATGTGAACTAATTATGGCCATTATCACTATAATCCTACCACAAAGAACTCACGTGCATTAATACAAATTTGAAAATACCCCATTTTTTGTTTCCATTGATTAAAGTTTGAGAAAAAAACTTCTTTCGAGAAACTGCGTTTTTTTGTGAACTACAGTTCTTCTTTTGTATAATTAAAATGAGACTCTTTGAATCTAGGCCAAGAGGCTCTCTAAACTTAGAGCCACTGTGGTCCAAAGTCAAAGTCTATTTTAGCAGAAGTCCAATCTGGAAGTGAGACTACGTACAACAAATGTGGTTCGTTAACCTTCATTTTAATTTTTTGAATAGAGAGTTCATTCACACAGTTCAAAATTCAAGATACCAGAGTGAAAATCCTCAGTCCTCTATCCACTTTGTTCTCTCCCCAGAGAGAATCAATGTTGGAGGTACTTAAATGGTCTTCTAGAGATGCTTGTGCATATGCATAGGAACATTTATATGCATTCCCTTTCAAATATGATTTAGAACCCTTAGTCTAGTTCCCAGTCAGGCTCTCAGGAAGCCAGGGGAAAGAAGGCAAAACACCATGTGGTCGGTCTTTTGAAAAAATGTTACAAGTGAATTAACAAGTAATTGAAAATGAGTGTGGCATCAGAGTTGCCATGTTATTAATCTATAATACTAAGCGTTCACTAGCCAGGGAAGGAGATGAACAACTCAGTGCAAACACAGCTGACCTTCTGCTATTTATCATCTCCTGCATGAAGGTAAATTAGTGGATATATGATCAAAATTATAAGTTACCTAACATTAAAGTGACCTTAGATTTTTAAAAAAAGAGAAGGAGTCTTTCTAAAAAGACCACACTTTCCTGTTAGCAAAATATACTTTCTGAAACTCTAAATATAAGCAGTAAATGTTCCATAAAGTTTATTCCTATTTTAGAAATTGAACTTGCCCTTCAAGTTAGACAGTGGTATATGAGGTAATGAAATGAACAGTTGCCTATTTGTTGCATGTAAATGTGTGTTATTGAGACAGCTTAAGAATATTTTCCACCTTCGCTATTGGATTATGATCCCCCCATGCCTAGTAGATAGTAGATATTAAATAACTATGTCTTTAACATGTGAAGGAATAGCTTATACATAAAAAATCAAGTGATACTTAAGGGGGCTAGATTTCTCAGTCTTCACTTTTTTCCCACTAGATACGACTAACAGCAAAAGAAGGAGTATCATGAAGATGTTTAACCATGAAATGTAGTCATTAATAAAATTCCCACAGGTAGCGAAATTTCAGAAAGAGCACTTATCTGTAGTCTTCTTCAGCTTCCCTGAATTTTAAAGGCATAGTAAAAAGAATATTGATGTTGAAGTTAAACAGAGAAGTGGTCAAATTCTGGTTTCACCACTTAACAGCAGTGAGAAGGTAGAGTGCTTGCCCTTCCTCATCAGCAAAAGGACAGTGATGTTTCTTACCAGGCTGGGTTTTGCTTTGTGAGAGAATGTCTGTAAAACTCCTTGCAGAAAACAGATCCGTAACAGTAAATGGTAGCTATTATTGTTATTCTTAGCAGACAGGAGAGAAAGTGTGGAAAATGAAGGAGAGCCTACACCAATATTAGGCAGGAACCTTGGAAAATTATGAAGAGTTTATAGCAGGAACTGAGATAGCACTTTGTTACCTCCGGTAGCAGTTTTCTCCAAAATATCCTGACCGTTAAATAAATAATCTTAAGCTTTTTCTCTCATTTAACTCTCCTGCTTGATATCTCTTTATCTCCCTCTGCCAGTGTCTTAATAGGAAGTTCATGTCTGTTCATAATCTGTTATTTTATTTTTTTCAAATTTCCCAGGGCAAAACCTCTACTCCTGCTGCCTGGCACTGGAGATGCTCTTCTCCTTGTCCACTTCTAGGCTTCAGTGCCAACTGTCTTCCCACCTTGCCCTGTCATCTGCACTCACCTTTGCCAGTCCCCATCCCCAGTAAAAAGACGGAACAGCAATGCCCTCCCACATAAGAGTTGAGAGCTGATTTTCATGTTTTCTGAATTCTTTTTTTGTAATTTAACTTTGCATTAGGAGTATCACTTGTCTTTTCAATAAGAGTGTTTCCTCAAGGTGGTGACTGTTCTGTTATATTTCTTGGTGTCCAACCAGGATGCTAATATCTGTAATTTATGTTTCTTAGAGAATTCTACAAAGAAGTCTGCAGGTCCAGTTACCCCTTTTCTGATAATTTTGATAATGCATCTAAGGAATTAGGACTTTTAAAATCCCAAAACCACATGGGTCTGGGGTTCCCTCAGCTATTTCTGCCTAAAGGACTATTTTCTCTATGTATTCCACTGTAAATCAGTCTATTTCAGGAGCGCCCCCTATTGGGCAAGTGGCTGTTAGAGCACATCTGTTAATTTAAGGATAGCCTCATTTCTCTGTACCAAAGTTTCAGTCTACAAGCAAAAACAGGATTCTTAAAGCAATGATGGAACCCCAGTGTAAATTAGTAGTGTTTTTTTTTCCTCCTAATCCCACTATGCCCCGAAGGCTCTTGATGACTTTTTTCTTTTTTCTTTTATCCTGCAACCTTACCAAATTAATTGATTAGCTTTCGTAGTTTTCTGGTGGCATCTTTAGGATTCTCTATGTATAGTATCATGTCATCTGCAAACAGTGACAGTTTTACTTCTTCTTTTCCAGTTTTTATTTCTTTTCCTTCTCTGATTGCCATGGCTAGCACTTCCAAAACTATGTTGAATAATAGTGGCAAGAGTGGACATCCTTGTCTTGTTCCTGATCTTAGAGGAAATGGTTTCAGTTTTTCACCATTGAGAATGATGTTTGCTGTGGATTTGTCATATATGGCTTTATTATGTTGACATAAGTTCCCTCTATGCCTACTTTCTGGAAGATTTTTAAAATTTATTTACTTATTTATTTATTTAATTTTTGGCTGCATTGGGTCCTCGTTGCTGCGCGCGGGCTTTCTTTTATTTGTGGGGAGTGGGGGCTACTCTTCGTTGCGGTGCACAGGCTTCTTGTTGCAGTGCCTTCTCTTGTTGTGGAGCACGGGCTATAGGTGCGTGGGCTTCGGTACTTGTGGCACGCAGGCTCAGTAGTTGTGGCATGCATCTCTAGAGCACAGGCTGAATAGTTGTGGTGCACGGGCTTAGTTGCTCCGCTGCATGTGGGATCTTCCCGGACCAGGGCTCGAACCCATATCCCCTTCATAGGCAGGCGGATTCTTAACCACTGTGCCACCAGGGAAGCCCCTCTGGAGGGTTTTTATCATAAATGGGTGTTGAATTTTGTCAAAAGCTTTTTCTGCATCTATTGAGATGATCGTATGGTTTTTCTCCTTCAATTTGTTAATATGGTGTATCACATTGATTTGCGTGTATTGAAGAATCCTTGCATTCCTGGGATAAACCCCACGTGATCATGGTGTTTGATCCTTTTAATGTTTCGTTGGATTCTGTTTGCTAGTATTTTGTTGAGGATTTTTGCATCTATATTCATCAGTGATATTGGTCTGTAATTTCTTTTTTTGTAGTATCTTTGTCTGGTTTTGGTATCAAGGTGATGGTGGCCTCATAGAAAGAGTTTGGGAGTGTTCCTTCCTCTGCAATTTTTTGGAAGAGTTTGAGAAGGATGGGTGTTAGCTCTTCTCTAAATATTTGGTAGAATTCACGTGTGAAGCCATCTTGTCCTGGACTTTTGTTTGTTGGAAGACTTTTTTTTTTTTTTTTTTTTTCGGTACACGGGCCTCTCACTGTTGCGGCCTCTCCCGTTGCGGAGCACAGGCTCCGGACGCGCAGGCTCAGCGGCCATGGCTCACGGGCCCAGCCGCTCCGCGGCATGTGGGATCTTCCCGGACCGGGGCACGAAGCCGTGTCCCCTGCATTGGCAGGCGGACTCTCAACCACTGCGCCACCAGGGAAGCCCCAATGGTTCTCTTTTAAATGAAATTATTTTAATCCTAACTGAGCATATAAATATTCAGCATATAAATATTTGCTAATAGCCGCAAATACTGATATGGTCCTTCACATCACCCCCCTCCCCATTTTACTGATAAAAAACTGAAGCTCAGAAAAATTAAGTAATTGGGACTTCCCTGGTGGTCCAGTGGTTAAGACTTCGCCTTCCAGTGCAGGGGGTGCGGGTTCGATGCCTGGTCAGGGAGCTAAGATCTCACATGCCTCGCGGCTGAAAAACCAAAACATAAAATAGAAGCAATATTTTAACAAATTCAATAAAGACTTTGAAAACTGTCCACATCAAAAAAAACCAAAATCTTGAAAAGAAAAGTTAAGTAATTTACCCTAAGTCATCCAACTATAAATGGTAGAGCCACAATTCAAACCCCAAGACACTGTGAACCCAGTTATTTATCTTAAAAACTATTCTGGAAGAGAGCATATCTGTTTGTGAGGTAAGTTACTGAAATTAAGATACCCCTGCAGTTTAGAGTGTATTATGCAAAGGTAACATGGAGGCTGCTGGTGTCACCTTATCTTTTGAGCAGAGACCTTAAGTAGTTATCCCTGTAATGGAATTGATTTAATTAAAAATCTCTTTTGTTCATGGCCCTGCTTATAAAATCTCTGTAAATAAGCACTTTTGCTAGGTGTTAAGTTTCTAGTACATACACTTAACTAGAGGTGAGGTTGAACAATTATATGACTCCCGTTTCTCTTCCACACTCAGCATCACATTAGCACAGGTCTTCTCAGTTCCCACTATAATGCTCTAATTCAGATCTTAGGGCATGCAGAGTTTTATATGGATAATTTGTTTTTTGACACATCTAATTTCTGTATTTGTTTATTACATTATTTTAGCAGATTATGGTAACTATAGTAACATTTTGTCATTCAGTGTCCCTTGTGTAAAGAAAATGTTTAAAAAATTGTATTACCCTGTTATCTTTTTTTTTTTAAGGCTTTTTAAAAATTTATTTATTTTCGGCTGCAGTGGGTCTTTGTTGCTGTGCATGGGCTTTCTCTAGTTGTGGTGGCTTCTCTTGTTGCGGGCATGGGCTCTAGACGCGCAGGCTTCAGTAGTTGTGGCACACAGGCTCAGTAGTGGTGGCTCACGGGCTCTAGAGCGTGGGCTCAGTAGTTGTGGCACGTGGGCTTAGTTGCTCCACAGCATGTGGGGTCTTCCTGGACCAGTGCTAGAACCTGTGTCCCCTGCATTGGCAGGCGGATTCTTAACCACTGCACCACCAGGGAAGCCCTACCTTGTTATCTTATAATACCATGCAGCCACTAAAAAAGATTGAGGTAGATAGATATTCACCCTACCTACCACCAGTACTACCACCTCCACCTCCACCTCCACTATTACTGTTACTAGTAGCAAAATTTGCATGGCAGTTGGTTTGAGTTAGGTAATGTTCTTAACTGTTCATGTGTATTAAGTCATTTAATCTACAGGCTATCTCTGAAAGGATATGCAGGAAACTGGTCATCGTGGTTCCTCTGGAAAGGGTGTCTGGAGCAACTAGAGTCTGACCTAGAGATTTAGTTTTCACTGAATCCCTTTTTATTGGTTTGAAATTAACATACACATTGCATTGTATTTAATTTTAATTTTAATGTAATGAAAACTTCATTAATATTAAAAGAATATGAAAATAGAAATAGAACATAGGTATGTAGAAAAACAGCAAGCAGCACATGTTCACTATGGCTGCAAATTGTTGCTTTTTAAGAAATATATTATGGCCGACACTAAAAGGCACAGCTCAAGTATTCCTTCAAGAAAAATCTCACTGCCCATCTATAAGTAGAGAAGTTAGCTGACAGCCTCCAAGTATTCAAGCTGAGCTCATTCTCTTTTTCACGCGCCCTGTTAATGACTGAGTGAGGTGGTGGAACAAGGGCCAGGCCACTTCCTCCCAATGTCAGTCTCCTCTAATCTTTGCTCCAGAATTCCCACCGGGCTATTCTGCATGGCATTGTCAGGTCTGCATGACAGTCTCCCAGCTCCCTCTGACTAATCCTGTGTCCTGCATTCTTCTTTCACAGGTTTTCCTTCCCAATAACCATTTGCATTCCTAATTCATTCTCAGTTCCTGCTTCCCAAAAAACTGAACCAGCACATACATTCAAAAGGATGTAGAGGAGGAAAAATTCTCTTCTACCCTTTTAGGATCTCTGGTTGCACCTAAGATTTAAACTGACATAAGAGGAAAGATTAATGGGAGAAAAGCATACAAGTTTTATTGTTTTTACATGTACATGGAGACCTTTATTAGAGAATGAAGACCTGAGGAAGTGGCCAGAGCAGAAAGGTTTTATAACTTTTAAACAAAGAAATGATAAATGTGTGAGGAAATGGCAAGACAAAGGAGTTTGGAGCAGGGCCAGTTAATTGTGGGAAGTGACTAGGAGACATATTGGGGTGCAAAACTAGGGTTTGTACATTTTGCAAGTTTGTACAGATGCATTTCAGCGTCGATTCTCAGTCTCTGGGGATAAGGATGTTCTTCTCTTCCTGGTGCTGGGAGGGCACTTGTACCCTCATGGGAAATTTTATGGCCTGTTTTTAGGTAGAAAAGGGTAGGTCAGAGAGCCCTTCCTGCATCTACTGTTTCTCAAATGCTTTGAACTCAGAATAATTAATATGTCAAAGTGACATATTTTGGGGTGCATGTCCTGAACTCCTTCAGGGACAAGGACAGGACTGGAAGAAAATGTAGACGATTCCTCCCTTCTCTTAAAATTTGTTACTTCATCTTTTTCTCTTCTATACTGTTTACTTAATCATGCATCTGTGTAGTTTAAATGCACACACATAGTTTAAACATATGTACATTAAGAATCAACCAGTTCCAAAAGACTTGCTAAGATCAACAGAAGTCTCTAGTTCTTCTACTCCATTTTTCTTTCTCCAGAAGAAAATACTTTTAATACTTTAAGTTGATTTTGTTTGATTTTAGCCTCTATATTGCTAATTAACAGGCTTGTATTGCTGCTTGTTGACTTTTTATTTTAGACTTTATTGGCTCTCTACTATGAAAAGATAAGGATTTTGCTCTCCTCTTCCTTCCTATGTCCACTGTGCATAAGCACCTTCCAAATGCCTCAGTGCTTTAAATAACACTGTATCATAATATCAGTATTTAATATTCACATTATTATGACTGTGAAAATGCCATTCACATCACAACCATATAGAAAACTATCATTGCTTTTCCTTATGCCATTTTCTGTTTTTCCTGAAGTTGATTCTTCTTGTTTTTTCTTAACTGGTGGCATTTCTGTACCCTTGGAAAACTAGGGTGGAATAAGGTTTACAAGAAAGTCTCTGGAGTCAGGTTGCCTGTGTTTCAGTCCCAGTGCTCCTCCTTACTAGCTGTGTGACCTTGAGCTAGCTAGTTAATTGGCTTTGCCTTCTTTTTCTTATCCGTAAAATAGGGGCAATCGGTACATCCATTGCATAAGGTTTAGATGCAGTGTGCTTAGAAGAGTGTCTGCCCACATAGGAAGCATTCCATAAATGTTACCTATATTACTAGTCACTAATTCAACCCCAACACTCTGTCAGTTTGTCTGAGTCTCTTAATATGTTCACTCACCACAGTGAGTCTGTCAATTTCATCTTAGGGGAAGTGTCTCCCAGATTCTTCCAACCTGCCCCCACGCAGTAGTGTTCACCCAACCTAGGACGGACAGTGCAAACTCTTATTCAGGATTTCCATTGGTGAAATAAAATTCACATTTTATTGCAAGACAAGAAAAATTTAACATAAAATTTCTTTGCTCATTTGGGCCTCCTCCCTCCCATTGTGCATCCACATTAACCAGACCTCCTCAGGAAATAACTTTCCTAACCTTTTTTCTTAATGTCATCAAGGGTCACAACTCCTCAAGAGATAAACCTTTCTTCTTAATCTTGTACGGGGCCACGAATGACCCACGACCCACTACTCACTTTATACCTGTAGATCTGGATGGTGTAAACCGTGTTTAATGTACAGCCCTCTGTCTCAGAAACTTATGTAACTGTGCTTTGACCTCTAATGGGCAGAGCAGTTCTCAGAGCTTTCTGAGAGACTGTTCCCAGGTTAAAATCCTCAGTTTGGATAGAATAAAAATTTCCATTTATTTCTTAAATTGGCTGATTAATTTTTTGTCAACATCTTTTACCTTCATCTTCCCTTGTTTTTGATTTTGATCCTTTCTCTTCTGGACTCCATATTTTCCTCTTTGTTGGCCTATGACTATTTTAATGAAGAATATCTTATAGCTTCCTGAGAAAGAGTTTTCTGGGAAGTAATTTTTTTTTAAGGAAATTGCATGTCAGAAAATGTCTATATTCTATCCTTACACTAATTAATAGTTTCATTGGATATATAATTCTAAAAGAAAAGTAATTTGTCTTCAGAATTATGAAGGCATTTTTTTCATTGTCTTCTCGCTTCCAGTATTGCCATTTAGAAGTCTAAAGCTATGCTAATTCCTATTTTTAAATATGACTTTCCCCCCCTTTTCTAGAATACTGTAGGTCCTTCTCTTTGACTTCAGTTTTCTACAATTTCACAGTGATGTGTAATTAAATTTTAAAAGAGATTTGTCACTTTCTGCACCATTTTGCTCCTTGCTTTTTTTCACGAAGTATATCCTCAGATCTCATATATCAGCTGTCCTTACTGGAAAGCCTGTCTCACAAAGCATAGTAAACAGAGATGGCAATGTACTTTTAGGGCAAGCTCCATCATGAGTGATAGTGGGGTTATATGGTACTTTTAAATAATTTTTCAAAATGTTTACTATATTTAGTAAAAGAAAAGGATAAACCTTTCAAACAAATTGTTTGAAACAAACCTTACAAACAAACAAAACTTACAAACAAATTGTACACACTAAATATGTGCAGTTATTTGTCCATCAATAATACCTCAATAAAGCTTTAAAAAAATGTAGGAATTTTGGGCTGACTTCAGGTCACACTTGTTTTTATTGCCACTGCTTTTGTCTTGAATGTGACTGACAAAGAGCCTGCATAAGGATATAAATGCCTATTCTGCTTTTATTTTTGTTTGTTTTTGGCCATTGCTTTCCTTGTGTATTATCTTCAATCTACATATCCCTTGAAGGAACATTTTCAAGTCATTTGTTCATTTAGTTACAGTCACTTAACAAGGCACACATAAAGTGCAGAAAATTTCAATAAACTGAGAGCGCTGCTACTAATCTCATGAACTGTCTGGCGTACTGAGCGTAGGTAACAATGTCAACCTGAATATTAAATATTAGTATAGCTCCTTTTAAAAATAAAAATTCTAATATTTTATGCCTATACTCCATTGGATTGTTTTGTACACATCCAGGGGCAAACACCTCACTCTGAAGACAGGTCCTCCAGAATATCCTATTCTTTTGGCATATAATTATGGCAGGTTCCCCAAAAAGTATAATGTTCCTGGTATGTGCATGCTAATATAGTGCCTGCTTTTTATCTTTCTCTCTTAAACTGTTATCACGTTTTGTCTCTCAGACCTTCACACCTGGTATTTTTACAAGCTATGAAACCTTTGTGTTTTGAGGGTAACTGACACGTGTTCAATCTTTTTTTTTTTTTTTTAGAAGATGTTTTGTATTTATTTATTACACGGATAAAAAGATTTTCGTTTTTTTTTTTAAAAAGATGTTTTCACGTGTTCAATCTTAAGGTGTATAAGACACTATGCTAGTACCGTAGTGTTTCTTTTTTTAAAAATTAATTAATCAGTGCAGATTCTGATTCATTATGTCTGGGATTAGGCCTGTGGTTCTGTATTTCTAATAAGCTCCCAGGTGATGGCAATGATGTTGGTCTATGAAGCACACTGAGTTCTACTGTTGGAATGCAAAGATGTGCATAATCAGGCCTCCACCTTTAAAGGATTTATAATGTCATCAGGGATGAGCATGGGCATGAATAGAATACCCCAGATTTATGTAATTGTGATATAGCTCTCCTTTTTTAGTGTCTTTATAGTCCTGTTCTCCTCAAGGTCACCAAATTTTACCTACCCTCTTGGACAGTTAGCAGCATGTTCCATGTGTTTCAAAACTCACCTGCATTCCGTCCATATACCCTCCCTGAGATTTTTGCTCTTTGAGAATTAACATATTGATCATTATTTTAAAATATGTTAATGTATATTAATGTTTAATCCCTTTCAGATATTATATTGAAATTTGTACCAGGTTATCTGACGACATAAGCCCAAAATTTTGATGGTAGGAGAAATTATAAGGACTGTGCACATGCTGGAAAGTAGATTGTGAGAGAGTCCTAGAAGCTGGGAGAAATCTGCCATGTAGTTCTATGATTAAATACTCAGGAGCTATATACATAGCATAGTCCCAGAAATTAAACATTTCCTGAATGAGCGGGACCATGGGACTGATATACAAGGAACAAAAATGCAAGAAAAGAGTGCTGTTAAACTTCTAAATGGACTCATGAAAGGATTAATCATCAGTGATAAATGTTCATTGTCTCCAAAGAGCTGAATGTGTTGTGCTATTCTGAGCAAATTCCATCTATCACTGTTGACCCATAATAGCTATCCATCTATAACACTGACTGGTGAGGCTCTGCACCCGCCGAGGTCAACTTTATGACTTGCTTAGCTCCAAGTTACCACAGTGGCTGTTGCACCGTCACTATCACCAAACATCCTTCTCTTCATCATAATTGCCAACACACAAACACACACACTCACTGCTTCTTCATCCTAAAGCAAAAAAGAGAAATATGGTGCCATGGTTCGTTCTCTCTAGGTATGCCTGCTAAATTTAACTGAGCAATTAAAATATAGGCTTTCAAGTCTAATCAATTATTGAACACTGATTGAGTACCAACTTTATAAAAGCACTTTGTTAGGCCCCTGGGGGACATGAAGATTTGTAAGACCTGGTTCCCACCTTCACATAGCTTACATTCTAGTTGTTTGGATAATACATAACCTTTTGAAAAATCCACTATGAGCAACTGACCAAGTTTTTTTCACCTTTGTGTTTCCCTACCTAGGAAAAGTGAATGGTAGATAGTAGGTGACAAAAATGTTACTGAAGAATGGTAATTAAATGATGAAATTAAGCAACAGTTTTAGGCAACAATGAAGTACTCTCACAGGACATGAAACAACTAATTTTAAAATGAACTTTGTGTATAATGATATAGGAACAATATTTCTCAAACTGGGCCCACAGGTTTCTTCAAAAATATTTTTTATTTTGTAGATATATGAGAGACATACACATGAGGAATTTATATCCAGTTTCATGTTTGTATGTATCTAACTGACAATATAATTAAAACGATTTAAAGTAATGTTAGGGGTCCTCAGAAATAGTATTATTTATTATTTATCTATCTATCTATTTATTTTTTTATTTATTGGCTGCGCTGTGCAGCATGCAGGATCTTACTTCCCCAACCAGAGATCGAACCTAGGCCCCCTGCAGTGGAAGCACAGAAGCACTGGCCCACCAGGGAAGTCCCAATATTATTCTTTTAATATTATTAAAAGAATAATTCATATTATTCAATGCTATTGAATATTATTCAATGCCATGTATGGATCTTATTTGAATTCTCTTTCAAACAAACTGTAAAGTATCTTAAAAATCATAAGGGACTATACCCCAATTAAAAAAAAAATAAGGGAAAATTATTTATTTATTTATTTATTTTGGCTGCACCTGGTCTTAGTTGCGGCATGCGGGATCTTCGTTGCGGCATGCAAACTCTTAGTTGCGGCATACGTACGGGATCTAGTTCCCGGACCAGGGATCAAACTCAGGCCCCCTCTATTGGGAGTGTGGAGTCTAACCCACTGGACCACCAGGGAAGTCCTGGGAAATTTAAATAATTACTGGATAGTTGATGATCCTAAGAAATTATTGTTATTATTTTTTAGGTGTGATTGTTTTCTTTTCAAAAGAATTTTTATCTTTTAAAAATCCATACTGAAGTAGTTATGAATGAGATGATGTGACGTCTGGGATTTTCTCTGAAATAATCCAGAGGGTGAGTGGATATTATGTGGAGGTATAGATTGTGGTAGGCAGAATAGTGGCTTCTCCAAAATGTCTGTGTCCTAATCCCCAGGAATTAAGGTAGCAGTTGGAATTAAGATTGCTAATCAGTTGACTTTAAAATAAGATTATTCTGGATTAACCATTTGGGATCAATGTAATCACAAGGGTCCTTGTATATGGAAGAGAGAGGCAGAGTCAGAGTCAGAGTGATGCACTGTGAGAAAGACTTACTTGACTGGTCATTGCTTACTTGAAGATGGAAGAGAGCCATAAGCCAAGGAAGGTGGGCAGCCTCTAGAATCTGGAAAAGGCGAGTAAACGGATTCTCCTATAGCGCCTTGAGGAAGGAACTCATTCTGGTCAACACCATGATTTTAGCCCAGTGAGACCCATTTTGGACTTCTGACTTTCAGAACTGTAAGATAATAAATTTGTCTGGTTTTAAGGCTGACATAACCCTGATACCAAATTTAGAGTGTTTCCTTCTATCACCACTTTGCTTGAAGTTTTTTTTTTTGCTTTTTAGTCATAATTTGTTGAATTTTGTCAACTGTTTTTTCTATATCTATTGAGATGATTTTTTTTTTTTTTGATTTTCAAGTGTTAAACCTTCCTTGCATTCTTAGGATAACTCCAATTAGGTCATGATATATAATAATCCTTTTTATATATTGCTAATTTTAATTTACCTTTCTTTTATTAAGGATGTTTGTGTATGTTTGTAAGAGCATTATACTGGCCTTATAAAATGAGTTGGGACACATTCCATCTTCCTTTATTTTTCAGGAACAGTGTATAAGATTAGTATATATCTTACCATATAGTTGTTCAATATAGTTTCTGGGAGGGTACAAGTGCTAGAAATTCCTGTACTGCTGTCTTGCTAACATCATCCTGTTTTCACTATTGGTTTTTAAATACTTATTTATATTTTAGTGGTTGTTTAGGGTTTACATTAGGTTGTTTAGTGGTTGTTTAGGGTTTACATTATGCATCTATAACTTGTCCCAGTCTACCTTGAATTAATACATAACTTACACTAAGTTAAGTGTAGTCAGAATCATGTAACCCTATATTTCTACTTACCCCACTCATTCTTTTTAGTGTTATTGTCACATATTTTAAACCTACATATGTTATAATCCTTAAAATACAGTATTATAATATTTGTATTAAACAATCTATTGTCTTTTTAAAATTAACATTTCCAGTGCTCTTCATTTTTCCTCCTACTGAGCTAAGTTTCTATCTGGTGTCATTGCCCTTTAGTCTGAAAACTTTTCTTCATTATTTATTGTAGGACAGTTCTGCTTGTAACGAACTCTCCTAGGGTTTTGTTTGTTTGTTTTGCTATTGTTAATTCTCCAAAAATATACTGACCACAAAATATGAGCAAGACACTAATTGTCTAATGTATTCTTCATAAGGAAAGTCATTTGTTTTGATACTGTTTTCAATTTCCATGTTGAAATACTTTGCTTTTATTATAGACTGAAAAATAGATAGCAACAGCAAGTCAGGATCAACTAAAACTAAAAGCCACGAAGAAACTGAAATTCAAGTAATTTCATAGAAAAGAATGGTGATTCATTCAAAGAAATGTAAGTAACAAAAAAATCCTATTTAAGTTATTGACATTATCACTTTCTTTACACTTTATGATTTAGAATTATAACAGTTTTTTGGGGGGGCGAGGGGGCGTGGCACACAGCTTGTGGGATCTTAGTTCCCTGACCAGGGATTGAACCCTTGTCCTTGGCAGTAAATGCGTGGGGTCCTAACCACTGGACCACCAGGGAATTCCCAGATAACAGTTGTTTTAACAAAGCTATTTACAAAAGGAAGCAGTAAATAGCTACTGGTTTAAGGCCAGAGTGGCAGGTGATTGGTTCAGTGTTTTCACAATTTTAAAATTTCTCAAACAGGTTTATGTAAATAAGAGATAGGCAGAAATTTCAAATTATGTGTGTGTGTGTTTGTGTGTGTGTGTGTATGTGTGTGAGAGAGAGAGAGAAGAGAGAGAGACTTCTCCTCAAATATAAGTGGGTCAAAAAATGTCCCTATGGCACCTTATTTCTAGGTTAAGAAAGTTGTATTGTTGTTTTTAATAAATGGTGTTTTCAAATGTATGGCTTTTGTCCCTTCCTAGTCACTGTAGAAAATGAACAAGCGTATAAGAATCATAGCAATTACTATCAATCTTTTTGGCCTAATTAGTTCTTTCTTAGGCATAAAGCTAAACCTGGCACTATTTGTTATTTTGTCTTGTCAGATATATTACAGTTTAAGGTGAAATGCAAAGATTTATGATGCAAAAGTATTATAATACATCATCCCAAGAATGCTGGCTGCTTGCCATTATAGAAAGTATTAGGGATGAGAAGTAACTGGCCAATGAAATTATAACCTAGATTTATCAGCATCCAATAATCATAGGCACATGTTCATTTATTTACAGCAGAGTCTGTATTTTTAGAAGTATCTTTGAAATTTCTTTCCTCCTCACTTTTATGATTTATCCAATTGTCCATTCCATTATTATTATTTTAAAATATTTATTTATTTATTTGTGGCTGCGCCGGGTCTTAGTTGCAGCAAGCAGGATCTTCGTTGTGGCATGTGAGATCTTTTAGTTGTGGCATGCGGACACTCAATTGAAGCATACATGCAGGATCTGGTTCCCCGACCAGGGATTGGACCCGGGCCCCCTGCATTGGGAGCGCAGAATCTTACCCACTGGACCACCAGAGAAGTCCCCACCATTCCATTATTATTTTTAGAGTAAATATGTTGAAATTCTAATTTAATTCATGTATAAAGACTGATCCTGAGTAATCAGATGGATATGTCCTCTGACGTGGGGATAAATTATGCCACATAGTGACTGAAAATAGAATTAACCCAGAAAGTGATTTTGACATAAGACCTCATTTTTTTACAGAGGTTATTTCAGTCCCAGACTTTGGGGATGAGTCAAAACAACTCACAATGGGAGGGGTGAGGGAGCAATTTCATACTGAGCAGATTCTGCAGTATCCAGGCAGATTGATTGTTAGCAGGAACTTTTGAAAAATCAGGTCATGTTTATCAATCAACAGAATTTAATGAGCATTTCCTTTTTTGCCTGACACTGTTGCAAATACTGTGGGAAATATAAAAATATCTGTAAGACAAATAGAGGATCTACAATCATGCTGGAGAAATAATACAATTGTTAAGAACAATTAAATGCTAAATTTTGTAGTAATATACAAATGTAGGTTCAATAAAGAGAGGCCTTTTGTGGATCGGAATAATTAATAAGGTTTTACCAAAGGAAATGGGGAATTAGCTGTATGCTTATTAATCTTGGTTCTGTTCTGGGTGGGATGACTGTAAAGCAAAATAAATAAACAACCAAACAACCAGATTTGTTGGTAGAAATGACTTATAATGATCTAAGTAGGGTCAGTTTAAGCCTTCCAGGCATGGACAAATAAAGATACAAGATAAATTTCAAGAAGATCTGATTTTTATCTCATTGAGATAAAAGAGAAGAGGTGTTCAACA
This sequence comes from Globicephala melas, assembly GCF_963455315.2. Classification (NCBI taxonomy): domain Eukaryota; kingdom Metazoa; phylum Chordata; class Mammalia; order Artiodactyla; family Delphinidae; genus Globicephala; species Globicephala melas. The sequence goes on along the minus strand of NC_083317.1, from coordinate 55,891,347 downwards.
GATTAAATTCTGGGCTGTGCTAAGCTATTGTATTAGTTTTCTATTACTGTTACTGTTACTGCATAACAAATCACCAAAAATGTAGCAGCTTAAAACAGCACATATTTATTAACTTATAGTTTCTCTGGGTCAAGAGAAACTATGGGCATAGCTCAACTTGGTTCTTTACTTAGGGTTCAAAAGGCCGCAATCAGGATGTTGACCAGGCTGCATCTGGAGGCCCGAGTGGAGGAAAATCTGCTTCCAAACTCATTTAGGTTATTGGCAGATTTCTGATCCTTTGGCTATAGGACTGAGGACCGCAGCTTTTTATTGGATGTTGCCTGGAGGCTGCCTTTTGGTCCTAAAGGACACTCATAATTTCCTACTACATGAACCTTTCCACAAGCAGTTACACTGTGGCAGTTTGCTTTTTCTGGACCAGCAGGCCTTGGACATGGTCTGCTACGAGTCATATGTTTAATGATCTTAAGTGATATATTCATCTATTTGTCTATCTAATCTATATATATGCCATGAGTCTCCTAAGATATAGATGGATAGATAGATAGATAGATGGATAGATAGACAGATAGATAGGGTAACCTAATCATGGCCGTGACATCCTATGACCTTTGGCATATTCTTTTGGTTAAAAGCAAGTCACAGGTTCTTCCTGCATTTAAGGAAGGGAGATTAACTCATTAGGTCTCACCTTAGGGTGTGTCCACCTAACTATCAAATATTAAATAATATATTTCTACCATATTTTATTGCACTAATTAACAACTCAGCACTTTAGTTGGTGACCTTAAATAATCTCTTTCTTTTCACTAAATCTCAGTGTTAGGACACAGTTTTCTATATGTCTCTCACATTTCTGCACATCTTCTGAGCAAGAGGCATTAACTTCCTTGTTCTGTTTGCTCAGATGTTTGTATAGCTATTGTCTCCCTCCAGGGCAGATGACAGATTTGTTTCCTGACCCGGGTGATAAAGATAGTTTTTCCTTCTTGTAAAACATTAGGCAGGTTTGCTAGCATCCTTCTTATAAAACTGAGGGTTTTCTAAACTCAAAATTCCTCAGCTGTGACACAAATCCTCTGCATGTCCAGCATCCACCTGAGTTCACATCCTCACACCCCCATGGGACTTGGGGAGTAAATGGTATCGACTTGAACATGAAGCTCATGTTGCCTGCTGTGCCCTGGGCACTAAAGTCCTTTGTCTCTGACCCGGATGTCTCCTGTCTTCTACTAGCATCTATGAAACTGCGATCAGGCTAAGCAGGGCAATATCTCAATCCCTTCACAATTTTTGACACTCAGTTTTCCTCTATGTAATTTAAGAGATTAGAGTGAGATTATTTCTAACATTCCTTTCATGTTTCATCGTTGATATTCTAATACTCTAACTGGCTTTGTCATTTTCATCATTGGCATAGAAGAACTCAACCATTTTTGTACTTGACTTCTTTAAAGGGTGTTTAAACACTCCGCAATAATATGGAAATAGTAAACATTATTTAAAACTACCGTTTGCAAATAAGGAAACTAAACTTTAATTTGCTGGTACTGCTAATGTGAGGCATTTACTGTTTGGCAAACAAATCTATTAGGATACTGGTTTTACTGAGGTTCTGGTGCTCATCCCTTAGCTCATGTTTTTGTTGTAGTTTTTTGGCTTATGGAAACATTATAAAATTTCATTCTTTGAATTTCTTTAAGTTGTGTATCAGTCTGAAATATTCCACATCCTGTGTTTTGTTTCAAACTTTTCCTTTCTCATATTTGCAAACATTAACTTGTCTGTGACTGTTAATTAGCATTTCTTGATTGATATTTTTTGTTTATTGTGAAAAAATGAAGTGCTTTGGCAGGGGATAGAATTGTAGTGAACCATCGAAGAGGGTTGGAGCCTGAGAGGGCATCCTGAAACAAACTCGTACAGGCAAAGTGCACAGATATAATAAGTAGGTTTTCCACAAAGTCAGCAAAGGACCCACAACTGCAGGTGAGACTAGCCTGGTTTTGCTATTTTCTTCAGCTATAATTGAACGTAATAAACTCAAAATTTAATTTTTTACTGCATATGAAAAATTTATAGACTTCAGAAATAGCTAATACATATTTTTCATAGAAGATTATATTTGGCTTAATATTTTAAAACAAAAACCCCAACATAAATAAAAAATATCTAACATTCTGACATCACAGTTTGTGCCACACGTGAGCATCCTATAAGTGTGAGTGTGAGCATGTATGTGCATGTGTGTATCGGCTTGTGTTTGCATGGAGGTCAAAGTGACAGTGTACCCTTACCTCCACCTAAGGGGCCAGGTTTTAAGCAAAATGACATTTCACTGGAACCATCCTTTCTCCTCCCCTCTCAGCATCAAATGATGATGATGGTGATGACAACCATGATGAAAATAAAATGATGGTGACAGCAGTAGTTACAACAACAGCTAACGTTTATCGAAGTCTCTAATGTGTATCAGGCATTATTCTATATGCTTTACTAGTGTTTCATTTAATCCTTAAAACAGTTTGTGGATTGGATATTACTATTAAACAGATTTTCATGAAACTGTAGCAAAAACAACTTGTGTAATTTTTCCAAATTAAAATAATTTTCAAGTAGTGTCAGAACTTTATCCTAAGGATAACTTCTCAGCAGCCTGGGAATTTTTTTTTTTTTCAGTTATGAGCCATGACAGAGACAAGAAAAATAAAACAAAACAAAACTGAAGGTTGAATTAGTAAAAATGAACCTAATTTAGATACCTAGAAATCTATTGTTGTTGGTGGTGGTTTTTGGCCGCACGGTGAGGCTTGTGGGATCTTAGTTTCCTGACCAGGGATTGAACCTGGGTCCTCCGTAGTGAGAGCGCAGAGTCCCAACCACTGCACCACCAGGGAATTCCCAGATACTGAGAAATCTATTAAAAGTTCCTCTTATCATTAATTTGGAACAATGAACAAAATAAGAAAAAATTACCAAAGGAAGTTGGATAAGGTTAAACAGAGAGTGCCAGAGACCAAGAGCTACATCTTGGTCTTCCTACGTGTTAGCCTCTCTGGCTGTGTCAGTTCAGAAACTGTCAGATCAGTTTCAGGAGCATTCAGCATGCCACAGTTCCTCTCATGATTTAAAGCCCTCTCTAAACTGCACATTCCTCTCCTAATTTCCACTCCATTTTTCTGCTCCACTTGCCAGAAAAAAAAAAAAAAATCCCCCAAAGAGCTGCCTATGCTTACTATCTCTACCTCCTTGATTTCTCCTCTCATCTCACTCCAGTATTCCCACAGAAACTGCCTTTGCCAAAGCCATCAGTGATGTCTTTGTTGTCATCTCCAATAGATATTTCTGCTTCTTATCTTACTATACCTCTCAACATAATCTAGTGAAGTTGATTATTATTTTCTTCACGAAACACTCCTTCCTTTCTTTGTAACATCATCCTTGCCTGATTGGCCTCCTTTCTCACTGGTCACTCTTTCTCAGTCTTTTTTCCTGCCCTCTCCTGCATGAACAAACTCACATCAAGTTTGTTCTCTTCATCTTTGTGCCTATCCCAGTGCTTAGCTCATAAGAGCACTCAATCAGTATTTGCTGGATGTGTGAGTGAAGAAGTGAATGGATAGATAAATGAATAAATTAATAAATGAAGTGTTATGGATGTGCATAGGTAGAAGAGCTTAATTTTGCCTGAGACAGAAAAATTTTTCTGAAGAAGGTGAAAATTGACCTGTCTTGAGAGATAAGTCAAGACTTGTCTAGTGAACAAATAAAGTGTTCATTTCCAGAAATGAGTGTTCCTACAAAATTAACCTATAGTGTACCATTTCTTAGGAAGCTATGGGAGAATGTTCTATTCCAAAAGGAGAAAATAGACTAAGAAGGAGAAAAACATGAGATCCAGTAGGTCCGACACAAGTGAGAGGAAAAGGAAGTCTCCTGGAAGATGGATAAGGGAGACGCTATGATGATGGCTGGGCAACAGGCCCAGGGATGAGCAGTCCAGAGTGGACCAGGAGGGCAGAGCGCTGCAAGAAGATGAATCTGGTGGAATGTACTTCTACCAAGGAAAATGAGTCTGATAGGTACACAGAAATCCAGGTTAATTAAGAAGGGGTAGTTATTAAATAGAGGTAAAATTAAAAGATGTAAAAAAAGAGCATCATGGTGCAGGTGTAGATGGTGTTCACACAGTCATAATAATGCAAATACTGTTTTATTTAATTAAAATTATGGTTAACTCTCCTGGAAGGATTAAAGAAAGGGAAAAGTCTGTGCTTTGGGAAGGGATAAGCATGAAAGGGAACTAAATTCTCATGTTCTGTTATACATAGGAAATTCATTAAAAATGACTGAAATTGAAAAAATTAAGTAGCATTATAAATATATTATTTAGAGATAAGGAGTTAAATGCTAAAAGAAAAAGCCAAAATAGTTGGAAATGGTTGCCTCTGTGGAAGATAATGGAGGGGTCAAGTGATTACTTATTTTCGTAATAAACCATATAGAAGTATTTGGCATTAAAAGGTACGTTAAAAAGAATAAAATTAGGCAGAAGAGAGGTTAAACAACGACATTAACATAAACAATTCAGTCCTCAACACTGGGTTCTCAGTGTTGATGCCAAAACCCTTGCTTCGATGTGGGAAAGTTTTAAAAAGAATTGGTGGAAAGTTTGAGAGTTTTGTATTTAATCTTTATAAAAATAAGTATCTGTCAATTGATGTAATCTCAGAGGGTGATGATGTGACCATAGCCAGACCTAACTGGAAAAAAAGTTTACCTGCCCTTAAGAAAATTCAGCTGGTAAATATCATCATATAGCTTTCAGGGCTATTTGCAGTTGTGTCTTGGTGGTAAAGTCAGAGACCGCTCGGAGACCACATTCTTTATTTATGTATTTATTTTTTGACCGCCCTGCCCGGTTTGTGGGATCTTAGTTCCCTGACCAGGGACTGAACCCGGCCCCAGCAGGGAAAGTGCCCAGTCCTAACCACTGGACCACCAGGGAATTCTCCAGAGACTGAATTCTTAATATAATCTTCTTCATAGTAAACATATATTGTGGGTTATAGTCAAGCTTGTTGTAGGAAAATGTGTTCTCTTTTACTAAAAGCGCTTTGAGGAGAATCATTCTTTCTCTGAAGAGCTCTGTAATTTCATAGCTTTTATGTTACAGAATTTATTTTTAATAAGGAAAAGTCATACAGCAGAGGTGACCTATTAAATAAAGTTATAACATATCTAGAAAACTGTGTCTGGTGCTATTATAGAAGTGTTGTCACAGGATGGTAGCAACACAGATCCAAGACTATAAGCCCACAGACTTAGATTTAAGCAACTGCCCCCAGATTCAGGTCTGAGAACTTTATATTTTTTAATTAGTTAATTAATTTTTAAATTTTTGGCTGCGTTGGGTCTTTGTTGCTGCGAGCAGGCTTCCTCTAGTTGCAGCGAGCGGGGGCTACTCTTCGTTGCGGTGTGCGGGCTTCTCATTGCAGTGGCTTCTCTTGTTGCAGAGCACGGGCTCTAAGCACGGGGGCTTCAGTAGTTGCGGTGCACAGGCTTAGTTGCTCCACGACGTGTGGGATCTTCCCCGACCAGGGCTCAAACCCGTGTCCCCTGCATTGGCAGGAGGATTCTTAACCACTGCGCCACCAGGGAAGTCCCAGGTCTGAGAACTTTAGTGTGAAAAGTTCCTTCTGTTAAAAAATGAAAGGGTGACATCAGACAGTTTGTACTTGGGCAGGAGGTAATTTTCCCACAGCCTATTTATGTCTGTGGGGCTTAGTTGTGGAGGTGAAATAAATTTGGATAGAGAAAATTATTCTCTGGAATAAAGAATCTTGCCTGGTTGAGTTTCTACAGAAATGATACGGACTAGGCATCCATTTCCAAAATGGTTCTATTTCTTTGTTACATCCTAGGAGCCTTCTAGTTTTTCCCTTAAGAGCCTTGAAACGTGATTTTTGAAGAAAAAACCTTGCTTCCCAGCCAGTCTTGTTAATCCTTTCTTGTGGGGAGGGAAGGCAGCAACAGAAGTTGTAGTGGGTTGAATCGTGTCCCCCTGAAAGATATTTCCACTTGGGGCCTGTAAATGTGATCTTATTTGTAAAACAGGTCTTTGGAGTTGTAACTAAGTGAAGGATCTCGAGATGAGATCATCCTGGATTCTAGGGGGCCTTAACTTCAATGACAAGTGTCGTTAGAAGAGAATAGAAGAGAAAGAGGAGACCCACAGGGGAGAAGGTCATGTGACGATAGAGGCAGAGGTTGGAGCAATGCACATACAAGCCAAAAAATACCAAGGATTGCCAGCAGCCACCAGAAACTAGAAGAGAGTCATAGGACAGTTTCTCCCAAGTGCCTCCAGAAGGAACAAACCCTGTGAGGCATTGATTTCAGACTTCGCCCTACAGAACTGTAAAAAAAAAGTTCCTATTGTTTTAAGACACCCAGTCTGTGGGAATTTCTTATTACCATGAGAAAAGGAAAAGGATTACAGGAAAAGGATACACAGCCATTCCAGTCTGACTGTTTTCATCAGAGCCCTCACCCAGCTGGGTCTACTGTCTCCCTGCCTCCTGTCCAATTCTCTTCAGGAGAGAGTATATATAGTCAGCCAACAGATAACACTTTTCTAAATATTTATATGCTACAAAAATGCTTTGTATTTTCTTAAACTTTTCTCCTAGTTTGACAAATTTTATTAACTTAACCAATGTCTGTTAGATGGCTTCATCTGAGGAAAAAGCCTGATCTCAGGGAAGCTGCAGCTAAGGCACTGGGTGTCTAACGTCATGGGAAGATCAATGATGCCATTCAACTAATATTTACCGTGGATCTAAGATGAACCAGGCACCATGGGAGACTAAGAGGTAGAGTCAGATGTAGTCCCTGCCTTCTTCCCTCCTGTAAAGGAGGGAAGACACAATCTTAAACAACCTTCAGGGAAGAAAGGAATTGATGTTATCAAACACAAATAAGGTTCCGTAGGAAATATTTTTTCTGATGGAGGCCATTGCAGGGCTGCTTTGTGAAAGATTTTTTTTTTGAATTTCAGCTGATTCTTTAAGAGCCAGGTCAATCACCATTTCCACTGGGAAGCCGTCTCTGACCCCCTGTTGCTGGCTGCCCAGTCTTCTGTGACCTGAGACTTTGAGATTTCTCTATTTCAGCAATTAGCACCTTTAATCTTGAGGATTTATTTGCACATCTTACTTCCCTCATTAGACTTTGTTCAAACTTTGAGTGTATGTATGTGATTTTTAATAGCACATATCCTGGCACACATTTGCTACACTAATAAATAAATGAATGCATGCTAGCAGAGATGGCCAGAGGACAGAGGTACCCAGATGGAAGAAATGGCATGAACAGAGGCACAGAGGGTGACAAGGGAAATAATTGTCGATATTGAAAACTGTCTTCTTTACAATTTCCCTGGAGGCTGTTCCCACTTAAGGATATGTCATTAAGGATGCCCTTCAGCTGCAGGTAACAGAAGCCCGACCACAGTGGTTTGTAAAACAGGAATATTTTTCCCTCTTAAATGAGAATCTAGATATAGGCAGCTGAGGGCTGAGTCCTCCACATCCGAGTCTGCCTTCCTCTTTTTATTCCAGCATCCTTAGTAAGCAGCATTACCCCAGTATTACTTCATAGTCACAGTCCAACTTCATACCTGCATTCTAGGTGGGACAAAGAAACAAAAGGTGCAACAGCAAGGAAGACTCATGTCTATGCCAGGAAAATAAAACTTTACCAGAAAGACCCAACAGATTTCTACCTATGTATCGTTGATCAAAACTGTACATGTGGCCACTTATAGCTGCACGGGAGGCTAGGAATATCCATTTTGAGGGGGACCCTCTTTTCAAAATTATTATTGGAATAGTTTATGTGGAAAACGAACATTTGATATGAACAGAGTCAGCTACGATGTGCATGGAAGGCAGTGAAGGGATTTTATTATTTCCTAGGGTCCAGAATCAGGGGCAGCATTTATTTTCCTGCCTCATCCTAGTTCAGAAGGCCATTTACCAATGACTCTTGAACCCACTGGCCTCACTTCCACATAACCAAAGCTCTTTGGCTTATTGGAACTTATTTTTTCTCAATATCATGCATAGTGGAATAGAGTCTTTGTGTTCCTTTTAAGGAGGTTTCTTTAAAACTCCCACACTCCTGAACAGGAAAACAGCATACAGACCAAAGCTGGAGGAAAGGACATAATTCTATGCACACTAAGTTTCTCCTGTCTATCATATGTAACCACTGACATTTCCTGACAGCCACTAGGCTTCTGGTATTTTTCAAGAAGCTGAGTCATTATCCTAACTTTACAGATTGAATCAGAAAACAACTGATTTTCCAAATGTGATATTGTTAGTTTAGGGTAAAGCTGGTTTCTCTGGCTTCTTGGTGTATGTTTAGTACTTTTTCTAAATTCAGAAAATTTGAGACTATCAGTGTAAAGATTTTGTTTGTGACATTGAACAATTTTTTTTTTAACATCTTTATTGGGGTATAATTGCTTTACAATGGTGTGTTAGTTTCTGCTTTATAACAAAGTGAATCAGTTATACATATACATATGTCCCCATATCTCTTCCCTCTTGCGGCTCCCTCCCTCCCACCCTCCCTATCCCACCCCTCCAGGCGGTCACAAAGCACCGAGCTGATCTCCCTGTGCTATGCGGCTGCTTCCCACTAGCTATCTACCTTACGTTTGGTAGTGTATATACGTCCATGCCTCTCTCTCGCTTTGTCACAGCTCACCCTTCCCCCTCCCTATATCCTCAAGTCCATTCTCTAGTAGGTCTGTGTCTTTATTCCTGTCTTACCCCTAGGTTCTTCATGACATTTTTTTCCCTTAAATTCCATATATATGTGTTAGCATATGGTATTTGTCTTTCTCTTTCTGACTTACTTCACTCTGTATGACAGACTCTAGGTCTATCCACCTCATTAAAAATAGCTCAATTTCGTTTCTTTTTAGGGCTGAGTAATATTCCATTGTATATATGTGCCACATCTTCTTTATCCATTCATCCGATGATGGGCACTTAGGTTGTTTCCATCTCCGGGCTATTGTAAATAGAGCTGCAATGAACATTTCGGTACATGACTCTTTTTGAATTATGGTTTTCTCAGGGTATATGCCCAGTAGTGGGATTGCTGGGTCATATGGTAGTTCTATTTGTAGTTTTTTAAGGAACCTCCATACTGTTCTCCATAGTGGCTGTACCAATTCACATTCCCACCAGCAGTGCAAGAGTGTTCCCTTTTCTCCACACCCTCTCCAGCATTTATTGTTTCTAGATTTTTTGATGATGGCCATTATGACTGGTGTGAGATGATATCTCATTGTAGTTTTGATTTGCATTTCTCTAATGATTAATGATGTTAAGCATTCTTTCATGTGTTTGTTGGCACATTGAACAATTTTTAATAGACTATGGAAAAAATGCTAAAATAATGATAGAACCCTGAAAAATGTCACAGATAGTTAGTATTTCCCTTCACATATGTGGATACTTGCTCTTAGATTCCATTATTCATTAATAATTGTATTTTCTGTGTTTCTAGACAATATTTATGACCCTTTGAATTATCCTAAAGCAAAAATTTAGTTATAGGCAGATTAAAGATAAAACAGGTTTTATTATATTTCTCTCACAAGTGATGTACTTCTTAAGATGATGCTATAACATCATGAAAGCTCATCAAAATAATTGTAAAATATAATGTCAAATTATGTTTTGAACAACACTGATCACAATATTTAGCAAATATATCATGTACAAATGCTCCCTAATTCTTTTTTTTTTGAATGTGTGCTGTACATTTTCTTTTTTCTTTTTTAAAATTTTTTGGCTGCATTGGGTCTTTGTTGCTGCGCATGGGCTTTCTTTAGTGGTGGCGAGTGGGGGCTACTCTTTATTGCGGTGCACGGGCTTCTCATTGCGATGGCTTCTCTTGTTGTGGAGCACGGGCTCTAGGCTCACGGGGTTCCGTAGCTGTGGCACGCGGGCTCAGTAGTTGCGACGTATGGGCTGAGTAGTTGTGGTGTGCGGGCTCTAGAGCACAGGCTCAGTAGTTGTGGAGCCTGGGCTTAGTTGCTCCGCAGCATGTGGGATCTTCCTGGACCAGGGATCGAACCTGTGTCCCCTGCATTGGCAGGCAGATTCTTAACCACTGCGCCAACAGGGAAGTCCCTGTACATTGTCTTAATAAAATACTGTTCAATATGTATTTTGGGGTGAAAGGAAATATTGGTTAAACTAGTTACCCAAATCTGGAGCCTGCAAATGAGAAGTGTTTCTGTAACTGTCCGAACTTAGCATCCAGTTTCAAAGTGCCTAGATTCGAATGTCGTTGCTAATACTTATCGACTGTGTGACCTCAGGCAAGTTTCTTAACCCCTCTGTGCCTCAGTTTTATCATTGTAAAGTGGAGGAATTAAAAGTATTGATGTCATTACGTTGTTATAACAATTAAACTTGGAACAAATAGCACACTGAAAGTGTCATATAGCCTTATAAATTTGGTCATTATTGTCGGAAAGTAGAGAAATGGATATGGTCGTTTTATAGATGTCCTTGACTCCTCTAAGTCTCAGCCATTGTGGGGAAGCAAAAACTATCTCCCATACTCCCTCTAGTAAGGTGCCAATTTCTGCCTCAAGGTATGCTGAGGGCTCACTAGAATGGAGTTTTCCATGCAGTTCTCTAAAGGTAAATTTAGGGAAATGTACATGGAAAATGGGAAATAGGAGTCATGGCAATGACTTAGTCGAAGTCCAACACTGAATGAGTCCAAGCACATGATTCTTGCCTTCAAAGCTGGAGACATAAGATTTAGACACCTATATAATTTAGGAGTGTTTTCAGTTGTAAATATCAAAACACACAGTGGCTGGCCTGTTCCACAAGTGTTTTTGTTATCTCATGTCTCTTGTCTTAAAGTCTCAGCAGAAATTTTTATCTTAACATCCCCTTAAATACTCAGCCACCCAAATGGGCAATTCAAAGCCTGAGTTGAATAAAATTATATATTCACTTTTCACTTCTATACACTGAAGTAGCTAAATCTGAAGACTGATAAATTTTACATTCCTTAAAATTTACCTTCTTCAATTTATGGTATGAATTCTATGAATTTGCAGAGAGAACATTCAGCATATATTAAAGTCCCTGTTAGATGGTTTTACACTTGATTTTGCTATTCAAGCAAACTTTTCTTCTTTAAGTGAGCTCAGAACCTGGCTGCAGTTTGTCCAGAAGCATGGGAACTTCAATTGTTCAGTCATTCCTCTCATTCTTACACATAGAGTTTCTGATCTCAGTTTGATAGTTTTCTGTTTGGGCAAGAGGGGACCCTCATGTTACATCTTCTTCCAGCCGAATATAAAGATTTTATTTGTATAAGATTATGATTACTTTGTACAAAAATAGCTGACAAATGCTATGGTAGCTATGTGTTCTAGACAACTGTGAGGCCTTTGTGTTGACAGGCTAAGTCACTGGTTGTTTCAGCTTTACTTTCTTGTGTTATAAAGTTTACAGTTTCCACAGTGTATCATCAAAAGTGCTTATTAGCAATAACAGCAGCTTTCTTTTCCATTCTTAGAAACACTCCAGTATTTGCATTTTCTGTAATGAGAATTAGTGTTGCTTAGAAGAGTTTTTGCCTTTGAGCAAGAGTTTTAAGAGATTACCCATAGGCAAGAGATAACTGCATAGAAACAGAACTAGACCAGGACTCCAGGGACCTGTAGTTCAGGAATTCTTGAAAGAAACTAGGAAACTATATCATTATCCTAATTCTTAATGTTATTTTTAATGGTTTTAAAATCTTTTTTCTGTATAAGTATATTCTGTTTCAGAGTACCTCAAAATAATGTCTAATATTATTTAGCATTAATATAAATAGATAATCCCATAATTTATTTAAGCCTTTACAGTTTTTAAATAACTTTCATAAATGTAAAAACCTAGAAATGTCAAATTTTTTGAAAGATACAGCATTTATAAATCACATCAGCTTAGTCAAACACACTTTTTCTTTAGAAAAAAAATCCAGCATTACAAAATATTAACGTAAAAGATAGAAAGTACCTGAAACCATTGTATTAACCACTGTTTATAGTTGAGTATACATTTCTCTGCTGTTTATTTTTCTAAACATTTACTTGTGATTTTTTCCTTTTTAAACAAAGATAGAACTATACCATCCGTGTGTTTTTTCACATACCAATAGATCTTGAATAACCTCTTGTGTTTACATTATGTTGAATCTATTTAATCTTTTAAATTGCTACGCAGTATTCTATAGTTCATTCAGTCAATCAATTGATAGACATTTAGATTGTTCTCAGTGTTTCTCTAATACAATCAAAACTGCATTAATATTCTCAAACACTTATTTTTGGAATTTCTGCAAGTACATCTGAGGGATAAATTTCTGTTTAGGATGTCTATGTTAAAGAATAATAACATTTGCAAATTTAAAAGGCATTTCCAAATTGTCTTCCAAAAAAGGTTATATCAGCTTCCACTCCCACCAACAATGCATAATCAGAGTTTGATAAACTACTTATTTTCTTATCCTCTTTTCCACATGTGTTAAATAAGCGGGCTGGAGCACATGCACTTATATTCTTGCCTGATTGTCTCCCACCATGGATGGCAAAACCCTAATGTCAGGCACTATGGCTTGCTCAACTTTAATTACTTAGTGGATAGCATGTTGCCTTGCACATAGTACATCATCAATAAATATCTGTTAAATGAACACATCTGTGGATCCCTCCAGATCTCCTATTTTATGGCTCAGTGATGATGATGATGTTGATGATGTATCTTAGTGTGCTTCCATAGATAGCTAAATATAAAGTCTCATGAACTGTTGGCAATAGGTGATTAGGATGTGTGAGATAGCAGGAAAATATATATATATATTGGTCTCTGCCTTCTGTTCTAATTAGGTAACTCTTGGTGGGCTCCTGGATGGAGGCTGGTCACCACAAAGATCAAGCCATGATTAGAAACTTGGAATTTTCAGCTCTCCTCCAGAGAAAGGAGAGGGGCTAGAAATGAAGTTAATGATCCATGATGCCTAGGTGATAATGCCTCTATAAAAATCCCTAAAGTATGGGTTTGAAGAGCTTCTGGGTTGGTGACTGCTTGGAAGTGCTAGGAGAGCAGTGCTCTGGGAGAGAGCATGGAATCTCTGTGCCCCTTCTCACATAGCTTGCTCTGCACATCTCTTTCATCTGGATGTTCATCTGTATCTTCTAGCATATCATTTTATAGTAAACCAGTAAACAGCAAGTATACTGTTTTCCTTAATTCTGTGAGCCACCCTAGCAAATTAATTGAACCCAAGGTGAGGGTTTTGGGGATTTATAGCTGATAGGTCAGAAACACAGGTGACAACCTGGACTTGCTATTTGAAATTGGGGTGGGGAGCAGTCTTGTGGGACTGAGCCCGTAAACTATGGTTCTGGCTCTATCTCCAGGTTGATAGTGTCAGGGTTGAGTTAAATTGTGGGATGCCCAGCTTGTGTCACAGAATTGCTTGGTGTGGGAAAAATTCCCACACATTTGGTGACCAGAAGTGTCAGTAGTGAAGTGTTCCGTGTGAGTAGTAAAGGGGAGATACACAAGAAAGTGAGTTTTTCCTACTCAGGATGGCTCTTAAATTCCTACAGCTCTTACATAGTCTCTTGCAATTGGAGACTATAGTAGGTTGAGGTAGGCAAAAGATCAAGAAAATCTTACTGTATCCCATCGTGAGGAGAAATAAATAAACTCTTTTTCTAGATGATCTTTAGACTACTGCCTCTCCCTCTGATTAAATCTGAGACTATTTGATCAATTAAAGGAAATGCTTCCAGACATTTATTATAAAAGTCTTAATAGGGCTTCCATTCTTCTCAGTGACAGTTTTAGATTTTCATATCTATTCTTCTCTGTGACAACTGTAATATCTTGTGTTTTCATGAGAATTTCTAAGAGTATATGGGAGAAATACAAGCCAGCAATTACTATATATTCTTTTAGCTGAGTATGGTGAGAATTGCAAGAAGGGAACAGTGTGCTGGAATTGCTAAATGAAATAAGTAATGGTGAAAAAATTCTGTGACTTGGAGAGACATACAGAGAATTTTTCTCGATCTTCAGAGACAATAGAAAAGGTATGGTATTGGGATCAGGTAGACTTGGTCCTACCAGTTATTATCTCTAAGTCAGAGTACATCTGTTTCCTCATCTATAAAATGGGAATAATTATGTTACCTACTTATGGGGATTGTTAGAGATTATGATGGAAATCAACTGTTATTCATTTTTGCGGTCCCAGTGTGATCATCTCTTCTGAGAAGCTATTCCTGACTCTCTTCTCCCACAAAATTAGGTAAAATACCCTGTCTCTGGGCATTCCTCCCACCCTTACACTTATTCCCACTCTACACCAGGACTTTCTGCTATCACTGCATTTATTATCGTATTGAAATTGCATCTATATATACTTGTCACTGCCACTAGATCGTGTTATCCTTATAACCTTTATGTCTTCAACACTTAAGTAGAGTACCTGCTCATCAAAGAGTATGAACTCAGTAAATGTTTGTTGAGTGAATTAATGACATATTTCAAGTGCTTGCCCGGTAGTTAAAACATTAAAAACATTCAATAATTTGTTCTTGACTTCTTTTGTAAATTTTTATCTCCAAAGTTTTATCAAGGAAAAGATTTATCTTTTGTTTATGATGCTTTAACTACTAAAATGCAGAGTTAGGACTGTTTTTGGATCCATTCTAGGTAATTAGATACACTGTGAGAGACATGGTTCATGGAAGGTTAAGATCTATCAAACTACATGAATAACAGGATGAAAATTGCTTCAGACCTTTAGTCATAGCCTATGCACATACATCTAGAAAAAAATTATTTATTTGACCCTTTGTCCATATTTTTTGTAAATACATAACTTGGCAGTGTCAATTTAGATCAATGTGTTGGAGACCTTTTTTTTGCATTTGTCTCAGCTGCCTTATTGCACTGCATTACAAATGATGTTAATTCTATGCTTAATTATGCTTAGCATAATATATTTGCAGCCCAGTGTTTATCAGTTGGACATAACAAAAATGCTGTTGTTTCTTCCCATCTTCCTTCTGCTTATCACTTGTTGATTTTTGAAAGCAGCTGGAGTTGTTCCATGTGAATGGAAACAATTACAAGGCTGTACAATAAATGCTTTCTCTCTAGAAACCATCTTATATCAACTGTGATCTTTGCTTTTTAAAGATTTGGTGTACGTTTTCATGCAAACTTTTAACCTGATTTTTGCTACCCTTTCAGATCAGAAGAAATCTCTTAGATAAAAAAAAAGCTCACATTTGAATTTTTCAAAAGCATGTATATTTCATCCATTGAAACAAGAACTTCCATGTCTCCAAATTGACTATTATAATCTGTCAGGCATGTGTTGATTCATGTTTACATAGAAGACCATCTTAATATAATGACGGTATTTGTGCCTTAGGTTCTCATATTTTTAACTATTGCACATGACTTAGGAGTTGGAAAATGAGTAGCTTTTGGATAGTATTTATTTTAAAATGATCGCTTCAGCTAGTTTGTCCATTAGAGATGAATTTATTAAAAAAATGTTCTTTAAAATTTTTTTTGAGTGTAAGGTCAAAACTGCAATTAGAGCATAAGTGTAATTATTGAAAAACATTGTAGATTATGTGAGTTTTCCCGAAAGTTCTAAGGTTAAACTTCATGAAAAATATTTTTGGTGGCTATCAATACTTATTAAAAATTAACATCATCTTTTTTTGGTCCCACCATGTGGCATGCGGGATCCTAGTTCCCTGACCAAGGATCTAATCCGTACTCCCTGCAGTGGAAGAGCAGAGTCCTAACCACTAGACTGCCAGGGAATTCCCAAATTAACATCATTTCTGAGAGTAGTTTTTTTTTTTTAATAGATCTTTATTGGAGTATAATTGCTTCACAATACTGTGTTAGTTTCTGTTGCACAACAAAGCGAATCAGCCATATGCATACACATGTCCCCATACAGAGAGTAGTTTTACAAGTAAAGCTTAGGTCATTATAAAACATATGAGTTATGCTTTAATAATAATAGCCATGCTTATTAAGCAGCTATTCTATGTCAAATGCTTTACATAAATTATACATAATTATCTCATTTATTCCTCAGAACAGTCCCTTTAAAGGAGAGGACAAGAAAGTTAAGGATTTTGTTCAGATTTGGTAAGTGGAAGATGCAGGATCAGAGGTCATGTTGGCCTGTGCTAAATCCTTGCTCTATATCTGTTGATATTGCTCATCTTCCTTCACCCATCCTGCCACCAGGGGGACCCAGGGGATATAGCCAAATGAAAGCTCCAGCCAAGGGCCTTCTCTATTCTGAACTTTGCTGACACCCTAAATCCTTGCTGCCTTTCCATTTCAGTAAACTTAACACATCCAGGAAGGAATTTTTTGGCTTACTTTATTCCTTGTAAGTTTCTCTTTTGTTCTAGCAAATTCTAAATGCAAGAGAGCCTCTTCCTTTAGTGTAAGTTGCTCAAGGTGGTAACAGCAATTAAATGCCACATTTCCTTCCTTTCTCTTTCTCTCTTCCCTTCTGATCCTTTCTTTGCCACCACTGACTGCCTGGCATGTATGTAATAAGTGCTCAAGAAATGGCAGCTGCTGTTGTGTTCCAGGCTCTGGGGCTCCTCTCTGAAGGGATTTTTGGTAATAATAATAATAATCATAGCTAATATTTATAGCGCAGTATGTACCAGAATCCCTTTCAAGCACTTTAAATGCATGTGCTCTGTTATTATGTCTGTCTTTATCAAGCAAGGAAAAGGTGAGGCTCAGAAAGCACATTACCTGTCTAAGATAACAGTGATAACTGGTTGGTGTCATAGTTCTGGAGCTCGAGTTTTCTGACTTCTAGTCCTTTACTGACTGATGTGGTGGCGTAAAAATGTGCTGCTCAAATCTCCTTCAAGAGAATCTGCTGTGAGGAGCGTAGCTGATGACAGACTCCAGCTGGCAACCCCTTTAAAACCACTGTGGTGTTCATACCCAAACCATACTTCCTTCTCCTGGGCTGCCTCTGGACAATGACTGAGCGTGGTGGGGATAATAGTACTAGCTCATTCCAGAAATGGAAAAATAATTCAACATTAGTAACTCTGTTAATATAATTCACCTAGAGGAGAACAAATAAGAGAAATCATGTAATCCTACCAATCAAGTATTGGAAAAAAACTCAATAAACTAGGGACTGTATGGCCACATTTTAAATTAATAGTTACCACCTAAAAGCCGGTATTATGTCAGTGAAAACACAATGAGAAAATCCCCATAATGTCAAGAATAAAGCCAGAGTGTCCACTGTCACTACTTTTTTTCCTTTTTTTAATTGAAATGTAGTTGATATAGAATATGTTAATTTCAGCTGTACTACATAGTGATTTGACATTTACATACATTATGAAATGATCATCATGACAAATCTAGTAACCTTCTGTCCCCATACAAAGTTATTAAGATATTATTGATCATATTCTTTATGTTGTATGTTGCATCCTTGTGGCTTATTTATAACTGAAGATTTGTGCCTATTAATCCCCTTTACTTATTTTATCTCCCACCTCCCAGCAACCATCAGTTTGTTCTCTGTTTTCATTTGTTGTGTTTGTGCTTTAGCTTCCACATATAAGTGAAATCATCTGGTATTTGTCTTTTTCTGTCTGATTTATTTTACTTAACATAATAACATTTAGATCCATTCATGTTGCCACAAATGGCAAATTGTATTCTTTTTTATAACTAATATTCCATTGTATATATGTACCACATCTTCTTTATCCATTCATTTATTGATGGACATTTAGATTGTTTCCATATCTTGGCTATTTAATGCTGCAGTGAAACAATAGCATGCATAAATCTTTTCAAATTAGTGTTTTTGTTTTCTTTGGGTAAATACCCAGAAGTGAAATTGCTGGATCATATGGCAGTTCTATTTTTAATTTTTTGAGGAAACTCCATACTGTTTTCCATAGTGACTCCACCAATTTATAATCCCACAAACAAGGGTTCCCTTTTCTCCACATCCTTGCCAATACTTGTTTCTTGTCTTTTTGATAATTGCCATTCTGACAGGTATGATGTGGTAGCTCACCATGGTTTTGATTTGCATTTCCCTGATGATTAGTGATGTTGAGCATCTTTTCAGGTGTCTGTTGGCTATCTGTAGAAAAATTTCTATTCGGGGCCTCTGCCCATTTTTTAATTGGGTTGTTTTTTTATATTGAGTTGTATGAGTTCTTTATGTATTTTAAATATCAACCCCTTATATATATGTGATATTGCAAATACCCTCTCTCATTCTGTAGGCTGCCTTTTTGTTTTGTTGATGGTTTCCTTTGCTGTGCAAAGCTATTTATTTTGATGTAGTCCCATTTGTCTATTTTTGCTTTTGTGTCCCATGCCTGAGAAGAAAATATATGGAACGTATCACAAATTTGTGTCATCCTTGCTCAGAAGCCATGCTAATCTTCTCTGTATTGCTCCAATGTTAGCATATGTGTTGCCCAAGTGAGCACTCACTACTACTTTTTTAACATGATTCTGAAGGTACTTGCCAGTACAATTAGAGGGGAGAGAATGAGGCATATATATTTGAAAAAGGATGTAATATTATCATTATTTGCAAATGTTATACTTGCTTACATGAATATACAAAAGAATCAACTGAACAATTGTAACAAACAATAGAAGAATTTATAAATGGCTGAGTATAATAATAAACAGCAAGCAACTTTCATAATAATGGAAGAAAATATCACATTTACAATAGAAAAAATTTATAGAAATTAATTTAACAAGAAATATACAAAATCTGTACGAATAAGGAAAGCATACATTTTCTTAAATAGGAAGATTCAATGTTATAAAGATATCATCGCTTCCTAATATAAGTAATAAATTCTATATCAGTAAATACAATAAGAGTGTTATTTATTTGTTCATTTGTTTTTTGAACTGGAAGGGTTGAGTCACATGGAAAATAGGGAAAAATATTCAATAAAAGTCTGGGCAAAGAAGAGTAACAAGTTACAGTCTCTCCCATATTTTAAAATATAGAGTTATAGTAATTGCATTAATGTAATAATAATGCATGGATAAACATGCAGGTAAATGGAATAGAAAAGAAAGTCCGTAAGTAGACACAAATATGTGTTGGATATTAGTGTATGGCAAGAATGGCATAGCAAATCAGTAGGTAAGTGATGAATTATTTAATAAATGGTATTGGGACAACTGGATAGTAATCTGGAAAATAAAATTATTTTTGGACTCTTACCTCATTTTTTATCCCTAAATTCCAAATGTTTCAAAGATTTAAATTTAAAAATAAAAACTATACTATAGAAATATTATGTTTGTATACACACAGGTGTGTGTGTGTGTCTGTGTGTGTGTGTGTGTGTCTGTGTGTGTATGTAAAACATTTCAAGGTGAAGAAGACATTTCTAGGGTTAATCCAAAACTAAGAAATCTTAAATTAAAAGATTAATTTGACCATATAAAATTAAAATAAAATTATCTTGTCATTAAAATCCATAAGCAAAGGAAAAAACACAAATGACAAGCCAGGGGAAAATATTTTGTCTGCAACTCATGACATAGACCAAAGGATATGTTTCTCAGCATATATAAATAAATATGTGAGAAGAAGACCAATAATCCTACAAGAAATGGACAAAGGATCAAAACAGTTGGTATCAAAGGAAATATAAATGGGTCTTAACATATGAAAAGGTATTCACTTAATATATAATAGGAAAAAAATTAATTTAAGTTAAAACTACAAGGAAGTGCCATTTTCCCTTGTTAGTTTGGCAGAGATAAAAGAATTCTGATAGCATGCTATATTGAAAGGGGTGTGAGACAATAGGTATTCAATACACTGCTATTAGTTATATAATTTGGTATAAACTCTATACAAGGCTATTTAACAATATCTTATCAAAATTACAAATGCATATATTCTTTGATCCTGCAATACTACTCTGGGAATTTATCCACAGCTATGCCTGTCACGTCTTAAGTGACAAATATACAAGGATATTCCTTATAGGGCTGTTTGAAATAAAAAGATTGAGAGCAGCATAAATACCTATATTAGGACACTGGTTAAGTAAATTATATACCTGTATGGCATGGGATTCTATGCAACCTTTTAAAGAATGAAGCTGTTCTATATGTACTGATTTTGGACAGTTTCCAATATATAATGTTAAAAGAGTAAAGGGAAGAATATGGTGTATAGTACAAGTTTTTGTTGTTTTTGTTGTTGTTGTTTGTTTTACACTTGTATGCTTTTATATGCATTGAACATCTGTAAAATGATCAAGGTACCTCCAGGGAATGAAAGTAGGAAACTAGGGGACAGGAGAAGTGAAATAGACTAAATTTTTAATCTACAAATTTTCATTTGAATTTTTTACTGCGTGAGGTATTACATACATGTAATACTCAGTGACAGCACTAAGCACACTACTCAATTCACTTGATCTTTTCTTGGTACCAAGACTTTCTAGATGGAGAATGAAATGGTCATTTACATATGGAACAAGCTTCTTATCTTGTCGAAGACTGGTAAGTTTGCTGACTGGCTGCTGCTTTAGGCTACTTTTGAAACAGGGAGTGCATGCCTGTACTTAACAGGGACTCTGGTGACGTGCCCTGTGATTTTGATGCCAGAGATGAAAACCTAGAGAGACAGTAATAGGAGGATGAGACTAGGAAATACAGTGGGTGGGGTGAACAGACTTTGGGATAAGGAGGTGAAACTTGCCAGCAATTTTCACCCCTTTTATTAAGGTATTTATCTTGGATGGATATCTGCTTTGTACTCTGTGAAAGTCGAAAATCAGGCCATGGAGTTAACCAGAGCCTGGAGTTCTTTCTAAGGAAGCAAAATGGCTAAGAAAACACAGCAGTAATTTAATGTTTATAAAGAATGGGCTGAAATAACTATAGTATATCAAAAGCAAATAACTGCTGAGGAAATTGGCATATTTTAATTTGGTTCAGACTATATTTTACATGTTCTGGCTGTACTGTAATGTACGAGTTTGTATGTAGAGCTTAAATGTATAATTAATACAGCTTTGAGGCTAGTTCTATCCACATGATTAAAATTTGTCATGGAATTAACTTGCACATAGAGACTTTTTAACATGTTATAGTCAATGCTATAAATTAGATCTTCTCTGATGAGCTCTGAATAAAGGATTCTAATTTATCTCAGTGGTATTTTATTAGAGACATTTTAATTGCTATGGCAGGTATAAAGCACCATCAGTATCTTGGCTAAACATTTCAGTTACTGAAATCATTTTCCCTCCTAGTAAAAATAATTAGTTTAAAGAATATTCTGTTTTATTGAAGATGAGCTAAAAGTCTTTTATTTTATACGCATGATTCAGCCTCACATTGAAACTTTGTGGGAAGTTTGCTCCGTAAAGGAAAAAAGGCATCTTTTTACATCAGTGAAGGAAATTATATACTATCCCAAGGAAGAAATCCCAAATTTCCCTTCCAGAGATCTAAAAGTAAAGATCTGGGAATTGATTGCTGGTGAATAGGTTATGGGTGTGGCATTTTTAAATTGCTTTTCAATTATTTGTATTTTTTCCTTATATCTATTTTTTAAAAAAATCAAAATAATAGAAATACATACTTTAAAAATTTCCAATAATCCTTTCTCGATAACTACTCTTAACAGTTTGGCATACATTCTTCCAGAAATTTTCCACACAAAGTATTTTTTTCCTCCTTAAAATTCTGGATCTGTTGCCAACAAATGTCTGAATTCTTCCTGCTCTGCCTGCTGCATTTTATCAAATTTGCCCACCCCATGCAGTTTCAATCACTTTGTTGGAATGACGCATTGTCTAACTATAGCCAAAATTCCCAGTTTCTGGGCCTAAGGACAGATTTTATGCCAATGCATCTGTGCCGAAGAGCAGGTTTTAGATTGTGTGCCCGTGCCGAAGTAGGGACTGGGTGCCAGCTTGTTCAAAGCTCAGCCGACTGCAGATACCCACATGGAGTGAGGCTGCTTCTGGTGGCTCCGCTTCTTCAACCCCAGACACGAGTGTCTGGTGGAGCACAGTGATGAAGGGCAGTGTCTTTATCGCACTTCCTCACACTTTGCTCTGTGGATGAAGTAAGGTCTCTCACTTCAGTTTCGCTCTTGTCAAAATGATTACCAAGTTTATTCCATCTTGGATTGTATGTTTCCTAGCTACTAATGGATGATTTTTATGGTTTAATATTTGACCACTAATTCACTAGACGCTAGTGAGAAGCTTTAAAAAATGTCTTAGAAGACAATTTTTGTTCAGTATGATAGGTCATTTGGAATAATATCCACCATTTAAAGAGGGGCTGAAATTAACAGTCTAAATGCCATGCTGCATTTAGTGTTGATTGAATTCTAACAAATCAAATAGATCTACTAAAGCCTAATACAAAATTCCATGGACGCTAGAATATTAATGCTGAGAAACGTTGGGTCAGAATGCATCAGAAGCTGTTAAATGTCTTACTGAATTTTGTCAACTTGCCTACCCTCCTTGATATGCCATCTTCAAGTTTTATTTTGGTATATTGAGATGCATGTAAAATTACTGAGAGGCGTCAAGTAGGTAGTTGGATATACAACCGTGGGGGCTCAGAGTGTGAAACAGATACATAAATTTGGGAGTTGTCAGCATAGATGGTTTTAAAAGCTACATAATTAGATGAGATCACCTGAAGAAAATGTGGGGAGAAAACTGATCCAGGTGAATTTCTAACATTTAGATGAGGAGCAGGCAAAAGAGACTGAAATAGAGTGGCCACACTGGAAGATGATGTCAGGGAAACTAAGAGGAGAGCAATTCAAGAATGAGACAGTAGGACTTCCCTGGTGGCACAGTGGTTAAGAATCCGCCTGCCAATGAGGGGACACGGGTTCGAGCCCTGGTCCAGGAAGATCCCACATGCCACGGAGCAACTAAGCCTGTGCACCACAGCTACTGAGCCTGCGCTCTAGAGCCCGCGAGCCACAACTGTTGAGCCCATGTGACACAACTACTGAAGCCCACACGCCTAGAGCCCATGCTCCACAACAAGAGAAGACACTGCAGTGAGAAGCCCGCGCACTGCAGCGAAGAGTAGCCCCCACTCGCTGCGACTAGAGAAAGCCCATGCACAGCAACGAAGACCCAACACAACCAAAAAATAAAATAAAATAAATTTATTTAAAAAAAAAAGAATGAGACAGTATACAGTGAGGTCAGTGCTTCTACGTGGTCAAGTAAGATGATGTCAGAGGAGTGGATGTTTTTGGTAATCTTAGCGTGAAGAACTTTCAAGTTATTGTTGAGACTGAAGTAGATTGAGAAGGTAATAGAAGGTGAAGAAGTGGAAATGACGTGTGTAGAGAGTTTTTGTAATATTTTACTGTAAGGGAGAAAAGAGAATTGGTACAGTAACTGGAGGGAATTGTAAGGTCAGGAGATGTTTTATTTCATTTTGCTTTGGTTACCAACCTTCCCGAGTCGGTCCCCAACAAGGGTCCTTCTGTGCAGTGTCGTTTGAGTCAATAGAACGAGACCAAGTTTGGTTCAGAAGCAAAGGAAAGCTTTATTCTTGGATCAGAGAATGGAGGGGTGCAAACTAGTGCTTTTCCTGACAGGCTGTGGGCGGGGCTGCTTTATAGGGATCTCATCAGGGAGGGAAAGGGCGGAGTTCTCCCGGGGCTGGCACAGCTGTGCTGCTCATGCTCCAGATAGCAGTGCCAGGCACAGCATCTCCACACGCAACCCGCTGCTGAGGAACTGTGGTCCAAAGTGCTGGGTGCAAGGTCTCTGCAAGCGGCCCCCTATGAGCAAGAGAAACTAGACGAAGCGCAAAGGAAAAAACAAAACTTAGACTTATTTTACTACCCAGATTCTATTTTTATTTCCCGGGAGTTGTTAATGAGCATTGCCAGTTAAAGATCCCTCCTCTGTCTTTTGACCTCCTCCTCACTCTTGAGGGGCGCTGAGGGGCGAAGGTCCATGTTCTGTAACTTCTTCCTGCTGATTTTGGGTGTCAGCCACCATAACCCTGTTTAGAGGAGCAGAACTTCTCCTCAGCTGCCTGTAGATACGTTTGATTGTCACCAGGCCTTAACACTAACTGTTCAGACCCCTGAGCACCCACCATTTGTCTAACCTTTTGGAGACAAAGGACACCAGACAATTTAAGATACATGGCTCAAATGTTAAGAAGAGAATAATGGTCACATGACAAATGTTTTCCTAAAAATGCAGGTATCTAGGTCTTTTGCTTGTAGGCAAAAGTGTGCCCTGATGTTGAGGCTCACTGCCTTGGCCTGAATATCCCTGTCACACTTTTGTTGTTTTTCAGAAGAGAAGCTTCAGGGCAGAGAGTGGTTCACACGAGTAGTCAAGGGGTTCCATCGCCCCAGGTTGTCTCTCAGAGGTTGGGGCTCAGGAGCCCTCTTCACTTGAGTGTGAAATACCCACAGAATGATCCCTGCAACTTCAGGGCAGAATGGGTGGTTAGGATCACCATGTGAGGTCATTCCACTTAGGAGTGAGTTGGTTTTGTTGGCTGCCAGTTTTCCAGGTTTTTAGGTTCACCCAGTCTCCTGGCTGGAAGGGGTGCAGGGCCAGGTCAGTGGGTGAAGGCAGCACCTGGTTACCATATTCCTTAGGGGCTATCACGGTTTCTCCTACCTGGAGGGCATACTTGAGTTGTTCCATTTCAAGGGGGCTAAAGTGTTCCTTCTCTTGGGTTTGGGAATGGGTCTACCATATATGAGTTCAAATGCACTTAACTTTAACTTACTCCTTGGAGCTAACTGCATGTGGAGCAGGGCAATCAGAAGCAACTTAATCTGATTTTCTTGAGTTTCCTGACATAGTTTGGCTAAGACCCTTTTCAAGGTCTGATTGGACCTCTCTACTTTCCCCAGTGAATAGGGTCTCTGGGCTGAGTGCAAGGTCCATTTTATGCCCAGGGCACTTGTTATCCCCTTCGTCACTTAAGACACAAATGCTGGACCATTATCACTTTGTAGGGATCCTGGGAGCCCAAACCTGAGGATTATTTCTTTTAGTAATGCCCTAGTCACTTCAGCTGAATGAGGAATGAGAAAAGGGGACTCACCCTTGGGGTATTAGCTCAAAAACTGGGACTAGTGGGGAATGCTTCTATCTGACCAGAAAATGTGTCTACTTGTACCAAGAGATATACCTGAAATTGCCTGGTACTCTGGGTATGACAGTGAAATCAACCTGCTAATCTTCTCCAGGATATGTCCCTCTGGTCTGAATGGGCCTTATCTGGGGGCCTCTGGGAGATCTGGTATTGGGGTTGTTCATTGTGTAGATGGGACATATCTCAAGAATTCAACTGATTATACTTTTCATGTCAGGAGTTACCATGACCTTAACTAACCAATTATATAGGGCTTCCCTCCCACAGTGAGTTCCTTGGTGAGCCTTTCTGATGGCTTGACAAACTGCGGTTGGGGAAAAGAAGTATTGCCCGTGTTCATCAACTAGCCACTCATGGCCTCCTCGTTCTCTACTGAAGCCCTGTTTTGAGGCTTTGTCTAACTCTTCCTTACTGTAGATTGGGTAATAATTGGATGGATCTGGCCTTCAAGGTATGAGGGGTAATTGCCAAGTTACTGGTTCTAGGGCCGCCCTTTTGGTAGTTGCATCTGCCTTGTTGTTTTCCTTTATTACCTCTGCATTCCCGTTTTGGTGACACCTACAATGAATCAATGACACCTTTTTTGCAAGCTGTGCTGCTTCTAAGAGCTTCAGTATGCTTAAGCCATATTTCAACTGTTTATTCTCTGCAGTAGGCATACCTGTTTCCTTCCAAATAGCCCATGTGCATGTAGGATGGCATACGCATACTGGGAATCTGTATAAACATTGAAGATCCTCCCAGTCCTGAGCTCTTAGGCTCAGGTGAGGACAATCAGTTCCACCTTTGGGGCAGAAGTCCCTGGGGATAGGTTTTGTGCTTCTTTGACTTGGGTCTGGGAGGTCACTGCATATACTGCCAGCCTTTTCCCCTCTTTCATAAAACTGCTCCTGTCTGTAAACCATTCCTCATCGGCATTTGGGAGAGGTTCACTTCCTAGGTTGGGATGACTGGAATAGATCACATCTATGGTTTCTATACAGTCATGCTCTGGGGCCCTGTTTCTGTGGGTAGCAGGGTGGCAGGATCTAGCGTGTGACAGATTTTTATGGTAGCCACTGGGTTGTCTAAAAGCATAGGGTGAATTTGAATCGACTTTCTAGGGGATAGCCATTCTGTTCCCTTAGAATTTAACTAAAGTCTGAACCTGGTGTGGCATTCATATAGTGACTGGTGACCAAACACTAACTTTCACCCTCCTTTAGCAGGGTTGTGGTAGCTCCTACTGCCCGTAGGCAAGGAGGCCATGCCTCAGCAGTTTGATCTAATTGTTTAAAGAAATAAGCAACCACTGGAGTAAGGGGTCCTAGTTTTTGAGCTGATGTGCCAAAGGTAGTTCCCCTTCTCTCATGAATGTAAAGGTCGAAGGGTTTGGCTAAATCTGAGAGGGCTAGGGCGGGGGCCTGAAGTAATTGCTTTTTCAACTCTTGAAAGGCCTCTTCATATTCTGAATTCCATTCAAAAGGATCATTATCCTTTCCTTTCAAATTTATGTATAGAAGTCTAGTTATTAGGCCGTAGTTAGGGATCCAGATGGACAAAACCTGGCCACCCCCGAATGCTGTTTTCTACTTTTAGGAGGGGTGAGGCAGCAAATGGCTTCTTCTCCCTCCTGGGGTAGGCTTCTCTGGCCTTCTATAAAAATGAAGACTATGGACTTCCCTGGTGGTCCAGTGGGTAAGACTCCATGCTCCCAATGCAGGGGGTCCAGGTTCGATCCCTGGTTGGGGAACTAGATCGCACATGCATGCTGCAACTGAGTCCACATGCTGCAACTAAGAAGTCTGCATGCCGCAACAAAGATTCTGCATGCTGCAACTAAGACCTGGCACAGCCAAAATAAATTAATTAATTTAAAAAAATGAAGCCTAGGTAAGTCACCTGAGTTTATAATATTTGAGCCTTTTTTTTTTGGACACCTTATATCCTTTATGGGCTAGGTGGTTCAGAGTGATTACAGTATTTTTGTCAGAAACCTCCTTAGTAGGGCTGGCAATCAGAATGTTGTCTACATACTGGAGGATTGTTCCCTCCAGATGTAGATCTTTCAGGTCTTTAGCTAAAGTTTCCCCAAAGATGGTGGGGGAATTTTTGAATCCTTGGGGCAGGACTGTCTAGCAGTGTTGTTTTTCTGTTGCGTGTTTGGGTCCTGCCATTCAAAAGCAAAATATTTCTTATGACTGTGGAGCTAATGGAATACAGAAGAAGGCATCTTTAAAATCTAATACAGAATACCAGGTCCTGGTGGATGGTAGAGTGGCCAGCATGGTGTAAGGTTAGGGACTACTGGATGTATATCCCAGGTGGCTTCACTGACTGCCCTGAGGTCCTGTACAATCCGGCATTCGCCATTGGGTTTCTTTACAGGGAGAAAAGGGTATTACAGACTGATTAGCATGGTCTCATAAAGCCCTGGTCAATTAGGCTCTGTATAATGGGGGCAATGCCCAAGAAGGCCTCTCCAGGATACTGTTTTCTATGGGCCATGTATGTCCAGGTTTTAGATGGACTGTCACAGGACTGGCTCCTACAGCTCGTTCCACCTGTCCCTGATTTATTAGAGATTTACTCCAGGGAGATCAACTTGCTCTGTCTGGGGAAGTTTTTTCCTCAGCCATTAACATTACCATCTTGTGCCATTTGTCTAAGGGAATGCCAATCTCCAGTTTGTCTCCCATTAGGTGGATAGTAGCGCCCAATTTATGTAAGATATTTCTTCCTAGCAGGGATATAGACTATTCAGAAACATACAGGAAGGAATGGGTGAGCATGTGTTCATCCAATTTATATTCTAATGGCTCTATGAATGTCTGTTGTTGGGCCTGCCCTGATACCCCTGTAATTTTACACCTCTTATGACTGAGTTTACCTGATCTGGTGTTCAGAACTGAGTAAGGGGCTCTGGTGTCAGCTAAGAATTTGACAGTTTTCCCCGCTGCATCCAATGCCAACCAGGGCTCCTTGGGGATCAGTTGGAGTCCTGGCTTAGGAGCCCTCTGGCCCCATCATTCTCCATCTATTTGGACCATCTGCCTTTGAGGGTAATGGCCAGGATCTGACATTTCCCTTTGGGGTCAGTGAGGGCATTCTCCTTTTCAGTGTCCCTCTGGTTTACGTATGGTGCAATGATTGGGTCCTAGTTTCCTTGGCTTGCTATCCCTCAGTGGGAGCTGGGCGCCACTCACCAGAGTTGAGTGTCTCCGTGGGCAGTTAGTTCAGATTCCCATGCCAACCAATTGACATTGGAGGGCAGCAGCTTGCCTCTGGGCCTTTTTCTTCTCTGACTTTTCTTCCTCTGTATCTGGGTTATTAAACACCCTCAACCCTCAGTAGGCAACCTTGACCAGGCGATAAGTAGGGGCATCTGGTGTGTTTCCATTTTCTGAAGTTTATGCCTAATGTTGGGGGCGTTTGGGGAAATAAAATATGACCTCAGGATTGCATTCCCTTCCAATGACTCAGGGCCAGGGGTAGTAGATTTAGAGGCATTCCCTGAGGTGCTCTAGGAATCCTGGAGGGTCTTCCGCTGGCTCCTGATTGATTTCCTTTATCTTATTCCAACTGACAGGTTTCTGTCCTCCTCCTTGGATTCCCTTTAGGATCATATTTTTATAATGAGTCAGTCTCTGTCTTCCACCCCCTTCTCCATTGTCTTGATGGTCCCACTTGGGTTTGGTATCTGGGATCACTTGATTCCATGGTCTGAAAACGGCATGACCTGCATTGTTTCTGTTCTCTTTGGTTTTTCTTGCCTCATTAGGAGTACTTTGAGGAGGTTCTGGGTGTCAACCCAGGTGGGGTCATGGGTCTGAAAGATTCCCCTACTCAGATACAGGACCCCTCTGGATTTTCCCACAACCCCTTACTATGACTTTTACAGCTATACAGGTCAGAAGTGGTAAATGGGATGTGTACCTAGATGAGCCCTTCTTCTCCATTGGGACCTGCTTGAAAGGAAGTACTTTTCCTGGTGGGTTGTTAGACCCTGGATGATAATTAGTCATGTAAATACCCCAAGATTTGACCCAAATAAGATTTCTGGTTCAGGATATTTGGCACAAAACTAATAATGGATTCCTCAAAAGACCAAAATAGAAGGCATCCAAATGGTGTGGACTCTGACACACCAGAGTCCTGGAGTGTAACTGGAGGTCCCCCTTGAATTTTTTGTTTTTTTGCGGTACGCGGGCCTCTCACTGTTGTGGCCTCTCCCGTTGCAGAGCACAGGCTCCGGACACGCAGGCCCAGCGGCCATGGCTCATGGACCCAGCCGCTCCGCAGCATGTGGGATCTTCCCAGACCGGGGCACGAACGCATGTCCCCTGCATTGGCAGGCGGACTCTCAACCACTGCGCCACCAGGGAAGCCCTGAATTTTATTTTTTTATACAACAGGTTCTTATTAGTTATCTCTGTTATACATATTAGTGTATATATGTCAATCTCAGTCTCCCAATTTATCCCACCACCACCACCACCCACGCCCCCTTTCCACCCTTGGTGTACATACGTTTGTTCTTTATATCTGTGTCTCTATTTCTGCCTTGCAAACTGGTTAGTCTGCACCATTTGTCTAGATCCCACGTATATGCTTTAATAGACAATATTTGTTTTACTCTTTCTGACTTACTTCACTCTGACAGTCTCTAGGTCCATCCACATCTCTACAAATGACCCAATGCCATTCCTTTTTATGGCTGAGTAATATTCCATTGTATATATGTACCACATCTTCTTTATCCATTCGTCTGTTGATGGGCATTTAGGTTGCTTCCATGACCTGGCTATTGTAAATAGTGCTACAATGAACATTAGGGTGCATGTGTCTTTTTGAATTATGGTTTTCTCTGGGCATATGCCCAGTAGTGGGATGGCTGGGTCACATGGTAATTCTAATTTTAGTTTTTTAAGGAACCTCCGTACTGTTCTCCATTTTTTGACTGGGTTGTTTGTTTTTCTAATATTGAGCTTCATGAGCTGTTTATGTATTTTGGAGATTAATCCTTTGTCCATTGATTCATTTGCAAATATTTTCTCCCATTCTGAGGGTTGTTTTTTCATCTTATTTGTAGTTTCCTTTGCAGTGCAAAAGCCTTTAAGTTTCATTAGGTCCCATTTGTTTATTTTTGTTTTTATTTCCACTACTCTAGGAGGTGGGTCAGAAAAGATCTTGCTGTGATTTGTGTCAAAGAGTGTTCTGCCTATGTTTTCCTTTAAGAGTTTTATTGTGTCTGGTCTTATATTTAGGTCTTTAATCGATTTTGAGTTTATTTTCGTGTATGGTGTTAGGGAATGTTCTATTTTCATTCTTTTACATGTGGCTGTCCAGTTTTCCCAGCACCACTTACTGAAGAGACTGTCTTTTCTGCATTGCATATCCTTGCCTCCTTTGTCATAGATTAGTTGACCACAGGTGTGTGGGTTTCTCTCTGGGTTTTCTATCCTGTTCCATTGATCTATATTTCTGTTTTTGTGCCAGTACCATATTGTCTTGATTACTGTAGCTTTGTTGTATAGTCTGAAGTCAGGGAGTCTGATTCCTCCAGCTCCTTTTTTTCCCTCAAGATTGCTTTGGCTATTCAGGGTCTTTTGTGTCGCCATAGAAATTTTAAAATTTTTTGTTCTAGTTCTGTGAAAAATGCCGTTGGTGGTTTGATAGGGATTGCATTGAATCTGTAGATTGCTTTGGGTCGTATAGTCACTTTCACAATGTTTATTCTTCCAATCTAAGAACATGGTATATCCATCTGTTTGTGTCATCTTTGATTTCTTTCATCAGTGTCTTATAGTTTTCTGAGTACAGGTCTTTTACCTCCTTAGGTAGGTTTATTCCTAGGTATTTCATGTTTTTAGTTGCAGTGGTGAATGGGATTGTTTCCTTAATTTCTCTTTCTGATCTTTCATTTTAGTGTATAGGAATGCAAGAGATTTCTGTGCATTAATTTTGTATCCTGCAACTTCATTCCAAATTCATTGATTAGCTCTAGTAGTTTTCTGGTGGCATCTTTAGGATTCTCTATGTATAGTATCATGTCATCTACAAACAGTGACAGTTTTACTTTTTCTTTTCCAATTTGTATTCCTTTTATTTCTTTTTCTTCTCTGATTTCCATGGCTAGGACTTCCAAAACTATGTTGAATAATAGTGGTGAGAGTGGACATCCTTGTCTTGTTCCTGATCTTAGAGGAAATGCTTTCAGTTTTTCACCATTGAGAATGATGTTTGCTGTGGGTTTGTCATGTATGGCCTTTATTATGTTGAACTAGGTTCCCTCTATGCCCACTTTTGGAGAGATTTTATCATAAATGGGTGTTGAATTTTGTCAAAAGCTTCTTCTGCATCTACTGAGATGATCCTATGGTGTTTATTCTTCAATTTGTTAATATGGTGTATCACATTGATTGATTTGTGTATATTGAAGAATCCTTGCATCCCTGGGATAAATCCCACTTGATCGTGGTGTATGCTCCTTTTAATGTGTTGTTGGATTCTCTTTGCTAGGATTTTGTTGAGGATATTTGCATCTGTATTCACAGTGATATTGGTCTGTAGTTTTCTTTTTTTGTGGTGTCTTTGTTGGGTTTTGGTATCAGGGTGATGGTGGCTTCATAGAATGAGTTTGTGAGTGTTCCTCTGCAATTTTTTGGAAGAGTTTGAGAAGGATGGGTGTTAGCTCTTCTCTAAATGTTTGATAGAATTCACCTGTGAAGCCATCTGGTCCTGGACTTTTGTTTGTTGGAAGATTTTTAATCATAGTTTCAATTTCAGTGCTTGTGATTGGTCTGTTCATATTTTCTGTTTTTTCCTGATTCAGTCTGGAAGGCTATACCTTTCTAAGAATTAGTCCATTTCTTTGTGGTTGTCCGTTTTATTGGCATAGAGTTGCTTCTAGTAGTCTCTTGTGATGCCTTGTATTTCTGCGGTGTCCATTGTAACTTCTCCTTTTTCAATTCTAATTTTATTGATTTGAGTCCTCTCCCTCTTCTTCTTGATGAGCCTGGCTAAAGGTTTATCAATTTTGTTTATCTTCTCAAAGGACCAGCTTTTAGTTTTATTGATGTCTGCTTTTGTTTTCTTTGTTTCTATTTCATTTATTTCTGCTCTGATCTTTATGATTTCTTTCCTTGTATGAACTTTGGGTTTTGTTTGTTCTTTCTCTAGTTACTTTAGGTGTAAGGTTAGATTGTTTATTTGAAATGTTTCTTGTTTCTTGAGGTAGGAGTGTATTGCTATAAACTTACCTCTTAGAACTGCTTGTGCTTCATCCCATAGGTTTTGGATCATTGTGTTTTCATTGTCATTTGTCTCTAGGTATTTTTTGATTTCCTCTTTGATGTCTTCAGAGATCTCTTGGTTATTTAATACTATATTGGTTAGCCTCCATGTGTTTGTGTTTTTTACATTTTTTTCTCCTATAATTGATTTCTAATCTCATAGCAGTGTGGTCAGAATAGATGCTTGATACGATTTCAGTTTTCTTAAATTTACCGAGACTTGATTTGTGACCCAAGATGTGATCTATCCTGGAGAATGTTCCATGCACACTTGAGAAGAAAGTGTAATCTGCTGTTTTTGGATGGAATTTACTATAAATATCAATTATATCTGTCTGGTCTATTGTGTCATTTAAAGCTTGTGTTTCCTCATTTATTTTCTGTTAGGTTGATCTGTCCATTGATGTAAGTGAGGTGTTAAAGTCCCCCACTATTGTTGTGTTACTGTTGATTTCCTCTTTTATAGCTGTTAGCATTTGCCTCATATATGAGGTGCTCTTATGTTGGGTGCATATGTATTTATTATTGTTATATCTTCTTCTTAGATTGATCCCTTGATCATTATGTAGTGTCCTTCCTTGTCTCTTATAACATTCTTTATTTTAAAGTCTATTTTATCTGATATGAGTATTGCTACTCCAGCTTTCTTTGGATTTCCATTTGCATAGAATATCTTTTTCCATCCCCTTACCTTGAGTCTGTATGTGTCCCTAGGTCTGAAGTGGGTCTCTTGTAGACAATGTATATATGGGTCTTGTTTCTGTATCCATTCAGCAAGCCTGTGTCGTTTGCTTGGAGCATTAATCCATTCACATTTAAAGTAATTATTGATATGTATGTTCCTATTACCATTTTCTTAATTGTTTTGGATTTGTTTTTGTAGGTCCTTTTCTTCTCTTGTGTTTCCCACTTAGAGAAGTTCCTTTATCATTTGTTGTAGAGCTGGTTTGGTGGTGATGAATTCTCTTAGCTTTTACTTGTCTGTAAAGCTTTTGATTTCTCCATCAAATCTGAATGAGATCCTTGCTGGGTAGAGTAATCTTGTTTGTAGTTGCTTCCCTTTCATCACTTTAAATATATCGTGCCACTCCTTTCTGGCTTGTAGAATTCCTTCTGAGAAATCAGCTGTTAACCTTATAGGCGTTCCCTTGTATGTTATTTGTTGTTTTCCCATGTTGCTTTTAATAATTTTTCTTTGTCTTTAATTTTTTTCAGTTTGAGTACTCTGTGTCTTGGTGTGTTTCTCCTTGGGTTTATCCTGCCTGGGACTCTCTGCACTTCCTGGACTTGGGTGGCTATTACCTTTCCCACGTTAGGGAAGTTTTTGACTATAAACTCTTCAAATATTTCTCGGTTCCTTTCTCTCTCTCTTCTCCTTCTGGGACCCCTAGAATGAAAATGTTGTTGCGTTTAATGTTGTCCCAGTGGTCTCTTAGGCTGTCTTCATTTCTTTTCATTCTTTTTTCTTTATTGTGTTCTGCAGCAGTGAATTCCACCATTCTGTCTTCCAGGCCCCTTATCTGTTCTTCTGCCTCAGTTATTCTGCTATTTATTCCTTCTAGTGTATTTTTCACTTCAGTTATTCTATTGTTCATCTCTGTTTATTTGTTCTTTAATTCTTCTAGGTGTTTGTTCTTTAATTCTTCTAGGTCTTTATTAAGCATTTCTTGCATCTTCTTGATCTTTGCCTCCATTGTTTTTCCAAGGTCCTGGATCATCTTCACTATAATTATCCTGAATTCTTTTTCTGGAAGATTGCCTATCTCCACTTCATTTAGTTGTTTTTCTGGGGTTTTATCTTGTTTCTTCATCTGGTACATAGTCCTCTGCCTGTTCATTTTGTCCACCTTTCTGTGAATATGGTTTTCATTCCACAGGCTGTAGAATTGTAGTTCTTCTTGCTTCTGCTGTCTTCTCTCTGGTGGATGAGGCTATCTAAGAGTCTGTGCAAGCTTCCTGATGGGAGGGGCTGGTGGTGGGTAGAGCTTGGTGTTGCTCTGGTGGGCATAGCTCAGTCAAACTTCAATCTCCTTCTCTGCTGATGG
This sequence comes from Globicephala melas, assembly GCF_963455315.2. Taxonomy (NCBI): domain Eukaryota; kingdom Metazoa; phylum Chordata; class Mammalia; order Artiodactyla; family Delphinidae; genus Globicephala; species Globicephala melas. The sequence continues at coordinate 55,856,694 of NC_083317.1, read as the reverse complement.
TTGGGAGTGAGTTCCCTCCCTGTTGCTTGTCTGGCCTGAGGTGACCCAGCACCGGAGCCTACAGGCTCTTTGGTGGACTCTGGGAGGGCTCATGCCAAGGAGTACTTCCCAGAACTTCTGCTACCTGTGTCCTTGTCCCCGTGGTGAGCCATAGCCACCCCCCGCCTCTGCAGGAGACCCTCCAACACTAGCATTTAGGTCTGGCTCAGTCTCCTGTGGGGTCACTGCTCCTTCCCCCTAAGTCCTCATGTGCACATTACTTTGTGTGTGCCCTCCAAGAGTGGTGTCTCTTTTTTCCCCAGTCCTGTCAAAGTCCTGCAATCAAATCCCACTAGCCTTCAAAGACTGAATCTCTGTGAATTTCTCCTCTTGTTGCCAGACCCCCAGGTTCGGAAGCCTGAAGTGGGGCTCAGAACCTTCACTCCAGTGGGAGGACCTCTGTGGTATAATTGTTCTCCAGTTTGTGAGTCACCCACCCATCATTTATGGGATTTGATTTCATTGTGATTGTGCCTCTCCTGCCATCTCATTGTGGCTTCTCCTTTGTCTTTGGATGTGGAGTATCTTTTTTGGTGAGTTCCAGTGTCTTCTTGTCTTGATTGTTCAGCAGTTAGTTGTGATTCTGGTGCTCTCACAAGAGGGAGTGAGTGAACATCCTTCTACTCTGCAACCTTGAACCAATCTGAGTGTGTCCAGGAGGATGCCTGCCTCTCCACAATTGTATCCAGATTGTCTTTCCTCCATGGAAGGTGGATTATAAACCATTTCTTAATCGTCTTCATTCTCCTTACAGATCTTGGGATTTGTTAGCCTCTGTAGTTGCATGAGCCAGTCAGCCGATTCCTTATAATGAATCAATCTCACATAAGTCCTGTTAGCCCTTTTCCTTCACTTTTGGTCAGTAATCCTTTTCTTGGCTAGTTTGCTGACTTTTTCCATCTAAGATATGCCACAAGACTGATGGCCTGAGACCTTCAATTTCAGCTTTCCTTCTTTTGCAAGTTAGGATTGGGTTTGGGTCAACTCCTCACAAAGCTTTTTTTATTGCTACCATTTAAAGGTTAGCTCTGATCCAGGAACTATCAATTTGAACATCAATTAGATCATGTTCGAGGGGGGCAGTTTGGTACTGCTGGGTCACGGAGCTCCCTGCAATCGGCTATGTCAGACCCCTCCCCCTTGAATTTGTATTTAGTCTTTCCTCAGTCAGAATATCCCACGGGAGTTTAGATGGGACTACCTCTGGGCCAGAACAGGTTAGCCACATTAGTTCCTGACCAACTTGGTGCATTAGGGAGTGGCACAGCTGTCTGAGATGGTGGTCTTATCTTTTGTCCTTTCTGCAGAAAAGGAGGAGTTTGCAGACTTCCTGCTTTGTGAGAGCTAAAAGCACGTGGGATTCCCAGTAGGATACTCACCATATTGCTGGGCAGCTGGAATCCTGTGCTGGTACTGGGAGGAGAGCCCTTGGAACTTCAGTTGATAAAGAATCACCCAAGATTCACCTCACAAGCAGAAAGGGGAGGAGAGGTTGCACAGTGGGTATTTCCTGTTCTTGCCAGCAGCTCACAGTTTCTTAATAATGGGGTTCCTGGTCTTGTGAGTGGCTCACAGAGCTCCCCACCCCACTTCAGAGATACCAGCACTGACTGAAAGAGTCAAGCCACTGTCACATACCTACCTTGGGACCCTTTTACACTCAGGCATCTTCAGTGCCTTTCCTTGAACTCAGATTGTGCATCCTTATTCCATTTTGCTTAGCCTTTTCCTGGTCTTGCCTCTTGGCTCACAGGTCTGGCCACTTCCCTTTACCAAACCAAAAGTGACTATGGAGAATGTGACTGTTGAACCCTGGAGGTTGGTGAGCCCAGTGAATAGATGTAGGCAAAAAGGCCATGATCTATCCCTTTGTGGTTCCCCAAATTTTGTTACCAACCCTCCTACAGGTGCCCAACAAGGTTACTTCTGCCTGGTGTCATATGAGCCAATAAAACAAGACCAAAGTTCAGAAGCAAAGGAAGCCTTCATTCTTTGATCAAAGAATCGAGTGGTGTGAGCTTGCACCCTAGAGTACATGCTCTCCCTGAAAGGGCATGAGGAGCATGGCTGCTTTATAGAGTTCTTGTCTGCAGGGAGGGGAGGGAGGGAGACAGAGTTCTTACAGATGGGGTGCAGTTTTGTTGCTCACAGTGCTCCAGATTGAGGTGCCAGATGTAGCATCTCTGCAAACGGCCTGATGAGCTGAAGCGTCAGTTGCAGCCATTTCGCACCAGGAACTCTGGTCTGAAGTGCCGGGTGCAGGACGTCTGCATGTGGTACCCTATGAACAAGTGAAACTAGACTAAGACAAAGAAAAAGGTTAGACTTCATTTTATTACCCAGATTCTATTTTTATTTCCTGAGAATTGTTAATAGGCTCTTATGGTGACACTTTTAAGGATGAATGATAATAGCACATCTTTGCATAAGAGGAATGATTCAGCAGGGAGGAAAGGTTGGTTGATTGTAGAAGAGAGAAGGGATAACTAAGGAGCAAAATTCTTGAGAGAAGATGAGGGACTTGTTGTTTGATGCTTAAGAGTAGGGAGAAAATATCTTAAAATATTAATCTTTGTTCTCCCCGGCCAACATCCTTGTATGAAATCTTGCATATGTAATTTTGTATTTTTTCTCTTAAAGAGAGATCCTAAACTGCATAAGTTTGAAGCCACTAAAAACCTGAATCCAGCCGTAAGGGGGAATATTGATGCCATTCCACAATGCAGAGGTAGTTGGTTTTGAGCCTGCCTGTCTTAAGTTCGGAGAATTATTCTTAGCTTTTGTTTGTTTATTTTCAATTTTAGACTAGAATTTCTCTCAGTGGCTATGGGGTCATTTAGCAGGTAGATAATCTAGCATTATATGCACCAATCTGGGAGGCCTGTGGAGTGTGTCATTACTTATGAGAACAATTTCCAATTTTCTATAAGGGCAAGTCCAGCAGTGTCAGCACAGGCTGACCTTCATATTTAGATGTACTTTTCTCCTCATATTTATTTGCTGCTGCCTCAGAAAAGAGAGAATGGGCATATTGGCCAAACAGAGATATACACCAAAAAACCGTTGCTTTTCTAACTAGAGTTGCATCCATAGTGTTTCCCAAATTAAAGTTAAAATGTTTGGATTTTTAAGACATCTCAGTACCTGATGAAGGGAACAAGAGACCAGGAAGAAAAAATTTTAAGACACCAGCAGTTGTTCTTCTAAGAATGAGAAATATGTTATGTTCCGAGAGACAACAAATAATAGGATAAAAATGATCCACTCACTTTCCAGAAGCATTCTAGATAGACTGCAAGTTCTGAAGTTGAACACATATGTGAGCATACTAAAGAGTTATTCATCAACAGCATTATTTCCAAATCCCAGAGCTTTAGGTATGGTCTAGCATGGTGGTATGAAAGGAACCTGACCAAGTATAATTCCATGGACTATGGCATTCTAAGTAATCGTGCACTAAAATAAACTAGTATTCTGTCCCTGGAGTTTGAGCCACCTTATACTGTCTGCCAGGGAGACATTGGAGGTCATACCTGGACTTGAAGAGTAAGAATGGTCAAATACGCAGGACTAAGGAGGATCGAGAAAAATCTACTTCATCTGCCCTGTGTATGAAATGGGGTGGGGTATCAATTTGAAAGGGTGCCCAAAAGTGTTTCCAGGGCCTCTGCCAGTTTTCAAAGTTTAATGGAGAAGGTAATGGGGGGGGGGTAAACTACCTAGAGGCATTTATCTATTTAGATGACAGAATCATTTTTGGCAGGATTCTGGAAAAACTAGAGCAAAAACTTCTTAAAGTTAGGAAGGGCAAGGCTTTAGATGTGCCCTGGTAAGTATTAATGCTGACAAACCTTTATTAATTATGATAGGCAAGTAAAGACACAGCATAAAGTTCACAATTCCTGAAAAAAAAATCTGATAGCCCCAATAACATCAAATTAAAAACTTTCTTTGAGGTTAGTGATGACCAGAGGACACTGAAGAGTATTTCCTAATTGCTAAACCATTAACAATTTGACAGATTACCCCCTCAAGGAAGGCCACAGAGCACACAGCAAGTGGCCATATGGCCATGTTTCTTCTCCAACTTTTCATGGATTACTGGTTGAAAGCCTGTGACCAGGCAATCATGGAAACACATTCTGGCTACTTACCTGGAGACTATTCAAAGCAGGAAGCCTCTGAAATCAGTGTGCATGGATTTTTCTGACCCTGGACTTGGTGCTTGTAATCTGATCCAGTTTGTTTTACAGGCTATCTTACTTGGCAACACGTATTATAAACATGAGTTTTTAAAGTACAGGAGGTTTCAACTTCCGTTCTTAAAAACTAACTCGTTTATTTTACAGCCTCTAGACAAGGTGAGATCTAGAATGCTTGTTTGGAAAGAAAGAGGAAGGACAAATTTACTTCAGGTAGGGAAGGTAGGAAGGAAGGAAGGAAGGAAGGAAGGAAGGAAGGAAGGAAGGAAGGAAGGAGAGGAGGGAGGGAGGGAGGAAGATGAGATACAAAAGATATATATATAGATAGATAGATATATAGAGATATATCTATATCTCTCTCTATATATATATATTCCAATTTTTCCTAAATCGGTTTTTACAGTGTGCCTTTATTTTCTGATTTCAAGAAGTGTGACTTCCCCAAAAGTCAGTTTCACAAACATAAATTAATAATTCTTAAGCCAAATGAAAATGACTTTTTAAAAAATAAATTTATTTATTATTTATTTTTGGCTGTATTGGGTCTTTGTTGCTGTGCGCGGGCTTTCTCTAGTTGGGGTGAGTGGGGCCTACTCTTCGTTGTGGTGCAGGGGCTTCTCATTGCGGTGGCTTCTCTTGTTGTGGAGCACAGGCTCTAGGCACGTGGGCTTCAGCAGTTGTGGCACGCAGGCTCAATAGTTGTGGCACATGGGCTTAGTTGCCCCGGGCATGTGGGATCTTCCCGGGTGAGGGCTCGAACCTGTGTCCTCTGCATTGGCAGGTGGATTCTTAACCACTGCGCCACCAGGGAAGTCCCGAAAATGACTTCTGATTATCTATACTCCCATTCATCTCTGATAGTGCCAATAATCAGAAGGTACAGAATGAAAGTAGGCTCAGATTTTCCAGGTACAGAAAATAAGGCCGAGGAAAATGCAGCATGTCAATCAAAGTCTCGTGGTAAATCAGTAATAAAGATAAGAATAAAACGTTCATGTTCTAACTTCCAGTGATAGGGTCACTAATTTACACTATTCTGCTTCTAATGAGCCCTGATTATTTTAAATATAAAAGTTCAGTTCTTTCACAATGCTAAGCATGCTGCAGGCTGCGTTGTATTCATGGCATCCCTGGAAATAGAGATGAAAAAGTCCGATTAGGTCATCTTGTCCACTTCCTGGAGACACAACTACCTCCATTCAACTGCAATGGCTCAGCTGATGAAAATTTCATTGTGAGTTGAGAACTGATTGCAGAACACAGTCAGCAATAGGAATTAGGCTGAATGGGATGATGGAATGGGCTTATTAAAAAAAAAAAAAGGCAGAAACCAATTGGGGAAACACTAGAGGGGTATTTTTCTCTTGCAGCACCACACTCTAAGTGACTGTTAGAGGTCATAATTCATCTGTGGACAAGGGTATTGGGTTTATTCTAAATAAAAGTGAAAAATAGTACATCTTTCTTAGGAAGACCATTCAACAGAACTGAATTCCTAGCAGTCCCTGAAGTCAGTTCTATTTTGTTCTGTTCTCATAAGCTGAATTTCAAATCAGGGTAGAAACAAAGATCTGGTAGAAAGTGGATGTTTCTTTAACACATACGAAAATTTAGCTCCCTGATGTTTGTGCAGCTTTCCATGATACCTCATCCTCTGCTTTTGTAACCTAGCAAGTCATCAGAAAAGACACTTTACTAGTCACCTTAACAAGCCCAGGGAAACCCCTTAGGCTCACTTCCCGTCTTTACCTCATCACAGTGCCCATTTTGTTACTTCTTTGACTTTAACTCTTGGAGGTACGGTAGTTAAGTGACTTGCCTAACATCATAAGACAAATAGTTAATAGGGGAGCTTGACTAGAACCTGCCTCCTGATCTATTTCTCCTACTGCATCCCTGTTCTAGCTAATGCTATGACCATCCACCAAGATGGAATCATGAACTCCATCCTCCTTATCCGTTGGGAGGGCAAGTCTTTTAATTCTACCTCAGAACTATCTTCTGAACTGGTCACATCCTTTCCATCCTTATTGCTTCTACTTTCCTCTACCCTTTTTTATCTGTCACCTGAACTCTAGCAACAGTTTTCTAAATGATTTCCTTGCCACAGATTTCTCCCCTCTCTAATCCACCTTCATTTTATACAGTTTCCAAAGAAACAATTATGCTTATGTCCCTTTTGTATGCAAAGACATCCAAATTCCTTCAAGTGACATCCCAAATCTAATCAAACTACTTCCAGAATACCTATCTATATTTTTTTTTACTATACTCCTTATCCACTCTTGCTAACCATTATGAATATTATGTCATTTTAAAAAACACAACATGCCCTTTTAAGTCTCTATGTCGTTAGAATTAAATTTGGACTTATGGGACAGAAAAAAAATGTTATAAGTGGCTCACACAAGAAATAAATTTGAATTCCTTTCACATAAAAGAAGTTGAGAGATAGGCAGTCTGAGGATGGTGTGGCAGCCCCACAATTATCTCAGCCCCAGACTCCTCTCTTTCTGTCTTACCATTGTCAGCACTTGCTTCCATACTTCTTAAATATGCTCAGAACCCAAGGTGGCTTCCAGAGCTCTAATGATCACATTTGAGTTCCAAACTGACATCAAGAAGAAATATTCCTTCCTTTCCCTTTAAGGAAACTTCTTGGAAGTCTCACATCATATTCTTACATCTCATTGTATAGAACTTTGTCACATGGCCATGCAGAGTTACTTGAGAAGCTGCAAAATGTAGATTTTGAGCTGTGTTTGTTTCCAACCCCCCATAAATGTAAGATTTCTGATAGAAAGGCAAAGTCTAACCCACAGCTTTAAAAGTCAACTAAAATACCTTTACTTTTCCCCTAACTTGCAGAAGTTTTTCCTCCCATGCTTATCAAACACTTGTTATGTATCTCAAATATGTGAGATACATATATGTATGATATATACATATATGTGTGTATTTTAATTTTTTTTTTTTTTTTACTTCTATTTCCCTTACCATATGGAAGACTTTATAGGTAGAGATCATGGCTCACTCAACATTTTATCTTGACATCTAGCACAGAGTAAGTCCTTGATAATTGTTTTTTGAATAAGTGAATGCATGCATGCATGCATTATTAAACCATGGTTTTTGAGGTCCTTGAGTGAATAACAGTTTATGCCAATGATAAAATTTGGGCCCTATTTTTGTGTTGGTGATGAAGACAGTCTGGCTAAACCTTACAGGCAGGGTCTCTGCATATGGTTGTGCTGGTTGGTCACTGCGTTAACACAACCAGAGGGATGACTGAGGTCTGAAATTCAGGCCTTGTTCCCTCCCCCCATATCACGTGCCCTGGAGAGGGGCTGCATCAGCCTGGAGGGGGTATTTTTTCTGTTTGCCCAGAGTTACTATATGGGCTTACACTGGGCTGCGCATGGTGGTGGCTAAGAGGCTTGGGAGGCCCTTAACCAGGGAGCGGTGTCTACCTGGCCATCTGTGGGCTACAGAGTTGCAGGAAAGCACAAGGAAGGAACATCTCGTTGACCCTCAGAATCAGGAGACTGAGTATCTCATTTCATCTCTTTCTCTCTGTTCCTCTGGCCGTCACTTGAGCACCCCTTTATTTACATTTCAACTTCCAGAACACAGGTACTCCCACCACTAAAGAACTGGGGATTATAGCCTCCATGTGGAGAGCCAGAAATTTAAATCAAAGGGAAAGCATCTGAAGCCACTTGGAGTGACTGTTCTGAGGCTGCAAATGGTTCCTTGCTGAACCTACTTTAAGTCAGCAGCATGGAGGGCAACTTGGAGACTGAAAGGCAAATGCAGGGGGATGGAAAATCCCACATAGCGTGGTCATGGTCCAGCCTGTGGTCCTGGGAGAAGAAAGAACTTTCTGCATTCTCTGTGTCTGCTTCACTGGCATTCACGATGCCACTTTGAGTCCCTGATTGTTTTAGTGAGGTTGTGGAGGCCTGTGGGCTCCTGGCCCACAGAAAGCTGCTCCCTCCAGTAAGGTTGCCATATATATCTTATGAGTTGTGATGCTTGGGATTGTTTTCCCATCAGCTCCTGAAGCAGGTATTCCTGAGTTCCTCCCTGGACACTGTACATTGTAAAATGTGAGGATCAGTTATTTATTACTGGTACCTTCCTCTCCAGGGGGTGGATCAATTTCCTTTCCTCCAGATGGTTCTCACAGGCCAGCAAAAGAAGGGACTGCTGGCCATCTGCTTCCTGTTGCCTTTTCAAGCTGGCTAGCCACTCAGCAAGGTTGGTAAAGCCCAACGCACCAGCTGTCAGTCTAGGCTGCCCCCCCGACCTTGCACCTTGCAACACTAGGTGTGATAGCACAGGGACCATGCTGAAATCAGTTTGACACTCATGAGGCGGGAAAGCTTCCTCCCAAACCCAGGCCAGCCAGCTTCCCTGAGGACAAACATAAAAAGATTGCCTGCCCTGGGACTTCCTCTGACAGTGGTATTCCACTGACTTGATATGGGACGAAAGGGGATGACTTTGCATAGAAGAAAGGCAGTGTTTGTGGTCAACAGACAGGACAAATTGTAGCATCATTCTGAATCCCATATAAGTAAAATAATTCAATCATAATTTACCCTCCCATTTTTGTTTTCTGCTTTTTCTAATTAGGTGTTTATTTATTTACATTGACAAAATAAACGTCTGCTCATTGCAGAAAATCTGTAAAGTCCTGCTGGAGATTTAAAAAGTCACTTGTAATTCCATGAACCACAGGGATAACTTACTATTTATTTTGTTGTTTAACCATTGTCTTTTTTTCTTCTTAGCATATTTAAACTCACATTCTATATACAGTTTTTCTGTTTTGGTTTTGTGCCTTAATGCTAAATATAAACATTTTTAACAAATAAAAAATCTTTATGAAAATATTTTTGGTGACTAGTATTATAATGCATGGTAATGTCTTAATTCACTTAACCACTCCCTAATTGCTGAACACCTAAGTGTCCATCATCAGATGAATGGATAAAGAAGATGTGGCACATATATACAATGGAATATTACTCAGCCATAAAAAGAAACGAAATTGAGCTATATGTAATGAGGTGGATGGACCTAGAGTCTGTCATACAGAGTGAAGTAAGTCAGAAAGAGAAAGACAAATACCATATGCTAACACATATATATGGAATCTAAGGGAAAAAAATGTCATGAAGAACCTAGATGTAAGACAGGAATAAAGACACAGACCTACTTGAGAATGGACTTGAGGATATGGGGAGGGGGAAGGGTAAGCTGTGACAAAGCGAGAGAGTGGCATGGACATATATACACTACCAAACGTAAAATAGGTAGCTAGTGGGAAGCAGCCGCATAGCACAGGGAGATCAGCTCCGTGCTTTGTGACCATGTAGAGGGGTGGGATAGGGAGGGTGGGAGGGAGGGAGACACAAGAGGGAAGAGATATAGGAACATATGTATATGTATAACTGATTCACTTTGTTATAAAGCAGAAACTAACACACAACTGTAAAGCAATTATACTCCAATAAAGATGTAAAAAAAAAAAGATTTTCCCAACTTTTTACTATTTTAAATAATTCTATAATGAACATCTTTGTGCATAAAACTTATTTTTGTGTTTTAGATTATTTCTTAAGGATCATTTCCTTGAGATAGAATGACTGTGCCAATTTTAAGGAAAATTTACTATACTGCCAAATTGCTTAAAATATATATATATATATATATATATATATATATATATGGTGCTGGTTTCACAGTTTCTTCAACAATAGATATTTTCTTCCTTTTTGAAATTTCATCTGATTCAGTGCATTTTACCGTCTCAAAACCATAAGTCTTAACAGGTAGGTATGGATAGAGGCACTAAACCTGTTACACTGCATCAGACCTTCATTATGCCAAGTTCCATGCAGTGGATCTAGGATTATAACCTGCACACTGATTCAGAAGTAGGGATGTATTATGAATCACTGTGCTTGAAAGGGATCCGCTGTGCTCAGAGCCCCAGAGTGATGCTCCTCTTTGCACATTGCTTTCTCATTGGCTCACCTCCATTAGCTGACTCTATGGCAGTCATTGATAGCCCTGGGTCTTTAATGGCTCTTTCCCAAGGCCAGGTGGCCTCACCTACAGGGAACAGCAAGAGTGCTCTGCAGAGTGGTGAGGCTCTTAGCGCCAAGTTGGGCGTGATTGTTGGCTCTCAGAACAGAGGTTCAGCAGGAGAGCTGGAGTCCTGCTAGGAAGCCAGGCTGCTTCAGAGGCACTGGGGTGAGAGGCCAGCACACCTGGCCTTCCCTGGACTTAAGTCCATGGTCTGAAGTGCCCAATGGGTGGTGATGTATAACTGTGTTATACCATCTATCATAGCCCCAGTTCTTTCTTTAGTTCTATATTTGCTGAGCCTTTTAAGTCTCTCACTAATTAGTACAGCTTTTCCACCACTGGCCCTGTTGAAATTTGTGCCTTCTCTCAGATAAACCAAATCTTGCCTATCTTCCCAGGGACCACTAATTCCATCCCTCTAGTAATATATTCTACTAATTCTGGACTACATTTGTCTTTCGCTTTTCTATATTTCCATAGTTTTAAAAAATTATTATTGGATACCAAACATTTTGGTATTTAATCAACTATAATTTTGTATTTTTTCCTAACTTGTCCATATTGTCGCGTCTTGTGGTCTCAACAATATCACAGTTTTTAGAAGAGAGATTCAAGTCTTTGTTTTATATCTCTAGTCTATACATTTCCATTGGGCTCCAGACTCATATGACAAACTCTCTACTTGATATCACTCCACGGACATCACACAATGCATCATACTCACAGTTGGACTTATTCCAACATTGCCTAGACTGACATCTTTATTACCTCCCTACCTCTCACCCAATCACCAAGCCAAACTTTATATAAATAAAAAATAAAATTTGTACATCTCAAATCTGTCCACTTCTGTCCACCCCCACTGCAAATCTAACTGGTCTCCTCACATATATCCTGCAACTCATTCAATCCTTCTTCTTTACTAAAACCCTAAAACCAAAGTGATCTTTGCAAAACCTAAATTTGATCATGTCATGCCCCACACTCCTACACAGCCTATTGTAAACTTGTTAATGGATTTCCTTTTTTTTTTTTTTTTCCGGCGGCACCACGTGCCACTTGGGATCTTAGTTCCCTGACCAGGGATTGAACCCGTGCCCCCTGCATTGGAAGCACAGGGTCTTAACCACTGGACAACGAGGGAAGTCCAATAGCTTCCCTTTTTTTCTTTTTTTAATGTGTTATTATGGTAAAAATAGATATAACATAAAATTTGCCATTTTAACCATTTTAAGTGTACAATTCTGTGAAATTAAGTACATTCATACTGTGCAGCCGTCACCACTATCTGCTTCTAAAACTTTTTCATCTTCACAAACAGAAACTCTATAACCATTAAGCAATAACTTCTCACTTCCCCTCATCACAGTGTCTACTAACATATAATCTACCTTCTTTCTCTATAAATTTATCTATTCTAGATGTTTCATACAAATGGAATCATACAATTTTTGTCCTTTTGTATCTGGCTTTTTTCATAGTATTTCCAAGATTTATCCATGTTGTATATATCAGAATTTCATGACTGAATAATATTCCATTTTAAGAATATACCACAAATTATTGATTCATTCATCTCTTGAAGGATGCTTTGTTTGTTTCCACATTTTGACTTGTGAATAATGCTGCAGTGAACATTCACATATAACTGAGTCCCTGTTTTCAATTCTTTTGCCTCCTCTTTTATTTAATATTAAAAAAATAAATATCTTAACTTGGCCTATAAGGCTCTATGTGATCTGGTCCCTCTGTTCTCATCTCCAGCACCTTCTGCTCTCCTAGCTCTAACTTTTCTTTGGAGTCCTCACACCTGTGTGGCTCCTTATTGTATCAGTTGAAGAACAATTGAATTACTTGTACTTTTCGGCTATTGTAACACTGTTGTGAACATTTAGGCACAAGTTTTTGTGAGGACATGTATTTTCATTTTGTGGGGGTTTATGCCTAGAAATGGAATGTCTGGGTCATAGGGTAACTCAACGTTTAACTTCTTTAGGAATCCATGTTCTTTTTTTTTTAATTGAACTATACTTGATGTACAATTATTATATAAGTTGCAGGTGTACAATATAGTGAGTCACAATTTTTAAAAGTTATACTCCATTTACAGTTATTATAAAATACTGTCTATATTCCCCATGTCATATAATATATTCTTATAGCCTGTTTTATACATAATAGCTTGTACCTCTTAATTCCCTATCCCTATATTACCCCTCCCCTCTTCCCTCTCCCCACTGGTAACCACTAGTTTGTTCTCTATATCTGTGAGTTTGCTTCTTTTTTGTTGCATTTGCTAGTTTGTTTTATTTTTTTAGATTCCACATGTAAGTGATATCATACAGTATTTGTCTTTCTTTGTCTGACTTATTTCACTTAGCATAATGCCCTCCAAGTCCATCCAAGTTGCTGCAAATGGCAAAATTTCATTCTTTTTTTATGGCTGAGTAGTATTCCATTGTATGTATATGTGTGTGTGATATATATCACATCTTCTTTATCCACTCATCTGTTGATGGACACTTAGGTTGCTTCCATGTCTTGGCAATTGTAAATAAAGCTGCCATGGGGGCTTCCCTGGTGGCGCAGTGGTTGAGAGTCTGCCTGCCGATGCAGGAGACACGGGTTCGTGCCCCGGTCTGGGAAGATCCCACATGCTGCGGAGCGGCTGGGCCCGTGAGCCATGGCCACTGAGCCTGCACGTCTGGAGCCTGTGCTCTGCAATGGGAGAGGCCACAACAGTGAGAGGCACGCGTACTGCAAAAAAAAAAAAAAAAAAAAAGCTGCTATGAACATTGAGGTTCATGTACCTTTTTGAATTAATGTTTTTATTTCTTTCAAGTATATACCCAGAGTGGAATTGCTGAGTAGTGTGGCAGTTCTATTTTTAGCTTTTTGAGAAACCTCCATTCTGATTTCCACAGTGGCTGTACCAATTTACATTCCCACCAATAGTATACAAGGGTTCCCTTTTCTCCACATCATCGCCAACATTTGTTATTTGTGTTCTTTTAGATGATAGCCATTCTGACAGGTGTGAGGTGATATCTCATGGTAGTTTTGATTTGCATTTCTCTGATGATTAGCGATGTTGAGCATCATTTCATATGCCTGTTGGCCATCTGCATTTCCTCTTTGGAAAAAATGTCTATTCAGTTCTTTTTTTTTTTAATAAATTTATTTATTTATTTTTTGGCTGTGTTGGGTCTTTGTTGCTGCACACGGGCTTTCTCTAGTTGCAGTGAGTTGGGGCTACTCTTCGTTGCGGTGAACAGGCTTCTCATTGTGGTGGCTTCTCATTGTACAGCACGGGCTCTAGGCGTGTGGGCTTCAGTAGTTGTGGCACACGGGCTCAGTAGTTGTGGCTCGCGGGCTCTAGAGCACAGGCTTAGTAGTTGCGGTGCATGGGCTTAGTTGCTCCACGGCATGTGGGATCTTCCCAGACCAGGGCTCGAACCTGTGTCACCTGCATTGACAGTTGGATTCTTAACCACTGCGCCACCAGGGAAGACCTATTCAGTTCTTTTGCCAATTTTGAAATCAGGTTATTTTTTTTTTGGTTTTTTTTGGTTTTGTTTTGTTTTGTTTTGCGGTACGCGGGCCTCTCACTGTTGTGGCCTCTCCCGTTGCGGAGCACAGGCTCCGGACGCGCAGGCTCAGCGGCCGTGGCTCACGGGCCTACCCGCTCTGCAGCATGTGGGATCTTCCCAGACCGGAGCACGAACCTGTGTCCCCTGCATCGGCAGGTGGACTCTCAACCACTGCGCCACCAGGGAAGCCCAGGTTGTTTGTTTTTTGATGTTGAGTTGTATGAGCTGTTTATATATGTTGGATATTAACCCATTATTGGTCCTATCATTTGCAAATATTTTCTCCCATTTAGTAGGTTGTCTTTTCATTTTGTTGATGGTTTCCTTTGCTGTGCAAATGCTTTTAAGTTTAATTAGGTCCTATTCATGTATTTTTTGCTTTAATTTCCTTTGCTTTAGGAGACAGATCCAAAAAAATATTGCTTCAATTTATGCCAAAGAGTATCCTGCCTATGTTTTCCTCTAGGAGTTTTACAGTTTCTGGTCTTACATTTAGATCTTTAATCCATTTTGAGTTTATTTTTGTGAATGTTAGATATTAAAGAATGTTGCAATTTCATTCTTTTACATGTAGCTCTCTAGTTTCCCCAGCACTATTTATTGAGGAAACTGTCTTTTCTCCATTGTATATTCCTGCCTCCTTTGTTGTAGATTAATTTACCATAAGTATGTGGGTTTATTTCTGGGATCTCTATTCTGTTCCATTGATGTATATGTCAGTATTCATTCTTCCAATCCAAGAGCATGGGATATCTTTCCATTTCTTTGAATCATCTTTAATTTCCTAATTCTCAGCATATAGGTCTGTCACCTCTCTGGTCAGGTTTATTTGTAAGTAGGTTGTTGTGTTTTTTTTGATGTGATTTTTAAAAGGGATTACTTTTTTTTTTTTTTTACTTTCCATCTCTAATATTTCATTGTTAGTGTAAAGAAATGCAACAAATTTCTGTTTGTTAATCTTGTATCCTGCTACCTTGCTGAATTTGTTTATCAGTTCTAGTAGTTTTTATGTGGAGTCTTGTTAGGGTTTTCTATATATAGTATCATGTCCTTGGCGTATAATGACAATTTTACTTATTCCCTTCCAATTTGGATACCTTTTATTTCTTTTTCTTGTCTGATGCTGTACCTAGGACTTTCAATACTATGTTGAATAGAAGTGGTGAGAATGAACATCTTTGTCTTGTTTCAGATTTTAGTGGGAAGGCTTTCAGCTTTTTTACCATTGAGTATTTTGTTGGCTGTGGGTTTGTCATAAATAGCTTTCATTATGCTGAGATATGTTCCCTCTATACCTCCTTGGTGAGAATTTTTATCATGAATGGTTGTTGAATTTTATCAAAAACTTTTTCTGTACTTATTGAGATGATCATGCGGTTTTTGTCTTTTCTTTTGTTGATGTGGTGTATCATATTGATTGATTTGTGTATGTTGAACCATCCTTGTGACCCATGGATGAACCAACCTGATCATGGTGTATGATCCTTTTTATGTGTTGTTGGATTCAGTTTGCTAATATTTAGTTGAGAATGTTGAGGATTTATGTTCATCAGTGTTATTGGCCTGTAATTTTCTTTTTTTGTGTGAGATCTTTGTCTGGTTTTGGTATCAGGGTGATGCTGGTCTCATAGAATGAGTTTGGAAGTGTTCCTTCCTCTGTAATTTTTTGGAATAGTTTCAGAAGGATAGGTGTTAACTTTTCTCTAAATGTTTGGTAGAAATCATCTGTGAAGCCTTCTAGTTCTGGACTTTTGTTTGTTGGGAGTTTTAAAATTACTGATTCAATTTCATTACTAGTAATTGGTCTGTTCATATTTTCTATTTCTTCCTGGTTCCTTGGGAGATTGTACCTTTCTATGAATTTTTCCATTTCTTCTAGGTTGTCCATTTTATTGGTATATAGTTGTTCATAGTAGTCTCTTATGATCCTCTGTATTTCTGTGGTGTTGGTTGTAACTTCTTTTTCATTTCTGATTTTAATGATTTGGGCCCTCTTCCTTTTGTTCTTGATCAGTCTGGCTAAAGGTTTATCAATTTTGTTTCTTTTCAAATAACCAGCTCTTAGTTTCACTGATTGTTTCTTTTTGTCTTTATTTCAATTATTTCTGCTCTGATCTTTATGATTTCTTTCCTTCTAAACTTTGGGGCTTGTTTGTTCTTTTATCTTTAGTTCCTTTAGGTGTAAGATAGGTTGCTTATTTGAGATTTTTCTTGTTTCCTGAGGTAAGCTTATATTGCTATAAACTTCCGTCTTAGAACTGCTTTCGCTGCATCCCATAGGTTTTGTATCATTGTATTTTCGTTTTCATTTGTCTCTAGCTATTTTTTATGTCCTCTGATTTCTTCAGTGATCCACTGGTTGTTTAGGAGCATATTGTTTAGCCTCCATGTGTTTATGCGGTTTTTTTGTTTTGTTTTTATTTTTTGTAGTTGATTTCTAGTCTCATAGAATTGTGGTAGGAAAAGATGCTTGATATTTCAATTTTCTTAAATTTACTGAGGGTTGTTTTGTGACCCAGTATGTGATTTATCCTGGAGAATATTTCCTGTACACTTGAAAAGAATGTGTATTCTGCTGCTTTTGGATGGAATACTCAAGTAAGTTCATCTGGCCTAATGGCATTGAGTAATTAAGGCCAGTGTTTCCTTATTGATTTTCTGTCTAGATGATCTGTCCATTGATGTAAGAGGGGTGCAAAATCCCCTATTATTATGTTATTGTCGATTTCTCCTTTTATGCTCATTAATATTTGCCTTATGTATTGAGGTGCTCCTATGGTGGGTACATAAATATTTACAATTGTTATATCTTCTTCTTGGATTGATCCCTTGATCATTATGTAGTATCTTTCTTTGTCTCTTGTAACAGTCTTTATTTTAAAGTCTATTTTGTTTGATATGAATATTGCTACTCTGGTGGCTTTCTTTTGAGTTCCATTTGCATGGAATACCTTTTTTCATCCCCTCACTTTTAATCTATATGTGTCTCTAGATCTGAAGTGAGTCTCTGGTAGGCAGCATATATATGGGTCTTGTTTTGGTATCCATTCAACCACTCTATGTCTTTTGGTTGGACCATTTAGTCCATTTACATGTAAGGTAATTATCAATGTGTATATTCTTATTGACATTTTCTTAATTGTTTTGGATTTGTTTTTATAGATTATTTTCCCCTTTCTTCTTTTTTTATTCTCTTCTCTTGTGATTTGATGACTATCTTTAGTGTTATGTTTGGATTCCTTTTTCTTTTTTGTGTGTATATCTATTAATAGATTTTTGGTTTGCAGTTTCCAGGTGTTTTAATTTCAAATGCATTTTAGATACCCTGCATTTGTACTCCCTTTCCCTCAAGAGTGCTGTTTTTGATACCATATTTTACATCTAATTGTTCTGTGTATCCCTTAGCTGCTTATTGTGACTATAGATGATTTTACTACTTTTGTCTTTTAACCTCCATACTAGCTTTGTGTGGGGATGATTTCCTGCCTTTACTGTATGTTTGCCTTTATTGGTGAGCTTTTTCATTTTGTAATTTTCTTGTTTCTAGTTGTGGCCTTTTCTTTTTTGCCTATAGAAGCTCCTGTAACATTTGTTGTAAAGCTGGTTTGGTGGTGCTAAACTCTTTCAGCTTTTGCTTGTCTGAAAAGTGTTTGATCTCTCCATGTAATCTGAACAAGAGCTTTGCTGGGTAGAGTATTCTTGGTTGTTGGTTTTTCCTTTTCATATTTTTAAACATATTGTGCTACTCCCATCTGGCCTGCGGAGTTTCTGCTGAAAAATCAGCTGATAGCCTTATGGGAATTCCCTTGTATGTTATTTGTTGCTTTTCGCTTGCTGCTTTTCATATTCTCTCTTTATCTTTAATTTTTGTCATTTTAATTACTATGTGTCTTGGTGTGTTCTTCTCTGGGTTAGTCCTGTATGGAACTCTCTGTGCTTTCTGAACTTGGGTGACTGTTTCCTTTCCCAGATAAGTGAAATTTTCGGCTATTATGTTTTCAAATATGTTCTCAGCCCCTTTCTCTCTCTCTTTTCCTTCTGGAACCTCTATAATGAGACTATTAGTGTGCTTGTTGTTGTCCCAGAGCTCTCTTAAACTGTCCTCATTTCTTTTCATTCTTTTTCTTTTTCTGTTCAGCAGCAGTGATTTCCACTACTCTGTCTTCCAGCTCACTGATCCATTCCTCTGTAACATTTAGTCTACTATTGATTCCTTTTAGTGTATTTTTCACTTCAGTTATTGTATCTTCATCTCTGTTTGGTTGTTCTTTATATTTTCTAACGCTTTGTTAAAAACTTTCTAACTTCTCACTCTGTATATCCATTCTTCTCCCAAGTTCTTTGATCATCTTCATGATCATTACTCTGAACTCTTTCTTGGATAGATTGCCTCTCTCCACTTCATTTAGCTTTTCTGGTGTTTTATCTCGTTCCTTCATCTGGAATATGTTCCTCTGCTGTCTCATTTGCTATTTGTATTTTTATGTATGTTGTAGGTTAGTTACATTTCTTGACCTTTGAGAAATGACTTTCTGTAGATGTCCCTTGCATCCCAGCATCGCACTCCCCTCTCATCACCCAAGCTATATGCTCTGTGAGTTCCTCATAAGAGGGCTGTGTGGGTCCTTCTGTTGTGGCAAGTTGTCTGTGTGGGTGGTCTGTAGGCTTTGTTGTCCTCTAGCCCTTTTAGTTGCCAGGCCCTGCCTTGTGCACATGCTGTTGGTTGCTGGTTGGTGGGGCCAGGTCACAAGGTGGCTGACTGCAGACTCCCAGGCAGCTCCAGAGCTAGTGCTGGCTCACTGGTGGGTGGAATCAGGGTCCAGATGACTCCAGGGCTCTTTTCCACCCACCAGTGGTTGAAACCAGGTTCTGGAGTTAGTGCTGGATGACTTGCAGGCAGAGCCAGGTCCTGGAACCTGGCTACAGGGGCCATGGATCCCAGGACTGGTGTCAGATCACTGGTAGGGTGGGAGGCTTGTTCCTGACACAGTTAGGTATGGGATCTGGGGTTTCCAGAAACTTGTGTTGGCTTCCTAGTAGGCGAACTAGGAACCCAGCTGGTCCCAGTGTAGAGTCTGGCCTGCTGGGGCAGGCTGGGTCTGCAGGTGGTGGGATTGTGGTTTTCTTGCATCTGATGTCTGCCCCCTGGTGGTGAGGCTGGTCTGGAGGCTAGTGCAGGCTTCCTGGAGAGCAGTGCTGGTGCCTGTCCCCTGGTGGGTGGAGCTGGGTGTTGGTCCTCTGGTGGGCAGGGCCAAGTCTAGAGGCATGTCTAGAGGTGGCTGTGGGCCCAGGAAGTCTTAGGTGGCCTGTCTGATTATGGATAGGGCTGTGTCCCTGCCCAGTTAGTTGTTTGGCTTGAGGCATCCCAGCACTGGCACCTACAGGCTATTGGGTGGGGCCAGGTCTTATCACTAATGAGCTAGAGGGAGGATACCCTGATGGCACCCACCCAAATCAGTATTCCCATGGTATAACGTTCCTAAATATGGCTGCCACCCATGTCTGTGTCCCCAAGATGGCCCACAGCCACACTTGCCTCTCCAGGAAACATTCCAAGACCAGCATGGAGATCTGTCCCAGGCTCCTATCAAATTACTGCTTTTGCCCTGGGTCCCAGTGTGCATGAGATTTTATGTGCATCTTTTAAGAGTAAAGTTTG
This sequence comes from Globicephala melas, assembly GCF_963455315.2. Classification (NCBI taxonomy): domain Eukaryota; kingdom Metazoa; phylum Chordata; class Mammalia; order Artiodactyla; family Delphinidae; genus Globicephala; species Globicephala melas. Next base: position 55,837,105 of record NC_083317.1, on the reverse strand, counting down.
TATTTACCCCAGTCCTTTGGGACTTCCAAATTTAAGGCTTGCTGTCCTTCAAAGCCAAATGCTCCAGTGGCTCGTCTTCCCAGTGCATGACCCCTGGGCTGGGAAGCCTGATGTGGGCTCAGAACTCTCCCTCCTGTGGGAGAACCTTTACAATACAGTTTTTCTCCAGTTTGTGGGTTGCCCCCCTGGGGATGTGGGACTTGATTATATCGAGGGTTTGCCCCTCCTACCCATCTTGTTGTGGTTCCTTCTTTATGTCTTTAGTTTGGGAAGATCTTTTCTGGTAGATTCTGGTCATGTTCATTAATAGTTGTTCTGCAGATAATTGTGATTTTGGTGTGCTCACGAGAGGAAATGACCTAGGGCTCTTCCTACTCTGGCATCTTGGCCAGTCTCCTGCATATTCTTTCTTAATCATTGCCCCTCTGGCACCTGGCATAGAGTATTTCATGCAGCAGGTCTGATGTCACAACTGTATCTAAAGAAATATTTTTGGGTTATTATTGCCTCTTACAATTCAGAAACTGTGTTTTTCTTCTTTTGATGTTCTATTTCGTAATTATGTAACCTTGGACAGGTTACTTAATCTCTCTGTCTCTCAGATAATGATATTTACTTGATAAGGCTATGGTAAAAATTAAATGAATTAACATGGATAAAAGGTTTATGGAGGGACCTGGCACATAGCAAATGTTCAATAAATATAAACTTTTATTAATATTGTTTTTTCTTTACTCTAGAAGGATTCCTCTGCAGGTGCCTAGCTCTTCAGACGTGCACATCACTTTTGACTCACATGCTTCTGGAAATGATTCACACAATCGTGATTGTTTTTCTATAGTTTATCTTGTTGGTGGCCAGTCTCCCTTCTGACCCCTCTCCTTTTTAGCATAAAATTCTTCTTTCTTCTGATTTTAATTTTTGAAGTAGATTTTTCCTGGTGTTATAGCCCTCGTTTATTAAGACATGACCTTCTAGAGGAAATTTCTCCTTTCTTAATGCTAGTTTATCTTTTTTACACTTGAATACCCAACAACTCAGGAGATGGTTTCCAGAGACAACCCTGAGTACTGAATTGTATATTTGGAGGCAGGATAGATAGCACAATCAAAAAACTGCTGTCTCACAATTAAATAAGTATCCAAAAGTCAGAATATGTTCCTCCTTCATCCAGCCTCTGTTACCTTTCTCTTGGCCATCTAGGACATGTGGGATAAAGACTGAATAGGCTTGGATGAAAAGCCATTATTATGCCAATTATGGTATTCGCTAAACATTTTCAGATATGAGTTCTCTCTCTCTCTTTGTCATTTATTTACCACAGTATGCAATCATTTATATTCATTTCCTTATACTACTTAAACTTTCTTTTTTCTTCCATCAGTCCCATCACAGTTCCTCACAAACATCCCCATATTCAGTTCTCCTGGTATAGAGGTAGTGTCTGTGTCTTTGCTTAGTCTATCTCCCCCCCACGCCCCCACGCTGGTTCATATTTCTCTTCGTTTTTTCTTTTATTCAACAAATAAATATTGTGTGCTTATTATGTGCCATGCACTATTTTAGGACAAAGTCCCTACCATCATGGAGTTTACTTACTAGGTGTGAAGAGTTAGACAATAAGTACATAAATAAAAGTATAGGTGTTATGCCAAATGGAAAGAAGTACTATGGAAAAAAAATAAAGCAGCCTAGGAGTATTGGGAGTTCTGGTAAATGTTATTTAACGTAAAGTGTCTGTGAAGGACTCATGCATAAGGTGACATTTGAGCAGAGTCCTGGAGGAAGTGAGGGAGGCAGCCATATGGCTACCTGATGGAATTGAGATTTCAGGCAGGCTGAGTTAGGAGGATAGCTAGCATGTTTGAAGAATAGCGAGGAGATTAATGTGGCTGGGACATATTAGCAGCAGGAGGGTGATGAGAGAGGAGGTCAGAGAACCGGAGGAGCAGATCACACAGGATCTGGAAGAAACTGTAAAGTTTAGATTTTACTCTGAGGGGAAGGAAAGCCAAAGGCAGATTTTGAAGAGTATTGAGATAATCGGACTTAATTTTTTCCCCAAGATTCTTTGCTTCATTGCCTAAAGAGCATCTACAAATATGTAAGAAAACAGTGACCAACAAACTAGCAGAAAAATGGGTAAAGGACGAAGACAGGTACATGACAAAAGAGTAAACACAAATGACTTTAAAAAATAATATTTTTACTTCACCTATTATATCCAAAATATTATTATTTCAACAGGTAATCAATATAAAAATTTAATGAGATATTTAACTTTTTTGGTATTAAGTGTTTGAAATTCAGAATGCATTTTACACTTATAGCATTTCTTTTTGTTTCTTTGTTTTGTTTTTATTTTTATTGGGCTATAGGGGATGGGTTGGGAAATATCTCTGCAAGTTATGCCTCACTAGGGAAATGTCCATTCTAATTTTCCTGGGATAGCTTTCAGAGCTTTTTCTTTTTCTTAGAGCCACTGCTCTTGCTGGCAACAACCTCTTCAGGTTCACTGCTGAGTGGCTCCTCCTTGAAAGAGAATTTCCCCTTTTTCTTAGAGACACGCTTGTTTCCTGACTCTTCAGGGTCACTAACTGGTCCTTCTTTGGGGAAAGATTTCTTCCTCTTGGGAAGAGTTCCACTGCCAGCTGTCTCTTCAAGATCACTAGTAACCAGCTCCTCCTTGGAAAGAGATTTCTTTTTCTTGGATTTGGAAAAGGAGAGAGCTGGGTCTTCCATTCCAGTCTCCTGAGGAGCCTCCTGGGTACATCATGTTTCAGTTTGTATTAGCCACATTGTAGGTGCTCAGTAGTCACATGTGTGTAGTAGCTACCATATTTATTAATCCACACCAGTCTAGACTCTAAGTCTCATGAAGGCAGGAACCTTGTCTATTTTGTTCACTTCTTTGCACAGAGCCTGGCACATATTATGTATTCTAGATATATTTGTTGAGCAGACTAATAAAGTGCCAATATGAAATTAAAGGTAATTTATAAAATGTATATTCTTTTCATATATAGTGTATTTCTAAAAGATTCCTATGACTTTTTAGATTTTTCTAAAAAAGATCATGCTATACTAAAACTCTTCAAAAGAAAAATTTGGGGGGCTTTGGTACTTATTGGTCTGCTTTCAATCTGAAGAAATTGCAATCACTTTATGCTCTGTGTGTGAGATCTCACTTCTACAAGCCTACATTCACTTTTTTAAAAAAAATGTGGTAACAGTACCTGACACGAGATCTACTCTCTTAAGTTTTTAAATGCACAATACAATAGAGTTACTATAGGGACAATGTCGTACAGCATATCTCTAGAACTTATTCATCTTGCATAACTGAGATTTTATGCCCACTGATCAGCAACTCTCCATTTCCTCCTTCTTCCCAGCCCCTGGTGAACACCATTCTACCTTCTGATTCTATGAGTTTCACTATTTTAGATACCTCATATAAGTAGAATCATGCAGTATTAGTCCTTCTGTGACTACTTAATTTATTTAGTATAATATCCTGCAGTTTGTCCATGTTGTCACATATTGCCCAATTTCCTTATTTTTTTAAGTATGAATTTTATGCTGTTGAATGTATATACCACATTTTCTTATCCATTCATCCATCGATGGGCATTTAGATTGTTACCACATCTTGGCTTTGATGAGTAGTGCTGCAGTGAACATTGGAATGCTAATGTCTCTTCGAGATCCTGATTTCAATTCTCTTGGATAAATACCCAGAGAGGGATTGCTGAATCATACAGTAGTTCTATTTTTACTTTCTTGAGGAATCTCCATACTGTTTTCTATAGTGACTGCACTATTTTACATCCCCACCAACAGTGTATGAGGGTACAAATTTCTCCACATTCTCACCAACACTTGTTGTCTTTTGGTTTTTTTGATAATACCCATCCTAACAGGTATGAGGTGATATCTCATTCCAGTTTTGATTTGCATTTCCCTGATGACTAGTGATGTTGAGTGTCTTTTCATATATCTATAAATTATTTGTATGGTTTCTTCAGATAAATGTCTCTTGAAGTCTTTAGTCCATTTAAAAATTCTGTTATTAATTTTTTGCTATTGTTTTAGAAATTCCTTATATATTTTGGAAACTAACTCCATATTTGATATATGGTTTGCAAATATTTTCTCCCATTCTATAGGTTGCTTTTCACTTTGTTGATTATTCCCTATACTTTTCAAAGCTTTGTAGTTTGATGTATCCATTTTTGTTTTCATTATCCATGTGTTTGGTGTCATGAAATCATTGCCAAGACCAATGTCATGAAGATTTGTCCCTATATTTTATTCTTGAATTTTACAACTTCAGGTACTACATTTAAGTCTTTAATGTATTTTGTGTTGATTTTTTTGTATGGTGTAAGATAAAGGTCCAATTTCATTTTTTTGCATGTGGATATCTAATTTTCCCACACAAAATTTTTTTTTTGCAGTTTCTTTTATTTATTTATTTTTAAAATAAATTTATTTATTTATTGTTGGCTGGGTTGGGTCTTCGTTTCTGTGCGAGGGCTTTTTCTACTTGCAGGGAGTGGGGGCCACTCTTCATTGTGGTGCATGGGCCTCTCACTGTCGCGGCCTCTCTTGTTGCGGAGCACAGGCTCCAGACAAGCAGGCTCAGTAGTTGTGGCTCATGAGCCTAGTTGCTCCGCGGCATGTGGGAGCTTCCCAGACGAGGGCTCGAAACCGTGTCCCCTGCATTGGCAGGCAGATTCTCAACAACTGCGCCACCAGGGAAGCCTGCCTATTATTTTATTTTTATTTATTTATTTACATCTTTATTGGAGTATAATTGCTTTACAATGGTGTGTTAGTTTCTGCTTTATAACAAAGTGAATCAGTTATACATATACATATGTTCCCATATCTCTTCCCTCTTGCATCTCCCTCCCTCCCACCCTCCCTATCCCACCCCTCTAGGTGGTCACAAAGCACTGAGCTGATCTCCCTGTGCTATGCGGCTGCTTCCCACTAGCTATCTATTTTACGTTTGGTAGTGTATATATGTCCATGCCACTCTCTCGCTTTGTCCCAGCTTACCCTTCCCCCCCCCATATCCTCAAGTCCATTTTCTAGTAGGTCTGTGTCTTTATTCCTGTCTTACCCCTAGGTTCTTCATGACATTTTTTTTTCTTAGATTCCATATATATGTGTTAGCATACAGTATTTGTCTTTCTCTTTCAGACTTACTTCACTCTGTATGACAGACTCTAGGTCCATCCACCTCATTAAAAGTAGCTCAATTTCGTTTCTTTTTATGGCTGAGTAATATTCCATTGTATATATGTGCCACATCTTCTTTATCCATTCATCCGATTATGGACACTTAGGTTGTTTCCATCTCTGGGCTATTGTAAATAGAGCTTCAATGAACATTTTGGTACATGACTCTTTTTGAATTATGATTTTCTCAGGGTATATGCCCAGTAGTGGGATTGCTGGGTCATATGGTAGTTCTATTTGTAGTTTTTTAAGGAACCTCCATACTGTTCTCCATAGTGGCTGTACCAATTCACATTCCCACCAGCCGTGCAAGAGTGTTCCCTTTTCTCCATATCCTCTCCAGCAGTTATTGTTTCTAGATTTTTTGATGATGGCCATTCTGAGTGGTGTGAGATGATATTGTAGTTTTGATTTGCATTTCTCTAATGATTAATGATGTTAAGCATTCTTCCATGTGTTTGTTGGCGGTCTGTATATCTTCTTTGGAGAAATGTCTATTTAGGTCTTCTGCCCATTTTTGGATTGGGTTGTTTGTTTTTTTGTTATTGAGCTGCATGAGCTGCTTATAAATTTTGGAGATTAATCCTTTTCAGTTGCTTCATTTGCAAATATTTTCTCCCATTCTGAGGGTTGTCTTTTGGTCTTGTTTATGGTTTCCTTTGCTGTGCAAAAGCTTTGAAGTTTCATTAGGTCCCATTTGTTTATTTTCGATTGTATTTCCATTTCTCTAGCAGGTGGGTCAAAAAGGATCTTGCTGTGATTTATGTCATAGAGTGTTCTGCCTATGTTTTCCTCTAAGAGTTTGATAGTTTCTGGCCTTATATTTAGATCTTTAATCCATTTTGAGCTTATTTTTGTGTATGGTGTTAGGGAGTGATCTAATCTCATGCTTTTACATGTATCTGTCCAGTTTTCCCAGCACCACTTATTGAAGAGGCTGTCCTTTCTCTACTGTACATTCCTGCCTCCTTTATCAAAGATAACATGACCATATGTGTGTGGGTGTATCTCTGGGCTTTCTATCCTGTTCCATTGATCTATATTTCTGTTTTTGTGCCAGTACCATACTGTCTTGATTACTGTAGCTTTGTAGTATCGTCTGAATTCAGGGAGCCTGATTCCTCCAGCTCCGTTTTTCATTCTCAAGATTGCTTTGGCTATTTGGGGTCTTTTGTGTTTCCATACAAATTGTGAAATTTTTTGTTCTAGTTCTGTGAAAAATGGCAGTGGTAGTTTGATAGGGATTGCATTGAATCTGTAGATTGCTTTGGGTAGTAGAACCATTTTCACAATGTTGATTCTTCCAATCCAAGAACATGGTATATCTCTCCATCTATTTGCATCATCTTTAATTTCTTTCATCATCAGTGTCTTATAATTTTCTGCATACAGGTCTTTTGTCTCCTTAGGTAGATTTATTCCTAGATATTTTATTCTTTTTGTTGCAATGGTAAATGGCAGTGTTTTCTTGATTTCACTTTCAGATTTTTCATCATTAGTGTATAGGAATGCCAGAGATTTCTGTGCATTAATTTTGTATCCTGAAACTTTACCAAATTCATTGATTAGCTCTAGTAGTTTTCTGGTAGCATCTTTAGGATTCTCTATGTATAGTATCATGTCATCTGCAAACAGTGACAGCTTTACTTCTACTTTTCCAAATTAGATTCCTTTTATTTCCTTTTCTTCTCTGATTGCTGTGGCTAAAACTTGCAAAACTATGTTGAATAAGAGTGGTGAGAGTGGGCAACCTTGTCTTGTTCCTGATCTTAGTGGAAATGGTTTCAGTTTTTCACCATTGAGGACGATGTTGGCTGTGGGTTTGTCATATATGGCCTTTATTATGTTGAGGAAAGTTCCCTCTATGCCTACTTTCTGCAGGGTTTTTATCATAAATGGGTGTTGAATTTTGTAGAAAGCTTTCTCTGTATCTATTCAGATGATCATATGGTTTTTCTCCTTTAATTTGTTAATATAGTGTATCACGTTGATTGATTTGTGTATATTGAAGGATCCTTGCATTCCTGGAATAAACCCCATTTTATCATGGTGTATGATCCTTTTAATGTGCTGTTGGATTCTGTTTGCTAGTATTTTGTGGAGGATTTTTGCATCTGTTCATCAGTGATATTGGCCTGTAGTTTTCTTTCTTTGAGACATCCTTGTCTGGTTTTGGCATCAAGGTGATGGTGGCCTCGTAGAATGAGTTTGGGAGTGTTCCTCCCTCTGCTATATTTTGGAAGATTTTGAGAAGGATAGGTGTTAGCTCTTCTCTAAATGTTTGATAGAGTTCACCTGTGAAGCCATCTGGTCCTGGGCTTTTGTTTGTTGGAAGTATTTTAATCACAGTTTCAATTTCAGTGCTTGTGATTGGTCTGTTCATATTTTCTATTTCTTCCTGGTTTAGTCTCAGCAGGTTGTGCATTTCTAAGAATTTGTCCATGTCTTCCAGGTTGTCCATTTTATTGGCATAGAGTTGCTTGTAGTAATCTCTCATGATCTTTTGTATTTCTGCAGTGTCAGTTGTTACTTCTCCTTTTTCATTTCTAATTCTATTGATTTGGGTCTTCTCCCTTTTTTTCCTTGATGAGTCTGGCTAATGGTTTATCAATTTTGTTTATCTTCTCAAAGAACCAGCTTTTAGTTTTATTGATCTTTGCTATTGTTTCCTTCATTTCTTTTTCATTTATTTCTGATGTGATTTTTATGATTTCTTTCCTTCTGCTAACTTTGGGGTTTTTTTGTTCTTCTTTCTCTAATTGCTTTAGGTGCAAGGTTAGGTTGTTTATTCAAGATGTTTCCTGTTTCTTAAGGTAGGATTGTATTGCTATAAACTTCCGTCTTAGAACTGCTTCTGCTGTATCCCATAGGTTTTGTGTCATCGTGTCTCCATTGTCATTTGTTTCTAGGTATGTTTTTATTTCCTCTTTATTTTCTTCAGTGATCACTTTGTTATTAAGTAGTGTATTGTTTAACCTCCATGTGTTTGTATTTTTTACAGATCTTTTCCTATAATTGTTATGTAGTCTCAGAGTGTTGTGGTCAGAAAAGAAACTTGATACAATTTCAATTTTCTTTAAATTTACCAAGGCTAGATTTGTGACCCAAGATATGATCTATGCTGCAGAATGTTCCATGAGCACTTTAGAAAAATGTGTATTCTGTTGTTTTTGGATGGAATGTTCTATAAATATCAATTAAGTCCATCTTGTTCAATGTATCATTTAAAGCTTGTGTTTCGTTATTTATTTTCATTTTGGATGATCTGTCTATTGGTGAAAGTGGGGTGTTAAAGTCCCCTACTATGAATGTGTTACTGTCGATTTCCCCTTTTATGGCTGTTAGTATTTGCCTTATGTATTGAGGTGCTCCTATGTTGGGTGCATAAATATTTACAATTGTTATATCTTCTTCTTGGATCGATCCCTTGATCATTATGTAGTGTCCTTCTTTTTCTCTTGTAATAGTCTTTATTTTAAAGTCTGTTTTGCCTGATATGAGAATTGCTACTCCAGGTTTCTTTTGATTTCCATTTGCATGGAATATCTTTTTCCATCCCCTCACTTTCAGTCTGTATGTGTCTCTAGGTCTGAAGTGGGTCTCTTGTAGACAGCATATATATGGGTCTTGTTTTTGTATCCATTCATCCAGTCTGTGTCTTTTGGTGGGAGCATTTAGTGCATTTACATTTAAGGTAATTATCCATATGTATGTTCCTATTCCCATTTTCTTAATTGTTTTGGGTTTGTTATTGCAGGTCTTTTCCTTCTCTTGTGTTTCTTGTTTAGAGAAGTTCCTGTAGCATTTGTTGTAAAGCTGGTTTGGTGGTGCTGAACTCTCTCAGCTTTTGCTTGTCTGTAAAAGTTTTAATTTCTCCATCAAATCTGAATGAGATCCTTGCTGGGTAGAGTAATCTTGGTTGCAGGTTTTTCTCTTTCATCACTTTAAATATGTCCTGCCATTCCCTTCTGGCTTGCAGAGTTTCTGCTGAAAGATGAGCTGTTAACCTTATGGGGATTCCCTTGTGTGTTATTTGTTGTTTTTCCCTTGCTGCTTTTAATATGTTTTCTTTATATTTAATTTTTGACAGTTTGATTAATATGTGTCTTGGCATATTTCTCCTTGGATTTATCCTGTATGGGACTCTTTGTGCTTCCTGGATTTGATTAACTATTTCCTTTCCCATATTAGGGAAGTTTTCAACTATAATCTCTTCAAATATTTTCTCAGTCCCTTTCTTTTTCTCTTCTTCTTCTGGGACCCCTATAATTTGAATGTTGGCACGTTTAATGTTGTCCCAGAGGTCTCTGAGACTATCCTCAGTTCTTATCATTCTTTTTTCTTTATTCTGCTCTGCAGTAGTTATTTCCACTATTTTATCTTCCAGGTCACTTATCCGTTCTTCTGCCTCAGTTATTCTGCTATTGATCCCATCTAGAGTATTTTTAATTTCATTTATTGTGTTGTTCATCATTGCTTGTTTCGTCTTTAGTTCTTCTACGTCCTTGTTAAATATTTCTTGCATTTTGTCTATTCTATTTCCAAGATTTTGAATCATCTTTACTATCATTATTCTGAATTCTTTTTCAGGTAGACTGCCTATTTCCTCTTCATTTGTTAGGTCTGGTGGGTTTTTATCTTGCTCCTTCATCTGCTATGTGTTTTTCTGTCTTCTCATTTTGCTTATCTTACTGTGTTTGGGGTCTCCTTTTTGCAGTCTGCAGGTTCGTAGTTCCCGTTGCTTTTGATGTCTGTCTCCAGTGGCTAAGTTTGGTTCAGTGGGTTGTGTAGGCTTCCTGGTGGAGGGGACTAGTACCTGTATTCTGGTGGATTAGGCTGGATCTTGTCTTTCTGGTGGGCACGTCCACATCTGGTGGTGTGTTTTGGGGTGTCTGTGGACGTATTATGATTTTAGGCAGCCTCTGTGCTAATGCGTGTGGTTGTGTTCCTGTCTTGCTAGTTGTTTGGCATAGGGTGTCTAGCACTGTAGCTTGCTGTTCATTGAGTGAAGCTGGCTGCTGGTTTTGAGATGCAGATCTCTGGGAGATTTTTGCCGTTTGATGTTATATGGAGCTGGGAGGTCTGTTGTGGACCACTGAAGTTGGCTCTCCCACCTCAGAGGCAGAGGACTGACTCCTTGCTGCAGCACCAGGAGCCTTTCATCCACACAGCTCAGAATAAAAGGGAAAAATAGTAGAAAGAAAGAAAGAAAGAAAGGAAGGAAGAAAGGAGGGAGGGAGGTGGGAGAGAAGGAAGGAAAGAAAGAAAGAAAGAAGATAAAATAAAATAATGTTAGAAAATAATAGAGTTATTAAAATAAAAAATATTTTTTAAGAAATAATTTTAAAAAAACGGACGGATAGAACTCTAGGACAAATGGTGGAAGCAAAGCTATACAGACAAGATCTCACACAGAAGCATACACATACACACTCACAAAAAGAAGAAAAGGGGGAAAAATCATAAATCTTGCTCTCAAAGTCCACCTCCACAGTTTGGGATGATTCGTTGTCTATTCATGGATTCCACAGATGCAGGGTACATCAAGCTGATTGTGGAGCTTTAATCCGCTGCTTCTGAGGCTGCTGGGAGGGACTCCCTTTTCTCTTCTTTGTTCTCACAGCTCCTGGGGCTCAGCTTTGGATTTGACCCCGCCTCTGCGTGTAGGTTGCTGGAGGGCGTCTGTTCTTCCCTCAGACAGGATGGGGTTAAAGGAGCAGCTGCTTCGGGGACTCTGGCTCACTCAGGCCAGGGAGAGGGAGGGGCACATAGTGCGGGACGAGCCTGCAGCGGCAGAGGCCGGTGTGACATTACACCAACCTGAAGCACGCTGTGCCTTCTTCCCGGGAAGTTGTCCTTGGGTCCCGGGACCCTGGCAGTGGCGGGCTGCACAGGCTCCCCGGAAGGAGGGTGTGGAGAGTGACCTGTGCTCACACACAGGCTTCTTGGTGGCGGCAGCAGCAGCCTTAGCGTCTCATGCCCGTCTCTGGGGTTCGCGCTGTTAGCCACAAAGAGGGAAGAAAAAGTCTCTTGCCTTTTTGGCAGGTCCAGACTTTTTCCCGGACTCCCTCCTGGCTAGCTGTGGTGCACTAACCCGTTCAGGCTGTGTTCACGCTGCCAACCCCAGTCCTGTCCCTGGGATCCGACCTCCGAAGCGGGAGCCTCAACTTCCAGCCCCTACCACCCTGACCGGTGAGCAGACAAGCCTCTCGGGCTGGTGAGTGCCGGTCAGCACTGATCCTCTGTGCGGGAATCTCTCCGCTTTGCCCCCTGCACCCCTGTTGTTGTGCTCTTCTCCGTGGCTCCGAAGCTTCCCGCCTCCACCACCCACAGTCTCCGCCTGCGAAGGGGCTTCCTAGTGTGTGGAAACCTTTCCTCCTTCACAGCTCCCTCCCACTGGTGCAGGTCCGGTCCCTATTCTTTTGTCTCTGTTTATTCTTTTTCCTTTTTCCCTACCCAGGTACGTGGGGAGTTTCTTGCCTTTTGGGAGGTCTGAGGTCTTCTGCCAGTGTTCAGTAGGTATTCTGTAGGAGTTGTTCCACGTGTAGATGTATTTATGTTTTAATTTTTATTAACTTTTTTTGGCCATACCGCACGGCTTGCAGGATCTTAGTTCCCCAACCAGGGATTGAACCTGGGCCCTGAGCAATGAACGTATGGAGTCCTAACCACTTGACTGCCAGGGAATTTCCCTCCACACCAGTTGTTGAAGAGACTATCCTTTCTCCATTGTGTATTATTGGAAACCTTGTTGAAGATAAATTGACCATATATGCATGGGTTGATTTTGGGCTCTCTAGTCAATATGTCTTTCTTTACACCAGTACCATACTGTTTTAATTACTGCAACTTTGTAATATTTTTTTAAATTGGGAAGTATGATGTCTTTAGCTTTGTTCTTTCTCAAGATTGATTTCAGAAACAAGATAAGTTCCTAGAAACATGCAACTTACTAAGACTGAATTACGGTGTAATAGCAAATCTGAACTGATCAATAATGAGTAAGGAGATTAAGTCAGTAATTGGAAATATCCCAACAAAGAAAGCCCAGGACCAGGTGGCTTTACTGGTGAATTCTGCCCAATATTTAAATAACAATTGGTGCCAAGCCTTCTCAAATTCTTCCAAAAAATTGAAGAAGAGAGAACAGTGAAACTCATTTTAGGAAGTCAGCATTACCTTGATACGAAAACCAGACAAATATACATGAGAACAGAAAACTACAGGCCAATATCCCTGATTAATATATAGATGAAAAATTCCTCAAGAAAATACTATCAAAACCATCCAATCCAACATCACACTGAAAAATTCCAGATCACATTAAAAGGATCATGCACCATGACCAACTGGGATTTACCCCTGGGATGCAAGGATGGTTCAACATATGCAAATCAATTAATGTAATACACCACATTAACAGAATAAAGGATGAAAATTACAAAGTTGTTTCAACAGATGAAGAAAAAGCATTTGACAAAATTCAACACCTTTTCATGATTAGAAAAATTGTCTATTTTTTTCTAAAATTTTAATTCGGAAAGATAGATGCACCCTAATGTACATAACAGCACTATTTACAATAGCAAAGACATGAAAGCAACCTAAGTGTCCATTGACAGAGGAATGGATAAAGAAGATGTGATATATGTATACGATGGAATATTACTCAGCCATAAAAAGAATGAAGTAATGTCGTTTGCAGCAACATGGATGGACCTAGAGATTCTCATACTAAGCAAAATAAGGCAAACAAAGAAACATATATATCATATGATATAACTTATATGTGGAATCTAAAAAATGATACAAATGAACTTATTTACAAGAAGACGTAGACTCACAGACATAGAAAACAAACTTATGGTTACCAAAGGGGAAAGTGGGGGGAGAGGGATAAATTAGGAGTTTGGGATTAACAGATATACACTACTACATATAAAATAAACAACAAGGACCTACTGTATAGCACAGGGAACTATATTCAATATCTTGTAATAACCTAAAATGGAAAAGAATCTGAAAAGGAATATATATATATATCTGAATCACTTTGCTGTCCACCTGAAACTAACACAGCATTACAACATTGTAAATCAAGTATACCTCAATTAAAAAATAATTCTCAACAAACTAGGAACAGAAGGAAAGTATAATAAAGGCCATTATGAACAGCCCAAAGCTAACATCGTATTCAACAGTGAAAAACTGAAAGCTTTTTCACTAAGATCTGGAATAAGGTAAGCATGCTCACTCTCACAACTTCTGTTCAGCACAGTACTTGAATTCCTAGCCAGAAATTAGGCAAGACAAAGAAATAAAGGCATCTAAATTAGAAAGAAATAAGTAAAATTATCCCCGTTTACAGAAGCATGATCTTATATATAGAAAATCCTAAATACTCCACAAAAAACTGTTAGAAGTAATAAACAGATTCAGTAAAGTTAGAGTATACAAAATCAACATACAAAAATCAGCTGCTTCTATACACCAATAACAAACTATCTGAAAGAAAATTCAGAAAATAATCCCATTTATAATAGCACCAAATAGGATAAAATAGTTCTTAAGAATACAGTAAGAGGTAAAAGAGATATACACTGAAAACTACAAAACATTGATAAAAGAAATTAAAAAAGATACCAAAACCAGAAAGCTATCCTATATTCATGGTTAGGAAGATTTAATATGTTAAAATGACTTAGATTTTTAATAGGCTCCCTGTGGCTGCTTTGTTGAGAGGAGAACAAGGGTGAGAAGCAAGGAGCCCAGTAGGACACTATTTCTATAATATTCATGACATATCACAATTTTATAACAGTGTAAATGATGAGAAATGTTTAGATTCTGGATATATTTTGAGTGTAAAGTTAACCGAAATTGCTGATGATTGAATGTAGAGTGTGTAAAAAATTGGAGTCAAGAATGACTGAAACAGCAAACAAACAAACAAACAAAAAACTACTGAACTGTTTTCCAAAGTGACTATATAATTTTGCATGTGTGTCAGCAACGTATGAGTGATTCAGTTTCTCTGCATCCTTGCCAATTTTGGGTGTTGTCACTATTTTTTATATTAGCCATTCTGTTAAGTGGGTAGTGGTAGATCACTGTGATTTTAATTTGCATTTCTCTAAAAATACCCTTACAACAACAAAAACAAAACAAAAAAAGAGTAATTGAAATGGAATTAGATAGTGATGATGGTTGCACAGCCTTGTGAATATACTAACAACCTTTGAATTGTATACTTTAAAAGAGTGAATTTTATGGTGGTGAATTATATCTCAATTAAAAACTAATGATTACTGAACTGTCTTTGTCTTGAGCAACAGGAAGAATGCATTGGCAATTACCAACATAGGAAGGATGGGGTCAAGGGAGTCAAGGGAGTCGTGGAGTGGAGGAAGAGAACAGAAGTTGTAGATATATTAAGTTTGAGATGCCCTTTAGACAACAACATATAAATGTTTAGTATGTGGTTGGATATGTGAATCTGAAATTACAGGGAAAGTTTCAGTTTGGAGGTAGAAATTGGACATTGTCAGAATGTAGAAGGTATTTAAAGCCACAAGACAGGATGAAGTCCCCTAGAAAGAGAATGTAAATAGAAAAGAGAAAGACTTACGCAGGAGCACTCCAACATTTAGAGGTCAAAGAGGTGTGAAAAATCAGCCAAAGAGGCTGAAAAAGAGGAGTCGGTGAGGTAGTAGGGAGAGAATTAGATGTCCGAAAAAGTGAGTAAAGAACATGCCTTATGAAGCAGAAGTGATCGATTCAGTTAAATCCTGCTGATGGGTTCAGTAAAATAAGAATTGAGAATTGGCCATCAGACTTCCAAATTGGTGATCATGACAAGAATTATTTTGACTGTCTTGGGGAGCAAAAACCCACATGGGGTTTTATGGGTGAGTGGGAGGAGAGGAATGGGGTTAATGGGAACATAAATGTGAGAGGGAGAGGAAGGAGAATATGGTCAAGAGAGGTTTTATCTTTTCTTTTAAAGTGGGAGAAATAACGCAGATATATAGGTTGATGGGAAGGAACTATGGAGAGAGTGAAAATTGATAATGCAGGGGAGAGGAAAGAGAATGGTTGTAATGATATCCTTGAATGCAGATGAAGAGAATGGACTTCAGTGACAAGTAGAGGATTGTCCTTATGTAGGAGTCCAGACAATTTATACCTTGTTTAACAGGAGGAGTGTGAATGTATAGGAGCACAGGTGCAAGTAGGCTGGTAGATGTGGTTGGGAGTGTGTAGTTTCCTTCTTACTGATTCTACTGTCTTAGAGTAATAGAAACCAAAGCCATCGACCTAGAGTTAGGATGAAGGAGGAGATACTTGAGCTTTGTAAAAGGGGAGAGTATTAAATACCTGTCTAGAAGATTGAGAGAAGGAAAGGATAAGGGAAGTATAGTTGACCTTCTAGGCAGTGCCAAAGGCCCATGTGAGAGATTACTGGTCATGAAATTTAAAGTGAGATATGTCAGCACAGTTGTGTGTGTTTTTTTTCCCACCAACAGCACAAGTATAGGTGTGGAGTAAGCAAAGTTGGATTAATCAGAATTGGAGATGTTTTTCAGAAGAATAGACTGGGAAAACATGTGAGGAGTTTTGGGTGTATACAAAAAAGTGTTGCAATAATGAGCCATGACCTTTAAGCCCAGTAAAGAAGGAAGGACCTGAGCAGAGGAAGGACAGTGAGTCATGGTGGGCATACCAACTCTGCTTCATCTCTAGACATCTAAATCCAGCAGCACAAATGGCCTAGTAAAAACTCAAGGCTCGGGCTTCCCTGGTGGCGCAGTGGTTAAGAATCTGCCTGCTAGTGCAGGGGAAACTGTTTCCAGCCCTGGTCCGGGAAGATCCCACATGTCACGAAGCAGCTAAGGCCTGCAAGCCACAACTACTGAGCCCTCTTGCCTCAACTGCTGAAGTTCATGAGCCTAGAGACCGTGCTCTGCAACAAGAGAAGCCACTGCAATGAGAAGCCTGTACACTGCAACAAAGAGTAGCCCCCGCTCGCTGCAACTAGAGAAAGCCTGTGCACAGCAACGAAGACCCAACACAGCCAAAAAAAAACCAACCACAGAACCTCAAGGCTCACTAAAATATTCTTCATGTGAATTCAAATGATGATATTCGAAGTTGTGAATAAAAATCTGTTTACACATTTTCTTCAAGGGAACAACAATTGACTGTGTGTTATCATTGCTCAGAGGCAAGAAAAGAGCAGTAGTCTGTTCGTGACTGAATGTGTCAGTGTTTAAAAACACTCCAAGGGTCAGTATTTAATTAACAAATCGCCATTCTCATTTCACAGATGGCACGATATGAGAGTGTTAGCTATAGAATAAAGAATTAATGAATCCCTGTCAGGAAAACGTGGGAATTAAATCTATATGTATCTCACTGATCATTAAAACCGTGGACAGGGGAAATTAAAAAGATTGAAGAGCAGTCACTGGAAATGTCCTTGGGTCAGATTATCTAAAGAAAGCAGCTTATGTAGAATGCAGACTTTCCTTCTGTGGTCTAAATCTTGAGTACGATAAAATGGTTTATACACAGTAGGCATAAAACAAATATTTGTTCAATGAATTGTTTGAATAAATAAATGATGACAAGGAGTCATTTCTCCAACATGACATTTGTATGTAATAAAATCTGTCCCATTTTGCCTGCCCCATGTAGGTTCAGTTTCTGGTTGGTAATTGGTGATGGTAGAATGGCTGTTCAGAATGAAGAGGCTTCTGGTTGTTCATGCACCACCATTCTCACCCAGGTGATGCTTGCAGCTCATTAGACTGTTGATACCCTTTTACACCCCATGCCTTTGCAAATACGATTCTCTCACTGTGAAAACTGCTTGTTACCAATCCCCTTGACCCCCATGACCTCTCACTCACCTCTAGCTTGTCTACCAGGAAATTCCTTATTTCTTTCCAGGAGCAATTCAAGCGTCACCTACCTCCTCTGGGCAGCCTTTTCAACTCTGCCTTAGTCTGTTTTGGCCCCAAGTTTTGCACCTCTCCAGATTCACTGGGACTCACCTACTTTGCAGGCCTCGGTCACTCGCTTAGAGGAGAACCCTCCTCTACCATCACTACAACTCCTAACGTGCCGTCTTTCTCAGCCTTTCCCAGGTGAGGACTGGCTCTGGCATGGCTCCATCACACCCACTGTGATGGCACTGCAAAGACCCTGGTTCCAGAGCCTGACCCACTGCGCCCCCTGAGTTTCAGCTACCCCAACCACTTCAGAGTCAAATGAAGCACCTTGCAGTGGGGCCTGAGTACTGACGCTCCGGCCCTGGGGTGAGGTCATATAATCCAGAAATGCAAGGCAGGGGATTCCTTTTATAATATGAACTTCAACCAGTGAGAGACAGGCTTATTCCTATCTCTTCCTCCCTGTGCCCTAAACCCATTCAGACTATTCTAAAGCATAGAAGTGTCCATACAGCTTTCTGGAGAAGTCTAGTGTGACCAAAATGTTAGCTGTGTTTCTTAAAACCTTTGTTTTCCCTTCTTCTCTCCTTCTTGCTCCTCAATAAAATGCTAACACAGGAGCTCTGGCCTAGGTTCTGATTTCTATGGAAGGTTCTGTCCTCTAACAACCAGGGTGGCAACGAGGGTGTACCTCTATCCTAACTTTTAATAACCTGTGTTGTAATTATTAGTTTACTTTAAAGAGATTCTTAAGGGAAAAGACTCTCTCTCAGTAGCCTCATTACTTAGCACCATGTTTGGAACATCATGGGTGATTTAATAAACAACTGTTAATTAATTAATGGCTTAATATTAAGCTATTACATAACACATTTAAAATGAGAAGATTCCTTAGACATTTTTGTCTTAGCCCCGTACTATATGGAGGAACAAGCCCAAGGCCAAGAGAAATCAAGGGACTTTTTCAAAGTTATGCAGCTATTGAGTAGCTTGAGTAGACCAGCACATTGGTTTCCTGATCTCGCAACACTAGTCTCTTATTTGAAAAAGATTGCTTCCATTTCTGTGAGAGGAAACTACACCAGAACCAATCTGACAAACTTGTGTTTCTCCAGGCAATTAAAATATAAAATTGGCTAACACTAACAATAGGAAAGAGTGTTTCTTTGGCTCTGACCCCACCCTCCTGTAAAAGTTCCTGCTGCCTTTTTTTCTAGATGTCGCCAGGTGGGGTCTTACATGTGATTGCAAACAGAGTTCTGCTAGCTCCCACGTGACACCTGTCATTTCATTCCCTTTCTATTTTAATTTCTAGCATGAGATCCATAGCCAGGGCTTGCCAGGTGGATATCTGTATGCTTGGCACACCTGCAGAGCCTCAGGCATCTCCTCCTTTCTTCTGTAGGATTCTTGTATGCCAGTCAGCTCATTGTTAAGAGCCGCTGTGTGGGGTCCATATTTTCATATTTACCTGAAATGGGAGAATCCCCTGCACCTCGTCACCGTGTTCTGGACCTCGGAGGACAGGCATTTCTTCCTAAGTCTCCAGTAAAGCAGAATTCTCTCTTTATTTAGTCTCAATCACAACTCAATATCTCAGATATGATTCTCCAAGATTGGGGAAAGGCACCTGGACGACTTGACCAAGCAAGAGTCATAATTGTGGAAGAGGGAGGAGGTAAGGTAGAAAGGAGGCTCACCAAGCCCCAGACTATCACGATATGCTCCACAAGTGCCCAGTGTCCTAGTTCAAGGGTCAGCCCATGGCCTGATTTTGTTTGATCAGTAAGCTAAGAATGATTTTAATACTTTTAAAAGGTTTTAAGCTCAAAACACAAAGGAGAATCTGCTACACAGACCCATGTGACACAGAAAGCCTAAAATATTTGCTGCCTATCCCTTTATAGAGTTTGTGTACTCTTGTCCTAGAAGGAAAACAAAATGCAACAATTAGAAATGGGAAATATAGCAATGCACAATATGAACTATGTAACTGTAAACTATAAATCAGTTCCATTTGTTCTGCAACCTTATTAAAATCTTGCATTTTTCATCATGATGGGAATCAAAAGCATAGAGAAATGAGTCTCATCTGGCGATGATTTGTCACTGCCACAGCAGACAATGGCTCTGCTTCCAGCCATCATGACCTTGGGCTGCCTCTGGTCTTAGTGCCTGACTTGCCATTGGAGGAAGACGCCATCCTCTCACACCCTGTCCCATTATTCTTCAACCTAAAGGGAGCACTTTACATGGGTCTTCCCTTAGGACGAGGAACCCCTTCCTCCCAGAATAGAGGTCTTCAGGCTTGTCTGGATAGACTCTTGGGATTCTTGAACCACAGTCTTCAGTTCTGCCAAGAGGAATGAATCTGAAGAAAAACGTAGTTTAGATTCAAACTGAGGCTCCTGATACACATGAAAATAGGTTTGATTTCTATTTAATTTTATTTCAATTTGGTTTTGAATAGACCACAAGTATAAATATTTGCTTCCTCTTTGCTGCAAATTTCCTTTAAGACCTGACCTAAGTGTAAAATTTAATAAAAATTTCTTGGAAATGGTAGGATGATTATTTTTCATTTATATTTTCTTTGCCTTTGAAATTTAAATTCGTGTGCCCTTTCTGGGTGGTTGTTTGCTAGCTCATCATTGGTAGATAAAAGTTCCATATGACAAGAAATATCCTAGGGTGCTAAAACACAAGAAAACTTAAAACCTTGCCATGTGCCATGTGCTACTGCTTTATTTATTAATTTGTGCTTTATCACTCCATTTCTTTTTTTTTAACATCTTTATTGGAGTGTAGTTGCTTTACAATATTGTGTTAGTTACTGCTGTATAACAAAGTGAATCAGCTATTTGTATTTCTGTTTTACAAGTGTTAATTAAAAACAGCAACAAAGTAATGCCTTCTTTAGGCTTAGGAGAAAAAGAGCCTTCAACATTAATTCAATAAACACTTCTTAGATTAGTCATGTTAGATTAAAACAATAAGGATTGTGACACCAGTGTCACACATGTGGTTAACTTTATCCATGTGTCTATTTTCCCTTTGCTTTTTTATTAGTGGAATGAGAAGAGGAGTTTCCATAAAAAGTGGCACCAGACTGTTGTCAGTCAACTCCTGTCACCTTTGTGGTGTGGTCTCTGAATAACCAATTTCTGTTCTGAGCCTCTGTTTCCTTTCTTGTAAAACAGAGCATCAATTTGTCATTGATCTATCCCTTGTGGAAGACATTTGAAGAGAGAATGAGATAATGTCCATAGAATGTTTTATGTTTCTTGGAAGAGAGGTCCTTTGTAACATTTTAAGGACAATTTTTCTAGAAGAACATGAGGATTCACCTGAGATGGTACTGGAACTGCCACTGAGAACACAGACTGGGAAAATGAATCTGCCTGGGTGGATGATGGTCAGAAACAACCCAAAGCCTTGTATTATTTGTTTTTCGGTTCAAACATCTCTTTAGTTGTTCTTCAACCATGATCCTATTTTACTTTATTTATTTATTTGTTTGTTTGTTATTTGTTTTTTTGGGCTGCATGTGTGGCATGCAGGATCTTAGTTCCCCAACCAGGGATTGAACCTGTGCCCCCTGCAGTGGAAGTGTGCAGAATCTTAATCACTGGACCACCAGGGAAGTCCCCCATTATTCCATTTTAAATCCTATGTGAAAGAGGAGATTTGATTTGATAGAACTTTGATACCACATATTTGGAATAAATAATCTCACAACAGTACCTGTATCTTCCTTTCAGCTTTTAAGACATCTACCTTTAAGTCTTTTCCATTTTGTCCTGTTATGGAGCTACTCTTATTTAAGCACAATAGAACCCAAGTAAATTAGACAAAAAGGAATTAAATTGGGTGTTTTCAAAGACAAGCAAGCAAACAAAAACTATAGTAGACATTTTCTTAGAGGACTCTCTGTAAACTAATGCTTGTGTTCATAATTCATAGTCACTGTTCTCTACTATGCTGACATACATCTCCCTTGAGTTGAGTTGTACATTTATCAAGATCCTGTTGTGTTTACACTCAAACTGGATTAGGCTAGTTGTGTTTGTTGTTGCAATGATCTAATTTGATCACATTTTGCCAATGCTTATTAAAATATGAATTTGAAAGAAAATTATTTTCTCAATAAGAACTAAGAATAGTCAGGAAAGGAATTTTAAAAAGAACCTCAAAAATAATTACCCTTGGATTAGATCTGAGCAGTTAGGAAAATCTGGGATAATTTTGCACTCAAATTGTTTGAAAAACATCTTCAGGTTCTTGCTCCATTAAGGAAACCCCTAAAACTGGAGATTGTAGAGTGAAATATAGGTATCTTTTAAGAAATAAAACTAATATGGAACTCTAATTGATAGAACCATGATTAAAGGAATTACCAAAAAAAGAAATAAGAAAACATACAAATCACTACATATAAACATGGTAATGTGGTTGGATCTTAAAAACATTATGCTGGAAAAAAGGCAAGAAATTGAATAAGAACTATAACACAATACCATATGTATAAGTTTAAATTCATATACATGAAACAAAAATACACATTTCTAAGAAGTCAAATAAAAACATATGCATTAAACCTACAAGGTATCACTGCCTTTGAAGAAAAAGATGGGAAAGAGATGGGAGTGGGAGAAGGATAGAAGAGAATAAATATACATATAAAAAATATACAAGAGAAGACCCTTGTCTTGGAAAACAATGTTGATGTGTCATGAACCGAGGAGTATGATTAACTCATCCCTCTTTAACAGATGGTCCTACCCCTCACTCTCTCAAATATCATGAACCTAGAAAAGAAGAGAGGTGATGACAGCATTCAAGAGAAGACAAGAGAATTTTACAACTGGGACAGTAATGGATCAGTGTAGTAGTTGTCTTAGCAGACATCAGTGTTTGCAGTGGGAGAAACTAAGAAGAAGCAAGCTGATTCTTGCTATAGAAGTTCAACAGACTCAGCAGCTATGTCTGGAGGCAAGAGCGCAAATACAGTTGGAAATGGGATTGACTGAAATTCTGCTCAAGGAACAGCTAATACCTTGGGTTCCTTCCTCCAGCCCAAGCAGTCAGGCAGCTTCCCCTCCCTCACTGTCAAGGAAGCTGAGAAGTTTACTTTCTAGAGTAGAGAATGATCACAGTTGGTTGCAGTAGGAGGAATCCCATCTGAAAACTGGTGAATAAAGAAAACTAGTCTATAATGAATGGTGCATCTCTTCAGCTCCTCTTTCCCTCTTGCATCCCAGAACCCCAGCAACTAAGTTTATACCTACACCTACCTCCCCAGTTAGGACATTGGGAAATCTGACACACCAAGAGAAAAGACCTCTGTATAGTGACAGCTGGGGATCTGTAAATGAAATGGCTCAAGATCCTTCCCTTCCACCTACAGTGAGCAAGCCAGCTTGATTCAGCAACACAGAGCTTTCAATCAACTTCTTGGCAACTCATTCTTTTGAGTGCATTGGCAGTCAAGGATAACCAGAAGCCAGAAATCAGTTTTGAATAGTAATTTTGCATTATAAAAATGGATTCTGGATTATTTGCTGTTTTAAATTATCCATGCCTTTGTCCTCTTTCCCTTGTTTAAGATTTTGCCTATGATCCTTAAATAAACAAACACCTATGTAAATCCTCACCACATTCCCTAACTTCCTATAACGATGTGAGGCTTCCAGTCACACTGAAAGGGGAGAAAATTGCTTGTGGTTCAGACATGTATTGACTGGGATCTAGGTCGAAGTAGTCTGTCATCTGCTGTTTTGAGCGTGCATGCATGTGTGCATGTGTATGCACGTGTGTGCCTCTGTACTTACGCATGCACTCATACTCATGCTCCACTGCAAAGCAGTGAGTGCTTGTCAAGCTTTTTGAGAGGAAATGGGCCAGACTGCTGCTGCACTTTGACTTTTCTTCCTGAGAAATCAGGAATTTGGCAAAGCAGTCAAAACCCTAGAAGAGATGCCCTATCTGCTAAACTCAGAGCCATCTATGTGACAGTCCAGCAGAAGTCTACCAGTTTTGTCATCAGTGAACATCTTGGTTGATGAATTAAAGCCTATATACAATCTCTAGAGAGCATCTCTAGCTTTACTATAGGAAGAGAGAGAGAAATGCATGGGGAAGGACTTTCTTATCAGTAGCTTTGGATTTCCCATTAATCTTCCTTTGTGCCCGTGATGCCCTTATGCACTGTTATCTTTAAGAGTGTAAGCTGGAGGTACTATTGCAGGATGATCAGATTGTTCAAATTTCCCTCCCTTAGCCTCCTATGGAAAGTACAAAGACAAATGTTCCTGTTGCAGACTAAGACAAAAACACTTCTGAGTTTCTTAGGAAATGTGTTAACCATGTGTTTTATTTTCTGTATTCTGATGCTTTGACATTTAGGGTCTTGCTGACCCTGGAGGGACCGTTCCTTTCAGGGCTAGCCAATTCCAAGACATAGTAAACAACTCGTCCATTAGGATACCTTTCAAATGTAAACCAATCAATCCAGAGCTCATATGCCTGAGCTCCTCCTTTAAAGTCACCTCCTTTATCAGGTCCTCACACCCTGGGCTACTATCCACCAGCCTAATCAGCCCAGGGACAGGTTTCCAGACAACTAGGGACAGCCCCTATGCCCCAGAACCCACTGAAATTATTTAACCTAGCCAGTCCTAAGCCTGCTTACTCTGTCTCTCTCATTTCTTCCCATGGAAACCTAATAAAAACTCTGGTCCATGTTTTCCCCTACTCCCTCTGTTTCCTAACTGACTCTGGTGCTTCTCCCTGTGGCCCTCCATGACGTGGTATGCCCCATCTTCATGGAACTATGAGTAACAAACTATCATTTCGGTGGCAATCATCTCCTGATTTGTTGGCCTTACCATACTTAACAATGATAAAAACAATTAAAACAGGGAAAGCGTGCTATACTGAGTAGCAAATCATAAGAGGCCATCCCTTGAGGTGTAATTCTTCCATGAGACTTTCCCTGACCTCATCAACTTACAATGAACTTATCCTCCTATGAACATCCAGCATTATTGCCTACGACTCTCATTTGACATTTAAATATGTTCCTTCCTGATACCATATGTCTGTTGTTTAAATTTCTTGTGTATATCTTGTTCTTCCAACTGAAATGTAAATTTCCTCAGGGTATAATTCTCAGCATCTTCAACAATAACTGATGAGTTAATGAATGAATGAACAGATGTAACCTATTAAATTTGATCCAAAACTCACAAAGATCTTACTTTTTTTTCCTTTCTGAACTTTCTCTTTGCAGATAACTTTGTATGACTGTGATGAGCCCCAAATTGCACAACTGCTAAGCATTTTCTTCAGACAAGTAAATTTCTAAGCCTAATAAATACCTAATTATTTCCCTGAATTTATAATCAGATATAATTGTCTGGAGCATCTATAACTTGTTTGCTATCTGTAGGAAGAGGAAAGTGATATTGGGTGCTAGTTAAGAGCACTGTTTTGGATTCAGGCAGACCTAGTTTAAATACTAGCTATACTACTTATTAGTTGTGTCTTTGGGCAAGTTAACTGACCTTTTCAGTCCTCAGTTTCTTCACCTGTAAAATGGGGATAACAATACATACCTTAGAGGGATTTTATAAGGATTGCATGCGTAAAGTTGTTAGCATAGTACTGGCATATGGTAGAGGCCAAATAAATGGTGTGACTGTACATGTTACTTTGCCTGGGATACTCTGTTTACTCCTATTGTTCTAGCACAATTATGAACAGCACCCCCATTTTACCCAGAGTTTCAAGTTTGGACAATAAATTGGTCTATCAATGAATGTATTTTTAAACTTTTAATGCTGATTACTACTTAAATATATGTGAGATGAATATATATGTATGATTGAATATACATTACGTTGGGGCTGTGCAATAATCCTTTCCAATAAAGTCCACCCCATCCCTTTGTCTCCATTGCTGAGTAGCAGATTATGGTTTAGTGGCCAAGAGCACAGACCTAGGAGCCAAACAGTCTGGTCTTGAATCCCAGCCATGCATGTTCTAATGTGTAACTTTAGACAATCCTTTTACTTAGCATGTATCAGTTTTCTCATCAGTAATACGGGAACAATATAAGCAGTACTTTTATCATACGATGTCATGAAGCCAAAAGTCTATATAACTGTATATATGTAAAAATGCTTACAGCAGTGTCTAGCACATAGCAAACCCTCTGTGAGCAGGCATTATTGTTGCTGTCTCTATGTCAGTGGCAACTAAGCTGAAACCAGCTTGTTTCTGTTTCCTGCGAATTGCTGTTGGTGTAGAAAACAGCCCTGATACTGCCCTCAGTTCAGATAGCAAGTCTGCATGAATGTTTTAGATGATAAACTCCTTAGATGATAAAGATAGAGGAACTTTGTACAATATCATGTGTGATTCTTTAGGATACAAATGTGTTTTGATAATGTTATGGACTGAGTTATGCCCCCCACCCCCCGGCAAATTCATATGTTGAAGCTCTAACCCCTGTGACTATAGTAGGAGATAGCGCCCTTAAGGAGGTAACTAAAGTGAATGAGGTCATAAAGGTGGGACCTAATTTGATAGAACTGGTGTCCTTTATAAGAAGAGGAAGAGACACCAGAGATCTCTCTCTCTCTCTGTGTGCATGCACAGAGAAGAGACCTGTGAGGACAAAATGAGAAGGTGACTGCCTATAAGCCAAGAAGAGAGGTCTCACCAGATACCAACCCTGACAGCACCTCAGTCTTGGACTTCTAGCTTCCAGAAATTTGAGAAAATAAATTTATGTTATTTAAGCTACCCAATCTGTGGTATTTTGTTATTGCAGCCTATGCAGACTAATACAGGTGAAAGAGTGTGGTCAAAAGATTAAATGTGGAAAGAAAAATTGTGTATAATTTGGGAATTGGGCTAAGAGCATTGGAGGAGCCCTCTATTTAGGTGAGAATTACTAAGTCAAAGGATGCTAAATGAAAAGCTGGTATTGTAAATGTATGAATCTGTTCAAGGATGATACAAAAAGTGAGGACTGTGGTCAAAGTAGACGGTGCATGTCCTGTTTAAAGGCACTGAAATTCTCATTTTCTAAAGCCCCCATACAGGTTAAATGGAACACATCAATAAGGCACTGGTCCTTTGGCCCTGCTCCAGTGAATGTCTTTGGAAGTACAGGTGAGTAGGATTTTCCTCTGGAGAGCACTGAGGTGGAGTTTCATGGGTGAGTAGAATCTACACAAGCAGAGCAATAGGGAAAGAGGGTTCCAGAGAGGAAGAATGATACAGAACAGGATACCTACAGAACTGACTGCTAAGGTTGTTATGTGACACAGGTACATCAGTTTTTTTAGGGTCCTTTTAAGGTAGTCAATTTTGTTAGAGTAGAGGCACCATATAAAGAAGACTGGAAAATAAGAATGGAAAAATTCATATTGTGTTTGGCTACAAATCCTGGAGTAATACATGTGGAATCAAGTGACTCATTTGAGCAACGGAAAGCTACCATTAAAATAATATTTCCAAATGAATCTCAAGTACTGGTTAGAATGCTTTGGAGGAAGAAGGAATTGGAATGAGTTCCTGTGACTGCACACACTCAAGTAGAGGCTGGTTTGCCACTTAATCAGAGGTGGTACATTGCAAGTAAGCAAATCACCTGGGGACCTTGTTAAGACAGAGTGATTCAGCAGGTCTGAGATGAGGTCTGAGGTTCTACATTTTGAACAAACTGATGCTGCTGATGCTGCTGGTTCCTAACTACACTGTAAGTTGCAAGGAAATAGATGACCTGTAAATTCACTTACAACCTGTAGATCCTTGATTTTACTACCTAGCATGCTGAGAAACAAGCTAAAAATTTGCATTCAATATTAGCTTGAGTCATTCTGCTTGTCTCTATGCATGAAATTATGCATTTCAGAATGCCAGGTCAAACCATGCAAAAAAAGGATTAAACACAGCTCCTTGCCTTGCAATTACCTCACCACACACTGTGAGTTAACAGGAGCAAGGAGAAAATAAGCACAAGATTCCAAAATGATTGGAACTAGACTTGAGTTTAGTGATGATGAAAGAAAGATATAAAAGAAAGAACTGTGGGACTTAATCATAGATTAGTTTTGTTTTATTTCAGAATATGGTTTGGCTATGTGGAATCTAAAACAAAAGTCAAACATAAAAACAGAGTAGAAAAGTGGTTGCCAGGGGTGGAGGGTGGGGGAAATAGGGAGAGGTTAGTAAACAGGTACAAACTTTTAGCTATAAGATGAATTAGTTCTGAGGATCTGATGTATAACATGATGACTATAGTTGATGATACTATGTTGCACAACTGAAATTTGCTCAGAGAGTAGAACTTAAAAGTTCACACCAAAAAAAAAAAAAGATGAATATGTGAGGTGATGGATGTGTTTATTAACTAGATGGGGAGAATTTTTTCACAATGTATACCTATATCAAATCACCACATGGTACAATTTAATCTTACAATTTTGTATGTCAATTATACCTTAATAAAGTTGAAATAAAAAAACATATCATTTGGTCTTACCAATCAATATTATACTTAATCCTACCACATCATCATATAATTCCCATGAAACTGCATGTGAACAAAATACTTTCTCAAATCATTTTTTCCTAGTGGCTCCTTTTAGACCTTGAGGTCATATAGAAAATAATTCATCAGCAGCATGTTAAAAATATTTAAGAATCACAGATTTTCATTTTAAGGAGTTTCCTGCATGGGCACCTTTTTCCTTTTAGTTCTTTGACAAAATCATTTTTATAAAGTTAGTTAAACATTATTATTTTAAGATTCATTTTAATCACTCATCAAAAGCACTTACAGATTGTTTTATCTAAAGGAAAGGGGTCAGGATGACCTTACAGAGGAACTGAGATGAAAGCTTATGGTGAACAGAATTATTCTTAGCATGAAATATTAGGAATGGGTAATTATAAAATAGAACATGGTGTGTTCTTGGATTGGAAGAATCAATATTGTTAAAATGACTCTACTACCCAAAGCAATCTACAGATTCAATGCAATCCCTATCAAATTACCAATGGCATTTTTTACAGAACTAGAACAAAAAATCTTAAAATTTGTATGGAGACACAAAAGACCCCGAATAGCCAAAACAGTCTTAAGGGAAAAAAACGGAGCCAGAGGAATCAGACTCCCTGACTTCTGACTATACAACAAAGCTACAGTAATCAAGACAATATGGTACTGGCACAAAAACAGAAACATAGATCAGTGGAACAGGATAGAAAGCCCAGAGATAAACCCATGCACCTATGGTCAACTAATCTATGACAAAGGAGGCAAGGATATACAATGGAGAAAAGACAGTCTCTTCAATAAGTGGTGCTGGGAAAACTGGACAGCTACATGTAAAAGAATGAAATGAGAACATTCCCTAACACCATACACAAAAATAAACTCAAAATGGATTAGAAACCTCAATGTAAGACTGAACACTATCAAACTCTTAGAGGAAAACATAGGAAGAACACTCTTTGACATAAATCACAGCAAGATCTTTTTTGATCCACCTCCTAGAGTAATGGAAATAAAAATAAACAAATGGGACCTAATGAAACTTAAAAGCTTTTGCACAGCAAAGGAAACCGTAAACAAGACAAAAAGACAACCCTCAGAATGGGAGAAAATACTTGCAAATGAATCAATGGACAAAGGATTAATCTCCAAGATATATAAACAGCTCATGCAGCTCAATATTAAGAAAACAAACAACCCAATCCAAAAATGGGCAGAAGACCTAAATAGACATTTCTCCAAAGAAGACACACAGATGGCCAAGAAGCACCTGAAAAGCTGCTCAACATCACTAATTATTAGAGAAATGAAAATCAAAACTACAGTGAGGTATCACCTCACACCAGTTAGAATGGGATCATCAGAAAATATACAAACAATGAATGCTGGAGAGGGTGTGGAGAAAAGGGAACCCTCTTGCACTGTTGGTGGGAATGTAAATTGTTACAGCCACTATGGAGAACAGTATAGATGTTCCTTAAAAAACTAAAAATAGAATTACCATATGGTCCAGCAATCCCACTACTGGGCATATACCCAGAGAAAACCATAATTCAAAAAGACACATGCACCCCACTGTTCACTGCAGCACTATTTACAATAGCTGGGTCATGGAAGCAACCTAAATGCCCATCGACAGATGAATGGATAAAGAAGGTGTGGTACATATATACAATGGAATATTACTCAGCCATAGAAAGGAATGAAATTGAGTCATTTGTAGACATGGATGGATCTAGAGACTGTCATACAGAGTGAAGTAAGTCAGAAAGAGAAAAACAAATATTGTATATTAACGCATATATGTGGAACCTAGAAAAATGGTACAGATGAACCAGTTTATAGGGCAGAAATTGAGACACAGATGTAGAGAACCAACATATGGACACCAAGGGGGGAAAGCGGTGGGGGGTGGGGATGTTGATGTGATGAACTGGTCGATTGGGATTGACATGTATACACTGATGTGGATAAAACTGATGACTAATAAGAACCTGCTGTATAAAAAAAAATTAAATAAATTTTAAAAATTAAAAAAAATAGAACATGCTGAATTTACTTGTTTTAAAATCAAAAGGATATTGAACTTTAATGGGAGTAGGTCATAGGATTTTTGTTTATATAAAGTATGCTGACTATAGAATAGTGGAATTTAAGGAAAGAAAAGTGTTCTCTCTTTGAAAGAAATAAAGAATGGCTGATGTTCTTTCTTTGATTTCTTTGAAATCATGTATTCCATTGCCTTCATTTTACAAATGAGAAAATCAAGGCTCAGAGCATCTGAGTGATTTGCCAATGACCACTCAGTATATTAGCAGCAAGGGAGGAATGCAGTTCTCTCTAAGCAGTGCTGAGCTGTTTCCACAACACCATATAGATATATTTTGGATAACCAATAATCTCACCATTATTCAGATTAGATATTATCCTTTAATATGTCCCATCATTTCAGAGGAAAGACGTTAGTGATACTTTTATGTGATCAGAGAAGATTTTACTGAGGAAGAAGGCCTTTAGTTTGTCAATAAAAAATTGCATAGCAAGTGAATAAGCAGAAGGATGAAGAAGGGATTTTAGAACCCAGAGGTGATAGTTTGGCAAAGTGAAAAGCAGAAGTAGCAGGAGATAATCCTGGGACCTGAGGATACTGACTAGTTGGAGGTATTGGGGCAGCAAAATTGGGTGAGAGGTTGGGACCAATGATCAAAGCTCTAGGAAAGCCAGGCAAGTAGTTGAACTTAGTGCCAGAACTTAATTGAACTTAATGTCAGAGTGCAGGGCCAGCACCAGTGATATGCTGGGGACCAGCTCAAACCAACTATGAGCTGATTATATGTTTTTCCTCCCAACTTGGAGGTTAGTAACATCATAGAAGCAGCTTGAAACCGGTCATGGTGGGAGTATTTACACCGTGGAAATCAGCAAACACTACCCAGAAATGTTTTTCTTCCTGGAGAGCCAGTGTAGTGGCATATCTAGGCAAAATGTAAGTCTGTGTTCTAGTAGCTGGACTAGACAATGCAGAAGGAAGGAGAATTGAGAGGAGGATTGTGGGCATGGAAACCTCCATCACCCTGTCTGTTGAGAAGCTTTAGAGGCATGTTCTCCCTCTAGTTTTCACAGTAAATATTAAGTACATGTCCATGACTCCTTAATTTGTGGAACACAGAGATCCTGATTCATATCATTCAATCTGGTGCCATACCTAGCATTCTGAATTTGGCTCAATTCCAAAGTGCTTCTGGTAGGATGAGAATGAGCAACCCCATTAGGAAAAGAATAAGCTAAGAAAAAGAGAGTCTAAACACTGAAAATAATTCTTTGTTACATTAAACTCTAACATCTGCCATGCCTAAGGCAAGATAAGATTTCTATTAAAAATTACTGTTGTATTTACTCCAGTCATACAGAAGGCTCCCAGCAAACTTCACATCATGATTTTCATCACCACCATCAGCACATCAGCAGCAGCAGCAGCAGCAGCAGCAGCGGAACGCTCATTTATTGAGCACTTACCCTAAGCCAAGCCCTAATCTAGCAATCCAATCATTATTTTGTTAAGTAGTTACCATGTGCCAGGCTTGTGCTAAATTAGTGGTTCTTGGTTTTCTTGGTCTCAGGACCCCTTTACACTCTTAGAAATTGTTTAAGACCTCAAAGAAACTTTGATTATGTGAGCTATAGCCATTGATATTTACTGTATTAAAAAGTACATTAAAATGTATATTTATTAATTCTCTTAACAGTAATAATATAAATCCATTACATGTTAACATAAAACATTTTAATGTGAAAAACTATTTTTTCCAAAGCAAAATGAAGTTAGTGAGAAGAGAGTCATTGTTTTATAATCTTGCAAATCTCTTTAATAGAAGGCAGCTGGATTTTCTCATGTCTGCTTCCTCATTCTATCTACTGCAATATCTCTCACCATCTAGTTTCTGGAAAATTCCATTCTGCACTCATGTAAGAATGAGATAAAAAAGGTAAATAGTGTCCTAGTATTTTTACTAAAATAGTTTTGACCTCATGACCCCACCCTGCCAGAGTCTTGGGGATCCCTTAGGAGTCCCCAGACCATGCTTTAAAAACTTCTGTGCTGAACTGGATATGTAAGAGTGGAGTCAAATTTCTCTCACCCTCACAGAACTTACATTGCAAGTCTCATTCTCTTATATGCCTTATTTAAGCTCACAACAACCCTATGAAATGGTTGCTTTATTGCTTCCATGTCCCACATGAGGAAACTGAGGACCAGAGAAAATATAATATTGAGGTACTATTGGCAGAATTCAAAATGGCAGAGCTGGTACTCGATCCAGAGATGATGCTCGTATCTACTACATATCCTGCTTCCTAAAGCACGACACAAAGAATGAATTTCTTACCCACTTTTGAAAGGTTCCACCTAGGTAAGAAAGTGTAATCATCTTTTGAAGAGATCCTTTACAAGACAACTCCCAATCCAGGGTATTCTGTCACAACTGAAAGTATTATCCCAAGGCAGGCCTTTCTTTTTTGGAATGATAGCAAGCGGTTGGGATGGCTGATGTACTCAGAATTTGGAAGTGGAGGATAAGAATGTGTATGGGAGACCTGGCCGGGAAACTGCAGTCTTCGAACCGAGCCCAGCTGTAGTGAGAGTTAAAAAATGAAAAGGTTGTTTATTGTTTCCAGTCAGCCAGAACAGTGAGCTGCCATGGCTCACAGGACTCTCTACTTCCCCAAAGATTCATTCCTGGCTGCAGAGATATGGTGACACAGGTTAATAGCTTTTCTCTGCTGAGATCAGACAATAGATCTGAGTGCTACCTATCACCGTACTTACGGGGAGTAATGAATTATAGACATCATTATTGTCAGATGACCCAGTGATGAAACAGAAAATAACTGTGACATCATCGTAATTTATTGAAAAATTCTCAGGAGTTTTATAAATAAAACTCTCTTTACATATAATTTCTACTACCTCAGTACCATGCAATGAGCTTCTTAGATATAACTACCATAGAATTCTTTCAAGAATTACAAGGTCTGTGAGACTTCCTTGGTGGTGCAGTGATCCTGCCAATGCAGGGGACTCTTGTTCAATCCCTGGTCCAGGAAGATCCCACATGCCGCAGAGCAACTAAGCCCATGTGCCACAACTACTGAGCCTGCATGCCACAACTACTGAAGCCCGCGCACCTAGAGCCCATGCTCTGCAACAGGAGAAGCCACCGCAATGAGAAGCCCATGCACTGCAACGAAGAGTAGCCCCGCTCACTGCAATCAGAGAAAGCCCACGCGCAGCAACAAAGACCCAATGCAGCCAAAATAAAGAAAATTAATTAATTCAAAAAAACCTAAACCTTCAATGGCTCTCATTACATGCAACATGAAGTCTGAAAAGTCTTTGGTGATTTGCCTCTGACTCATTTTTTCCAGCCTCTCTCATCCTTGGCCACTCCTCCAAGAGCGCTGTTGTCATTCTACAGTGATGTTGCTTTCTCTTGCACAGGCTGGAAGGTCCAATCCCTAATTTTCACCCCATAATCTCCTTACCTATCTTCAAGACTTAATTTAGGGAGCACATTTTCTCTAAAGCTTACATCAGTTACCAAAGCTGAGTTTATTTATTCATTTAACAGGGAATTCATTGAGTGCCTATGTTATGCCAGAAACTGCTCTAGGGGTTGGGGGTGCTGCTGTCATCAAGGTAGAGACCAAATTCTTATTCTCAATATTACAGAATAGTGTTGGGGAAATGGGTAGATGAAGGGACTTTCATATAATAAAGGAATGTGTACTAATAAGTAAATTATAAGTAAATAAATAAACAAGAGCAAAAAAAATAAATAAGAGGATTTCATATGATGCTACAAAAAATAATAAGAAATAAAAAGGCAATATAACAGAGACTAGGGGAGAGTTAAGTGTGGCAGTGTGTTAGACAGAACTATGAGACCCCAAAGATGTCCACACTGTAACCCTGGGAATCTGTGATCATGTTATTTTACATGGCAAAAGGGATGTTACAGATGTGATTAAGATTAAGAACGTTGATATGGGGAGATTATGCTGGATTATTCAGGTGCATCCAGTCTAATCACAAGTCCTTAAAAAAGGAGAACATTTCCCAGCTCTGGTCAAAGTGTGAGGGGAGAAGAGAAAGAGAGAGAGAATGATGATTAATAAAGGCGGAAAGGATGCAACATTGTTGGCTTTTGGGGTTTTTTAAAAAATAATTTATTTATTTATTTTTGGCTGTTGGGTCTTCGTTTCTGTGCGAGGGCTTTCTCCAGTTGCGGCGAGCGGGGGCCACTCTTCATCACGGTGCGCAGGCCTCTCACTGTCGTGGCCTCTCCCATTGCGGATCACAGGCTCCGGACGCGCAGGCTCAGCGGCCATGGCTCATGGGCCCAGCCACTCCGCGGCATGTGGGATCTTCCCGGACCGGGGCACGAACCCATGTCCCCTGCATTGGCAGGCGGATTCTTAACCACTGTGCCACCAGGGAAGACCCAACACTGCTGGTTTTGAGCATGGAAGAAAGGGACCATGAGCCAAGGATTTCCTAGAATCTGGGAAAGACAAGGAAACAGATTCTCACCAAGGTTGTTCCGAAAGAAACACAGCCCTGCTGATATTTGACACCTGTGAGATGGGTGTTGGACTTCTGACCTACTGAACTGTAAGATTATAAATTCATATTGTTGGAATATTACCCAGCCATAAAAAGAAAGAAACTGAGTTATCACTTTATTATTTGTAGTGAGGTGGATGGACCTAGAGTCTCATACAGAGTGAAGTCAGTCAGAAAGAGAAGACAATACCGTATGCTCACACATATATATGGAGTCTAAAAAAAAAAAATGGTTCTGAAGAACCTAAGGGCAGGACAGGAATAAAGACGCAGATGTAGAGAATGGACTTGAGGACATGGGGAGGGGGAGGGTAAGCTGAGATGAAGTGAGAGAGTAGCATGGACATATATGCACTACCAAATGTAAAATAGATAGCTAGTGGGAAGCAGCTGCATAGCACAGGGAGATCAGCTCGGTGCTTTGTGACCACCTAGAGGAGTGGGATAGGTAGGGTGGGAGGGAGACGCAAGAAGGAGGAGATATGGGAATATATGTATATGTATAGCTGATTCACTTTGTTATACAGCAGAAACTAACACACCATTGTAAAGCAATTATACTGCAATAAAGATGTTAAAAAATAAATTCATATTGCTGAAGCCACTACGTCTGTAAACTGACGCAGTTAGCTACTTAAGACCAGTTGGTCAGGGATGCTTTCACTGAGGAGGAACACTTGACCTGAGATTTAAATGATAAGAAGAAGCCAACGTTGTGAACCTCATGGGAAAAAGAATCCAGGCAGAGGGAAGTGTAAGTCTCTGAGGTTGGAGCAGACTTGGCATGCTTTACAATAATGGTGAAGGCCAGTGTGACCGGAACATGTCATGAGTGGGAGACCAGGATGAGATCAGAGGTACAGGCAGACACCAGGCCATTGAGAGCCTTTTGCTGCTATAACTACCACTGTGGCACTTTCATCAGCCCAGCTTACACATAAGGAGACCCCTCATTACACTTGAGTCCCTTGAGATTCTTAACAGCAGGGGCTGCTCCCATTCATCTTTGACACTCAACACAAAGTAGTTGTAGTGATTCAAACATAGCAAGTCACACATGTATAGCTGTGGGGTCACTGTTTGAGATTCTTTAGAAAGACAGAACAATAGTAAGATTAATCTCTGTTGTTTTGGAAATACCCACACTTGGGAGCTCCCTGAGTTTTAATTTCTTCCTGCTTGTCATCATTTGGGTAACCATTTTATGGTACATTAAGGGAAAATGATCTATGTTGGTCTGTGAACTAAAAAGCAGAAATTCAGGTGATAAAATTGTTGACTGGGGTCCTTAGCGGAAATGTTTTCAACACTGTTATCATAATCAGGTATATTTATAGCTTAAAAAAGAAAGTATCCCTTGTGTGTTTATGAGATGCAGAATTTTCCTAATAGTTAAATCTGTTTTGGAAAACAAAGTGGAGATAACGTGCATTCCATTACTGCAAGCATGAATTTGTAGAAAGCCTGTTTTGTGCCAGAAACACATCTCGTGCAAGCCCTGCTCCACCCCACTGAGATCGGTGCACTTATCATTCCTGTTTCACAGATGGCAAACTCAGCCACAGCAGGGATAAGTGACATGACCAAGGAGACAATGCTAGCCAAGGAACCATGACCCCAGGCCTCTGGCTCCAGAGATTACATTCTTAAATACCAGACTACATCCTTCCCATCCCTCAAGGAAGAGGCAGAATTAGGAGTTAAACTTTAAGCCTCTCAGGAAAAATGTCAGAGAGCTGTGTATGGTAAATTTAAAGGTTTCTAAAATTTCAACTATACTACAAGTCATTGTTTTCCTCTCTGTAGTTACTGCCTGGATTAAAGATCATCAAAGAACCCCTTTTAAAATATACTTTTGATGGAGCAAAAGAGGGTAGGCCTAAGAAGGCATACCTTTCCTGAAACTGTCTGCTAAAAAATAATTAGCTTGTTTTCTAACATTATGATCATAAGGAGAAAATGCAGCTGCTTTTGTCACTGTGATGGATGACAAAATATTTTGACTTTAGATAATTTATTTTATTTTTACATTTGAACTGCCATCCAGGACAGTTCCAATTTGTGATGTAATCTCCAAAGATTTGTTTTTTGTCTCTAATTTGAAGGAGTCTGGCAATATCTCTGCTTCAGATGGGTAGTTTATATATTTAACCAGTCAATGCTAAATTACTTTCAATAAAATTAGTTCAGGCTGCCACTATCATTGAAGATTATATATATATATATATATATATATATTCTCTGCTGGTTCAGTTGCCTAAGATGTCCTAGATCAGTTTGAAGAAAATAAATAGAATAAGTAAAATCAACACATGAAAATAAATAACTTCATTTTTAATTTGTTCTATATGTACAGTACTCCCATTCATTAGTTATTCTATTTAAATTATAATGAATTGCCACAGGAGGATGGATGTCTTTTGAGATTGGGTCTGCTCTGTGGATGAAACTAAAGGCTAGAAATGAAAATAAAATGTTATTGAGTTCTCTTATTGATTCACTGGATAAATTATATTGCATCTTATTTGTTTGTCCGGCCACTGATACAAGAAGGTGTCTTAGTTCGTTTGTGCTGCTATAACAGAACACCATAAACAACGGAAATTTATTTCCCATAGTTCTGGAGCCTGGGAAGTTTAAAATCAAGGTGGCCGTAGATTTGGTGTCTGGTGAGAGCCTGCTTCTTGGATCCTAGATGGCCATCTTGCTGTGTCCTCACATAGCAGAAAGGGAAAGGGAGATCTCTGGGGTCTTTTTCATAAGGGCACTAATCCCATTCATGAAAGTTCCACTCTCTGACCTAATCACCTCAAAGTTCCCACCTCCAAACCCATTACATTGGGGATTAGAATACAACATATGAATTTTGGGGGAGTCACAAATGTTCAGTCTATAGCAAAAGGTAACAGGAAACTCTTGTGAATACTACTTACCTCCCTGATAGTCATCCTTCTTAACAGTACCAATTGATTCATCAAATTCTCACTGCATACCAGGCACTGTCCTGGATATTGGTGGAGTTGCAAATACAAATCTCATGTAAATCTTGATCTTAAAACACTTATACTACAATAGTGTAATAGTATAAATTTATACTATAATAATATTAGTTTAAATATATACTATAAGTATTAAATATAGTATCATAGAAAAGCTGTCATTATAGTGATGGCATATACATGTTATTCTTTTTTTTTTTTTTTTTCAGTACGTGGGCCTCTCACTGTTGTGACCTCTCCCATTGTGGAGCACAGGCTCCGGACGCGCAGGCTCAGTGACCATGGCTCACGGGCCCAGCCGCTATGCGGCATGTGGGATCTTCCCAGACCAGGGCACGAACCCGTGTCTCCTGCATCGGCAGGCGGACTCTCAACCACTGCGCCACCAGGGAAGCCCTACATGTTATTCTTATGTGTCCTTTGAAACCTAAATCTAAAGCTATCTCCTCAGTGAAGCTTTCCCTGATGCCCCCAGGCTGAGTAAGCTCTCTATCCTCTGTGCACACATGATTTGTAAATTGAGTTTCTGTAATTCATCTGTATTAATACAGTGGATACTTATATCTCTTCCTGAATTTAAATCTCTGTGGAGAAGGGAGTGTGTCTCAGTCCTCTTTGTACCTCTACCTTGACTAGGCCAAAGAAAGATGGCCATGGTGTTCGTTAAATAAGTAAATAAATGAATCAATAAAGGATGCAACATAGCAAGAGTATTTGAGGAGAGTAGAAGAAATAATAGGAGAGGGGCGAGATCATGGGGAGCTTTGAGTTCTGGGCAACAGAATTCAGGAGCAAAATTGTGATACAGTGAAAAGGGCATGAACTGTCATGAAACATTCGGCAAGGTAAGAATAATAGCTAACTTTTTTTTTTTAGAATAGCTGACTTTTATTGAGTGTTTATTTACATGCCAGGCAGTGTTCTAAGTGCTTTATGTATATCATTTTAAGTATTCCTCACATTAAGTAAGTCCAATTATTCCCATATTACAGAAGAGGAAACTGAGTCCCAGAGGGGTAATTAATTCCACAAGATGGCATAGCTAGCAATGGTGAAGCCAGTATTTAAATGTAGACATTCTAATTACTATTTTAGAACTACCTCTAGTTAGCTCTATCTGGGGAATATATCTAAGTATATAAACTGTCTAGTATAGTACACAGCAAAGTCTATGTCAATAAAAAACATGTTATTTCCTCCCCTCTTCATCAGTCAAAAGTTTTAAAACAACAGGTTTTTGAGCAGGATATATAACAATATTAGAACCATGCTTCTCATGAATTGCATTGAGGAAGGCTTGGAATTATTTCCTTGGACCAGTTTAGCATTGGAACATCCACTGGGAAACTATGAAACAGAATTACAGGAATACTAGAGGGTAGAGTGTCCAAGAGACCATTAAAAGGGTCAGTCTGATCTTTGGCATATTTGTTAACTGGTTCTATAAAAATACAGGAAAACTTAACAGATACTGTTTATGCAATAAGAGTGAAGTTGGTGAGCCTCAAATTTGCACTGAAGTCTCAGGGGAGTCTGAATTTAGTGGGAATATCATTATCAGTCACTTCCACTTAAATACTGTGCCTATTTAATCAATCAGACAAAGAGGGCAAATCAACATGGTTCCCTTTAGACCTTAAAATGAAAACCTTCTACTTAGAAGAATTCAGAGTCACCACAGCAGTTATGTTCTTAATGCTGCAGTAGAACATGTAAACACCCAACCATGGAGATCATGTAGAGGCTCAGGAAGTAAGTGAGGAAAAGTGTCATCTCTGATCCTCTCTAGTTTTCCTAATATTGTCCAGATTGCTTTAGTTTGTTCTGGTCTCTTAAAAATGTTGAAAGAGGGCTTCCCTGGTGGCGCAGTGGTTGAGAGTCCGCCTGCCGATGCAGGGGACATGGGTTCATGCCCCGGTCCGGGAAGATCCCACATGCTCATGGGCTTGGGCCCATGAGCCATGGCCGCTGAGCCTGCGTGTCCGGAACCTGCGCTCCACAACAGGAGAGGCCACGACAGTGAGCGGCCTGCGTCTCGGAAAAAAAAAAAAAAATATATTGAAAGAATCTTCAGTCTTTAAAAAGGCAGATTTTACATACAATTTATAAATTAGATACAGACAGAAAGGACTCCCCCACCCCTACCAAAAAAAAATCACTATGTCAATTCACATACCACTGGGAAAATAATCAGTTAGAGTGAGTCAGCCAGATAATTGGTACCTCAATATGATCAATATCTTTAAGCCCTGAATTCAGAGTTCTTGTAGTCTAAGGCAATTTTGTATGCAGATGCTAAATATATATTACCTGGGTTTTCTTAAATCCTATCTGTACAACTGAGTAGTCACCTCTTCCTGCTCAGCTATGTGGAAGTTAACTACTAGATTTCTACATAAATTATTTTAGGTGGACCTAGGTTGTCTCTGTTTTGTTTGTTCATTTTCTGACATCCTGTTAATTTCTAATAATTTCTTAAAATTGTTTAGACAAGAAACCGCCTTTCTATGCTTGTTTGATCAGATAACAACCTAATTGCAGAATCGCTTCTTAGTGTTATCTAAATCAAAATCAACTTGGCAGGTAACTTATAATTTCCCATTATTAGTGCCCCACAAGCCACCAAGCTTCTTTCTTGTGGTATACTGAATAAAATGAATGGATGAAAGTCTTTTTCTTTTTTTTTCCACCATATGTTGCTCCAATCACAGCTTGGTGAGTGTGTGTGTGAGTGTGTGTGTGTGAATATGTGTCGACAATCTAAATAACTTAAACTATGTTGTAGTAGTTAACTTTATGTGTCAACTCAGCTGGGCCACTCTGCCCAGATATGTGGTTAAACATAATTCTGGGTGTTTCAGCAAGGGTGTTTTTGGATGAGATTAACCCTTAAATTGGTGGACTTTGAGTAAAGCAGATTGCCCTCCATAATGTGGGTAGGCCTCATCCAATCAGTTGAAGGCCTGAATAGAACAACAGGCCGACCTCTTCTGAGCAAGAGGGAATTCTACCAGCACGTGGCCTGAGGACTTAGACTGCAAGATTGGCTCTTCTGTGATTTTCTAGCCCAATGGCCTTTAGACCTGAATTGCAACGTTGGTTCTTCTCTGGTCTCCAGTCTGCTAACCTACCCTGTAGTTTTGGACTTGCCAGCATCTGTAAACATGAGTCAATTCTTTAAAATAATTCTCTTTTTATTTATGTACACATTCTATTGATTCCACCTCTCTGGGAAACCCTGACCAGTACATAGGCATTCTCTAATTTTTTATTAAACAATCAAAGAGTAGAACTTTGTGGTAGCAAAATGTATATTACTGTTGTCAAGTTTGTTTCTTAGTGCAAAACCAAATGATTCGTTTTCTTTCTCTTGTCTATTCAGTTGTGTTTTGATTTAAAAATCTACGTTTATATGTATTAGAGATGAATAACAGTTAACACAATAAATTACGTATTAGCCTCAAATTTCTCACTGAGAATACCTCTAAGGGATGGGATAAGAAATGTGGAATATTGAGCAGCTGCTGGTGCCCTTTTGGAGAAGAAAGTGCTGGGCCAACGTCTTTACAGTGCAGCTTCTTGGCATCTGATTTTTGTTGCTGAAAAAGTGCTTAAGACTGTTTTAAGACCACATAAGACCAACTATGGTCTTGTGGGGGATGTTTCTATTTACCAGAAGAAATCCCTGAAGAGACCAATTGACCTAGGTATACAGAGAAATAGACTTCTGAAGGCAAAAAGTCCACTTATCTGTGATTATGGGGGGCAGTCTTGGTGATTGGGTATATCATCTCTCAGTACTTCTCAAGCTAGAGTACTGAAGTATTCCATGGGTATATGGGAAACTATAGGATAAATGTAGTCCAGTTTTCCATAGAGTCAATTTTTCAGCTTTATTGGAAAGATTAATAAAAGCACATGGCCAGTAAGTTTAAAATGTTATTTCTATCAGTTTTTTATAACTACAGAAAGTTTATTAGTGGTTACTAGGGGCTGGGGCATGGGGGGGTTGGGGAGTGACTGATAACGGGTGTGAGATTTCTTTAAAATTATTTCATAGTGAAGCAAACATAAATATATTACAGACCAGAATGCAAAACTTGCACAAATTTTACAAAATTGCTAAGGAAGACTTTACAGATACGTGGCTTCCAGTGGATTTCTAATCATCATGTTTCCCAGTATGAGTTAAGATTTGATTCTCTATTGCCCACAGCAATACAGCTTTTTTTTTTTTTTTTTTACTTATTTACTTTTGGCTGCATTGGGTCTTCATTGCTGCATGTGGGCTTTCTCTAGTTGTGGCGAGAGGGGGCTACTCTTGGTTGTGGTGTACGGGCTTCTCGTTGCAGTGGCTTCTTTTGTTGTGGAGCACGGGATCTAGGCGCGCGGGTTTCAGTAGTTGTGGCGCAACGGCTTAGTTGCTCTGCAGCACGTGGGATCTTCCTGGACCAGGGCTCGAACCCGTGTCTCCTGCATTGGCAGGTGGATTCTTAACAACTGTGCCACCAGGGAAGTCTAGCAGTACAGCGTTGATTAAAAACAGTTTCAAAAATATGGTCTTGGAATAGACTGGCTTTAGGAAATGACAAGTATTGAAGAAAAGAGGAGAGGATGAGCTCCATTTGAGAGATCCCATTTCCTTCCTTGGATTAAAAGTGAACTAACTCTCCTAAAGAAGAGGTAATAGAAAGCCGGAGCTACGAACAGAGAGGTTTTTTTTCTTTTTGGACAGACAGTTTTAATGACACAACTGTTTTGTTTTATAGTTCCTTTTCCCATGAAAGCCCCTTTTTGGTAAATGTTATTACTACAGTCTCTATTTTAGTTCTCATTTTAAGAGCTACCATTTATTGAGAACTTCTAATTCTAGGTCTATATGTGGGTTTTCGTATTTACTCCTTTCAACAGCTCCATGAGGCAGACATAATAAATAACCTAGTAGACGGTATGGATTTGCCCTCAGGTCTCCAAAGCTGGTTGTTTGGGTACATCGCCACTTTTTGTCTCCCTCTATTCTTGCTATCCTGGTTTAACCAGCAAAGCACATTTACTGGGCAGTAGACATGTCAAGGGTGAAAGTATTCACATTCAGATAATACTGTGCTGTTGTTTTCAAAGCAGTCCATGTTTCATGAGCCTGCAACAAAAGGAAACTCAAGTCACGATCTCTGAGTATTTAGAACACATGTTGCATCAAGTATTCTGATTATCATGCAGGTATTCTCAAAAGACTGACAGAAATACAGTCGAAGAATAATACTGAGTAAGGTTTGGTTTTCACACTTTTAGTGACCTGTTTACTTCGGTGCTCAAATGTTTTGCAGTATGTGAGGGGCCACAGTATGAACAAATGTAGTAGGGTCTTGTTACATTATGGTATCTGTCAGTTGATTACAGCAATGGTCTACAATTATAGGCAGGAGTGTGCTTGAAAATTTCAATATTCCATAAAGAAGACACAGTCTACCAGCTTATGTAATTATTTAATTTGCTGAATAAACAAATGTCTTGTTTTAATACTTCTACATGATGCCTGTTGGAGAAAAACAGATATAAAACTAAATGCATTATTCAAGCTGGTGGTTTTCATCAACAAATGCTAAGCAGAAACTGATCCTAGTGGATGAGCTAAAACCCAGCCAAGCAGAATAAGGATAGGACCCAGGCCCCAGAAGAACAAAGACTTCAGTTTCTTTATGACATGATACAACCCTCATGCCTGATGATAGTGAGAGCCTGATACATGTGAAAAGAAAGAAAAATAAGTGAAGGAATTAATTAAATTATTAATTGTACATTTTTGTTTTCTAAGTTGCTAAATTGTAGAGGGAAATCATGAATAATTGAAATTCTCAGATAATTCAGCAGCTTCATTTGACCCGGAGTTTCAATGTCATCTTCCATCAAAAAGGTAAGCATGAAATAAAACTGGCTAATGAAAGTTTCTTCTTTGTTTCTCTTGGGGTGAGAATATAAGTAAGTAGGAAAATGTACAAGAAGCAAGCAAATGAAGGAATGACATTAAAGGCTTAGATAATTATCATGGAGGAAAATTAGTTACTGAACAGCTAAGGGGGAACTGAAATGTGATAATGGTCCATCCATCTACCTACCCAAACATGTAATAATTAGTTCACTGAAACTTGAGAATAATGACCTTGATGGATAAGACAAGCACCTTACCTTTGTAGTCTAGCTAGGGAGATTGGGTACATACGACAAATAATTCCAGGGTGACATTTGAGAGCTATTCACATGTGAACAGCCTGCAAAGGGGAGAGAAAAAGGAAGGACAAATGCCTTCCTGGGAAGAAGGAAAAAGCTTCAGAAAGGAGGGACATTTGATCTTAGTCTTGAAAGAGGAGGTGGAATTTACCAGATGAAAGCCACTCCATGGGGAGGGAAAAGCAGGTATAGCTCAGGGCAGCTAGAGAGAAAAACTAGGAATTGGGCTGGTGGTATGTTAATGCCAGCTGAAACCATGCCTATTTAAAAAGAGAGATGGTGTGTATGTATAACTGAATCACTCTGTTGTACACCTGAAACTAACACAACATTGTTAATCAACTGTAGTCCAATATAAAATAAAAAGTTTAAAAAATAAAAAAATTAAATTAAAAAAATAAAATAAAAAGAGAGATGGTGAAAGGCCATTTGTTTCTAATGCAAATACCTGATCAGTCAGTGTGTTTCCCCATGTATTCGGACTGTGATCTGGGTTCCAGTAATCCTGAAAATATATGTGTCTTTTCAGATGTAGGAACTGGTTTGATGGGTCCTCCAATAAAAATGGTGCTCCCAACGCTCCTGTAATTGAGTCCAAAAGCACAGCATCTCTTAAGGCAATGTTTTACATTTCAGTGTTTCCTCTTAAAGAAACTGTGTCCTTTTAAAGCAGCTGTGGTCTTTGGGAGGATGGACAACTGAGAAGGAAACTCTGGAAAAGCTATGCCCTGGGGGAGAAGGCTGCTCCTCACTCCTGTGGCATCATTGTACTGTCACAACCCTATGTGACCTGCATATCGTACAGCATGAAAACCAGTGCTGTGTGGTGGTGGAGAAGATTTTCAGAGTTTCTGTTCATGCATGGGAGCCTGCAGACTTAAATTCAAATTTCAGCTCTGTCACTTTTTTAGGCAAGTTGCTTAGTTTCTCTGAGCTCTAGATTTCTTGTCTGTAAA
The DNA here is from genome assembly GCF_963455315.2 of Globicephala melas. Classification (NCBI taxonomy): domain Eukaryota; kingdom Metazoa; phylum Chordata; class Mammalia; order Artiodactyla; family Delphinidae; genus Globicephala; species Globicephala melas. The sequence continues at coordinate 55,792,523 of NC_083317.1, read as the reverse complement.
GGGTACAATAATAACACAGTAAGACAATAACAGCCTTACTATAAGGATTGGATACATTAATACATATAAACAACTTGGTTCAAACCTAGAAGTCTATAATCTTATTCTTGCTTTCCTAGCCTTCCAAAATAGAACATATCTTTCATTTTGAAGTAGACTGACCCAAATCTGACACTGTAGTTAAAATTGTTAACATTGATAGAGCCTTCTTTAAATCAAACAGGCCTGCATTTTCTATCTTCTTCCCACTCTAGAATTAAGAAAAAAAATAATTTTTAAAACCCATACTTCTTTAGGATCTTGAAATTTTAACAGTCTATATTGTGCTTTCATTCTTTAAAAAACTGCAATCATGTTCAGAGTTGTAACTTGAATCAATATAAAGCAAGAACATATTCTTGACTTATTCATGATAACAATATAATCTGTTCATTTCTTGTGATAAAGAAGCATTTATTAAGAATCTAATTGTAAGTAATGTTACATTAGACACTCTACATCTTCATCATTAACAAGCCTTCATTGACCAATAATCTATAGATCAGGGTTACAGTGAGTTTTCTATAAGATATGAAACCTCTCTTCTATAGGAGAGGGGATGAAGGGTCTAAGATACAAAATAAAACAAGGCAACACAGGATTTGATTGTGCTAAGGGAACTTAGGAGAAGGTGTTGATATGAAGCATTGGAGCACTGGAGCACAAGCAGACATTTTCATGGTCAGGGAAATTGCTTAGCCTATTCCTTGAAGAAAAGAATATATTTAGCATAATGGGAGAAGGGGCAAGTCTTTTAATTTGAAGCTGAAAGAATGATGCGAACAAAGGTATGACATTAGGAATCTAAAGACCAATGTCTGAAAACAATGGTTAGAGGTGGCTGGATTAGAGTTTTAAATAAATAAAGAAATAAGTTAACACTTATTGAGCATTATGCTGAATGTTCTACCTGAATTACCTTATTTAATACTCACAACAAACCTAAGAAGTGGTACTGTCTACTTTATTATGTAGACAAGGAAACTAAGGCACAGAAAAGTTACATAATATGTTCAAGGCTACAGAGCTAGTGGGAAGGGGAGATGGAATTCTCTCTTCAGAGCCACTGCACTATATTATTACTAAGAGAGAGGAATGCTTGGGGCCAGATAACAGTAACAATAATTCTAAAAATATCTTGTATTTACAGAAAAAAGGAAATAATCATTCTTTACACATTCCTTATGATCTCATGCTTTTCCAAGCTTGGCCTTGAGCTCTAAGCAGCATTCTCGTTATCAGCTCTAGTATTTCTACTTTAATTTGTCAATCTAGTCAGCTCTAGTTCTAAACAGATATTGAAAATGACAGCCTCTCTGGATATTATACATCAATCAAGCTGCCTCTGAGTGCAAAACACTGTACTACTAATGGAGGATTGAAAAATGAGTCAGGGGACTTCCCTCGTGGTGCAGTGGTTAAGAATCCGCCTGCCAATGCAGGGGACACGGGTTCAAGCCGTGGTTCGGGAAGATCCCACATGCTGCGGAGCAGCTAAGCCTGTGCACCACAACTACTGGGCCTGCGTGCCACAACTACTGAAGCCCGCGGACCTAGAGTCCATGTTCCGCAACAAGAGAAGCCACTGTAATGAGAAGCCCGTGCGCCACAATGAAGAGTAGCCCCCATTCGCCGCAACTAGAGAAAGCCTAAATGCAGCAACAAAGACCCAATGCAGCCAAAAATAAATAAGGAAATAAATAAATTTTTTTAAAAAAGAACAAAGGAGAATGACTCAGATGTATTGTCCATTTATAAAATGTTAGCAATTTTATTTATTCAATGATTTAAAAATAAAAAGCCAATGTCAGCTTCAGAAGATAATAGTAACAGATGCCAGAAGTAATACTGACCCGCTGTTAGGTAATCTAATCAATATAATCAAACTAGCATGTCTGTGGAAGCTATCCTCTAAGATGACCCCCAAAGATCACCGCCTCCTAGTATTCCTATCCTGGGTTGTCCCCTCTTTCACTTAGTAGGGTTGACATGTATAACCACAGGATAGTGAGGCAATGACAGTGTGTGATTTCTGTGGCTAAGACATAAAAGACATTACAGCTCCTGCCGTGCCCCGCTCTTGGATCACTTGCTCTAAAGGCAGTCAGCTGCCATGTGTGAGGGCACTCAAGCAGCCCTGAGGGAGAGACCCCCATGTCAAAGAACTGAAGTGTCCCACCAACAGTCATGTAAGTGAACCACCTGGGAATCTGATGCTTTTGCTCCAGTCAAACCTAAAGAAGACTACAGCCCCCATTAATGTCTTTACTGCAACCTCATGAGAGACCCTAAGTCAGAACCTAAGACACTTCCAAATTGCTGACCCTTAGAGACTGTGAAATAGTAAGTGTTTATTGTTTTAAGCTGCTAAGGTATGGGGAAATTAGTTATGCTGTAGTAGATAACTAATACAATGCATTATAAGCACTAACAAATGTCAAGGTAAATTGTTAATCACCAGAGTTGAGACTAGGATGAAGTGAGGTCAGTACGGCATAAAATATAAGAAGGAATTAACTCACATAGAAAATGAACTTATGGTTACCAAAGGGGATAGCAGGGGAGATGGAGGGGCAGAGAGATAAAACAACAAGGACCTACTGTTTAGCACAGGAAACTCTACTCAGTAGCTTGTAATAACCTATAATGGAAAAGAATCTGAAAAAGAACATATATATGTATAACTGAATCACTTTGCTGTACACTTGAAACTAATGCAACATTGTAAATGTACCTCAATTAAAAAAATACAAAAAAAGAAGGAATTAACTCTTAAGGTTATACAAATTTTGTGCCATAAGACCTCCACTTGCCTCACCCTACTTCCTACTCTGAAAATCATCATTGCATGGAAAGACAAACAATAAATAATCCTTGCCACTAAGGAACTCACATTATATTCAGAGTTTTAAAATAATTATAAAAAGATATATTGTGACTAGGTATCTGAAGGGGGAGTGATTAATTCCAATATTGGCAGGAAGACCTCACAGAGAAGTTGGTTCTGAGTTAACCTTCAAAGGATGTAAAGTTTCCACAGCCAGGAGGAAGGGAGTGGAAGCAAAAAGCATACATGTCAGGCTGAAGAAGCTTGGAGAGCCGAGGAACAGAGGATCAGAGTAAGGCACATGTTCAATGACCCTCGCTTTGCCAATGTGATTGAAAGGTAGGGTTGTTTGTGGTGTAGATGTGTCAGAGATAATGTTGGAAAGATAAGCTGGAGCTCCATTTGGAAGGATTATTGCCATCATACCAAGGAGTTTGGACTTTATAAATAATTATCATTTCTGAACAAGAAAAATGATAGGATAGATATACTTTCAAAATTGTTTTATTGTGATAAAATATACATAACATAAAACTTACCATTTGAACCATTTTTCTGGGGTTTTATCTTGTTCCTTCATCTGGTACATAGCCCTCTGCCTTTTCATCTTGTCTATCTTTCTAGGAATGTGGTTTTTGTTCCACAGGCTGCAGGACTGTAGTTCTTCTTGCTTCTCTGAACCATTTTTTTTTTTTTTTTTTTGCGGTACGCGGGCCTCTCACTGTCGTGGCCTCTCCCGTTGCGGAGCACAGGCTCCGGACGCGCAGGCTCAGTGGCCATGGCTCACGGGCCCAGCCGCTCTGCGGCATGTGGGATCTTCCCAGACCGGGGCACAAACCTGTGTCCCCTGCATCGGCAGGCGGACTCTCAACCACTGCGCCACCAGGAAAGCCCTGAACCATTTTTTATTGTACAATTCAATGGCATCAAATGTATTCACAGTGCTATGCAACCATCACCACTACCTCCAGACTTCATCATCCCCAGTAGAAACTCTGTACCCTTTAAACAATAACTCCCGTTACCCTCTCCCCCAGGCCCTTGTAACCACCATTTACTTTCTGTCTCTATGAATTTGCTTATTCTAGGTACCACAAGTAAGAGGAGCCATGCAACCTTTATCCTTTTGTGTCTGACTTACTTCACTTAGCATAACATCTTCAAGGTTTACCCATGTTGTAGCATAGGCCAGCGTTTCATTCCTTTCTAAGGCTGAATAATATTGTGTATGTATATGCCAACATTTTGTTTATCTATTCACAGGTTAACCTTTGCAAAGTCCTTTGTCAGTGTTGTGGAGGACAGGTGGTAAAAGGAAGAGAGCAGAGTGAGAGATACAAAGTCGGATGCTCTTCGAATAGTCCAGATGAGAGATTAGTAGGACCAGAATCAGGTAAGTGACAGCAGGAATGGGAAGACAGGATTGATTTGGAGAGAACAGGAAACTCTCATTCATTTGGGCTGATTTCTGTGGATGAACCAGCATCAAAACTTTGGTTTTACCTGGGATGTGTTAATAGGCGACTTTTCAAATTTCTCTTCATTCTTTTTGAAGAAAATGTGTCAGTTACAGTGTTACATGTTTAATGTAGATTTGTTCTGTTAAAAAAAGGGAAACAAAGGTAGTGGCTAGGGAAGTAGACCCAATACCATCAATATCTAATAAATATTTCTAAAAAAACTATGTTTAGAATATAATTTACAGCCACATAAGAAATTACAGTAATTGCTTAAAATAGTGTTACTTGGAATCATCCAAAAGTAAAACCAATATTCTGTACCATAATTATCCTGGTGCATTGTACAATAACTAAGAAAAAAATGCTATTCATAAATCTTAGCAGAGAGGCATGCTTTAAAATATAAGCCATAGGGGCTTCCCTGGTGGCGCAGTGGTTGGGAGTCCGCCTGCCGATGCAGGGGACACGGGTTCGTGCCCCGGTCCAGGAGGATCCCACATGCCGCGGAGCGGCTAGGCCTGTGAGCCATGGCCGCTGAGCCTGCGCGTCCGGAGCCTGTGCTTTGCAACGGGAGAGGCCACAGCAGTGAGAGGCCCGTGTACCGCAAAAAAAAAAAAAAAAAAAGCCATAGCTATTTTAAGCTCTAATAATTCTGTCTTTTGTAAATCTTCCGTCTCTTTGCTCATGGAAAATGTTCCATCTCTTCTTCCCCCCACCTCCCAGAACAAATTTTCTACCTCAGCATTATGCACCCAACAGGCACCCAATAAATATTAATTGGTGGTGATAACATCACCCATGAGAGAGACAGAAAGCAGTATTTATTATCTTACTTCACAAATGAGAAAATTGATACACGGAGATGAAATGACTCACTCGAGGTCACATAGTAAGTCAGTGGCAGGGCTGGAAATAAAATGGAAGTAATATAGAAGGGCATGCTATTATCCTCTCTGCTTGAGAAATTTCCCCTCCCTTTTTCATTCTGCCTGATCAACCTTGAAAGTTAGTGAGAGCAAGATGAGAGTTTTGTGTTTGTAAGCCTAGATAATACTGCTGGGGATTGAAACTGAACCCTGAGTTTTATTATTCTTTAGGTTTTTAAATATGTGTATGTGTGTGTGTGTGTGTGTGTGTGTGTGTGTGTGTGTGTGTGTGTGTGTGTGTGTTTTAATGTAGGCAGTATCAGCCAGGTTAGTTTTAAACTTTATAATCATAAGCTGTAAAAATAATCTTCCTCTCTTCCTTTCCAACTCCCTATATACCCTCCTTGCTTTCATGCTGTATCACAGTCAGTTGTAATAGGACCTGTCAAGCTTCGTCCTATTATCTAAACATTTCTGGAATATCCTCTGCAGAAAAGTCTGTATGGCAGAAATAAGGCAGACACTTAAGAGTGTGGAGAGATTTGAGATCACAGCTCTCCCCATGCAAGCCCAGAAGGATCAGAGATCCAGAGTCACTTGTTACTCCTGCATCTCCATTTTATGCTCTGCAAAACAAGGCTGGATCATATGATCTCTTTCAGCTCTAATATTTTGAACTGGAATATATTCACAACAAATAGGTCCTTAACTGAAAATTTCTTTCACTGTATGGTATTATATCATTGGAAGCATACAGAATATGCTAAGTGGGCACAGCCCCTACTACTGTCAAGGAATTTACATGCTGAGACTTATTTCTGTCTGAACTGAGACAGAAATAAGTGAAAGGGAAGTCAAAATAGACCTGGCCAATAATTAAAGCAAAACAAATAAAAATGTATTCTCATTAGGCACAAAGAGATGAGTGCCCATCACGGGCTGATAGGCAATGTGGAAGTAAGGGAAGCTATATAATTAGAAGTGGAAAGACTTCCTATGTTGCCATTGCCCAGGGGAGGTTGAAAAAGAGTCTTTAAATTTGATAATGGGGAAATGACTGAATAGTCTATATACTATGCTCATGACCATGAAATGGTCTATATATTATACTCATAACTGTTCCTACTTATGGTAAGAACCTACACACTGAAAAGATCAGAAAGCCTGATGTGCAACTTAAGACGCAGAATGAAAGGGCAGAGTCTGATGGCAGATTCCTTTTTCTCCCATGCAGAGGGGTCTCATTTAGAGCTCCCTCTTGGTAAATCCAAGAGACATAACTTGGCATGTCCAGCTCATTCTTCCTTTTTCTTCTTGAGAGTGAGCTGCCCTTTCTCAGAACTTGCTGTTCTGGTTCTGCAACCTGAAATCGTATATAAAATTCGCCCAATTCTGGGGTCCCGTCACCTGGCCCTGTACGTACTTGTACTATGCTACATTTTCCTAGTTAGCCTCTCAGTGATAAAGGAAATGGGTTGCTTTACATAATCAACTCTGGTTTATTTCTCAACTTGACTCAGGATTCAGAAGGGGAGTGTTGTGTGTCAGAAGGTGTCAGAGAATCCAACAGGTGTGTTGTCACAGAGCCTCACTAAGAAACAGGGAAAAAAAAAATTAAAAAAAGAGCATAGACCAGGGCACTCAACTAGCAGGAGCTTGTCATCCCTGGATGGCTGCAGCTGTAAACTCCTTCCCTCATGTAACCTTCAATGTCTATGAAGGATTCGATGGGGACAAAAGACACTAGAAGTCTGGTATATTCACAGGATAGGCTGTCATCTAGCTATTTCCCTTAGGTGCTGGGTGATATTGAAGTTTGTAGTGGAGCTGGAGATTAGCAGTACAGTCCTGCCACAAGCTCAAAAATACTTAGGAATGGGATTCTGCAAGTAAAGCACTTAGCACTCAGTATAAGCAAGTAAAGAATAATATTTTTTTATTTACTATTTTGTTGGACTGAGTCTCCGTACCTGTCCTTAACATGTTTATGTCTTTAAAAAAAGATGAAATAAGTGCCCAGGCAATTATGTGTGCTTATAAATTAAGTACTAAAATAAAGTATAAATGGTCACTAGTAATTAAGTACAAAAAAAGGATGGGGAGTAAAGGATATACAGATGTCTTGGAAATATGATAAAATTTTCAAAGATCTCTCTAATTGTAGGAGAAATTTTATAATTTTGTGAGAGATTAAAATACGCATGTTTAGGTTCATATTTTTTGGACTTGAATATTCTCTGTGTTGTAAAGAATTTTCTTTACAAATAACGAAATTGTTATTTTTTTCCTTCCCACTCTAAACTTTAGTCACTGACACAAAACTTTGTGGCAGAAGATTGAAGAGTTGTATTTTAGTATAATAGATTCTCTCACTTGGCTGAAATTCACATAAGGTTGAGAGAGAGAGAGGAGAAATTTGGATTGTGAGAGAAAAACTGTGAAGAAGAAAAAAAAGGATGAAGGAGAATAGAGAAATCAAGAAAAGAAATCAAAGGAAGGAGAGATGGAAGAAGGGAGGTTACAAAGGTTACAAACGGTGAAAAGCCATGGGGAAAGGGGCAGGGCAAATAGGGGAAGTACAGGCAGAAAACAATGAGGGTTGATGGAAGCAAACTGGAAAAAAAGAGGTGCTGAACTACAAGACCAGCTTACAAATCCCCATGATTTTATTAAACTGTCTGTTAAAACACTTCGAAACTGAACTTTTAACTCAGGAACTTTGGCTTTATTGACGTTACCATTGGCTTTGGCTTTATTGACGTTACCATTGCCACTGTGTCGAGTACTTTGAAAAGCAAACAGAAACTGGTATTACCTGAGTTTAACTTCAATCTGTTTTAACCCGCTCTCAGTGCACTAACATACACCCACATACGTGCTCACACACATGGCACTGGCACGTCTTTTATTTGTTCTGAATATTATTTGACCCTGGCACGTCTTTTATTAGTTCTGAATTTTGTGGACAGAGACATCTGTGACTCACAAAAGGCAGCATTTTATATGATTCAATCAGTGGTGACCCCTTCTGTGTCACTGCCTATGTGTGTGTGGATGGGATTCCCAACTCTAGAGCCATGACCAATGGTGGCACGTGGGTAGGAAAACAGTTTTTCTACAACATCAAGAGTGCTCAATGAACCTAGTCACGGGCAGTGGCATTTTTTCTCCCACCAGGTTATTTTCCAGTTTACTCTCACTACCCACCTCTTTGACAGCATCAATCAATCTTAAGCCAAAGTGAGTAGGTAAAATTAAGAACAAAATCTTTTTTTTATATATATAGTTCCCATCTGGTTAGGTAATACCTTTCAAAATTGAGTTCTTTTTTTTTTTTTATTTGGTTGCGTCAGGTCTTAGTTGTGGTGGCGGGCTCCTTAGCTGTGGCATGCAAACTCTTAGTCGCGGCATGCATGTGGCATCGTTTCCCGATCAGGGATCGAACCTGGCTCCCCTGCCTTGGGAGCACAGAGTCCTATCCACTGCTCCACCAGGGAAGTCCCAAGAACAAAATCTTATATAATAAACTAAAACTATATCAGGGACTACAGGCTCTCCGAGGAAGTGGAGGGCTGCAGTGATGACTGAGAAGGTCCATTCCTTCTATGCAGAGAGGAAGGCAAAGGGAAGGATCAGAGGTGCTGACAGTGTTGTGGGGAAGAAAATGTGAGCTTAAAAGCTCTTGTCAAAAACAAACAAACAAACAAAAACAAACAAAATAACCTTTCAAGACAAAGAGGACTTGGTTACTAACTCTGGTTTGAAAAACAAGAGCTGGAACTATGCTAGAGAAACAGGCCAAAGGCAGTTTATTTCTTCCCCTGTCTAAAACCAGAAGGCATACTTGTACTTTATGGACAGATCTGACCATAAGCCAACAATATGGGCGTGAACCCTCAAATTGTTTCATGGATGGGTCAACCCCAAGGACTGCTTTACTTACTCAGTGAAGCACTTTCCAAATATGTGCATTGTCCATATTTCCTCTTTATGAGAAATAAGGCTGTTTCATTTTTAAAAGTGCCCTGTTACAATACTACAAAACTATGGTAATCAAAACAGTATGGTATTGGCATAAAAACAGACGTATGAGAATAGAGAGCCCAGAAATAAACCCACACACCTTCAATCAATTAATCTTTGACAAAGGAGGCAGGAATATACAGCAGAAAAAAGACAGTTTCTTCAGCAAGGGGTGTTGGGAAAGCTGGATAGCCACATGTAAATCAACGAAGTTAGTACATTCCCTCATACCATATACAAAAAATAATCTCAAAATGGTTTAAATACTTAAATATAAGACATGACACCATAAAACTCCTAGAAGAGAACATAGGCAAGACATTCTCTGACATAAATTGTAGCAGTGTTTTCTTGGTCAGTCTCCCAAGGCAAAAGAAATAAAAGCAAAAATAAACAAATGAGGCCTAATTAAACTTAAAAGCTTTTGCATAGCAAAGGAAACCATAAACAAAATGAAAAGTCAACCTACAGATTGGGAGAAAATATTTGCAAACAATGCAACCAACAAGGGCTTAATTTCCAAAATATACAAACAACTCATACAACTCAATATCAACCAAACAAACAACCACATCAAAAAATGGACAGAAGACCTAAATAGATATTTCTCCAAAGAAGACATAGAGATGGCTGACAGGCACGTGAAAAGATGCTCAACATTGCTAATTATTACAGAAATGCACATCAAAGCTACAATGAGGTATCACCTCACACCAAGTTAGAATAGCCATCATCAAAATGTCTACAAATAACAAATGCTGCAGAGAGTGTGGAGAAAAGGGAACCCTCCTACACTGTTGGTGGGAATGTAAATTGGTGCAGCCACTATGGAGAACAGTATGGAGGTTCCTTAAAAAACTAAAAATAGAATTACTATATGATCCAGCAATCCCACTCCTGGGCATATATCCAGAAAAGATGAAAACTGTAATTTGAAATGATACATGCACCCCAATGTTCATACAATAGCCAAGACATGGAAGAAACCTAAGTTTCCATCAATGAATGAATAAAGAAGATGTGGTACATACATACAATGGAATATTACTTAGCCATAAAAAAGAATGAAATGTCATCTGCAGCAGCATGGATGGACCTAGAGATTATCATACGAAGTGAAGTAAGTCAGACAATGACAAATATCATATGATATCATTTATTTGTGGAATCTAAAAAATGATACATGTGAACTTATTTACAAAACAGAAATAGATTCACAGACATATAAAACAATCTTATGGTTACCAAAGGGGGAAAGGGAGAGAGAGAAATTAAGAGTTTTGGAGTAACAGATACACAGTATTGCATATAATGTAGATAACCAACAAGGACTTACTATATAACACAGGGAACTATATTCAATATCTTGTAATAAACTATAATGGAAAAAAATCTGAATTTGAATCACTTTACTATACACCTGAAACTAACACAACATTGTAAATCAACTATACTTCAAAAAAATTAAAAATTAAAATAAAAGTGCCCTGTTGAGGTGGAACAAGTTGAGTTTGGGGCTTTTCTTTAAATCAGTACAACTAGGAACTGTTCTTGATTATGTCCTGGTTTGGCTCTATTTTCTCAGATAAAATCACCCAGCTCCCTAACTTCTGACCTTTTCTTGTGGAACCAATGGCTACCATATTGGCTATATTACGTTTTTGGGAGGAGATCTTGTGTGCTCTGCTGCCTATCTGATGCCTGCATATCCCATATCTGGTACTGCAGTGAGAGAGGGGACAGTTTGTGTGGCAGAAAGAAGAGTTTTGTTCACAGAAGACCTGGATGTAGAATTTAGATGTAAATCTGGCATTGATCATTTTTGTAAAAAAATTTTATTTATTTATTTTTGGCTGCATTGGGTCTTCATTGCTGCACGCAGGCTTTCTCTAGTTGCAGCGAGCCAGGATGCTCTTCATTGTGGTGCACAGGCTTCTCATTGTGGTGGCTTCTCTTGTTGTGGAGCACAGGCTCTAGGCTCAGGAGCTTCAGTAGTTGTGGCATGCGGGCTCAGTCGTTGTGGCTCCCGGGCTCTAGAGCACAGGCTCAGTAGTTGTGGCGCTCAGGCTTAGTTGCTCTGTGGCATGTGGCATCTTCCTGGACCAGGGCTCGAACCTGTGTCCCCTGCATTGGCAGGCGGATTCTTAACCACTGCACCACCAGGGAAGCCCCTGGCATCGACCATTGACCGACTGTGTAGCTTGGTCATTTAACTTCTCTAAGCCTCAGTTTCCTCTTTGTATGAGACTCATAACACCTATTTTCAGAGTGATTATGAGAGTTGAAGTAACATATGGAAAGGCCCTGACACATAATAAAGATTTAAAATAGTAATATTACTATTTGATGTCTTATTATAGGAGAAGGCAATTCTGGACCTAAATACTAAAGAGAGGATTTTTGTTTTGTTTTGTTTTTTAATCAAATCATGACACTTAGACTTCTAATTGTCTGACCAGGGAATCAGCCCCAATGTGTATAAGTTACTATTTTGAGAAAATCAGTAAAATAATATGGGGACTCTGCTCATAAATTTAATTAGTTGAGTAGGCTCTTCATCATTTTGGGCTTCAGCATTACCACTAGGGAAATGGATAATGAGATCTTTTCCCTATTTACTTCGAATTAAGTTCTAGACAAAAGTAATTTATTAGACAACTAATCTTTAACAGAGAAAAATTTTTTAAATAATAAAAATGAACTTTTAAAAATTGTTGTTTTGTTATGACAAGCAGAAGGGCTCCAGGGAAGTGCAGATGAATAGGCTACATTCTTAAATGAAAAAGGAGGGGGGGAGTGGGTGGGGAAAGAAAAAAGTTGGTTCAAGCTATTATTTCCTACTTTAGAGCTATGTGATTTAGAAAATGTCAGTTAAACTAGTTTTTAGTGTAGCAAATGAATCTGGTTCTAAAGACTGCAGTCCCCTCCTCTTGTAAGCAGTAAAGGATTCTTTCCTGAGATCTGAAGGGTTAATCCAGCAGTGTAAACATCCCTCTATCCTTGGATTCTGATCCTCAACTTGTTCTTTCATGAACTTCAACTACCTAATTTTACTTATTTATTTATCAATCAAGTAAAGTTAATCAAACCAGTCATCTTTATAGGTAGACATATTTTCATCTCATCTGGAGTTAAAGTTAATTCCAACTTGTTTTTAAAGAAAGTCAATGAAAGTCTGTTTACAGAACCATTTTCCTTTTGGCCGGTATTTTTTTTTTTTTTTTTTTTTTTTGCAGTACGTGGGCCTCTCACTGTTGTGGCCTGTCCCATTGCGTAGCACAGGCTCCGGACGCACAGGCTCAGCGGCCATGGCTCACGGGCTTAGCCGCTCCGCAGCATGTGGGATCTTCCCGGACCGGGACACGAACCCATGTCCCCTGCGTCGGCAGGCGGACTCTCAACCACTGCGCCACCAGGGAAGCCCCAGGCCGGTATTTTTGACTCTGCAGTGTTCACAGGTGAATGTGGACCAACTATAGTGCTTTTACCCTTGCGATCATCCACTATCACCCACTCTAAAGTCAGCTGCATGGACGAGTAGTTAAGGCAAAGCATTGTACTGATGGATTATAACCAGCCCCTGACTTCAGTTTCCAGTTACTCCTGAGACACGCTCTTAAACTGAGCCAGACTCACTTACCTCAGCTGGATGTGTGGGCTGTAACTGGGTGTGACTGTATTTGCCTTGATGATAACTGCTTAATAATAACTTGGCTAAAATTTGCTAAATCATTTGTTTAAACAGGTCCTAAATGCAAAGTGCAATACAGATGATTAAAGCTCTTTGTTAAAATTATTCATATGCTTAGGAATACAGGGCTAATCATATACACACATATAGATGTGTACACACATTTCTAGATTCATACTCTAAATATATATCTATATCTATCTGTGTGTGTATCTCAAGCGAAATACATATTTCTTTTGCTTGGGTCTCAAGCTTATCATAAAATTAGAAATTTATTATGATTTAAGCACCTTTATCAGAAGTATTTATAAATTATAAAGATTTAAGCATGAAAATAATTTACATCTTTATAAGTATTTGCAGTTTTGGATACAAAGTGACCTCTCAGTTCAATTCAGATATAAGCCACTGAGTTACTGGGTCACTTTGGCAGCAAATCATCTGGCCTTTGGTGCCTTCAGCACTTCTCTGAGCTACAGCTTGCCTAAAAGGTTAATGAATTCACACTCTCAAAGTCCCTTGAGGTTTCCACATAATTGTATCATGTAAGTATTACAGTTTATAAAAGACATTGAAAATTTTTCTTTGTTCAAAGAGCACTTCTTTGGAGGTAGCAGTTAAATAGACTTCTTAGCAACAATAGCATGTTAATACATAATTAGGAATAGAATGATTGCGCATACAGTTAACACTAACATGTCCAAATCCACAGCATGACATAGTAGTTTGGTTTCCCCAACGCTTTAGAATTGGTCTATGAACAGAACATGTTTGTTCATTTCTTTAAAAAGTCAAAAGGGGTTATCAATCAACCTAACAGTTGTAAAAGATATGGTAAAAACGAAAAAGAAATAGGCTCTTACCTATAAGCAGTGTTGAACACAGGGCCACTTGAAGCATTTTATAGGCCATGATCCTGTTTTGGAAAGAAAAGATTTATTTATTTTAATTTAGACTGAGCAAAGCTTTAGGGCATATGGGGTACTTTCCAGGAATATGAAGCATTTGCTGCATACCTGGAGGCCCTATGAGCTGAGACAATTCAGAGAGGCTGCTGCATGCATGAGATGGCCTTTTTATATAACTCCTACCTTTTTACCCTTTGGACTTTTTGAACTGACTTTTTACAGGCTGTTCTTATATGGGCTGTGTGTTTATTCACTAATTTTACCAGACTAATGTAATGTTAAAAAACATACCACAACAAAACAAAAAAGGTGAAAAAACTGGATCACTTACACATCGCTGTGGGGATAGAAAATGGTACAGTCACTTTGGAAAACAGTTTGGCAGTTTCTTACAAATCTGAGCATACAACTAACCATACAACCCAGCAACTGCACCACTAGGGATTTATCTCAGTGAAATAAAAACTTGTGGGGCTTCCCTGGTGGCGCAGTGGTTGGGAGCCCGCCTGCCGTTGCAGGGGACACGGGTTCGTGCCCCGGTCCGGGAAGATCCCACATGCCGCGGAGCGGCTAGGCCCGTGAGCCATGGCCGCTGAGCCCGCGCTTCCGGAGCCTGTGCTCTGCAACGGGAGAGGCCACAACAGTGAGAGGCCTGCGTACCGCAAAAAAAAAAAAAAAAAAAAAAAATTGTGTTCTTACGGAAACCTGTATAAGAACGTTCACAGCAGCTTTATTAGTAATAGGCAAAAACTGGAAACAACCCAGATGTCCTTAACAGATCTACACCATGGATTACTACTCAGCAATAATAATATAATAAAAACTATCGATAGACACAAGAACTTGGATAAATTATGGAATTATGATGAGTAAAAATAGCCAATCTCAACTGGTTACTTCCTGTATGATTCCATTTATATAACCTTCTTGACATGACAAAATTATAGATGAACGTTTTAGTATTTATTAGGGATTAGGGATGGAGGCAGTTGGGTGTGGTTATAAAAGGGCAATACAAGGGACTCTTGTGGTGGTGGAACTATTCTGTATCTTGACTGGTGGTGGATTTGTGAACATAAACATGATGCAATTGTATCATCTTCTTAGATTCCACATGTAAGTGATACAAATTAACTGATTTACAAAACAGAAACAGACTCACAGACTTCGAAAACAAATTTTTTTAAAGATTTTTTTTTTGATGTGGACCATTTTTAAAGTCTTTATTGAATTTGTTACAATATTGCTTCTGTTTTATGTTTTGGCATGTGGGATCTTAGCTCCCTGACCAGGGATCAAACCTGTACCCCCTGCATTGGAAGGTGAAGTCTTAACCACTGGACCGCCAGGGAAGTCCCCCAAAACAAATTTATGGTTACCAAAGGGAAAGGTGGGGAGGAGGGATAAATTAGGAGTTTGGGATTAACATATACCCACCACTATATATAAAATAGATAATCAACAAGGACCTACTGTATAGCACAGGGAACTATACTCAATATTCTGTAATAACCTATATGGGAAAAGAATTTGAAAAAGAATGGATATATGTATATGTATAACTGAATCACTTTGCCCTACACTTGAAACTAACACACACACACACAAAACATGATAAAATTGCATAGAACTAAATACACCTCTCTCCATCTCTCTTACATACACACACACACGCACACACACACACACACACACACAAATGACTACATATAAGACTGAGGAAATCTGAATAGGATTAGTAGATATATCAATGTCAACATCCTGGTTGTGATACTGCACTGCATTATCGTTTTGTAAAACATTACCACTGGGGGAAGCTCAGTGAAGGTCACATGGGATTTCTCTGTATTATTTCTTACAAGTGCAAATGCTTCTATAGATCTAAAAATAAAAAGTTTAATTAAAAACAAAGGAATGTTTAACTGAGTGGTAAAATTTGCTTGTTTCCAACAAAAGTGTATAATGAATACAATCAGAACACTTTTTTTATTTTGATTTTTCAAAGAATTCCCTTTTTCAGTGGCATGATTAACAGTTAAATGAATAATTTCATCATCATACAGTTTATTTGTAACAGAAACTATGCATCTTTTAGCCAGTCTCATCAAGTTTATGCAATATGTAACAAGTAAGGTGTAGGGATAGAAAAGTGGTAGGAGATGACTTTCTGGATGTTTACCTTTGAATCATAGAGTGTTTAGAAACCTGGATCTACCTAGCTGGGAGCTGTGCTTCCAAATACTGATGGAGGGCTTGGGAAGACAGGTATCTGGAAATAAGCACAGAAGAGTCTTGGCAGCCTATCCCATGTGTCCATCTAGAAAAGATTTTGTTGGTGCAACAGCTACTGCCACATTTCTGTAAGCCTCCTTGTTTATTACTTGATGGAGTGGTATAAATAGGCACCTGTGTGATAGACTAGAAGAACCTCAAGAAAACCAAAGGGAAAGTACTTTCTTGTTATTTAAAGTTTATAGAACCAAAGGAGAAATTCATCTTTCCCTCTTCTTCTCTTCTTTCCATCATTCTTCAACTTTTGACACCTAAAATGAGCCTTGTCTGGAGGAGGGATGGGAGCAGGGCTGCATCCTATCTCTTTTACTTCTTTCACAAAATGGGTCATTAGTTATTTTGGCTGAAGTGTATAATGCAAGTGTAAAGTAATAATAATTCTTCCATAAATTATATATACAGTCTCATTGAATCCTAGTGACAATTTTATGGTGAAGGTATCATCATTTTACAGATGGGTAAACTGAGGCTCAGAGAGATTTAATAACTTGTTGAAGGAGTGTCCAGAAATTACAGGGTGAAACTTTGAAGCAGAAGTAGAGCGCTGCTTGTGCTTAGAGGCAAAAGCCAGTGAAAGGAAACAAATTAAGGTGAATGTGACCCCAATTTGGCCCACAGGTGAAGGTGGCCTCAGCAACTCAGGTTCGCAAGGGAAGTAAAGGTATTTGATCCTTCATGGGCCAGAAAATCTTGTCCTTCCTGGTGAATGAAGCCATCTCTGATCCCCCCAAATCAGATTTGGCTGCTCTTTCTTACATTTGCGTATCCTTAGTACATAGGCCATCACTCCCTGTATTATGGTTATGTATGTACATTTCAATGTTCCTGAGTAGATTACACGCTTCTTGAAGGCTGGTGCTGCATCTTACTCCTATTTGTATGCCTTCAGCACCTAGCACAGGACCTTTCATACAATAGCTTCATATAATAGACCTCAATAAACATGATTGAACTTTGAACTTAATTGAATCAACTGATTCAAATTAAATTGAACTGCGTTAAACTGAGTCAGCATTTTCCTGCACTAGTCTATCAATATACAGCCTTATCCTACTGGCAGCAAAACAAAACAAAACAAAAAACAGAACTAAAATGTAGCTGTTTTGTTTTTATGTTAAGCTTTGGTTTTTGAAGTGTTCCCTATAACTTGTCTCTTCTTATGATCTATGAAAGAAAAAAGCTAGATCCATAAAAATTGGTAATCTTAATTATAAAGACATAGAAATGCTCTTGGAAATGAAACTGGAATATCTATATTTGAAAAACAGAAATATCAAGTGGCATGAATTAATGAAACTCACCAATGGAGTCTGTTTACAACTTTGATGCTTTATATTTAGAAATTATTACTTTAATATGGTCTGATAGACCTTGGTAATATCCCATGGCCTCTTCCATATCAGTGAAATATAAATGTTAGAAGAAAAATGTGTGAAATCAGATCTAATACTATAAAAAAAATTTTTTTAACAAGAAAATAAAGAAAATTTTATTCTACCAAGGAGCAAACTCAATTTAGTTTCTGCTCTGAGTCATGCTACAAATGCAATCAGACCCAACAAATTGCAAAGCTTTGTAGAATGCAATGCTCATGTATAAAATTCTGATAAGAAGTGATGGGGAGCATGGTACAGCCTAGCATGATTCAATGACATCATCAGCATCATGAAAAGGTGGAAGGTTAGTCAACGTGTTGAAGGAGAGGGTACTATCCTTTATAAACATTGTACTGAGCTTTCAGCAGCATTCAACCTATTGAAAATAAGCTGGTGATAGCACTCAGTTTTGTGAAGTTATTTGAGATTCTCAAAGAGTTACTACCTGAGAACAAAATTTTACCATAGCACCTGGTAAAGGGGTCAGTTTTAAACTGATTTGACTGCAAATGGGTTTGATATAGTTTGTATTCTAAGATAGAGTATTAACATGTCATTATTATCATGTCATGTCATTATTATCAGGTCAAACCTCTTAGAGGTACCATTTCCCTCCTAGGACTGAGGGAATAGCCCATTACACTCATGGTTTTGTTTTACATTTAGGCAGAGAATGACACAGCAACTATATCCCAAGATTGAATGAGAGTTTCTGTAGTTTGTCCTATGGGCAGAAAGTAGCTGTTGAGTGAGGCACAAGAAGTCAGATTCAGGCTCAGTTGGTAGAACGCAGAAACTATTTTTGAATTACTATGTAGAATATTGTTTTGCCTTGGAAGCTGGAGCTTTTGTTTTTGTTTTTTTTCTCCATTTGTGAGGAAAACAAAGCCCTGTTGTAGGCAAATAGAAGGTATAGTCTTTCTTTAACCTTTTCCCTCCACTTAAGTACACTATATTCCCTCTTGCCATCATAACTATTGACTTTTCAATGCTGTTGTCAGCACATGGGGGCAGGTACCCCCTCCCTTCATATATTAATAGCAAGAGCTGGATTCATTTGGTGATATTAGCTAAAATGTTGGAGAAAAGTATTCTGCTTTTGTATTCATTTTCAGTGTGACTTCTACAGATTTTAAAACTTGCTACAGCTTAAGATGCATTTGGTTTAATGTGGTTTGGTGAAGTTTAAGGACTTGCCTAATAGACTTCTCTTTTACTAGATGTAGGTGGTTCAGGGTCTTTGAAAGATTGGGCTGATCCTTCCTGGTTTGGGGAGGAGGGGAGAGCTCCCCACTGTCCAGGCTCATTGTCATCTTGAGATCTAGGCTACACCTATTGTGCGGGGTTCCTCCGCCTCCCTCTTTCCCATTTATTTGTTAATCTGGACACCCACTATAGAGCAGTATGAAGACAGACAATGGGGAATTTACAGATTTATCCTTCAGGTGTTCCTTCACTCACCTATTTACCGGGCACTTCCTATGATCTAGGCACTTTTCAGAATCCATCTATTTTGAACACATTCCATATACATTGTTCCAAGTACTAGAGTTATAAAGATATGTCAAACATTATTTCTTGTGTGGGAGATCATTTCAGGGAAAGTCTCCCAGTGAGGCCAACTGGATTTTTTCGTGAGGACAAATACAGTTGAGGGAGGAAGAAAATTCCCGGAAAGGAAAGAGGATGGGTATAGATCAAGGTGCTCAAATGGACACAATACATTAGTCAGCTGTCATTTGAGGCTATCACAATAACATCTGGGAATATTGTACCTAAGCAGTCCTCTATGTTATTGATGTTCAATAATTTCAGTGATTTCTACTGGTTGTCACCATAAACAAATTGGAGTAATTTAAAGACGTGTCATCAATACAAATGTATACAGTCTAGCAGTTTAAGTAAAAATACCAATCTGTTTTATGATATGGTGTCAGAATCACACAACTTCTTGATTAAGCTTTGAGATAATGCATGCCAAGGCATTTTCCTCATTATACACTGAATAATTGATAGTTGATGATATGTGACATTTATTGAGCGTCAGCAATGTGCTAGCTAGTTTACGGAGCACAGAACTATCAAGGGACCTTGCCCAATTGGCTCACTATCAAAACACAGTCTGTCATTTGCTATGTCTTCCATGCTCCACTAAACTAAAAGCAAAGAAAGCATTTCTTGAGAATCACTGTAGTAGTGAATGGGGCTAGGTTTTTCTCTGCAGGTGGCTCTGTGAGCATTAGTATTAGTTTCATAGGGAAGCAATCTGTTCCCATGGTTCTGGTAATCTCAGAAGATAAACTTGATAATCTAGTGTAGATCTGAAGTAAAGGCTGTTCTATCATTTTATGATGCTTTTTTTTCTCTGCTGCAACCTGTAATTGAGCCCTTACCAGTGTGACTTACTCAGGATCAAAATGTAAGGGCATGTGTTTCGGTCTAGTGTATTGAAACAGCAGCTGGATTTTCCAGGGAAAGGAATAGCTTTAAAGGATTTAAAGTATTGCTTGAAATGCCTTGTTCCTTGAGGAAAAGATGGGGGAGTTAAGATATAGGAGGTTATGGATGAGGGCATTTGAAAATGAAACGCCATGGGTGGGGAGGCAGATTGGGGAGCATAAACAGAAAATCTTGAGTCCTGGGTTGGAAGGGGCAAGAGGTTAAAAGGAGAACATTTGTTGGCACAGTGGCTGCATAAGAATGGTAGAAATTGCTTCCCATTAATTGTTGGGTGGCGGGTATTAGTTTGTAATATGCTAGAGCATATTACAGCTAGGGCATGTAATATGGCAGCTAGAGCTGCCATAGCAAATACCACAGAATGGGTGACATAAGCAAAGGAAATTTATTTCTCACTGTTCTGGAGGCTGTAAATCCAAGATCAAGGTGTCGACAGACTTGCTTTCCTCTGAGACCCTTCGTTTCAGCTTTTCTTTAGCCTCCCTCTTGCTGCCTCTTCACATGGCTTTCCCTCTGTGCACGCACACATCCCTGGTGTCCTTGTCCTAGTCTCCTCTTCTTACAAGGACAGCAATAAGACTGAATTAGAGCACACCCTAACATTCTCACTTTAACTTAATTACCTCTTCAAAGGCCCTATCTCCAAATACAGTCACATTCTTAGATACTGGGGGCTAGGTATTCAACATATGAATACATAAAGTTTGGGGGGGATATAGTTCACTCCATAACAAGTTAACAAAGAGAAAAACCTTCAAACTTGGGTAGTTTTGCTTTTCCCAACTCTTGTTTGTCCATAAGGAATAGGAGTATTTGGAAAGTTAACCAAAAATAGTGGATGGAGGAAGAGTCCCCCTGAGACTCTGTCAGCTGATGATGTTTTCCATGGTGAAATTGTTTTTCTCTCTTCAGTAAAAGAGAGGTTTGAGAAAGAGAAGAAATGCTCTCTCACAAGCCTCTCTTTCTGTCTTTGCTGATTCAGATTCCATCCTAGGAATTTAAAAATTGTTGAATTATTTATATCTCTGGGTCAACATGTTGAGGCTAATGTAAAATTTTAGTTCCTGTTCCCATGGAGGTTGACCACCAGGTTGATGGATACATTTCTTTTCCATGGAAGCAAACTGTATTGGGACAGGTATAAATGGGCAAGAGTGAATTAGGGAGCTTGGAAAGAGGCCTTTGTACCATAGCAGCACTGGTTTCATTTTTAACAGGCTATTCAGATAGAATTCATAAATTTCTCATGAGCCCTAAAACCAGATTATATGGTTTATTCCTGGTCATATAATAGGCATTAAATGCATTATTATAGTCATTTTTTGTTATCCACTGTAATATAGTTCTCAAGCAATCCTGAGAATATTATCCTTTGGAACTAGAAAATCAAATTTAGTGCAGGTTCCAAGGCTCCTGGAATTGTGATTATCCCCATACAGAGGGTTACTATAAGGAATAGAGATTTAACTTTTAATAGAGGTATAATGGCTTTCAATGTCCCAGTCCCCTTTAGGTCAGAGAGATGTCATATTCTCTACTGTCACCATCAGACTTTCTGCTCAGGATTAATCCTTTAGTTCCTCTAGATGAGAATTATGATGCCACAAAGAAGAGAACTTTAGGTGGGGATAAGAATGGAGGGGTAATCCTGAAAAGGAGGATGAGAAAAAGGAAGAGACTACAAACACAGAAAGAATAAGCATTAGGACTCAGTCTAAGATAATTAAACAAAGGTATTTTATGGTCTGATTGAGATACGGTTATAAAGACAAGACCATGACAGAGTTTGGGGTATGTTTGTGCTCTAGGGGAAAGTGAAAGACAGAAGAGGGGGTGGGTAAATGATCAACTATACACTATTTTATCATGCACATAGCTGCCTTGAAGAAACTTTTGAATACCTAAGTTATAAAATAATGTGAGGCAATATTTAATAAATCCAGCCAAGTCTAATGAGCCCAGTCCCTCAAACTCCTCAGCCTATGATGGCAAGCTTCTTTGTGGGGGAAGATCCTGCCAGTGGAAAGTTGATAATAATAATTACTTATCACCTCAGGTATTATGGGGATTTTTATCTATAAGAGTTAGGTACAAGAAAAAAGGAAATACCACTTTTGGAGTGGTGATATCCACTGCAAATATGACTTTTCAGTGGTGAGAGACTACCTAGGGATGGGGGCCCCTTAAATTATAGGGTGATTAGCTTTGGCAGGAAGTGATGTTCTGAATAGAGACAACAACCCAATTGACCAATTCGGTGGTTAGTGATCAGAGGGTAGAGAGTGCTTTTCCTAGGAATGGGGAGGAACAAGTGAGAAAGTTAAAGAGAAAGAAATAGCGCCCCCAAAGAAAGAGTGGTGGAGAGAAGCATGTTACAGAAACTGATACAAAGTCAGGAAGCCACTGTGAAAAGGATTCAGGCTCTAAACCAATGACTCACTTCCCACCCCCAACCTCCCTGTGCCACACTCAAACTGAATGATTTGGGGTGAAAAGGTGTGGAATTTGGAAACTCGAGAGATGTTATGAACTCTCAATCCCCACGTGCATACTTCATATCAAAGTCTGTTGGCATTTTTTGTTGATTAGATGTTTTCCAATAGCATTATGTGTTATCAGTCACCACACCCAGGAAGACGCTCCATCATTAACCATATCACTGGGATAAGGTGTAAGAGCAAGTTGCCTCTTCCGGACGGCGCTCCAGTCCCCATCCAAGGTAGGGATATCGAGAAAATACCTCTGAGCCAGAAGAGCAGGATGGCATCAGTGTTTGAACTGGGAACCTTGAAACTAGTTACTTCCACATTCAGCCCACATTCAGTAATTCCTCTCTGCCACACCATATGATTTCCCCCAGCAGTATCTGTGAAATGAAAGGCTTCACACCTTGTTGAGGAAATATCAGGCTACAAATAACAAGATGGTAGAGTGTTAGGCTGATGATAGATGAGCCCTTATATCACATCACAGGCTCATTTCTTCATTTACATGTTGGATTTTTTGCATTACTTTTTTGTTCTATTTATGGTAGAACAAAGATAATTGAAGTTCAACAGTAAAATAAAACCAAAAACTATTCTAAAACGGCTGTGCAGTTTTGATTGTAGACAA
Organism: Globicephala melas; assembly: GCF_963455315.2. Classification (NCBI taxonomy): domain Eukaryota; kingdom Metazoa; phylum Chordata; class Mammalia; order Artiodactyla; family Delphinidae; genus Globicephala; species Globicephala melas. Next base: position 55,769,467 of record NC_083317.1, on the reverse strand, counting down.
AATTTGTCCCTGCTCTAAAAACTTGTTTTTCATTACAACATTCTTTGAGCATACCTCAAATAACAGAAGTTTGGTGATTTGATATGGGAGGGATATGATAATAGTAAAAATAGTCAGCAAATTTTATATTAAAAACAAAAGTTTATTTAAGTTTCTGAAATATACGAGGCATTTCCTGGATGTTATTGTGGTATGTTCTTGGGAGGGGGTGGGGGGGGAGACAATACAATTATGGGTAAGAAAGGTCCCCAGACTGAAAATTGTCCATTGGAGAACACACAGGACAATTTGTTTCATTTCAAAGGTCTGCAATTTGAGTTAGATAAGAAATTTTAAGAGGTGGTTCTTTTTGCCACAGCAGGAAAAATGTGCTTACCTCTCCCTTTGAATTGTCAGTGATTCATTACACGTCTGTAACTGCTGTTCTCAAAGGTCAGGGTACGAGTCTTACTTACATGTGTGAGGTTTTTTCCACCTTTGAACTTTAAAAAAGACTCATTACAGAGTGCCCCAAAGACCAATGTGTGTTGTTTTATCACTTTGCATTCTAATAATGCACTAAGTTTGGCTATTTGCAATGATTTTTTTCTTTCTTTTTAATTTTTATTGGTGCATAGTTGATTTACAATGTTGTGTTTCAGGTGTACAGCAAAGTGAATCAGTTATACATATACATATATCCACTCTTTTTTAGATTCTTTTTCCATATAGGCCATTACAGAGTATTGAGTAGAGTTCCCTGTGCTATACAGTAGGTCCTTATTAGTTGTCTATTTCATATACAGTAGTGTGCATATATTAATCTCAATCTCTCATTTATCCCTCCCCTCTCCCTTACCCCCTGGTAACCATAAGTTTTTTTTCTATATCTGTAACTCTATTTCTGTTTTATAGATAAAAGGGTTTTGTTGAAAGAAGATGGAACAAGTTTGAGAGGGATCTGGACACATTATTTCCCCTTCATTTTTAAATGGACAAATCCCGGGAAATACAATTATAAAAAACACTGTCTTGACTTCTCAGGGTGAGGCTATTGTATAATTCTAGGCAGCCTATTGAGTTGATATACAGCCTCAATTCACAAATTAGACATCCGTATGTAAACGGGGGTTCAGGAGGGAAAATTTATTTGCAGATTTTTTTTGATCACTCTTGACAAATATTAACTCATAGCCACAAAATTCGCATTTCCCCATACATTCACCTGAGTGTGTCTCTTTTCTTCCTGGTATCTTTAACCAGCTTCTCCCATTCCCACGAACTTCTCAGCCTCTGACTTCAGAGGCACACAAGGCTCAATAACTTCACTAATATTTTCCATAACACAAAATTACATTTTGTTGAAAAATGACAACCTGTTGTTAGCTAACTCCATTGAAGATAGGAAAACCACATATTTATTTAAAGTGTAAGACAATACTCTACTTGGATGTGCTGTTTGTTTCATGCGAAATCCTAACGTGACAAAAATGAACTCATTCTCTTCTACCTTTCAAACTGGTAATTTGGGGTGCCTTACCCAATACTGTCAAAGGCAAGACCATCTCCCCAGGACTTCAAGCTTAAAACCATGGAGTAACTTTTGCCCTTTCTTTCTTTCCTGCTTCCCTCAGACCCCTGAAGGACTAAGTTAAGCCAACCAAACTTGTATTTTCTCCTTGCGTTTACTAGTATCTTGTGGTCCCATTGAGGAATGCCCACTCCCAGGTTTTCCTAATATCGACCTTTCTTATTCATCTCTTTCTCTCCATGGGCACCGCTCCAGTCCTCATTTCTGCGATTTCTTCTCCACTTTATTGCAAGTCTTCCAGAGATGACCTTTATGGCTACCTAAACTATCAGGGCATCCAGTTCATCTCTTTCCCACATAGTATCAAATTCTCCCCAGCTCAGGAGGCTGTTTCTCACTTTCTACTACAACACTCTGCTAACTAGCCTTCCTGCTTCCGGGCTTGAACTCCTCCAACCTAGTACTCACATGCATCCAGAGCAATCCTTACAAAGCCCAAATTCATTCATAGCCCTCCATTGCTGGAGGCCTGACTCTGGTTTCCAGCCCCCGCAAGATCCACTCCAAATTCTTGAGTACAGCATTCAGGGTCCACCATGACCTGACTCCCACTTCCTTCCCAGTCCTCTTGAAGCTTGCACCCCCCTCCTCTCCTGCCCCACTTTGTGCCCCTCACTCCAGACACAGTGAGCTGCCCATTGAATGTCTGTGTAGCTTCACATTTTTCCTTTTTTCAACTGAGCACTCTACCGAAAATGCCAATCCTGATTCTGTTCACCCAACAAGTATAAGATCATCTTTCAAGGCACTGGTCAAGTGCCATCGCTTCTTTGAAATCTCTCCTAACCCACCTCCCTCCTTGGAACCCAAACTTCTCTCACAGGACCTGTAACACCTTCATGCACGAATGGAGGCTTTAAAAGTCCATCAGTGTGGTGGAAACTGTGCATCATTTCCCTTAGTCTCCAAGCACCTTCTCTCTAATCCCTCCAGTTAGAGAGACTGAAACACTAGAAACTATACTTAGATTTTGTTTTGTTTTGCTGCTACTAGGCAGGATATGGGATGTGATTGCGCAGAGGCGATGGCCAGCCTCAGCATTCCTGTACGTGGAAACCGCCCTCACGTGTAGCTGGAGGCAGTTGCGACAGTGGCATCAGGAGACTGCTGCCCTCTGTTCTGAAGCTTCATGGTGTGAGGCTGAATTCAGCTGTCCTGTGGTGGGCCCCTGACTCGAGCCCTACTATCTCTTCCATGGATTTTGTCAATATCCATTTCCCTGCATCATATTACTTGGTGTCTGACGTATGCAGAATGGTTTCTGTTTCCTACATTGAAACCAGATACACTCTGCCTCTATTAAACTGTAACCAGAAACGTGATATTTGTATTTTTATATTCTTGGAACCTACCATGGAGCTGGCTCTCACCAAATGAATGACTGATTCACTGCATGAGCCAATAATGGCTCAAAATTATACATCACTCTAAACATAAATTTCACCCCGACACTCCAACTTCTCTTTAATGCTCTCCTCCCTTATCTGACCAACACTGTCTCTTCCTGCGCTTTAGTCTAACAACTCTAGTTATGATATTTTGTATACACACACATGTCTTGCCTCTTCCTCTCTCTCTTTGTTCTAATGGCTCCTGCAAGTGTCTTCCTCTCTACTGACATTTACCACTTCTGTCAAGAAAAGACTTATAAATCACAGTTCATAACAAATAATCTTCTGGCATTATGCTTTATCTTTATTTCTATTGGTTAAGAACAGTTTTGGCTACAACTAAAAGAAAATCCAATTATAATTACTTAAACCAATAAAGTTTTGTTTCATAATGAAAACTCTGGAGGTGAGTGACTTCTGGCTTTGGTTTAGTAATTCAAGAATGTTTGGGACTGCTTCATGCAATTCTCTTGACTTTCCCTCATGGATGCAAATGACACCTCAATATCCTGTAATTGCACCTGTATTTAAAGCAGAAACAAGAAAGAAGGGAGGTAGAACCAGCCGCGACTGTGCCTTTTATCTAGTGGTTTTCTAGAAACCACTCAACACATTTCTGCTTTTATCTTATTCAAGAGTACTAAGTCAGATGGCCACCTTTGCTGCAGGGGAGTCTAGAAAAGTAAGTCTTCAGCTTTGATAGTAGAAAGAGGAAAGTTGGGAAAATGGCTAGTGGGTTAGCCAACCCAGAGTGAATACCATATTTTCTAACTCATTTAATACCATCACTATTCTTTGAGCAAGTTTTGGGCCTCATATTTTCCACCGTCTCCAGGGATGCTTATCACAGTGCTGAATATTTGGGAATATAAAGATGGTCAATTATATGGGTAACAGAATTTCTATAATGAAAACCCCACCATTGTCTAACCTGGAGTAGATTGGAAGAGATGAAAACACACTGACTAGGTTCACACAAAAGCAAGAAAATGAGCCATAATGGTGTGAGGTGCTTTCAGAGACATTTCATTATTATCGATTGAGGGTTATTGGCCTCTTTCAACATTATCACCTTAATAGCATTTGTTTTCTGTGTTTATTATCTTAGGACGATGTCACTTCTTATAGTTCCTAGGAGATGGCACACCGTTGTGCATGGTTGGAAGGTACAAGTGTCCGTTTTTTATGTTTATAAACTTTGTTTTGTGTTTAAACATGTTTGTGTAGAGTAATGAAATGTTGGTTCATACAAAGTTAAGCGAAAGGGGGAAAGTGGAGTTTGAAAAATTTGAGCCGCCATTTGTGACTAGTACATGAATGTTGCAAAGCCGAAATGTTTGGTTAGGAAGGGCTGAAGAGTCTCATATCCCAAATTGACTGTTCTCAACATCAGGATCAACCATAAGATAAGCAGATGATGTTCTCATTTTAAATTTCTCCTCCCTGTTATTCCCCTAGTATTTTTATCATGAAGTAATGTTAAAATGAATACTGAGGCAGGGCTGAGGGGGGTGGCTGAGACAGGCAATCCCAAAAGTATACGTTAAAGAGGAAACGAATTGCCTTTATGACAGCAGAGTGGCAAAGCAGAGTTGAAATGGGGAAAAAGGCTTTGGGTGGGTTGTGCACAATGACCTCAGGGCTCTTTTTCAGCACCATCTAATAGAGCCCCCCTGCGTGTCTGTCATCCAGGCCAACCGGAAATGTCTAGTGCTTTGGGACTGCCCACTTACTGTAGGAGGGCTCTGCTCAGATTATTAGACGGAGTGCTTCTGTGATAATCACACCCTTCCCTCTGGTAGAAATTAGGTATTACAGCCCATTACTAAGTATAGGCTAGTGGCTCTGGTGCCCTCCCAAAAGTAAATTTCTTTGAGGTAGCAGCTGGAAATTGGGGGTAATAAAATAAATCCAGAAGAGGCTTGTCAAGGTTTTCTTACTCATAAAATGAAAATAAAATATCATACTTTCCTTGAAGTTCTATGAAAGGAAAGATTGGAAAGATAGCTCACGTTGCTCAGTAAAGAGAATTTTGCTATCAAAACACCATCATAGCCACTGTTAAAACAAAAATGCAATCAGGAAAATTATTTGAAATGTTTGTGCTTACTACCGGTTTTCAAATTAGAGCACCATGTGCGCTTGGGTTGCCATTCAGATTCTCTCTTCCTCCGCTGAGTCTTACAAATGTAGTAACAGATAAACTTCTTTCTCTGGAAGTAGAATGAGTACCCCAAAACTGACATTGTTTTTCTTTTTTTTTGTGAGCCTCATTGCTTGTGTAATGCCTGGAAATCACAAACACATCTAGTCCAACTTGTTTATTCCATAGATGCTTGTTTCTGATTTTAAAACTCTCATATAAAACATCTGCTGAGTACTATTGAACTACCTTATTTGCAAGTCATAGTGCCTTAGAATGAATGAGTTTGAACACTTAGAGGTCAACTAGGCCTACTAATTTGTCATCCCAGCCAGCACCTTTCCATAACACATCCTTGACAAATCTTGTTTCAGCTCAGGTTTTGGTGACTCGGTGCTTTGTATCCCCTTTTGGACAGCTGGCATACACAGCCCTTCCTTATATTTATCCCCAATCCCCCTCTTTCCACCTTCCACTTGCCCAATTCTGTCTTTTGGAACAATACAGAATGTCTATTCTTTGAATCGCGCCAGCACATCAAACAATTGAATGGCAGCTGACAGGTGAAAAAGGTCCTCACGGAACACAAGGCTCCACATTCTGTTCTGATTGCCTTTAGTTCTTCCTTCCTTTCTCTCTCTGGCTGACCGCTTTTCTTCTTTCTTTCCTTCGACTGGAGAAAACACAACCCAAGGGACACGGGTAAGTGCTGGGGTGAGAACACAAAGGGCCTTGACCTCTGCTGTGTAACAACCGCAAAAGGGAAACTATCCGTTTTCCTTCCCTACCGTCCCCAGCTCCCTTACCGACCTCGCCTCCCAGATTCTTCCCATTCTGTGTGTTTATGTGTGTATGTGTGTGTGCGATCATTTCTGATCAAATTCTAGCCCCAGCCCTGGGCTCCATTTTCCAGTTGGGGAATGATAGAAAAGAGTGTTTAGTAAGGTTACGTAAACCTCAATTCGGGAAGAGGAGCCTAGCCCAGACGCCTTATCACCAGGTGGATCCAAGATCAGGACCAGACTTAACTTGCCAGACACTCGGGCCCACAGCGCAGGGTGAGCTTCGCGCTCCGGCCACCAGGGGGAGCGCGTGCTCGCCGAGCCAGGTGTCTGCGCAAGGGCGTGGGCGTGGGCGTGGGCGTGGACGTGGGCGTGGGCGTGGAGATGGGCGAAAGGCTGCTGGGTCTGGCGTCTGGGTGCCCGAGGGCCGCGCGGGTCGCGTTCCAGGCCATGGACGACAAGTATACCGCTCTGCGGCGGGCCCAGCTGAATCTGGACTTCATCCATGCCAACTCATGAGTACCCTGGCGTAGCCGGAACGGGGAGCCTGTCCACACAATGGAGACGTTTGTCCATCTCCTCATTCTACCATCCTGGCCTATCTCTAATGATTTCTCTCCCTAACACACTGACATTTTAAAGATTAAAGTTGCCTTCCAAAGAGTAATTTGTATTTATCGATTCCAGCCGCTGTTGCATCCTGAGTCTTTCTGAAAATGTAACCTCTATGAGGATAGGAATCTCACATTTTAGTTATTACTAGGGCACTGTTTCTTCTGTCAGGCCAGTAGCCCCTTTGGCTACTCTTTAGGTGTTATATTGAATATTCAGATTGCAGAGGCAGGTGACAGAGGTTTTCTTGTCCATCTGTTATTTCCAACAGAGCAAAGCATAGCAGTGAGTGCTGTGTAATTCACGGTGGTATGTTGAGTTTTTGGAACCTTTTAGTAATTTGTATTTACTGAAAGTACCGATTGATAGAAAGGATGCAGCAGATTTGAAACCACAGAAATGGAAATGTAAAGAAGCCTGGCCTTGCTGCTTGGGAAAAACAGTGTAATTTTTACAGACAACAGAATAAAACAAACGGGCAATATTCAGCAGATATTTAGTTTTATCTTGTTATCATGGAGAATGATTTCAAGCTGGAAAGGATGGTACAAGTAGTTAAAAGTTAACAGGTAGAAGACAAATGAAGAAATAGCAATTTTGAGCAAGTTGAAAAATTATAAGCTGAGTGCTGGAAAGACTGTGAATTTTATCTTAGAAAAGTTCCTCAGCCTCAGTTTTGCATAGTTTCTATAGCTATTGCTCCCCAACCTCCCCCCCCCACCATACTACCCCATTATCAGTTGGTGGTCTGGTAACTTAACAACAAAAGTGACAGCAGCGTGAAGCCACAGCAACAAAATCAGATACAAATTGGCATAGTCTCAGCTCCCAGAGATAAAATTCTTATCTGAGACTGGCCTCAGTAAAAACAGGAGTGATTTTTTATTCCTCCTTTGCTTCACCCCCACATCCAATCCGTCAATCATCAAGTCATCTTCATGCCACCTCTGTGTCTCAAATTCATCCATTTCTCCCCATCTCTACTGCCATCTCCCCTCTGGATTTCTCATAGCCTCTAAACTAGGTTCTCTGCTTCCCCTTCTTGCTCCCCTATGATCCGTTTTCCTAAAAGCTGCCAGAGTGAGCTTTTAAAAACTTAAACCAGATGTGTCACTCTTCTTTTTTTTTTCTTTTTAATATTATTTATTTATTTATTTTTATTTTTGACTGCGTTGGGTCTTCGTTGCTGTGCGCGGGCTTTCTCTAGTTGCGGTGAGCTGGGGCTACTCTTCGTTGTGGTGTGCAGGCTTCTCATTGCGGTGGCTTCTCTTGTTGCGGAGCACGGGCTCTAGGCGCGTGGGCTTCAGTAGTTGTGGCATGTGGGCTCAGTAGTTGTGGCTCACGGACCTAGTTGCTCCACGGCATGTGGGATCTTCCTGGACCAGGGCTCGAACCCGTGTCCCCTGCATTGGCAGGCGGATTCTTAACCACTGAGTCACCAGGGAAGCCCCAAGGTGTGTCACTTTTCTTAAGACATGACAGTGGTTTCCAGTTGCATGGGGACCAAGTATGAGCTCCTAACCATGGAGTAGGAAGCACTGCACGACCTGGCCATCCCATGTCTTGCTGTGATCTCCCCGTTTTGCCATAGCCAGAGCAGACTGGCCTGCTTGGCTCTTTTCTGCTTCAAGGTCTTTGCACCTCCTGCTCTTGCTGGAGCATTTTCACTCCAGTTCTGCAAGGGACTGAGCTCTCATCTTTCAGGGTTCAGCTTATGTCTTCTGTGAAGAAAGGCTTTCCCTTCCTCACCAGTTACTCTTCCCCATACCTCTTTCTTAGTAGCATTGAATCATAATCTGTGTTTTCATCTTTATATGTTTGTTTACTTGTGTATTTTTCATATCCCCCACTAACTTGAGCCCGCAAAGTGTAAAGAACATGTCTGCCCACATTGGCACGTAGCAGGCAGTCAGTAAAAATCTCAAGTGAAATGGTACAGAAGCTTATATGGCATTTTTTGGGGGGGGATCAGAATGATTGCAGTTACTTTCCTGAAGGATTGTTTAGAAAGGCTTGTGGTTTGAAGTGCTGCTTTTGTAAAGCATGTCACCGACACTTTTCTTTTGCTCTGTTCTAGATTTTTAAGTACTAACTTTCTTTTGAGTGAAGGACACCTTTTTGCAATAATTGCATTTAGTAGGTTTATGCTTTTTTTCACGAACAGTGAATATTTATTAAAAGGCAACTATTTTATAAGAGCAGCTAAGCTCAGAAATCAGAGACATCTGACATCTGCCATTAAAGGAGTTAGTTCTACTGTAGGGTATAATTAAGAGTCAAATGAATGGTGTACTAAGCAATTAGGATAGTGGTTCACAAACTTGTCTCTTCATTAGAAGCATAGTAGGTTTATTCTGATGACGAATTTGAAAGCTGACTGGAGTCAAGAGACCCCTCATCAGCATGTGTTTATAGTTTAAAATTCCAAAAATAGATATATGTATATATTTTTTTAAATAAATTTTTAGCTAACATATCATCCTGTGGCCTGAGGTATTTGGAGTCCCTGAGACATTGCAGATTATCCTTCCTCCTGTACAAATGAGCAGATGTTTTTTGATAAATGGGTCTCTCTTGCTTCTGCTACCTGTTTACTAAATATAAAAAGAAAATTGCCTACTGAATCTTACTTTAATGCTGCGATAAGGTTGCTGATTGAAATATCCACAACAACAAATGAAAAGCAAGTGTGGGACCCTGAAGGTGGCTTGATATCACCCCAGAGGAACATTCAGCCTTCAAAGTATAAATAAGGATGGCTATCTAGTGTGTTCTATTGCCCAGGACTTGGCAAGAGGGATACAGGGGAGAGTGATCACTGGTAATCTGTGAGATTATTTAAGGATCAGGGTTGTCCAAGGTGAAAAGATTGCACAGAAAAGTGTAGATTAGTGGTGCAAACAGGGTCCCCTGTCAGTGCCTGTGTCTGCAGATGGAGTCTTAAGGTCTTTCAGTGAACCTGGATTTTGATCAAGGTTTTTCAGAAGTAATTTGGCCTTAAATAATACAGCTTTAATGAAACATTCTCTAAAAGACTTGAGTAAATGCTTATCAAGCAATTTTAAAATGTCAAAATTTGCTTTAAGTACAGTCAGGTCCTTGAAGTCTTTGTTTCATTAGGAGTAGACAGGATATTTTGGCAATAGTGTTCTTAGCCCTGGCTTTGTCATGTACTTCAGAATCTTGACCATGCTGAGAAAGTAGTTTCTAGAATAACGCCATAATTGATTATCTGCCTAGAACTGGAGAACATTGTCTGAACGTGTCTTGAACGTTTTACATTGATTACAGAGTTGGTTTAACTTTGGTTTTCCCTCTATTTCTTCATCAGCACCACTCACAGTTTCCTTTTTGGAGCACTGGCTGAATTGCTGGACAATGCAAGGTAAGGATTATGTGTAAACAAAGGTTATTCAAAGGGACAAAGGCATTTTATAACATTAATAAAGTCTAGTCATATTAAGAGATGAAAATACGTTGTCATTTCCCTACTTGGAATGCTTTGTGACTTGATTTCCTATAAAATCAAGGTATTATAGGAAAAAGAACAGATGAAAGGAGGAATTATTCATCTTTATTCAGTTTGTATTTATGATCATACTTGAAGTGCAGGTAAATTGGACATCTGTTTTTTTTTTTTACATCTTTATTGGGGTATAATTGCTTTACAGTGGTGTGTTACTTTCTGCTTTATAACAAAGTGAATCAGTTATACATATACATATGTTCCCATATCTCTTCCCTCTTGTGTCTCCCTCTCTCCCACCCTCTCTATCACACTCCTCCAGGTGGTCACAAAGCACCGAGCTGATCTCCCTGTGCTATGCGGCTGCTTCCCACTAGCTATCTACCTTATGTTTGGTAGTGTATATATGTCCATGCCACTCTCTCACTTTGTCCCAGCTTACCCTTCCCCCTCCCCATATCCTCAAGTCCATTCTCTGGTAGGTCTGTGTCTTTATTCCCGTCTTGCCCCTAGGTTCTTCATGACCTTTTTTTTTTTTTCTTAGATTCCATATATATGTGTTAGCATACGGTATTTGTTTTTCTCTTTCTGACTTACTACACTCTGTATGACAGGCTCTAGGTCCATCCATCTCACTACAGATAACTCAGTTTCGTTTCTTTTTATGGCTGAGTAATATTCCATTGTATATATGTGCCACGTCTTCTTTATCCATTCATCTGGACATCTGTTTTTGTGTTTATAACCATGTAATAGCAGATATTCATTTGGATTTTATTTGAATTATGTATCAATGTATACTATGTATTGAGAATTTAGGTTTGGGTTTGGGCATTTACTGAAGTCTGCATCAAAGTGAATTGCATAGTTAAGGAGAAAAGAGCTAAGTGTTGTTGATACCCTGCTGTGTATCAGATCCTGTTCTAAGCTCTTCATGTAGAGGTATTAACTCATTATTCTTGATAACAACACTTTGACCTGGGAATCATTATTTGAATTCCCCAGATGTAGAAATTGATGCACAGAGAGGTTAGATGACCTATTCAAGGAGATACAGTTAATATTTGGTAGAGCTAGAATTCAAATTCAGGCTGTCTGGCTACAGAACTCCCTTGCCCCATTTTACTGTCTCTGACAAAGGTATTGATGTTTAAGGAAATCTCTTTAACAATTTAAGACCTGCTCAATAGTGTGTTTGTGAAGGAGTCAGTTTTTCAGCTCACTGAATATGGCATTTGATTTTTTTATATTTGTATTTGCCTGTAACAGAAGATTTTGTCACCTTTTCTGCAGAAAGCAAAGTCCACCCAGGGAGTAGTATGTGGTTGTTAGATAAGGGATCTCAGTGGGGAGATCTAAATTCCCTGCCACTGACTGATGACTGTATTACAGCATTTTGCATTTTCCTCTCGTTTCTGGCCTTTGAAGGGAGGTGACTGAGTGTGACCACAGGGTGTAGTCATTTAACCAGCCATCTAGAACTTCCTGCACAGCCATGCTCAATGCTAAGTAAAAAGTCCCTAGCTCCTCTTTATATGAAACTCTGCAGGACTAATGGAATCACCGTCATCACAAAAAGGGAGGGGAGAGGAGAAAAAGAAATTTGCTTGGTCAGAAGAGCTGTGAATGCAACTTAGGTGGAGCTAACAGAGATGGGGCTACTACACATGAATGTTCATGGTTAGTCTCTGCAGGAATTCAGGGTTTCTACTGTTTGCTTCTGCCCAAAGCTTTGAAGCAAGGCTCCTCCTGTATCCATTAGTCCTCTGTCCTACTCAGTGTCCATTTCCAGCAACTTGACATCTGTAACTGTGAAAGAACACATCTGTCTCTTTTGCCTACTGTCTTTTCTCCTATAAAGTTGTTTCACTCATTTCAACAAAGGAGGGCAAGTAAAATCATAATGTAGAAGAAATAGAACAGTGGGAACGGTTTATGGAGTAGAGAGGGTGATTAGCAAAGAAAGATTGACTGCAGACTCAGGGGAGTGAGGGAAATGTGATCAATCAAGCAATTCTTCAAGCAGCATTTGTAAACAGGCAGCCCCTGAACAAGTCCAGCCTGTCTCATGTTTCTTTGACTCATACTGAAAGTTTGCACAATATTTATAAAAAAGAAAAGAAGGAATTGTTTGTAAAGTTTGAGAAACATGAGGTGCCACATAAAAGAATCTGGATCCCATGCTTTTTTAATGTTTTTTTAAAGATTAGACGTACCAACCTTGAGGCTGCCTTCCTCAACGGGATCAGGTGTGTAGCAGGTGCACTCTTGGGACCAGCCTGTGTTTTCAGCTTTGCCATTCCCAGTGTTCCCCACGGCCAGCCTGAACTCTTCAGCTCCTCTGTCTTCAGGGCACACTGAAGTTTGTCACCGCTGCTTAGATGCTAGTAATTGACAGCAAATGAAGCTATTTAACAGACTTACGTGAGATGCTTGCTTGGTCTTACAGAGGTCTTCATAAAGTCCCTGTGTTACTCTAAGACGTTATTTTATATCATTGTGTTCAAGATTTTGATGATTTCCTGGAGTTGTCAAAATTAGAACTGGAAGGTATTAAAAGAATGTTGTGGAAAGAGGAGGAAAAAATGTGACAGGATAGGAAGGAATTGTTAGGGGACTCTTCCTGATACAACACATTTCAGAGAGAAAGTACCTGGGCTCAAGTACAAAGCTTATTATGAAATGTCTTAATATGCCGTAAAGGTAAATGACTGTTCTTTGTCTCATCCCATGGAATTTTTCTATGAAGAAACTGTTTCTATGAAAAAAACGGTTCAGTACAGTGGCGTTTATTGAGCAATTATTGTATACATGGTACTTTGTATAACATGTAATTATACAATGGAGATAATGATACCTATGTGTCACGGGTCTGTGGTAAGGATTAGAAGGGAAGGTTTAATATTTATTTGTCACATGGATAATGACCAAGAAATGACAGTGGTAACCCCAGAATTTCTTTAGAGGAGGCACTTAGAAGCAGCAGTTGGCTAGAGGAAGGAGCTAAGGGGCCAACTTTGCAGAACAGGTACATTGTACCTACTCCAATTTATCTGGGGTAGTTTTGGGTCAGGACTGATGGAAATTTTGGGAGACACTCAGATTTTCCCACCAGAGTCCCACTGGTTGTTATTATTCTGAGCTTCCTTCTAGACTCTTCCTTCCCTCAACATACCCACTTCCTCGTCAGCTAAGCCCTCATTGCCCTTCTCCTTTCTCTCACAGCCTTCATGTGGAAACCAGGATCTTCTGGCTCTTTCTCCTTTCCTTTTAAAGTTTCTACTTTAAAAAGTAATTTAAGAAAATACATAAATAATATCTGTGAATTGTAGAAAACTAAGAATAAGAAAAAAAGAAAAGGCACCAGTCACCTCATCATTTGTGTGTAGGGGTGTCCAGCATACTTCTCTGTGCAAGACCAAATATTAAATATTTTCACCTTTGTAGGCCATGTGTTCTCTGTTGAAACTACCCAACTCTACTATTGTAGTGTGAAGGCAGACTATAAGCAATAGGTATATGACAATATGTAAATAAACGGTCATGGTCGTGTTCCCGTAACTTTATTCACATAAACGGTTGGTGGGCCCATAGACCATAGATTGTCAACCTCTGACCTAGAGAAAATCACTGTTAACATTTGATTTCTTTCCTTACAGATATGCACATGAATATCATATATGTTCTTTAAAAATGTGATTATATGGTACACAGTACTTAGTAATTTTCTTTTTCTTTTTGTACTAAAATATATCATGAAAGTCTTCATATGACTTCTGGATTATTCTCCAACCATTTTTTTTAATGTTCATATCCATTTTCTTGAGCTTCTTGTGTAACTACCACTAAATTCCATCTCTTCTTTTAAATTTCTGACTTTTAGGCTTTGTAATATTCTCAAATTACGAGTGATCATAGGTCTTAGTCTACAAATGCAGGGTGAAACATTTTAGTGTTTTTAAAGCAATTTAAGCAGATTTCTCCATTGTTTGCTATCTGACAGTAGATCATATGTCACATGAGCAATTCAGATTAATGTAATTTTTAAAAATACAATTTCATACTGAAGCAGTATTTTTATATTGTTTTCAGAGATGCAGGGGCTGCAAGACTTGATGTGTTTTCAGGTGAGCAGATTTTCTTTCTCCTTTTTTCTTCTAATGGAAAAGCCTGTAGTTATTTTGATTTTCTTTCATTTCATGAAAATCAAACCACATTCTATAGATTTTTAGTGTAATCTAAGTGCTTTGTGAGTTCAGTGACCCCGTGGGGAGCCAGGTTGAGAACAATATACTCTTTGAGTGAAATTGTTCACTTGTTAGAGGACTCATTTACAAAATTAGATCTTCCAGGGTTTTGTGAAAGCATCAGTGATTTGGAGCAGTCAGTTTGTCTGCCACGAGAAAACAGTTTTATTTTAAAATGCATATTAACTTAATGGTTATTCATAATTAAGTATACATCATTCCCAACATATCACAGTTTTAAAGTGTGTAAGTGAATGTGTAGTATGAATGTTTGAAGGCTATGAAGTTCAAACCAAGCATGTTTTCTTTACTGACTTCATTTCCAGTCACCAAGTATTTTTTGCACTTATTAGTTCATTTCACTGAATATGATGCAGAGGAAGTTAGGTTTTGTGATCCAGTCCTGTAGTTAACACTACCTGGAGAAACGCCTATTGTGTTAAAACTGATCCCCAACCCAGATTCTATCAGCTTTCCTGTGAATATTGGCTGTTGGTCACAGGCCAGAGAATGTGGTCCATGATATAAAGTTTTATCATTATTTAAAAAGCAACTCAGTTCAGTTCAGTTTTCTAAATGTTTTAAGATTTTGTGCTAGGTGGGTGCTTCTGGTTCACGAGGAAGAGAGACATGGACATCTTGAGAGATTTGAAGAAACATAATAAATGACACTCTTCTTCCCTTTCTACTCCCAGGTTCTGAGAAGTTTGAGAAATCAAATAAGAGAGTCAGTCTTCATTGCTGATAAATGCTAGGTTGGAGTGTGGAGCTTAGTGTGGGAGAGCATCAGGCACTCGCCCACCTAGTGGAGTCATGCTCTCTGCAGGCAGCTTGCTCTCAGAGGGAACAGGAGAGACCTGAGCAGAACCTTCTTAAGTTACTTTTCCCCAAATTACTAGTCAGATGAGTGAGCTCACTGCTTCAGGGAAAAAATGGTCAAGGTACAGAGACGGGCCCCTTTACTACTACTGATTGAACTCCATTCTGCATAGAAGGAAATGCCAGTAGTGGAGAAAGGGTGGTCTTTCCACATATATATCCAATTATATAAGAGTGAAAGAGAATAAGCATCTCTTGCCTAGGAGTGACTCAAAGCATGGTGGGAACACAGAGAAAGAACACCCCATATTAAAGAGCCAGGGCTTGAAATATGGATGTGATTTTTGTCAGGTAGTGTAGGAAGAAAAGAATAGTCCTGTCTGAGGAATTATTGTGAAAAAAAGAATGGAGGTAGACTCGTTCAGAGACTCATTCATTTATTCAATAACAATTTACTGGGTATCTATTATGAATGAGCCAAGCAGTTTTTCTAGGTGCTGGGGATAGAGCAATGAGTAAAGTGTTTGATTAAGCCTGTGCTCTCATGGAACATGCATTCTAATGAGGAAAGATAGACAATAAAGAAGTGAACAAATAAATAATATACCAGGTCACGATAAGTGCTAAAAAGAAACAAAACGAAACAAAACATAGTGGGTTAAGAGAACAGAGAGGAATGGGAAAGATGTACTATTTTTCACGTGGTGCTCATGGAAAGTTGCTCTAAATAGGTGGTATACCAGCAAAGACCTAAATGGCATGAGGCAGTGAGCCATGTATATATTTGGAGAAAAAGCATCCAGGAGACAGTGATGGGGCTTGGTTGACTAGAGCTAAGTGTTAGAGCCAAATGGATGAGCACCTTGAATACCATACTAAGATTTTTTGTTTGTTTCTTTTTCTGTAGCCAGTGAACCATTAAAGAGTTTTGAGCAATGTCAGTTGCAAATTATTCAATAGAAATGTGCTCTTTTCTTTTTAAAGAAAGATACTCTAGCAAGAGCATACAGGATGGTTTGTAGATGGTCTGTAGAAGTGTGAAAGACCGATAGCAGGGAAGTGGGGCTATGGCTGATCTACACAAGATTTTATGAGGATTTGAACAAAGGCAGTGGTCCTAGCAGTGGAGGAAGGAGAAAAGATTCGAGCTGAATTTCATTCAGAGCACACGTATTATTGAAGGGTCGAAGGGTTGAGAAGAATTATCTGGAATCACAGAAAGTACAATAACTGTGATCAGAATTCACACATTATGTTCTTTGGGTTTGTGCAAGACATCAGGGCATGGCAGTATTCACTTCACCCCACTTTCTTTAGCACTTGGCATTGTCACAAAAAATAAAAAAGAATCTTTGTAATTTGATTTGAAAGGGGCACTTCTTTCTTTATTTAGGTAATATGTGTTATTGCAGCAAACCACAATATGGCTATCAACTTTTTATTGCAGCAAACCACAATATGGCTATCAACCTAGCAAACTGATTTTTCTTCAAAAAATAAAAAAAATAAATAAACTAGGGCCAGGGCTTATGCACCGATAGAATTGGTATGGGGGTACATAATTAATCTAAGCATTGGACTAGTTTTTAAATTATTTACTGAGGCATGTGAATTACTTCCCAGTGTTAAGTTTTCTTCAAGTAACTTGAGGGCTATAAAATTCAAACTGAATATGTTTAGCCATGGATGTTTTATCTTTCTCTGTGTATTATTCTAGTAAACATGGATATGCATTCAGTACATTTTTTTAGTGCTTACCAAGTGGCAGGCACTGGGCCAAGTGCTGAGTACACACAGTGCCTGCTTTAAGGAATTGGCATCCTAGTAAAGTGGTCTGTGAAAAATGTTGTGTGCAGCTTCACTTTTATGGGTCGAAGGCCGTTGAGCTTTCATCATATCTCTGAGGCAACTGAGTCCCCAAACGTGGAAGAACCACTAGTCTGAAAGAGAAATAGATGCATGAACAGGTATTTGAATATACTTTGAAAAGTGGGAAACACAGATTAGAAAGAAAACATTCATTATGGGCACCTGATGATGTGGAAGGATTAGGAAGGCTTCCTAGAAGAAATCATGTATGAACTAGAGACCTAAAGGGAAAATAGGCCTTAACCTGGAGAATCAAGGATGGAAAGGACGAAGGAGAAGAATGTATAGTCGCTTGAATCTGGAGAGAACATAGGACACCCTGATGGTGTTGAAGAAATGTTTGAGATGTTCAGGATTAGTCCCAGGTGATTATTTGTGTGGAAGTGGAAGAGTGCAGTATGGGCAGGGGAGGGGATGACAAGAGATGAGCTTGGGGTTCTTCAGAGAAACAGAACCAATAGTAGATAAATAGATATCTCTCCCTGCCCCTTTCTCTCTCTCTCTCTCTCTCTCTCTCTCTCTCTCTGTCTCTGTCTCTCTGTCTCTCTGTCAGTCTCTCTCATTCTATCTATGGATATACATATAGTAGAGAGGGAGGAAGAGAAAGAAGGGGATTATTTTAAGAAGCTGGCTCCCATGATTGTGCGGGCTGGCAGGTGTGGAATCTGTAGGGCAGCTGACAGGTTGGAAATCCAGGTCAGAGTTGACGTTGCAGTCTTGAGTTCTAAATCTTCAGGCAGGCCAGCAGCCCGGAAACTCAAGCAGGGTTTCTGTGTTGCAGTCTTGAGGCAGAAAATTGCTGTTTCTTTGGGAAACCTCAGTCTTTGCCTTTACGGCCTGCAACTGATTGGATGAGGCTGACCCACATTATAGAGGGTATCTGCTTTACTTACAGTTAGCTGATTATAAATGTTAATTGTATCTACAAGTACTTTCATAACAACATCGAATTGACCAAACAATTGGACACCACAGCTTAGCCAAGTTGACACATAAAACTGACCACCACAGAGAGGTTGGAGGGTCAGGTGATGAAAGGCAAGCTAGATTTGCTAACTGGTTGGGTTGCACCCTGTGGGCAGTGGGAAGGCATGCAAGGGTTATAAGCAGGAGAGGAGTGAACTGCATGACTGGCTACAGACTCTCGGCGTGCTCTGATTTTTGGGAGCAAGAAGTGGGGGAGCTGCTACTGGAATCCAGAAGAGAGGGGTGGTTTCCTGAACTAAGGCAGTGTCATGGGGATGGAGAAAGTGGTCAGATTTGAGAGATGTGAGGAGGTGGAATGGAGAAGACATGTCTACATGGGGCGAGGAGGTGGAGAACTTGATCTTGAGGCTTTGACTTGGGCAGCTGAAGCCTAATGGCAGAGAGGTGCCATTTATTGAGCAGGACACACCGGAAGGAGGAGGCAGTCTGCTTGGGGAGAAGGTGCTGTGGTTTGTTTCGGACATGCATGCTTAATGGTTAGTAGAAATCGATCTGAAATACATAGTTTTAAGGAATTGAAACAAACAAGTTGGCGCCAAGCCTCTGAGTGGGTACTTGGGGAACGTTAAATTTTGAGGCTGTGATTGTCTGCAGGCCTTCATGGGAATTTATAGAAAAATTAAGCACTCTATTAAGACTCTTGGGAATTTTGAGCCTTTCCCACCTATTCACCAAAGAAATGCCCTGCTTTCTTACATGAGAACTATATACCAAGAGCTGCAAAATCAACTGTTGCAACTTCACAGGCTGAGGCTTGTGTTAGGTGGTTCCCAGTTCTGATAAACCTTAGGATAATAGGGAAGAGTTTTTATTGCTCAACTGCATCCAAGACCAATTAATTTAGAATATATCCCGGTGATTCAAACGTGCAGCCAAGGTTGAGAACTATCGCATTGTGCAAAGAACTCAACAAGAGTTGAACGGTGGAGGTGTCGGCCTTAGTCAGGGGACGGCTGAACAGAGCAAATACCTAAAGCGGGGAGGAATATTCTGACACAGAAGTTGAGGTAAGCAGACCAGAGGACCAGGTAGGGAGAAGAACTGGGGAAATGAGATGGTAGGGAAGATTCAAAGGGTTTGTAAACAGGAGGTGAATTAGAGAGAGGAGGGGGGATTACAAGTGGACATGTGAGCATAAAATTATGAACCCAGAAAACTTGGGTATGATTTTTAGATATGTATTTATAGATTATTTTGAACATTTAAAAAATGTAGATTAGAGGTGACCATTGAACCCAGAGTTGACTTAACTGATGTGCTAGAAATGAATCTGTAAGGATGGAGTTAGTAAATCCATGGCTGCCTGGGGATGGGGTCGGGGGTGACAGGGCATGGGAGGGGCAGAAGGCAGAGACTACAAGGGGCACCAGGAAACACCTGGGGTGATGGTCATGTTCACTATCCTGATTGTGGTGATGGTTCCACAGGTATTTACATATGTCAAAATGTGTCACATTGTACACTTTAAACGTGTAGCTCTCTTGTGTGTAAGCTATTTCTCAATAAAGTTGTTATGTTAACAAAAAAAAGAGAGAGGTGTGCTGGAATTCACGTATCCACATGTTGAAATTACTTCAAGAGCCAGATTACAAACTGTGCATTAACATTACTCTCATTACTTTTAGTTACACCTTCAAAATTTTTTAAACAAGAGATTATATTATGTAATTTAATATCTCTTAATCATCAAAATTGACTCCAAATAACTTAGCTATTTTCAAAAATCAAATACATTTTTCAAGAGGCAAATATTTGCTGCCACTGAGAAGCATGCACGAATGGCTCTTATGGGAATTAGCTACTTGGAAGAGAGCCTGATGAATTTAATAAGAATGACCTGGACTGACTTTAGAATTAGTGCTTTGGTGGAAGAGCATCAGGACTGATCAATTTGATAGAGGGATCCTGGGGCCACATCACTGGCTACCTTTATTCCCTCCCCCAGGGAGAAAATACCTGAAGTTTAAAGGACCAGTCAGATTCCAGAACAGGGCATGTCATGCTGTATACATAATTTATTAATATGTACATGTTTTATGTTAATTTAAAGCCTTTTTGTTGCATGATTGTTTTCCCCCTGTAGTTTCTCATGAAACTGTAGCCAAGATGCCTTTCTGAGCTTTATCCTTGTGCCATAACTCTGTCACTCAGTGGCTGCATTTGAGGAGGACAAATAATTATGTGAGCAGCATGACTGTCTGATGAACAAATTAAGCCCACTATTTATTAGTAATAACTGCTTTCTCTTACAGTGGATAATGAAGAACTGCAGGGTGGATTCATGTTGTGCTTCCTGGATGATGGATGTGGTATGAGCCCTGGTAAGTGAATTATCTAGATTCCTACCTGGCTGTTAGAACAAACAGCCTGAAAACCTATAAAATAAATAAAAATAAATTGATATATATATATATATATATATATATATATATATATATAAACAAGTATGGAGCTATTAGGGAAAATAAACCCCAGACTTAACATCTTGTTGAGCTTTTTAGGTTTAAATATTCCAGCTGACAGAGTAAATTCACTGTAACCATCTAAAGCAAGACCAAAAGTGAACGTAAATCAATATTATCAGAAAAATGACAGGCACAGGGCACAGATTTCTTGTAAGGAACAGCATCTGGGAATGAATGGAAAACAAACACAGACTGTGAGGTTGTCTTTAGCACACCCTTCAGGTACTGCTTGCAAGAGATTTTAAATTTTTTGTTTAACCTTGAGGTAGAGGTCACCTCTCCTTGTTTTTAGCAGTCTGTGTTTTTTCCCTGCACATTCAAAGGTTTAGTTGCTTCTTGAATGTTCTCATCGTAGTGAAAACATCTACAATGCATTGCATGATTATCTTCGTATCTTCAAGGCTAGCAAAAGGCAGCACAGAGTAGGTACATAATATTGTTTGCTGTGGAATTGAGATGTTATTCCTTCACATAAAAGATTTGCATGAATTGGGATACCTTATCCCTGAATTCTTATAACACTTGTGTATGTCCCTCAAGCTAGGCTTTTTGACCACCAGATTTAACAAACAGTGAGGGAGTTCAAATAATATGGTAGTGTTCTGGTCAGTTCCACACCAGAGGAAAGAATGATCACCGGTGTTGATAGAAGCTAAGAATAAAAAATAAAGCAATTATCTTCTTTTGAGTCTCCAAAGACCCCCTTGGTCTGAATGGTAAAAGACTATGTGTGACATATTCTAAAGCAATTCCTTAAAAAAAGAAGCAACTCCTTTATATGGGTCCACAAACAAAATAATCAAAACACAGGTAAGACAAATATTCAGATCTTCAGAAGAAACTCACTTCAGTTGACATATACAGTTGTATTTTAAAAAGGCCCAGTAGTGTTGAGAGCAATTCTTTATTAATGTTGGAACTCAGGTGATAAGTTGGAAGAGTTTTTCTGATGATTGAAAATAGAATCCGTCTGTTGTCCAAGCTGAGCTCAATCAATTTTGACCCTTAGAAGATGACTGCGGTGATTTCCAAACTCTTTTCACTTGCAGTCTTGCCCCATCACAGTGCATTCCCCACACAGCAATCCTGAGTGCATTTTTTTCTTTTAGTAGATCATATTGATGCCCCTGCTTAAAACCCTTAGTGGTTTTCCATTACTTTAGAATAAAATTCACATTCCTCAGCAACACTTTCAATTTCTTGCATTATTTGGCCTCTGTCCACCTCTTTGACCTTTTCTCGTACCTCGCACTCCCTTGCTCATAGCACTCCAGCCACACCTGGCTGGCCCTTCATCATTTAAATCTCATCTCAGATGACACCTTATGAAGGAGGCCTTCCCTGAGCATTCTATCTGCAGGCTACATTCTTGTTAATTCCCTGTAACATTACCCTGGTTTTATTTCCCTTACTTAGTACTCTCCGAAAGGATCTTGTTTGTCTACTTCTTTCTCCTACCATGACATAAAGTTATTGAGGACAGGGGTCATGCCTGTCCTATTCAGTGTTCTGTCCCTGTGCTCAGAACTCTGGCCACCGTACATGGGAGTCTATATGGTGTGTGATAAAAACCATGGGATTTGGTCTTCTGCAACTCTGGGTGATATTTCTGTGGGTACCATTTATCAGTGTGACCTTGGGAAAGTTACATAAACTCCTAAAACTTAAATTTCCTCATGCGTAATGTGTAGATAATAATAATAATAGTATCTTCCTTGTAGGCTTGTTATAAATATTAAGTAGTTGGTGCAAATAAAGTATATGATATCGTACCTGGCACATACTAAATAATAAGCAGTAGCTAATATTATCATTATGGATACCCTCGTCTAATAGCCAACCCTTAATAAGAACATGTGATAAAATGTCCAGTTAGCTTCAGACAAGCAGAGTGTCTTTACACACCTCATGCCACGTGCCACTGAACTATAGCATGTCTGCCCCCAGACTGACACAGGGTCCTCAGGGCAATTCTGGAGCATGTATTCAGGTAGCCCAATTGGGAGACCCATTTCTATCTCTTCCTATTTCCCTGGGAACATTCCTGTGCTTGGAGGTATGTATATTCTGAAGTTCAGGGGATTCTTCTCTAGAATTCCAGAATGCCCTGGAGAGATCAGGAGAATAACTCTCAAAGTCTGAAATAAGTAGCCCTTCCCAGTTAGTAGCAGACCAAAAGCTATTCTGCCCTTCTCAGTCTCACATGGGACTGGATAAGTGCCAAAAGCATAGAAAATTACTAGTGGTACAAATAATTATAGCACCTTTATTAGCATTTATTAAATGGCATGTATTGTCTTTAAGGTTAACACATCATCTCATTTAATTCATTTCATTTATCTTCATCAACAAATCTGTGATATAAGTGTTAGTAGTTCCCTTTTAGGGACAAGAAAATATTTTTAAAATTAATTAATTAATTTTTGGCTGTGTTGGGTCTTCGTTGCTGAGCGTGGGCTTTCTCTAGTTGCGGCAAGTGGGGGCTACTCTTCCTTGTGGTGCGCGGGCTTCTCATTACGCTGGCTTCTCTTGTTGCAGAGCATGGGCTCTAGGCGCATGGGCTTCAGTAGTTGTGGCACGTGGGCTCAGTGGTCGTGGCTCACGGGCTCTAGAGCACATGCTCAGTAGTTGTGGCACACGGGCTTAGCTGCTCCGTGGCATGTGGGATCTTTCCAGACCAGGGCTCGAACCCGTGTCCCTTGCATTGGCAGGAAGATTCTTAACCACTGCACTACCAGGGAGGCCCAGGGAAAAGGAAATTAAGGCTCTACTTCCCCAGGGTCACGTGGCTAGGTCTGTCTGACCTCCTTCAATATATTGCTGTTATGATCCTGGTCAGAGATTATGGGGCCTGACAAGGATCCTTGTCTTTGGACTGACCCAAGAAGTATGGATTTGTCCTAATATATGTGTGACATCCTGACAACTGGGCCTCTGGCCGGTGTGAATGACTCATAAGTCCTAACCACTTACATGTCTTTGTCAATTATAGAGGAAGCTTCAGATATCATTTACTTTGGAACATCCAAGAAACGGTTATCAAGTTTGAAGTTTATTGGGCAATATGGCAATGGTCTTAAAAGGTGAGAATTGTTTTCCTTAATGCATATATTATTGATTTTGATTATTGGGAATAATATTTGGTTAAAGGAAATTTTAGAAACAAATATAAACTTGAGAGTCCTATCTTGTTTTAGAATTTCCACTACCCATAACTGACTTGAACCTTTACAATGTTTTAAAATTTAATTAAAATTAAAATTTAAAATTTAATTCTTAAATAGATGATGAATCTTTTTTTCAGAGATGGCTGAAGTAGCACCCCTGTAGCTTAAAGCTTCATCACATCTCTAGGTCCTATTGTTTCTCAAAGTGTATCTTAGTGTAGGTGTTATATGTGTCCACAGCTTATGTTACTGGTCTGCCTCAAAGAAAAGTGAGGACATGAGGCTACGATCACCTGTGTAGCACCTGCCAGGGACACATGATTGTTCTTTGCTGGAGCCATGGACAGCACCTTATCTCAAGCCAGAATGTAGGCCTGGATTAGTTCAAATTCCGCTCTGCTTTGAGAAAAAAAAAAATCATACTTATACACTCTTGGTGATGAGTCAGCAAAACAGGGGAGTTATTTCTGTGAAAAGAACAACCTGGTACAGTACACGATATCATGCTCGCCTGTTCCTTCTTTCTAGTGTTTGAGATGTAAACCGTTATGTTCTTGATTTTTAATATAGTGGATCCATGAGGATTGGAAAAGACTTTATTCTTTTCACAAAGAAGGAAGAAACGATGACCTGTGTGTTTTTTTCTCAGACATTTTGTGAAAGAGAAGGTCTAAGTGAGGTAAGGGTTGAGAATTTTCCTTCGGTTCCCATGGTAATGGAATTGTTTTCATTTACCGTTTCAGGAGGTAAAGTCTACCGTGGGTTCTTTCTGATTATGCTTTAGAAATTTAAGAGTATATTTGGGAAATGGAGAGAGGGTAGCTGGCCATTCTGGGGTCATTGGAGGCCTGTCCTATTGATCCTTCCTTGAGTAGGTTTGTAACTCCTAGACAGTTTTCAGAACTTTATTTTTATTATCCATGTACACAAATTTTCCAGAATAAGAGGCTCCCTTTGGCACAGTGAGCTTTTTGGAAGAAGCTTGCAAAACATTTCCACCACTTGTCTGTAAATTAGAGTATCTTTTTTTTTTTTTTCGCGGTACGTGGGCCTCTCATCGCCGTGGCCTCTCCCGCCGCAGAGCACAGGCTCCGGACGCGCAGGCTCTGGATGCGGCTCACGGGCCCAGCTGCTCATGGGCCCAGCTGCTCCGTGGCACACGGGATCCTCCCGGACCGGGGAACAAACCCCCGTCCCCTGCATTGGCCACTGCGCCACCAGGGAAGCCCTAGAGTATCATTTTTAAAATAGAATATTGGATTCAAAAGACTTGGAAAACAACATCTAAAGAAATTGAATGCAAAACAGACTTAAAACTGTAACTCTGTTGACCATAATTTCAATTCCATTTGCTGACCCAGAGACATTTTATTAATTTGCAGTGTCTGAGTTTAGTATTATGAACATCAGTTATAATTCAATATAGCAAATACATGTTGAGGAACTGCTGTCTGCCTAGCACTGGGTAGACCCTGTGGAAGGTAGAAAACAAGCGGGACCACCCGACCGTCAGTATTTTCAGTCTTATCACCAAATAAGGCAGACACGTATGAACTGGATAAATAAAAAAACAGGGGTGTTTAAAAAGCATGCTGTTCAATGAGTATGTGTTCCTGCTGTTACTCAATTGTCAAAAGCAGTGATATGGATGGAGAGATGAGAGAGCCTTGAGTGGCCAATGAGGGTTTTATGGGGAGAGGACAACGTGTAACTGGAAAGGTTGGTATATGGTGAGAAATAGCATGTGGCAAGTCTCAGACCTGAGATGACTGTGGGGTTTGGAGGGACAGTGTGGAGATGGGGGACTGTCCAGCAGGAGCCCAGCATGCCCGCTGGCAGCAGTGGAGTGGGGCTGGTTAACAGGAATAGTCTGGAAGCAATAGGGAGTAGCTGAGTGGGATTCTGACATGAGGAAACGCAATACTTTAAGCATTTATATTGTACTTTTTGTATGTAAAGGATGTGGGAAATTGGGCCAAAGCTGAGGTTATAGTTTTCCTAAAATGGGTCATTTCCTTTTTTTTTTTTAAACTAAAGCCTGCAGCCCCTTTCCATTTCCACTTCTACAGAGGCAATCTCTTTCAACAGTATTAGCTGATTCTTTTGCTATTTCCCTGTAAATCTCTATATAACATGCTTGTATTGCTACTTCTTGATTTGATTTAGGCATTATCTATTCTGTTAACCTCCCACTGTAAAAGGGGAGGATTTATCTGTTTCTTTTTCTTTGCTCCCATCACACATACATACCCTTCCAATTCTCCACCCTCAATATGGCTCAGTTGTAATTTTGGTTGTGCCAATATTCACTATTTACATTAGAGACTATACAGGCACTACATACAATTATACCGTGTCACAAACTATGATTTTTCTCTCTCCTGCAAAACTTTTAATTAATAATTACTAATTGCCTGCTTAGTGTTCTGTATGCTTATCGCTATCACTGAATATTTGCTTGGTCTTATATGTCTTTTATCACTGTGTTAACCCCAGTCTCAGCCTGTTATTTTGATGGTTCCACCGTCTTGAAGAACTCTACTCTGGAATCTTCTTATGTGCTGCACCTCACATTCCTGCTTTCCATGGCTGGTATTCAGCTGCCATCCTGGGATATGCCCCTGCCATCATTCTGGCAATTCTCTTTACTTCTCTTCTGTGTCAGGTCTTTCCTAGTGTGCTCCCTCTTCTTGGTGTAACATATCCTCCATTAGCTTTCTCAGCAAGAGGGCATGAGGGGTAAAATATTTTGAGACTTCACATGCATGAAAATGTTTTTATCCCACCCAAACACTTAATGATAGTTTGGCTTGATGTTTTTTCTTGGAATTAGTTTTCTTTCAGAATTTTGAAGGCATTGCTCCATGATCTTATAATTTCTAGTGTTGAGAAGTCTGAAGCCATTTAAATTCCTGAGTTTTCTAGGTGACCCATTCTTCTCCCCTCTCCCTCTATTTTTGGGAGGGCTTTTCCCCCTCTGTTCTGATTTCAGTGTTTTGCCTCTGGGTGGGTCTGTTTGTACCCATCGTGCTGGGTGCTTGTTGAACATTTTCAGTCTGGAAACTCATGTCCTTTAATTCTGGGATATTTTCCTGTAATATTGCATGATTTTCTTCCATCCATATTATCTTTTCTCTCCTTTTACAACACCTGTTCTTAGCTCTTGGATGTCTAGAGACAGTTCTTTAGTTTTCTTACCCTTTCTCTCCTGTTTTCTGTCCTTTATATTTTTGTTTTGTTTTCTGGGAGATTTTCTTACATTTATCTTCCAACCCTTAAAAAGAAAATTTTTTCTGTAATCATATTCTTTACTTCTAAGGAGTCTTTTTAGTCTCTCAATATTCCTTTTTAAAGATATGTAGTTCTTGTTTCATGGATACAGTACTTCTTCTTAGAGCACTGAAGATATTAACTACGATTGAATTTTTTCCCCCTGAAATTTTCATCTTCCTCTTATGGTTTTTGTTACCACTGAGTTGCTTTGTTTGTGCTTGTTTATTTGGTCTCTGTCTGTCACATTAGAGGCTTTTCTTAGATGACTGTTAATCCTGAATACTTTAAAGATTAGTTCAATAAAGTGCCAATTGAAAGCTCTGAGAGTGTGGGTGGGGCTTGACAGCTATTGCAGGTCACAATAATGGGATCTAACTGGGATGTTTTATTGGAAAATCCTCAATATAATTTGCCTCATGTCTTTCCTTCTGGGCTGGTCACATATCTCAAAGAAGACTCTTACAGGCTTCTGCCTGAAGGTCTAGCTGACAGCTTCCTGGGAGCCAAATGAGAGAAGGGATCTGGGGTTCTCAGCATCCAATATGTATACTTTTATTTAATCCCTCTAATCTAAGTAAGGTCCCCTGCCAACTGTGCCTGATATATCCGCTAATCCAGACGTGCTTTGTTCCACTCTTTCCAGTTAATAAACATCAGTCCCTGTGGAGGTGGGGGAGGAGCTATTGCCAGGTGGGGACCTGGATGCTACTTCTAGCTCTCTTCTCCTTTTACCCTACCTCCAGAGTTAATTCATGCCATCAATCTCTGAGCCTTTTAGCAGATTCTGAATTGTAAATCAGGCTAGTGCTTCTCCTGCCTGGCACAGGCTTTAGATTGGTTACTTGGATATGCTGTCATACTTCTTGGATATGCTGTCATACTTGGATATGCTTTTCAACTTCTAAAATGCTGATACTGTTGTCCCCTCTGCCATTCTACCCATAATTCCATAGGGGGCTGAGGTAGATTCCATCTGTTCCCACATTCTACAGTGGAACATTTTAGAATAAAACTCCAAGTATACATATTTGTCATGTGTCTCTTCCTTATAAAACTAGCATACCTGGGAAAAATAAACATTTAACCTAGTGTTTTATAATTTGGCTGCATGGTAAATGAACTGAATTAGGATCAGACAAAAGAATGATGGTTTTTCTTTGTGTATTTCATAGTAAATTGATGTGTGTTTTTTTAATAGGTTGTGGTTCCAATACCTTCATGGTTAACAAGAACCAGAGAATCTGTCACAGATGATCCTCAGAAATTCTCAACGGAATTGTCTATAATTTTTAAGTATTCTCCGTTTAAAACTGAAGCTGAATTGATGCAGCAGTTTGATGTGATCTATGGGAAATGTGGTAAGATCATCACAGCCCTGAAATTTTGATGTGAAAGTATTTGTTTTCAGTGTCTTATGAAAGACTATAAATATGATTTCGTATTTTCTTCTATTTACAATATCACATGGAGTCTCATATGGGGCAGTTATTCATTTTATTTATATAAGTTTTGTCTCAGGAGAGTCCAAACAGGAATAATTCTTAAGTCCCTGACATTGGGAGAAAAGTTTGTACTTGTGTGAGCTTGGTGAAACTGGATAAGAAGAGGATGATACAGGCTATTACCGCAGGGAATCACAGTCTCTGCACCAGATGCTATACTGAAGCATCAATGATTAGATGATGCCAGGGTTTATAAGAGAGTTAGCAATTTATAAAATAACGAATCCAGGTTTCTGTGCCAGTCTTTCTCCAGACTTCTAGCACTTTTCATATCTGGAAGCAAAAAGATTCCTACTCTAGAGAAAACTATTTGCATTCTACTTTTTGTAATGTTTATATGCAAAATTCTGTTGTGTTTATATTAAAATTCTGTTTTATGTTATGCTTATAGCAAATTCTGAGATTTTTTTTTTTGTGACTTGGCCTGTGGTTACCTTCAAAATTTCTTCTCTAAACCTGTGTCATTTTGTTTAAAAGTGATGTTTTATGTCATCCTTTTCCCTTTCTCACAGCAGAAAAATAGTGGCAATTAAATAAATATTCATTTCATTAACATATGTGGCATACTTTATGGACAGTTAATGTAATCTCTTAGTTGCCTTCTAATTGTGAAATACTCATATAAATGAAAGATGTATTGTTTCCTGAATACTTCTCTAAATGCTTTATAAAAATTAACTCATTTAATCCTCTAAACAACTCAGTGGTTTAGGTACCTCATGAGCTCCATCATATAGATTAGAAAACTTAGGTTCAGAGAGGTTAGGAAACTTACCTGAGGTCATTGTGCTAGTAAATGGTTGATCCAGGATGTAACCCAAGTATTTAGGCTCCCAAGTCCAAGTCCAAATTCTTAGTCACTCTGCTGTTCTCCCTTCTGTTTTAGTATTACCAAAAAAAGTGTAATTGGTTGTTCTTAAAATTTCTCTGACAGTGATGTTTGTCTTGATATTATAATCAATTTCATAAAGAATTTGGATTTTTTTGTTTACTGTGCTTTAGAGCAGGGGTCAGCAAACTCTAGCGCCTGCAGGTCCTATCAGCCCCATAGCTGTTTTTGTTAATAAATTTTTATTGGAAATAGCCACATCATTCATTTGTGTATTCCCTACGGCAGCTTTCATGCTACAGCTGTGGAGTTGAGTTGTGAGTAGATGTGAGAGGCCTGCAAAGCCTGAAGTAGTTATTATCTGGCCCTTTACAGAAAAAGTTTACCAACACCTGTTTCAGGGTCTAAAAGCAGTACTTCATATTTATACAAATGTTGAAAATTCATCTTCGTTCTTATGTGCATTGACTTCAGTTCTGCCAGTGAGAGCTTTGCCTATAATACAAATTTGGTTCAGGCTTCTAACAGTTTTTTTAATGCAAATTATGAATAGAGTTCCAAAGTTTAAGAATCCACATTGAAAGACATAATGAATAGTAAAAAGAAGCGCTATACTGTAGAAACTCAACACTGTTTGGCAGAGAGTGGAATTTGCTATAAGACGTATATCTTGGAACTTACCCAAGCATATTATTTACTGAAGTACAAAAAGAAATTTGGTCTATAGCAGGCTTAATTCCA
The DNA here is from genome assembly GCF_963455315.2 of Globicephala melas. Taxonomy (NCBI): domain Eukaryota; kingdom Metazoa; phylum Chordata; class Mammalia; order Artiodactyla; family Delphinidae; genus Globicephala; species Globicephala melas. Next base: position 55,739,604 of record NC_083317.1, on the reverse strand, counting down.
TAGGTGAGATAATAGCACCATGACTAACACATAGTATAGTTAAATATTGATGAGTCAAATATCTATTTTTCCACTAGGTACTTTGCTGGTTATTTATAACTTGAAGCTTCTGCTTAGTGGAGAACCTGAGTTGGATGTTAAAACTGACAAGGAAGATATACTGATGGCTGGAGCTCTTGAGGAGTGAGTAATATGAGTGTTTGTCAGAACAGGTGTCAACAATGGCAGTGAGCTGGAGTTAGGAGCTCTACATCCTTGCTCCAGGTTGGGGGCCACTAGGCCTTGTCTCTAGAACAATTAATTTTACCCCAGCTACAGATGAAGTAAGTTAGGCTAGACAACTGATTCCCAAACCTGGCTGAGCCTCTGAGTGATGTAGGTAGCTTCTTGAGAAGTATAGGATCCTATCTCATACCAAATGTACTGAGTCAGAATCTCCAGATATCAAGCCTAGGAATCAATATTTTTTATATGTTCCACAGGTGATTCAGAGGAATATGACTGAATGACAATTCAGAATGGCCCTATGAACTGTATACTTGCAGTTTATAAATAAATAAATGGACATTCATTTTTCTTGGCTATTGGGGATCCATAGGAAACAGAATTGAGAAAACAGTAGTGGGCATGGGTGAAAAAGTGTGGAGAAATATGAAATAGTAATTAACCCTGGATTTCTCTGAAGTAACTTTGAAATTAAAACTTATTAGCTTGAACCTATAGTCTCTTAGTGTCAGCATGCTATAGCTAGACGGGATTTATTTTTTTAACATCTTTATTGGAGTATAATTGCTTTACAATGTTGTGTTAGTTTCTGCTGTACAACACAGTGAATCTGCTATATGTATACATATATCCCCATATCCCCTCCCTCTTGTGTCTTCCTCCCACCCTCCCTATCCCACCCCTCTAGGTGGTAACAAAGCACCAAGCTGATCACCCTGTGCTATGCAGCTGCTTCCCACTAGCTATGTATTTTACATTTGTTAGTGTATATATGTCAATGCTACTCTCTCACTTTGTCCCAGCTTACCCTCCCCCCTCCCCATGTCCTCAAGTCCATCCTCTACATCTGTGTCTTTATTCCTGTCCTGGCCCTAGGTACATCAGAATCATTTTTGTTTGTTTGTTTGTTTTAGATTCCACATATATGTGTTAGCATATGGTATTTGTTTTTCTCTTTCTGAGTTACTTCACTCTGTATGACAGACTCTAGGTCCATCCACCTCACTACAAATAACTCCATTTCTTTTATGTCTGAGTAATATACCATTGTATATAGGTGCCACATCTTCTTTATCCATTCATCTGTCGATGGACATATAGGTTGCTTCCATATCCTGGCTACTGTAAATAGTGCTGCAATGAACATTGTGGTACATGTCGCTTTTTGAATTATGGTTTTCTCAGGGAATATGCCCAATAGTGGGATTGCTGGGGCATATGGTAGTTCTATTTTTAGATTTTTAAGGAACCTCCATACTGTTCTCCATAGTGGCTCTATCAATTTACATTCCCAGCAACAGTGCAAACAGTGCAGTGCAAACAGTGCAGAACAGGGTTCCCTTTAGAGCTAGAAGGGATTTTAAAGGAATTTAATCTAGTCTGATTCATTTCATGAACCATTGTGGTGCAATAGAAATATAGTGAGAGCCGGATAGCCTCATCCACTAGAGGGCAGACAGCAGAAGCAAGAGCTACAATCCTGCAGCCTGTTGGACAAAAACCACATTCACAGAAGATAAGACAAGATGAAAAGGCAGAGGACTATATACCAGATGAATGAGCAAGATAAAACCCCAGAAAAACAACTAAATGAAACAGAGATAGGCAATCTTCCAGAAAGAGAATTCAGAATAATGATAGTGAAGATGATCCAGGACCTCGGAAAAAGAATGGAGACAAAGATCGAGAAGATGCAAGAAATGTTTAACAAAGATCTGGAAGAATTAAAAACAAACAAACAGAGATGAACAACACAATAACTGAAATGAAAAATACACTAGAAGGAATCAATAGCAGAGTAACTGAGGCAGAAGAACGGATAAGTGACCTGGGAGACAGAATGGGGGAATTCACTGCTGCAGAACACAATAAAGAAAAAAGAAAGAAAAGAAATGAAAAAAGCATAAGAGACCTCATAGGAGAAGAGAGAGCAAAGGACCCGAGAAAATATTTGAAGAGATTATAGTCAAAAACTTCCCTAACATGGGAAAGGAAATAGCCACCCAGGTCCAGGAAGCACAGAGATTTCCATACAGGATAAGCCCAAGGAGAAATATGCTGAGACACACAGTAATCAAATTGGCAAAAATTAAAGACAAAGAAAAATTATTGAAAGCAGCAAGGGAAAAACGACAAATAACATACAAGGGAACTCCCATAAGGTTAACAGAGGATTTCTCAGCAGAAACTCTACAAGCCAGAAGGGAGTGGAATGATATACTTAAAGTGATGAAAGGGAAGAACCTACAACCAAGATTACTCTACCCAGCAAGGATCTCATTCAGATTTGATGGAGAAATCAAAAGCTTTACAGACAAGCAAAAGCTAAGAGAATTCAGCACCACCAAACCAGCTCTACAACAAATGCTAAAAGAATTTCTCTAAGTGGGAAACACGAGAGAAGAAACGGACCTACAAAAACAAACCCAGAACAGTTAAGAAAATGGTAATAGGAACATACATATTGATAATTACCTTAAACGTGAATGGATTAAATGCTCCAACCAAAAGACACAGGCTCACTGAATGGATACAAAAACAAGACCCATATATATGCTGTCTACAAGAGACCCACTTCAGACCTAGGGACACATACAGATTGAAAGTGAGGGGATGGAAAAAATATTCCATGCAAATGGAAATCAAAAGAAAGCTGGAGTAGCAATACTCATATCAGATAAAATAGACTTTAAAATAAAGAATGTTACCAGAGACAAGGAAGGGCACTACATAATGATCAAAGGATCAATCCAAGAAGAAGATATAACAATTATAAATATGTATGCACCCAACATAGGAGCACCTCAATACATAAGGCAACTGCTAACAGCTATAAAAGAGGAAATTGACAGTAACACAAAAATAGAGGGGGACTTTAACACCTCACTTACACCAATGGACAGATCATCCATACAGAAAATTAATAAGGAAACACAAGCTTTAAATGACACAATAGACCAGATAGATTTAATTGATATTTATAGGACATTACATCCAAGAACAGCAGATTATACTTTCTATTCAGGGCGCATGGAACATTCTCCAGGATAGATCATATCTTGGGTCACAAATCAAGCCTCGGTAAGCTTAAGAAAATTGAAATCATATCAAGCATCTTTTCTTACCACAATGCTATGAGATTAGAAATCAATTGCAGGGAAAAAAATGTAAAAAACACAAACACATGAAGGCTAAACAATATGTTACTAAATAAGCAAGAGATCACTGAAGAAATCAAAGAGGAAATAAAAAAATACCTAGAGACAAATGACAATGAACACACAACGAACCAAAACCTATGGGATGCAGCAAAAGCAGTTCTAAGAAGGAAGTTTATAGCTATACAAGCCTACCTCAAGAAACAAGAAGAATCTCAAATAAACAATCTGATGTTACACCTAAAGGAATTAGAGAAAGAAGAACAAACAAAACCCAAGTTAGCAGAAGGAAAGAAGTCATAAAGATCAGAGCAGAAATAAATGAAATAGAAACAAAGAAAACAGTAGCAAAGATCAATAAAACTAAAAGGGGGTTCTTTGAGAAAATAAAAAAAATTGAGAAACCATTAGCCAGACTCATCAAGAAAAAGAGGGAGAGGACTCAAATCAATAAAATTAGAAACGGAAAAGGAGAAGTTACAACAGACACCACAGAAATACAAAGTATCCGAAGAGACTACTACAGGCAACTCTGTGCCAATGAAATGGACAACCTGGAAGAAATGGACAAATTCTTAGAAAGGTATAACCTTACAAGACTGAACCAGGAAGAAATAGAAAACATGAACAGACCAATCACAAGGAGTGAAATTGAAACTGTGATTAAAAATCTTCCAACAAACAAAAGTCCAGGACAAGGTGGCTTCACAGCTGAATTCTATCAAACATTTAGAGAAGAGTTAACACCCATCCTTTTCAGTCTCTTTCAAAAAATTGCAGAGGAAGGAAAACTTCCAAAGCCATTCTATGAGACCACCATCACCCTGATACCAAAACCAGACAAAGGTACTACAAAAAAAGAAAATTACAGACCAATATCACTGATGAATATAGTTGCAAAAATCCTCAACAAAATACTAGCAAACAAAATCCAACAGCACATTAAAAGGATCATACACCATGATAAAGTGGGATTTATCCCAGGGAAGCAAGGATTCTTCAATATATGCAAATCAATCAATGCGATACACCATATTAAAATTGAAGAATAAAGACCATATGATCATCTTAATAGATGCAGAAAAAGCTTTTGACAAAATTCAACACCCATTTACGATAAAAACTCTCCAGAAAGTGGGCATAGAGGGAACCTACCTCAAAATCATAAAGGCCATATGTGACAAACCCATGGCAAACATTCTCAATGGTGAAAAACTGAAGGCATTTCCTCTAAGATCAGGAACAAGACAAGGATGTCCACTCTCACCACTATTATTCAGCATAGTTTTGGAAGTCCTAGCCACTGCAATCAGAGAAGAAAAAGAAATAAAAGGAATACAAATTGGAAAAGAAGAAGTAAAACTCACTGTTTGCAGATGACATGATACTATACATAAAGAATCCTAAAGATGCCACCCAGAAACTGCTAGAGCTAATCATTGAATTTGGTAAAGTTTCAGGATACAAAATTAATGCACAGAAATCTCTTGCACTCCTATACACTAATGATGAAAAATCTGAAAGAGAAATTAAGGAAACAACCCCATTTACCATTGGAACAAAAAAAATAAAATACCTAGGAATAAATCTACCTAGGGAGACAAAAGACCTGTATGCAGAAAACTATAAGACACTGATGAAAGAAATTAAAGATGATACCAACAGATGGAGAGATATACCATGTTCTTGGATTGGAAGAATCAATATTGTGAAAATGACTGTACTACCCAAAGCAATCTACAGATTCAGTGCAATCCCTATCAACATACCAATGGCATTTTTTACAGAACTACAACAGAAAATCTGAAAATTTGTATGGAGACACAGAGGACCCTGCGTAGCCAAAGCTGTCCTGAGGGAAAAAAATGGCATTGGAGGAATCACACTCACTGACTTCAGACTATACTACAAAGCTACAGTAATCAAGACAATATGGTACTGGCACAAAACCATAAATATAGGTCAATGGAATGGGATAGAAAGCCCAGAGATAAACCCATGCACCTATGGGAACTAACTAACTAAACTAACTCACTAGTTTTTTAAGGAACTAATCTATGATAAAGGAGGCAAGGATATACAATGGAGAAAAGACAGCCTCTTCAATAAGTGGTACTGGGAAAAATGGACAGCTACATGTAAAAGAATGAAATGAGAACATTCCCTAACACCATACACAAAAATAAACTCAAAATGGGTTAGAGACCTAAATGTAAGACCAGACACTATAAAACTCTTAGAAGAAAACATAGGAAGAACACTCTTTGATATAAATCACAGCAAGATATTTTTTAATCCATCTCCTAGAGTAATGGAAATAAAAACAAAACTAAACAAATGGGACTTAATGAAACTTCAAAGCTTTTGCACAGCAAAGGAAACCATAAACAAGACAAAAAGACAACCCTCAGAATGGGAGAAAACATTTGAAAATGAATCAACGGACAAAGGATTAATCTCCAAAATATATAAACAGCTCATGCACCTCAATATTAAAAAAACAAACAACTCAATTAAAAAATGGACAGAAGACCTGAATAGACATTTCTCCAAAGAAGACATACAGATGGCCAAGAGGCACATGAAAAGCTGCTCAACATCACTGTTAGAGAAATGCAAATCAAAACTACACTGAGGTATCACCTCACACCAGTCAGAATGGGTATCATTAGAAAATCTACAAACAACAAATCCTGGAGAGGGTGTGGAGAGAAGGGAACCCTCTTGCTCTGTTGCTGGGAATGTAATTTGATACAGCCACTAAGGAGAACAGTATGGAGGTTCCTTAAAAAACTAAAAATAGAATTACGATATGACCCAGCAATTCCACTACTGGGCATATACCCAGAGAAAACCGTAATTCAAAAAGACACATGCACCCCAATGTTCATTGCAGCACTATTTACAAAGCCAGGTCATGGAAGCAACCTAAATGCCCATTGACAGACGAATGAATAAAGAAGGTGTGGTACATATTTACAATGGAATATTCCTCAGCCATAAAAGGAACATAATTGGGTCATTTGTAGAGATGTGGATGGGTCTGGAGACTGTCCTATCGAGTGAAGTAACTCAGAAAGGGAAAAACAAATGTCGTATATTAACGCATATATGTGGAACCTAGAAAATGGTACAGATGAACCGGTTTGCAGAGCGGAAATTGAGACACAGAAGTAGAGAAAAGACGGATGGACACCAAGGCAGGGAAGTGGCGGGGGTGGGGGGTGGTGGTATGAATTGGGAGATTGGAATTGACATGTATACACTGATGTGTGTAAAATGGATGACTAATAAGAACCTGCTGTATAAAAATATATATAAAATAAAATTTTTTTAAAAAAGGAAATATAGTGAGAGCCAAAATATGAACCACATATGTCATCATAAATTTATTAGGAGGTACATTAAGAAAAGTAGAAAGAGATGAAATTAATTTAATAATTTTTTAATAGATCTTCATTGGAGAATAATTGCTTCACAATACCCGGTTAGTTTCTGTTGCACAGCAAAGCGAGTCAGCCATATGCATACACATGTCCGCATATCCCCTCCCACTTGATCCTCCCTCCCATCCTCCCTATCCCATCCCTGTAGGTCCTCACAAAGCACCGAGCCGTTCTCTCTGTGCTATGCTGCTGCTTCCCACCAGCCAGCTGTTTACGTTGGTAGTGTATCTATGTCAATGCTACTCTTACTTTGCCCCAGGTTCGCCCTCCCACCCCATGTCATCAAGTCCATTCTCTATGTCTACCTCTAGGTTCATCAGTACCATTTTTTTTTTTTAAGATTCCATATATATGCGTTAGCTTATGGTATTCGTTTTTCTCTTTCTGACTTACTTCGCTCTGTGTGGCAGTCTCTAGGTCCATCCACCTCACTATAAATAACTCAATTTCATTTCTTTTTATGGCTGAGTAATATTCCATTGTATATATGTGCCACATCTTCTTTATCAGTTCATCTGTTGATGGACATTTCAGTTGGTTCCATGTCCTGGCTATTGTATATAGTGCTGCAGTGAACATTGTGGTGCATGGCTTCTTTTGAATTATGGTTTTCTCAGGGTATATGCTCAGTAGTGATATTGCTGGGTCATATGGTAGTTCCATTTTTAGTTTTTTTTTTTTTAGTTTTTTAAGGAACCTCCATACTGTTTTCCATAGTGATTGTATCAAATTTACATTCCCACCAACAGTGTAGGAGGGTTCCGTTTTCACCACACCCTTTCCAGCGTTTATTGTTTCTAGCATTTTTGTTAATGGCCATTTTGACCTGTGTGAGGTGATACCTCATTGTAGGTTTGATTTGCATTTCTCTGATAATTAGTGATGCTGAGCATCTTTTTATGTGGCTCTTGGCCGTCTGTATGTCTTCCTTGGTGAAATGTCTATTTAGGTCTTCCACCCATTTTTTAACTGGATTCTTTGTTTTTTTGATATTGATCTCCACGAGCTCTTTGTATATTTTGGAGATTAACCCTTTGTCTGTTGTTTCATTTGCAAATATTTTCTCCCATTCTGAGGGTTGTCTTTTTGTCTTGTTTATGGTTTCCTTTGCTGTGCAAAAGCTTTTAAGTTTCATTAAGTCCTATTTGTTTATTTTTTAAATTTCTGTTAATCTAGGAGATGGGCCATAAAGATGTTGTTGTGGTTTATGTCAAGGAGTGTTTTTTCTGTGTTTTTCCTCTAAAAGTTTTATTGTGTCTGGTCTCACATTTAAGTCTTTAATCCATTTGGAGTTTATTTTTCTGTATGGTGTTAGGTAGCGTTCTAATTTCATTCTTTTACATGTAGCTGTCCAGTTTTCCCAACACCACTTATTGAAGAGGCTGTCTTTTCTCCATTGTATGTTCTTGCCTCCTTTGTCGTAAATTAGGTGCCCATATGTGCGTGGGTTTATCTCTGGGCATCCAATCCTGTACCATTGATCTATATTTCTCTTTTTGTGCTGGTACCATAATGTCTTGATTACTGTAGCTTTGTGGTACAGTTTGAAGTCGGGGAGCCTGCTTCCTCCAACTCCGTTTTTCTTTCCCAAGATTGCTTTGGCTATTCAGGGTCTTTTGTGTTTCCATGTGAATTGTAAAATTTTTGTTCTATTTCTGTAAAAAATGCCATTGGTAATTTGATAGGGATTGCACTGAATCTGTAGGTTGCTTTGGGTAGTATAGTCATTTTCACAATATTGATTCTTCCAATCCAAGAACATGGTATATTTCTCCATCTGTTTATGTCATCTTTGATTTCTTTCATCAGTGTCTTATAGTTTTCTGAGTACAAGTCTTCACCTCCTTAGGCAGGTTTATTCGTTGGTATTTTATTCTTTTTGTTGCAGTGGTAAATGGGAGTGTTTCCTTAATTTCTTTTTCTGATTTTTCATTGTTGGTGTACAAGAATGCCAGAGATTTCTGTGCATTAATTTTGTATCCTGCAACCTTATGAAATTCATTGATTAGTTCAAGTAGCTCTCTGGTGGCATCTTTAGAATATTCTATGTATAGTGTCATGTCATCAGCAAATAGTGACAATTTTACTTCTTTTCCAATTTGTATTCCTTTTATTTCTTTTTCTTCTCTGATATCTGTGGCTAGGACTTCCAAAACTGTGTTGAATAAGAGTGGTGAGAGTGGACATTCTTGTCTTTATCCTGATTCTAGTGGAAATGCTTTCCATTTTTCACCATTGAGTATGATGCTAGCTGTGGGTTTGTCATATATGGCCTTTATTATGTTGAGGTAGTTTCCCTCTATGCCTATTTTCTGGAGAGTTTTTATCATAAATGGGTGTTGAATTTGGCAAAGTTTTTTCTGCATCTATTGAGATGATCCTATGGTTTTTATTCTTCAGTTTGTTAATATGGTGTATCACATTGATTGATTTGCGTATATTGAAGAATCCTTGCATCCCTGGGATAAATCCCACTTGATCATGGTGTATGATCCTTTTAGTGTGCTGTTGGATTCTGTTCACTAGTATTTTGTTCAGGATTTTTGCATCTATGTTCATCAGTGATATTGATGTATAATTTTCTTTTTTTGTGATATTTTTTTCTGGTTTTGGTATCAGGGTGATGGGGGCTTTGTAGAATGAATTTGGGAGTGTTTCTCCCTCTGCAATTTTTTGGAAGAGTTTGAGAAGTATCGGTGTTAGCTCTTCTCTAAATGTTTGATAGAATTTGCCTGTGAAGCCATCTTGTCCTGGACTTTTGTTTGTTGGAAGATTTTTAATTACAGTTTCAATTTCATTACTTGTGATAGGTCTGTTTATATTTTCTAATTCTTCCTGGTTCAGTCTTGGAAAATTGTACCTTTCCAAGAATTTGTCCATTTCTTTGTGGTTGTCCATTTTATTGGAATATAGTTGTTTGTAGTAGTCTTTTATAATCCTTTGTATTTCTCCAGTGTCAGTTGTGATTTCTCCTTTTTTATTTCTAATTTTATTGATTTGCATCCTCTCCCTTTTTTTCTTGATGAGTCGGGCTAAGGGTTTATCAAGTTTGTTTATCTTCTCAAAGAACCAGCTTTTAGTTTTATTGATCTTTGCTATTGTTTTCTTCATTTCTGTTTCATTTATTTCTGCTCTGATCTTTATGATTCCTTTCTTTGTACTGACTTTTGGTTTTCTTTGTTCTTCTTTCTGTAGTTGTTTTAAGTGCAGTTTAGATTGTGTATTTGAGATTTTTGTTGTTTCTTGAGGTGAGATTGAATTGCTATAAACTTCCCTCTTAGAACTGCTTTTGCTGCGTCCCGTAGGTTTTGGGTTGTCGTGTTTTCGTTGTCATTTTTTTCTGTGTTTTTAAAAATTTCTTCTTTGATTTCTTCAGTGATCTCCTGGTTATTTAGTAGCACACTGTTTAACCTCCATGTATTTGTGTTTTTTACAGTTTTTTTCCTGTAATTGATTTCCAGTCTCATAGCACTGTGGTCAGATAAGATGCTTGATATGATTTCAATTTTCTTAAATATTCCAAGGCTTCATTTGTGACCCAAGACATGATCTATCCTGGAGAATGTTCCATGTGCACTTGAGAAGAAAGTGTATTGTGCCACTTTGGGGTGGAATGTTATATAAATATCAATTAGATGTATGTGGTCTATTGTATCATTTAAAACTTTTGTTTCCGTATTTATTTTCTGTTTGGATGATCTGTCCATTGGTATAAGTGGGGTGTTAAAGTCCCCTACTATTTTTGTGTTACTGTTAATTTCTCCTTTCATGGTTGTCAGCATTTGCCTTATGTATTGAGGTGCTCCTCTGTTGGGTGCATAAACATTTATAATTGTTATATCTTCTTCTTTCATTGACCCTTCGATCAATATGTGGTGTCCCTCCGTATCTCTTGTAGCAGTCTTTATTTTAAAGTCTGTTTATCTGATACAAGTATTGCTACTCCAGCTTTCTTTTGATTTGCGTTTGCATGGAGTATCTTTTTCCATCCCTTCACTTTCAGTCTGTATGTGTCTCTAGGTGTGAAGTGGGTGTTTTATAGAGAGCATATATATGGGTCTTGTTGTTGTATTTATTGAGCAGTCTGTGTCTTTCCCTTGGGGCATTTAATCCATTTACATTCAAGGTTATTATCAATATGTATGTCCCTGTTACCATTTTCTTAATTGTTTTGGGTTTGTTTTTGTGGGTCTTTTTCTTCTCTTGTGTTTTCCACTTAGAGAAGTTTCTTTAGCATTTGTTGTAAAGCTGGTTTGGTGGTGCTGAATTCTCTTAGCTTTTGCTTGTCTGAAAAGCTTTTGACTTCTCCATTGAATCTGAATGAGACTCTTGCTAGGTAGTGTAATCTTGGCTGTAGGTTTTTCTCTTTCATCATTTTAAGAATATCCTGCCACTCCCCTCTGGTCTGCAGAATTTCCACTGAAAAATCAGCTGATAACCTTATGGGGATTCCTTTGTATGTTATTTTTTGTTTTTCCCTTGCTGCTTTTAATACTTTTTCTTTGAATTTAAGTTTTGTTAGTTTGATTAATATGTGCCTTGGTGTGTTTTTCCCAGGGTTTATCCTGTATGGGACTTTCTGTGCTTCCCAGACTTGGGTGACTATTTCTTTTCCCATGTTAGGGAAGTTTTCCACTATAATCTCTTTATGTATTTTCTCAGGCCCTTTCTTTTTCTCTTTTCTACTGGGACACCTATAATTCTAATGTTGGTGTGTTTAGTGTTGTCCCTGAGGTCTCTGAGTTGTCTGCAATTCATTTCATTCTTTTTACTTTATTCTGCTCCTTGGCAGTTATTCCCACCATTTTGTCTTCCAGCTCACTTATTCATTCTGCCTCAGTTATTCTGTTATTGATTCCTTCTAGTGTATTTTTCATTTCAGTTCACTGTGTTATTCATCTCTCTTTTTTGTTCTTTAGTTCTTCTAGATCTTTGTTAAACATTTCTTGTATTTTTCTCAATCCATGCTTCCATTCTATTTCCAAGATTCTGGATCACCTTTACTGTCATTACTCTGAATTCTTTTTCAGGTAGATTGCCTATTTCCTCTTCATTTATTTGGTCTTATAGGTTTTTACCTTGCTCCTTGCTTTGCTGTCTCATTTCTTTTTTTTTTTTTTATGAGTGGGATTGTTTTCCTGTTTTATTGGTTGTTTGGCCTGAGGCTTCCAGCACTGGAGTTTGTAGGCTATTTTGTAGAGCTGGATCTTGGTGCTGAGATGAAGAACTCTGTGAGACCTCACTCCAATGAATATTCCCTGAGTCTGAGGTTCTCTGTTAGTCCAGTGGTTTGGACTCAGAGCTGGATCTTGGTGCTGAGATGAAGAACTCTGTGAGACCTCACTCCAATGAATATTCCCTGAGTCTGAGGTTCTCTGTTAGTCCAGTGGTTTGGACTCAGAGCTCCCACCACATGGATCAGAGCCATGTGGGTTGGCCAAAAAAAAAGCAATAACAAAGTAAAAAATAAAATTAGACTAGGAAGCTAAGAGATATAGAAAGAGAATGTAAAAATAAAAATATAGATGAGTCAGCAACTGGAAGGTACATCAGTACCACAATAATAAAAAAGAGTAGGAGGGAAAAGAAGAAAAAAACGGGGGGGGGGGGGCGGGGAAGGCCTTGTCTGTGGAGAGCGGGTCCTAAGCAAGGGCAAGGTTTGGGTGTTGGGTGGAGCCAATGCTCAGGACCCACAGGGATGAAAAAGGCCCTGGGGACTGTGGGGGGTGGGGCTTAGGCCAAAGAACAGAAGGGGCCCAGGCGTGCCTCCCACCCCTGGTCTCAGAGGGCAGGGGACCTCACCTGGGAGCTTAGTAGGCTTCCTGGGCTCGAGTGGGCAGAGTAAATGCCCTCCTCTCCTCTCCTGCTTCTCTGGTCTGGGAAGGCCCCTCCCACCTGCCTCTCCTGATCTCCCCAGCCTCCCTCCTATGCCCCCAGGACCCACGCGGCCTGGATGGGGCCTTGCGGGGGGATACCAGCTTGGGAGTTCAGCAGGCTCCCTGGCCCAAGTGGGTCAGGCGATCGCCCTCTGCTCCTCTCCTGCTCTTCATAGAGAGTCCCTCCCACCTGCCTCTCCTTATCTCCCTGGCCTCAGGGGTGCCGATCTTGTCTGGTCTCTACTTCTCCTCCCCTGCCAGTCCCCCTGTGTCCTACCAGTTCACTCAGGGGTTCCTTCTGTCTCCTTGGGCATCAGGGTCTCCTACCAGTGGCTAGCAGGTGCCCTAGTTGTGGGGAGATGCTAACTCCGTGTCTTCCCACACCTCTGTCTTGACTCCTCCCCCAATAATGTTTTTATTTAATCTGGTAAATATAAAATATTATCATTTCAATTTCTGTATGCAAAATATTGAGACATTTTACATTGTTTTTTTTCCATTCTAAATCTTTGAAATCCAGTGTGTGTTCTACACATATACCACATATCAATTTGGACTAGTGCCCAATAGCCACACATGGCCAGTAGCTACCGTATTGGACAGTGCAGCTTTAGACTAAGATATTGAGACCCAAGTAAACACATCAGCTTAGACAACTTCTTTTTCTTTTTCCTTGGAAGTGAAATTTTGAAAGTTCTTTTACCAGTTAGAGAATTTAACATTTGATAACCTCTTTAGATTAGCTTTTCTATATTTTTCTAATTTATATTTTTTCTCATTTTATTCTAACATGTGAAATTCTTAATTTACACAGAAATGGAGGTTTTTTTCCTTTTGGAAAAAAATATCCTGCTTAATTACTGTTCTGCAATTGTTGGGAACCCTTTTGCCAACATTAATGTGCCAATGTCAGAAAGGAGGCCCAGAGTTGTTACTGGCAACTCCATTACTGTGTCCTCCTTTTCTTGCTGGCCTTGTCCTCTGCTTAACAGCTGGTTCAAAAAACAATATCTTATACTATTTAAAAGCTTTGAGCTCAAATTTTCCAAAAGTTATCTCTCAGAGTGCCTTGGCATTTCAGCACTAGCATCAGGAAACAATACATTATTAGAGGAATAATTTGACAGCTAATTCTTTGCAAAAAATTCTTACTGTTTCCAGATTGTTTAATGAAGCCAGAAGCTTCTTAAAGCATTTAGACAGTTAATTACAAAATAAAGAAAATGGATCAGACCCAGGACATGTACAATTGACATGGAACATTGTTCACATTGGAATTTTTTGTTTGTTTGACTTTTCAACAAAAATTTTCACACTTTAATCACAAGAGAAGTTTTTTTAAAGACAAGGGTGGGGTTTTATGAGGAAGAATTATTGTAAAGAGGAGGCATACTTTCTATGCTTTCTACCAAAGATGCTATACATTTCATGGCTTCTGATGTGAGCACCTTGATGGTGCCAAGAAGGGACAGCAGTACCTCCTCCTGGGGATGGGATAATAATGCCACTGTAGTTTTCTCCTCTAAAAAGTCAGTGGATTCTGACAATAACACCTAATTCCTCTTCACTAAGGGACTAGAAAAACATTAACTCTTAAGGCTGAAAGAATACATCTGGTCCCAAGGTGGCTCTTTTTCTGATTCCTTTTCCATTTATGACTTCTGATCTTTGAACTTCTAATCAGGTACAGTTTACATAATCTTGGTTTCGAGAACAAGTGGTTTGTAATATAACAACTTTTTTACTGTTTCTTTTTCTTCTGGCTATTGTATCCCCTCAAAGGCATTGGGCATGGTTTGACATCTGTCCAAAGCAAGTTTCAAACCTTCCAATTGTGTAATTTTCACCTTTAGTCTTAGATGGTGTGGTCCTGCTGATTCTGAAAATAATTTAATTTTCTACATAAGAATAGGAAAATCCAGGCTTTCAGACTTTTGTTTGGCCTCAGAGAAGAGGTTTCCTGGTATTATTTACTTTCTTCCAATTTTGTTTATTGTAAAATCAAAAGTAAAACAATATTTTTTAAGTTTTTAAGGAAAAGAATTTCTATATCGTAATTGATTATTTTAAAAATTTATTTATTTATTCATTTATTTAATTTTTGGCTGCATTGGGTCTTTGCTGCTGCACGCGGGCTTTCTCTAATTGCTAAGGGTGGGGGTTACTCTTTGTTGCGGTGCACAGGCTTCTCATTGTGGTGGCTTCTCTTGTTGCGGAGCGTTTGCTCTAGGCGTGCAGGCCTCAGTAGTTGTGGCACATGGGCTCAGTAGTTGTGGCTCGTAGGCTTTAGAGAACAGGCTCAGTAGTTGTGGCACACGGACTTAGTTGCTCCGCGGCATGTGGGATCCTCCCGGACCAGGGCTCGAACCCGTGTCCCCTGCACTGGCAGGCAGATTCTTAACCACTGCGCCACCAGGAAAGCCCCTCATAATTATTAATTTATTATTCCATTCTAGTGTTTTTTAAGTGCAGTTTCTCTTTTTTCATTTATGATTTGCTTCTAAACTTTATTCTAAGTTATACAGTCTTAATAAGCCTCATTTCATAATGATTTCTTGATAAGTGACCACTGAACCGATTCGTCAAAATTTACGTAACAATTCCTGTATTTTTGGACAGTGACATTGGTCTCAGTGTTTCACATTATTTGTGGATGATGTTGGAATAAACATATTCATACAGATAGATTTTTTAATTTTTTGAATTATTTTCTTAAGACAGATTCCCAGGATGGGAACCAGTGAGTCAAAGGGTCTGAACTTTGATACAATTCTTGTGAGTATTTGGTATCAGTTTTAAACTTAGGAATCAAACCCTTTATCGTCCTGCTTTGGGCTGAGGCTCTAAGAGCAGTAATCTGACCATTGGCAGGGCCTTGTTTCAAGATGACAGTAACCTCATGAAAATTTCATTAGGAGTGATGTTTAAGCACAGGGCAGTGGCATGTGCTTTGGCAATGTCAGTCTGAAGACAACCTGTTTTCCCTTAAATTAAAAAAATTGTATGTAGATAGATAACAGTCATCTCAGAATTTCAGAATGCAGATGAGGCAGAAGTTTGCATTTAATGTGTGATATATCACACTGCAGTTTGAATCTGTGACTGTGGTATGTGGAGAGTGCTAGGGAAGCGTACAGAGGTTCCAGGGTGACATGCAGAAAGTCAGTTGTATCTGTAGGGAAAGAATCATGTTGAATTATATCATGTTAAACTTAGTTCCCAGAAAGGGAAGAAGATGATATGAAAAATAGCTTTGTAAGAAATCAGAAGAAAATCAAGTGTTTGGAATAAAACGGAGGTGCAGGGGAGGGCTGAGAATACTGAATATTAAAGGAATAAAAGTGGACTAATAACAGAAAACAAGATGCTTCTTTAGGGCCTGCTTAGACAATTTTTGTTTATTAGTTTATGTTGTGGTAATTTTTGGAACTCTGAACCAAGTCCCACACCTCAAACCTTTGTAACTTTTCCCCCCACTGAGTTGTATTTTTTTCCTTTGAAGTAGTCCATTTGTGCAAAAGAGAATCAGATTAATCCATTTTCTCCTCACTGGTGCCTGTTAGTAACCTTCAGTCACAGTCATACAAATTATTGAAATTTAGAGTCATTTTCAAAGGTCCTGTATTGCTAGAGTGCAGTAGGACTAAGCAAATGGAAGATGACAGGCTGGTGGAGGGTTTTAAAATGAGTCAGTGCCCATCACTACCTCATATGTGGTTAGTATAAATTGGCATCTGCAAAATCTGCAGGGTTGTAATTCTACTTCGGCATTCCTTACTCAGAGAGTTTATGTAGATGCCAGGTGTGGAATTATAATTCTGTAATTTGGATATTTTAAATTTCATTCATAAGACATACAGCTTTTTTATGTGGATACTGGTATGGAATTACAATTTCATAACTGAGATTTTGAAATTTCATGTAAGATATGCCAGTGAATCCTGGATCCATGTATTAGTTTTCTTTATTCTCTCCTATATCTCACTCTTCCTTGTTTACCTGGTGGTCTATCACCTGTTCCAGGGGCATTAATCTTTGGGGCAGAGGGTGGAGTGTGGATGAAGGGAGGGGCTTCAAGTAGTACACAAATATCAATTTATTGAAAATTATTCAAACCTGCATAAACACACAGATCAGAGTAATAGTGCTTCCTCATTCTCCACACCAGTTCCCTTAGTCTCTCTTCTTCTATAGAAATAATTCTGCAAGTTGAGTTTTTAAATATATCATCTAATTTTTTTCTAGTAATTGTCAGTTTATATTAGATTTAACTCAGACATTTTTCTTCTTAACCTTTTATTTTGAAATAATTTAGACTTTTCAGAAGGGTTGCAAAGATAATACAAAGAATTCCAGTATACTTTGCACTCTGATTCCACAAATGTTATTTTACTGCACTTGCTTTATCTTTCAACCTCTCACTCTTCCTCTCTTTATATGTACTATGGATCCATGGATTCTCTCTTATTCTCTTTATTCTAAGGGTTATAATCCATCACTATCAATATGAATTTTGTGTCTAAAGTTGTCCTAGATTTGGCTCTGGCTAGTAGGAGACTGTTTAAGCTGAATCTTATGTTCTTTTCACGTCACCATCATTTTTGAACGTTTCTGTACTTGCTGGAACCACAAGATGTTCCAGGCTCATATTATACTCCTATTTCCCCTGTCTGCAATAAGCCATTTCTCCAAGGAAACCTGGTTCCCTTTAGTAGATAATGCTATATTTCATTTTAAAAGATAACGCTTTTAAAGATGGTGTACTTAATCTTTGAAATAGCTGTATACTGATCAATTACTCTATGTTGGTATATAACAATTTTGCATAATATTCAGTTACTATACACTATAATGTAATATATAACATGATATTATACATCAACACTCTCCTATTGATGGGACTTAACTCTTTTAACAATGCTGATCTTTATACTTATATTTTGGGGCACATGCACAAGTATTGATATTTCTTTAGCATTCTCAGAAAAAATATTGCCAGATTAAGTGGTGGTAATTTTAAATTTAAATAGTGCTAAAGTATTGTGTGAAATGCTTAAATTTTCTGTGCACCCAACCAATGGTCTGAGTTTTCTTAATGCCCTGATTCTTACCAAGAATTTGTATAATCAATCTTTAAAATTTTGCCAGGTAGCAAACGATCAGAACCTAGGCAAAAGTCAGGGAACAGATTTTTCTTCACAGCCCTCAGAAAAACCAACTATGGTGGCATCTTCATCTCACACTTCTAGCCTCTAGAACTGTGAGACAATGAATTTTTGTTGTTTTAAAAAAATTTAGCGGGTAGATTAAATATTTCTCTGCACTCTAGTTTTCTCCTGATTATTGACAAAATTGAGTATATTTTCATGTTTTTTGAACACTTACTTTGCTTCCATAATTTGCTTGTGTGTTTTGCTTATGTTTCTATTATGTAGTTTTTCTTGTTGATTTATAGGAATATTTAATTTAGTCTAGCTATTAATACTTTGGGTGTTAAATATGCGGAAAATATTTTCCTCCAGTCTGACACTTGCCCTTTTTTTAATTGAAATGTTCATTGAGATAATTGTAGACTTACATGCAGTTATAAGAAATAATACAGAGAGAGACCATGTACCCTTTACGCAGCTTGCCCAGTGTTGGCATTTTGCAAAACTATAGTGCAATATTCCAACCAGGATATTGACATTGATACAGTCCACCAACTTTGATGAAAATCCATCAATGCATCAGCACAAGGATCCTTCCTTTTGCTTTTTATAAATACACATACCTCCTTTTCTCTCTCCCCATTTGACTTTTAACATTGTTAATATTGTCCTTTGTCTTATAGATATTTTTGATTTTTTGAGGTCAATTCTGTCAGTGTTTTCCTTTCTGTGCTTCTTACTTTTGCATTCTAAACTCAGAAAGTCCTTCCTCAGCCAAATGTGTTTTTTCTTATAATCTCTTTTAACATTTGTAGTTTATTTCTGTATAGCCTTTTAATCCATCTGGAATTTGTTTTTGAAGTGTGCGCACATGGGGAAAGATAGATTAATTTCATGTTTTCCTCATGGATATAGCATTTTTAAAATAGTCCAGCCTTTCCTACTTATTTGAAATGCATTGTCAACATAAACTAGATTTCCACCATACATGGATGTGATTCTAGATAATCTGTTCCTTTTCAGTGATGTAATTTTTTATTCCTCCCCCATTAGAATTTCTAAATTGCCATAGCCCTTATGATCTGTTTTGTTATTTGGTAAGGGAAGTACCCCTAAGCTCTTTTATAAATTGTCTATGCTTGTAGATGTTCTTTTCTATACGAATTTTTAAAATAAGCTTTTCAAGTTTTATTATAAAAAATTCTTGGCATTTTGATTGGTAGTCCATTGAATTTATAGATTAATTGGGGAGAACTAGCATATTTATGTTTTGGTTCTTATTCCTGTCTTCTATTATATAGCTGAGTGGAGTTTTATAACAGCATAATATATCAAACTAATTAAGAACAGAGCTTTGGTAGTGAGACTGTCTTCAATTTATACTTCTACCTCCTGTGTTATTATGGGGAAGGTAGTTAACCTCACAGAGCCTCAATTTACTCATTTGAGAATGGTAATAATAATAATAGTGTTATATCACAGGTTGTTGTGAAGATTAAGCAATGTATGATGTAAAAAGTGCTTAAAACACTTCTTGGCACATAGTTCATACCCAGTAATTGTTAGCTATTATTATTACTTCATATAGCTCTTGTATATTTCTTTTTTTTTTTTGAGATTTTGAAATTTATCTTATTTATTTTTTTATACAGCAGGTTCTTATTAGTTATCCATTTTATACATATTAGTGTATATATGTCAATCCCAATCTCCCAATTCATCACACCACCACCCGTCCCCCCAGCTTTCCCCCTTGCTATCCATATGTTTGTCCTCTACATTTTTGAATTATGGTTTTCTCTGGGTATATGCCCAGTAGTGGAATTGCTGGGTCACATGGTAATTCTACTTTTAGTTTTTCAAGGAACCAGTGTACTGTTCTCCATAGTGGCTGTATCAATTTACATTCCCACCAACAGTGCAAGAGGGTTCCCTTTTCTCCACACCCTCTCCAGCATTTGTTGTTTGTAGATTTTCTGATGATGCCCATTCTAACTGGTGTGAGGTGATACCTCATTGTAGTTTTGATTTGTATTTCTCTAATAATTAGTGATGCTAAGCAGCTTTTCATGTGCTTCTTGGCCATCTTTATGTCTTCTTTGGAGAAATGTCTATTTAGGTCTTCTACCCATTTTTGGATTGTGTTTTTTTTTTTTAATATTGAGCTACATGAGCTGTTTATATATTTTGCAGATTAATCCTTTTGCCATTGATTCATATGCAAATATTTTCTCCCATTCTGAGGGTTGTCTTTTTGTCTTGTTTATGGTTTCCTTTGCTGTGCAAAAGCTTTGAAGTTTCATTAAGTCCCATTTGTTTAGTTTTGTTTTTATTTCCATTACTCTGGGAGGGGGATCAAAAAAATCTTGCTGTGATTTATATCAAAGAGTGTTCTTCCTATGTTTTTCTCTAAGAGTTTTATAGTGTTCAGTCTTACATTGAGGTCTCTAATCCATTTTAAGTTTATTTTTGTGTATGGTGTTAGGGAGTGTTCTCATTTCATTCTTTTACATGTAGCTGTCCAATTTTCCCAGCACCACTTATTGAAGAGACTGTCTTTTCTCCATTGTATATCCTTGCCTCCTTTATCATAGATCAGTTGATCATAGGTGCGTGGGTTTATCTCTGGGCTTTCTATCCTGTTCCATTGACCTATATTTCTGTTTTTGTGCCAGTACCATATTGTCTTGATTACTGTAACTTTGTAGTATAGTCTGAAGTCAGGGAGTCTGATTCCTCCAGCTCCGTTTTTTTCCCTCAATATTGCTTTGGCTATTCGGGGCCTTTTGTGTGTCCATACAAATTTTAAGATTATTTGTTCTAGTTCTGTAAAAAATGCCATTGGTAATTTGATAGAGATTGCATTGAATCTGTAGATTGCCCTGGGTAGTAGAGTTATTTTCACAATATTGATTCTTCCAATCCAAGAACATGGTATATCTCTCCATCTGTTTGTGTCATCTTTGATTTCTTTCATCAGTGTCTTTTAGTTTTCTGAGTACAGGTCCTTAGGTAGGTTTATTCCTAGGTATTTTATTCTTTTTTTGCAGTGGTAAATGGGGGTGTTTCCATAAGTTCTCTTTCAGATTTTTCATCATTAGTGTATAGGAATGCAAGAGACTTCTGTGCATTAATTTTGTATCCTGCAACTACCAAATGCATTGGTTAGCTCTAGTATTCTTCTGGTGGCATCTTTAGGATTCTCTATGTATAGTATCATGTCATCTGCAAACAGTGACAGTTTTAGTTCTTCTTTTCCAGTTTGTATTCCTTTTATTTGTTTTTCTTCTCTGATTGCTGTGGCTTGGACTCCAAAACTATGTGGAATAATAGTGGTGAGAGTGGGCATCCTTGTGTTGTTCCTGATCTTAAAGGAAATGCTTCCAGTTTTTCACCTTTGAGAATGATGTTTGCTGGGGGTTTGTTGTATATGGCCTTTATTATGTTGAGGTAGGTTTCTTGTTTGTTGTTTCTTGAGGTAGGATTGTATTGCTATAAACTTCCCTCTTAGAACTGCTTTGCTGCATCCCATAGGTTTTGGATCATCATGTTTTTGTTGTAATTTGTCTCTAGGTACTTTTTGATTTCCTCTTTGATTTCCTCAGTGATCTCTTGGTTATTTAGTAACATATTGTTAGGCCTCCATGTGTTTGTGTTTTTTATGTTCTTTACCCTGTAATGGATTTCTAATCTCCTAACGTTGTGGTCAGAAAAGATGCTTCATATGATTTCAGTTTCTTAAATTTACTGAGGCTTGGATTGTGACCAAAGATGTGATCTATCCTGGAGAATGTTCCATGCACACTTGAGAAGAAAGTGTAATCTGCTGTTTTTGGATGGAATGTCCTATAAATATCAAGTAAATGTATCTGGTCTATTGTGTCATTTAAAGCTTGTGTTTCCTTATTTATTTTCTGCCTGGATGATCTGTCCATTGGTGTAAGTGAGGTGTTAAAGTCCCCCTCTATTATTGTGTTACTGTCGATTTCCTCTTTTATAGCTGTTAGCAGTTGCCTTATGTATTGAGGTGCTTCTGTGTTGGGTGCATATATATCTATAATTGTTGCATCTTCTTCTTGGATTGATCCGTTGATCATTGTGTAGTGTCCTTCCTTGTCTCTTGTAACATTGTTTATTTTAATGTCTGTTTTGTCTGATATGAGTATTGCTACTCCAGCTTTCTTTTGATTTCCATGGAATCATGGAATATCTTTTTCCATCACCTACTTGCAGTCTGTATGTGTCCCTAGGTCTGAAGTGGGTCTCTTGTAGACAGCATATATATGGATCTTGTTTTTGTATCCATTCAGCGAGCCTGTGTCTTTTGGTTGGAGCATTTAATCCATTCACATTTAAGGTAATTATTGATATGTATGTTCTTATTACCATATTTTAACTGTTTGGGGTTTATTTTTGTAGGTCGTTTTCTTTTGTGTTTTCCACTTAGAGAAGTTCCTTTACCATTTGTTGTAGAGCTGGTTTGGTGGTGCTGAATTCTCTCAGCTTTTGCTTGTCTGTAAAGCTTTTTATTTCTCCACTGAATATGAATGAGATCCTTGCTGGGTATGGTAATCTTGGTTGTAGGTTCTTACCTTTCATCACTTTACATATGTCATGCCATTCCCTTCTGGCTTGTAGAGTTTCTGCTCAGAAATCAGCTGTTAACCTTATGGGAGTTCCCTTGTGTCTTATTTGTCATTTTTCCCTTGTTGCTTTCTATAATTTTTCTTTGTCTTTAATTTTTGTCAGTTTGATTACTGTGTGTCTCAGTGTGTTTCTCCTTAGTTTTATCAGTGTGGGATTCTGTGCACTTCCTGGACTTGGGTGGCTAGTTCCTTTCCCATGTTAGGGAAGTTTTCAACTATAATCTCTTCAAATATTTTCTCTAATCCTTTCTCTCTCTCTTCTCCTTCTAGGACCCCTGTATGCGAATGTAGTGTTTAATGTTGTCCCAGATGTCTCTTAGGCTGTCTTCATTTCTTTTCATTCTTTTTTCTTTATTCAGTTATGCAGTGGTGAATTCCACAATTTTGTCTTCCAGGTCACTTATCCGTTCTTCTGCCTCAGTTATTCTGCTATCGATTCCTTCTAGTGTATTTTTCATTTCAGTTATTGCATTGTTCATCTCTGTTTGTTTGCTTTTTAATTCTTCTAGCTCTTTGTTAAACATTTCTTGCATCTTCTCGATCTTTGCCTCCATTCTTTTTCTGAGGTCCTGGATCATCTTCACTATCATTATTCTGAGTTCTTTTTCTGGAAGGTTGCCTGTCTCCACTTCATTTAGTTGTTTTTCTGGGGTTTTATCTTGTTCCTTCATCTGGTACATAGTCCTCTGCCTTTTCATCTTGTCTATCTTTCTGTGAATGTGGTTTTTGTTCCACTGGCTGCAGGATTGTAGTTCTTCTTGCTTCTGTGTCTGCCCTCTGGTGAATGAGGCTATCTATGAGGATAGTGAAAGTTTCCTGATGGGAGGGACTGGTGGTGGGTAGAGCTGGGTGTTGCTCTGGTGGGCAGAGCTCAGTAAAACCTTAATCTGCTTGTCTGCTGATGGATGGGGCTGGGTTCCCTCCCTTTTGGTTGTTTGGCCTGAGGCGACTCAACACTGGAGCCTACCCAGGCTCTTTAGTGGGGCTTATGGCAGACTCTCGGGGAGCTCACGCTAAGGAATACTTCCCAGAATTTCTGCTGCCAGTGTCCTTATCCCTGCAGTGAGCCACAGCCACCCCTGGCCTCTGCAGGAGACCCTCCAACACTAGCAGGTAGGTCTGGTTCAGTCTCCTATGGGGTCACTGCTCCTTTCTCTGGGTCCTGATGTGCCCACTACTTTGTGTGTGCCCTCCAAGAGTGGAGTCTCTGTTTCCCCCAGTCCTGTTGAAATCTTGCAATCAAATCCCGCTAGCCTTCAAAATCTCATTCTCTTGGAATTCCTCCTCCCGTTGCCAGACCCCCAGGTTGGGAAGCCTGACGTGGGGCTCAGAACCTTCACTCCAGTGGTGGACTTCTGTGGTATAAGTGTTCTCCAGTTTGTGAGTCACCCATCCAGAAGTTATGGGATTTGCTTTTATTGTGATTGTGTCCCTCCTACTGTCTCATTGTGGCTTCTCCTTTGTCTTTGGATGTGGGGTATCTTTTTTGGTGAATTCCAGTGTCTTCCTGTGGATAATTGTTCAGCAGTTAGTTGTAATTCCGGTGCTCTCGCAAGAGGGATTGAGAGCACGTCTTTCTACTCCGACATCTTAAACCAGTCTTCTTTTGTATATTTCTTTTTTTTTTTTTGTGGTACGCGGGCCCCTCACTGTTGTGGCCTCTCCCATTGTGGAGCACAGGCTCCAGACGCACAGGCTCAGCGGCCATGGCTCATGGGCCTAGCCACTCTGCGGCATGTGGTATCTTGCTGGACTGGGGCATGAACCCGTGTCCCCTGCATTGGCAGGTGGACTCTCAATCACTACACCACCAGGGAAGCCCTGTATATTTCTTGTTATGTTTATGCATAGGTATTTTGTGACTCTTCTTGGCATGCAAATAAGACTTCATTTTTCTCCATTTCTTTTTGGATTTTTTATTTATTAGTGTACAGTTGGGAATGCCATTGACTTTTTGCCTGTTGATTTTATTTTTTTTAATTTTTAAAATATTTTATTTATATACTTATTTATTTGGTTTTGCCAGGTCATAGTTGCAGTAGGCGGGCTCCTAGTTACGGCTTGTGGGCTCCTTAGTTGTAGCTCGCTGGCTCCTTAGTTATGGCATGTGAACTCTTAGTTGTGGCATGCCTGTGGGTTCTAGTTCCCTGACCAGTGATCGAATCTGGGCCCCCTGCTTTGGGAGCTCAGAGTCTTAACTACCGCGCCACCAGGGAAGTCCCTGCCCATTTTTTTTTTTTTTTTTTTGCGGTACGCGGGCCTCTCACTGTTGCGGCCTCTCCAGTTGCGGAGCACAGGCTCTGGACATGCAGGCTGAGCGGCCATGGCTCATGGGCCTAGCTGCTCTGCGGCATGTGGGATCTTCCCAGACCGGGGCACAAACCCATGTGCCCTGCATTGGCAGGTGGACTCTCAACCACTGTGCCACCAGGGAAGCCCTGCCCATTGATTTTATATCTCAACATTTACTGAACCATTTTATTCTAATAGTTTTCAGTTAAATTTTCTATATCGTTTTTATTTTCAAATAGTGTTGGTTTGTCTTCATTTCTGTTACTTATACTTATTTCTGTTTTTCCTGTTTTAACTAATTAGCTAGTTAAATAGAAGTGGTAATAGAAGACATGCTTTTTTGTCTTGTTTTTGTCTCAGTGGGGTTCTTTTACGTTTGACCATTAGGTGTGATACTTGTTCTAGTTATTCTGCCTTCAAATCAATGTCTTTTGTCAAACTGAGGAAGTCAGTTATTCCTAGTATACTGAGTACCTTTTATTTATTTTTCACATCAGGAAATGGGTATTAAATTTTAGTCAATGCTTTCTGATATCTGTTGAGGTTATTTAGTTTTGTTTTTCTCCTTTAATCTGTTAGAGCAATGTATTATTATATTAGAGTTTATGATGTGGAACCATCTTTGCATTGCCCAAATAAACCCAACTAGTTTATGATGTATTATTCACTGTGTTGATTTTGCTAGTATTTTATTTAATATTTTTTGCTTTTATGTTTACACATGAGACTGGCGATAATTATACTTTTATTATCCTTGTCTTATTTAGTATTGGTGTATATAGACTATAGTAGAATAAGTTGTGAAGTATTTTACCTCTTTTATTGATTTGGAAGTGTTTATGTAAAATGAATCATTAGTTTACCTATAGGTTTGGTAGAAGTTCCCTGAAAAATCTGTGGTCCTGTTACTTCCTTTTTACATTCAATACTTTTCAATTGTGTTATAACTGTTAATCTATTCAAATTTTAAAATTCTTGGGCCAAATTTATCACTTATAACTTCTTATAAAAATATTCATTTTATTTAGATTTTCAAATTTGTTGATATGGTGTTTTACAGAAAATAGTCTTATAAAATTTCTATTTTCCTCAAATCTTATAGTTGTGTCCACTTTTACTTCTTTTTTTAAATTTTATTTTATTTATTTATTTTTTGGCTGTGTTGGGTCTTCATTGCTGTGCGTGGGCTTTCTCTAGTTGCGGCGAGCTGTGGCTACTCTTCATTGCTGTGCAAGGGCTTCTCACTGTGATGGCTTCTCTTGTTGCAGAGCACAGGCTCTAGGTGCACATGCTTCAGTAGTTGTGGCTCGTGGGCTCTAGAGCGCAGGCTCAGTAGTTGTAGCGTGTGGGCTTAGTTGTTCCGTGGCATGTGGGATCTTCCTGGACCAGGGCTTGAACCCATGTCCCCTACGTTGGCAGGCAGATTCTTAACCACTGTGCCACCAGGGAAGCCCACTTTTACTTCTTTTATCAGGTAGTTATGCCATTTCTTTTTCTTGCTAGAGATATTTAATTGTTTCAACTGTCTTTAAAAATAAAACAATTTTGGATTCTTCTTATTAAGTCCATTAGGTTTATGTTAATTTTAAATTTAAAATTTTTTTTTACATATTCTTTGGATTTATTTCCCTTCTTTCTATTTCCTTGAGGTGTGTATTTTATCTGTTCACTTTCAATCTCATTTTCTTTTGTTCATATATATTTTTACTTTTTTTTTAATAGATCTTTATTGGAGTATAATTGCTTCATTTTCTAATCTAAACAATTAAGGCTCTTATTTACCCCCTGCATATGGCTATATTATACAGATTTCAAAATGTAGAACTATCATTGTTGCTTATTTTTAAATAATTTATAAATTCCATTGTATTTTCTCTTTAGCTCAAAAATTATTTTTAAAAATATTTAAAATATCTACAAGAGTTATATTGGGGCATATCAAATATCCTTTTTCTTATTGTTCTAATTTTATTATATGGTGATCAGAGAATGTAGCCTGTATTATATCTGGTCTTTGAAATCTGCTGAGATTTTCTTGTGACCTAATGTTTTAAACATTGGAAAAAATGTGACACTCTGATAAGGTGAGATTCTGATACATCAAGCTTTCAAATTAAGTTATTCAAACCTTCCATATCTTTTTTCCCCCTTAATCCCTCGATTTCTGAGAGAAGTGTGTTAGAATCTCTGAAATGCCTATAAATATGTCCATGTTTCTTGTACTTCTATTAGTATTTGCTGTATATTTTTCTGAGTCATTAGATTTGTGGCACATATCTCATTTTGCTTAAGTGAACCTTTTATTAATTTAAAATATCCCTTTATGTTCCAGCTAATGCTTTCCAATAACTTTGATTCTACTTTTGTCTAGGATTAACCTATGCTCTCTTTCTTTTAGTTAACTTCTTCTTACTATATGTTTTACCACTGCTTTACTAACAACAGTGTTACTTTGTTTTTGGTCTGCCTCATATAAGTGTTATAAAACTAGATTTCCTACTCAGTCTAAGTGCATCTATCTTTTAATAAGACATTTGTCTAATTCACATTTATAATGACATCTGATATGGTTGGAATTACACTGCCTTCTTATTTTATGTTTCATTTTTCTTTGCTTCCTTGGTTGTTATTTGTTTACACTTGGTTTTTATTTGTTTTATTTTGTTCTGCTTTATTTTTCCTTTCTCCCCTTTTGTCAGATTGGTTGAGATGTGATTTTTTTTTTCTCAAGGAGGAATATTCATTTATTTTCCATTCCATGTTTGAAAAATTATACATTCCATTCTGTTCTTTCAGTGGATTATCTTTACATCTTAAATAATCATATATAACTTATATATAGTTTTCTTATTAAAGTTTACAGTTAATCAGTATCTATATCATCTCACAAAGAGGCCTTAGTATGCTCTTTTATTTCTCTTCCTTACCAGTTCCTTCTTTTAAAATTATTTTATATTAAATTTATTTACAAATTTTTACAATATTTTTATCACACCCTGCATAAGTAATTATTTAGACTAAATTATAAGATTAAGAAAATTGTTTTTGCTTACCAGAAAATCTTCCACACTGTATCTTCTTTATTGGTTAATTTACTGGATTATGTTCTCAAATAATTACATCAGGGTCTATTGGAGGTAAATTTATGGAAGCTTTATATCCGTAAAAGTGCCTTTATTGAGGGGGATTGGTTCCAGATGGCAGAGTAGAAGGACGTGGGCTCAATCCCTCTTGTGAGAGCACCAGAATCACAACTAACTGTTGAACAGTCATTGACAGGAAGACACTGGAACTCACCAAAGAAGATACCCCACATCCAAAGACAAAGGAGAAGCCACAATGAGACGGTAGAAGGGGCACAATCACAATAAAATCAAATCCCATAACTGCTAGGTGGGGGACTCACAAACTGGAGAACAGTTATACCACACCAAGTCCACACAGTGGATTGAAGGTTCTGAGCCCTACGTCAGGCTTCCCAACCTGGGGGTCCAGAAATGGGAGGAAGAATTCCCAGAGAATTAGACTTTGAAGGCTAGCGGGATTTGATTGCAAGACTTTGACAGGACTAGGGGAAACAGACTCCACCCTTGGAGGGCACACACAAGTAGTGTGCCCACCAGGACCCAGGGGGAAGGAGCAGTGACCCTTAGGAGACTGAACCAGACCTACCTGCTAGTAGTGTAGGAGGGTCTCCTACCTGATAGAGGCAGGGGGTGTCTGTGGCCCATGGCAGGGAGCAGGACACTGGCAGTAGAACTTCTGGGAAGTACTCCTTGGCATGAGCTCTTCTGGAGTCCGCCAATAGCCCCACAAAAGAGCCCGTAGGCTCCAGTGCTGGGTTGCCTCAGGCCAAACAACCAACAGGGAGGGAACTCAGCCCCACCCATCAGCAGACAAGTGGATTAAAGTTTTACTGAGCTCTTCCCACCAGAGAAACACCCAGCTCTACTCACCACCAGTCCCTCCCATCAGGAAGCTTGCACAAGCCTCTTAGGTAGCCTCATTGACGAGAGGGCAGACAGCAGAAGCAAGAACTACAATCCTACAGCCTGTGGAACGAAAACCACATTCACAGAAACATAGACAAAATGAAAAGGCAGAGGACTATGTACCAGATGAAGGAACAAGATAAAACCCCAGAAAAACAGCTAAATAAAGGGCGGTAGGCAACCTTCCAGAAAAAGAATTCAGAATAATGATAGTGAAGATGATCCAGGACCTCAGAAAAAGAATGGAGGCAAAGATCGAGAATATGCAAGAAATGTTTAGCAAACACCTAGAAGAATTAAAGAACAACTAAACAGAAATGAACAATTTAATAAGTGAAATGAAAAATACACTAGAAGGAATCAATAGCAGAGTAACTGAGGCAGAAGAACGGACAAGTGACCTGGAAGACAGAATGGTGGAATTCACTGCCGCAGAACAGAATATAGAAAAAAGAATGAAAAGAAATGAAGACAGCCTAAGAGACCTCTGGGACAACATTAAATGCACTAACATTCCCATTACAGGGGTCCTAGAAGGAGAAGAGAGAGAGAAAGGACCCAAGAAAATATTTGAAGAGATTATAGTTGAAAACTTCCCTAACATGGGAAAGGAACTAGCCACCCAAGTCCAGGAAGCGCAGAGAGTCTCAGGCAGGATAAACCCAAGGAGAAACACGCTGAGACACATAGTAATCAAATTGACAAAAATTAAAGACAAAATTTATTAAAAGCAACAAGGGAAAAATGACAAATAACATAGAAGGGAATTCCCATAAGGTTAACAGCTGATTTCTCAGCAGAAACTCTACAAGCCAGAAGGGAGTAGCATGATATATTTAAAGTGATGAAAGGGAAGAACCTACAAACAAGGTTAATCTACCTGACAAGGATCTCATTCAGATTCGATGGAGAAATCAAAAGCTTTACAGACAAGCAAACGCTAAGAGGATTCAGCACCACCACCTCTACAACAAATGCTAATGGACCTTTTCTGAGTGGGAAACACAAGAGAAGAAGAGGACCTACAAAAACAAATGCAAAACAATTAAGAAAATGGTAATAGGTATATACAGATTGATAATTACCTTAAATGTTAATGGATTAAATGCTCCAACCAAAAGACACAGGCTCGCTAAATGGATACAAAAGCAAGACCCATATATATGCTGTCTACAAGAGACCACTTCACACCTAGGGACACTTACAGACTGAAATTGAGGGGATGGAAAAATATACTCGATGCAAATGGAAATCCAAAGAAAGCTGGAGTAGCAATACTCATATCGGACAAAATAGAACTTAAAAAAAAGAATGTTACAAGAGACAAGGAAGGGATGCATACATAATGATGTATGATGTATGTTGTATTACATACATCATTATGATTATATTATATGATCAATATATTATATGATCATATCATATGATCAATAATATGATCAATCATATTATTGATCCCTACATAATGATCAAGGAATCAATCCAAGAAGAAGATACAACAATTATAAATATATATGCACCCAACATAGGAGCACCTCAATACATAAGGCAACTGCTAACAGCTATAAAAGAGGAAATTGACAGTAACACAGTAATAGTGGGGGACTTTTAACAACTCATTTACAACAATGGACAGATCATCTGGGCAGAAACTAAATAAGGAAATACAAGCTTTAAATGACACAATAGACCAGATAGATTTAATTGATGTTTATAGGACATTCCATCTGAAAACAGCAGATTACATTTTCTTCTCAAGTGCACATGGAACAGTCTCCAGGAGAGACCACATCTTGGGTCACAAATCAAGCCTCCATAAATTTAAGAAAATTGAAATCATATCAAGCATCTCTTCCAATGACCACGCTATGAGATTAGATATCAGTTACAGGGAAAAAACTGTAAAAACCACAAACACATGGAGGCTAAACAATATGGTACTAAACAACCAAGAGATAACTGAAGACATCAAAGAGGAAATAAAAAATACCTAGAGACAAATGACAATGAAAACATGACGATCCAATACCTAGGGAATGCAGCAAAAGCAGTTCTAAGAGGATAGCGTATAGCAATACCATCCTACCTCAAGAAACAAGAAAAATCTCAAATAAACAATCCAACCTTACACCTAAAGTAACCAGAGAAAGAAGAAGAAACAAGACCTAAAGTTAGTAGAACAGAAGAAATCATAAAGATCAGAGCAGAAATAAATGAAATAGAAACAAAACAATACCAAAGATCAATAAAAATAAAACTGGTTCTTTGAAATGATAAACAAAATTTATAAACCTTTACCCAGACTCATCAAGAAGAAGAGGGAGAGGACTTAAATCAATAAAATTAGAAATGAAAAAGGAGAAGTTACAACAGACACTGCAAAATACGAAGCATCCTAAGAGACTACTACAAGCAACTTTATGCCAATAAAATGGACAATCTGGAAGAAATGGACTGAATTTTAGAAAGGTATAGCCTTCCAAGACTGTACCAGGAAGAAATAGAAAATATGAACAGACCAGTCACAAGTAGTGAAGTTGAAACTGTGATTAAAAATCTGCCAACAAACCAAAGTCCAGGACCAGATTGCTTCACAGGTGAATTCTATCAAACATTTAGAGAAGCGCTAACACCCATCTTTCTCAAACTTTTCCAGAAAATCACAGAGGAAGGAATACTCTCAAACTCATTCTACGAGGCGACCATCACCCTGATACCAAAACCAGACAAGGATACTACAAAAAAATAAATGTACAGACCAATATCACTGATGGATATAGATGCAAAAATCCTCAACAAAATACTAGCAAACAGAATCCAACAACACATTAAAAGGATCATACACCATGATCAATTGGGATTTATTACAGAGATGCAAGGATTCTTCAATATATGCAAATCAATCAATGTGATACACCATATTAACAAATTGAAGGAGAAGAACCATATGATCATCTCAATAGAGGCAGAAAAAGCTTTTGACAAAATTCAACACCGATTTACGATAAGAACTCTCCGGAACATGGGCACAGAGGGTACCTACCTCAACATAATAAAGGCCATATACGACAAATGCACAGCAAACATCATTCACAGTGGTGAAAAATGGAAAGCATTTCCTCTAAGATCAGGAACAAGACAAGGTTGCCCACTCTCACCACTATTATTCAGCAGAGACTAGGACTTTTGGAAGTCCTAGCCATGGCAGTCTGAGAAGAAAAAGAAATAAAAGGAACAGAAATTGGAAAAGAAGAAGTAAAGCTGTCACTGTTTGCAGATGACATGATACTCTACATAGAGAATCCTAAAGATGCCACCAGAAAACTACTAGAGCTAATCAATGAATTTGGTAAAGTTGCAGGATACAAAATTAATGCACAGAAATCTCTGGCATTCCTTTACACTAATGATGAAAAATCTGAAAGAGAAATTAAGGAAACACTCCTGTTTACCACTGCAACAGTAAGAATAAAATACCTAGGAATAAACATACCTAGGGAGACATAAGACCTGTATGCAGAAAATTATAAGACACTGATAAAAGAAATCAAAGGTGACACAAACAGATGGAGAGATATACCATGTTCTTGAATTGGAAGAATCAGTATTGTGAAAATGACTGTACTACCCAAGGCAATCTACAGATTCAATGCAATCTCTATCAAATTACCAATGGCATTTTTTACAGAACTAGAACAAATAATCTTAAAATTTGTATAGGGACACAAAAGACCCTGAATAGCCAAAGAAATCTTGAGGGAAAAAAACGGAGCTGGAGGAATCAGACTCTCTGACTTCAGACTATACTACAAAGCTACAGTAATCAAGACAATATGGTACTGACACAGAAACAGAAATATAGATCAATGGAACAGGATAGAAAGCCCAGAGATAAACCCACACACCTATGGTCAATTAATCTATGACAAAGGGAGTAAGGATATACAATGGAGAAAAGACAGTCTCTTCAATAAGTGGGGCTGGGAAAACAGGACAGCTAGATGTTAAAGAATGAATTTAGAACACTCTCTAACACCATGTACAAAAATAAACTCAAAATGGATTAAAGACCTAAATGTACGAGTGGGCACTATAAAACTCTTAGAGGAAAACATACAAAGAACACTCTTTGACATAAATCACAGCAAGATCTTTTTTGACCCACCTCCTAGAGTAATGGAAATAAAAAAAAAAATGCAACCTAATGAAACTTAAAAGCTTTTGCACAGCAAAGAAACTATAAACAAAATGAAAAGACAGCCCTCAGAATGGGAGAAAATATTTGCTAACAAATCAACGGGGAAAGAATTAATCTCCTCAATATATAAACAGCTCATGCAGCTCAATATTAAAAAAACAAACAACCCAATCAAAAAATGGCTGGAAGACCTAAATAGACATTTCTCCAAAGAAGACATACATATGGCCAAGAGGCACATGAAAAGCTGCTCAACGTCACTAATCATTAGAGAAATGCAAATCAAAACTACAGTGAGGTATCACCTCACACCGGTTAGAATGGCCATCATCAGAAAATCTACAAACAACAAATGCTGGAGAGGGTGTGGAGAAAAGGGAACCCTCTTGTACGGTTAATGGGAATGTAAATTGATACAGTCACTATGGAGAACAGTATGGAGGTTCCTTAAAAAACTAAAAATAGAATTACCATATGATCCAGCAATCCCACTACTGGGCATATATCCAGAGAAAACCATAATTCAAAAAGACACATGCACCCCAATATTTATTGTAGTAGTCTTTACAATAGGCAGGACATGGAAGCAACCTAAATGCCCATCGACAGATGAATGGATAAGGAAGATGTGGTACATATATACAATGGAATATTACCCAGCCATAAAAAGGAATGAGATTGGGTCATTTGTAGAGACGTGGATGGACCTAGTGACTGTCATACAGAGTGAAGTAAGTCAGAAAGAAAAAACAAATTTCGTATATTAACACATATATGTGGAATCCAGAAAAATGGTAGTGATGAACTGTTTTGCAAGGCAGGAATAGAGACACAGATGTAGAGAAGAAACCAAGGGGGGAAGTGGGGGCTGGTTGTGGGATGAATTGGGAGATTGGGATTGACATATATACACTAATATGTATAAAATAGGTAACTAATAAGAACCTGCTGTATAAAAAAAATAAAATAAAATTCAAAAAAAGTACCTTTATTTCCCTTTGTACCTCAGTATTTAAATGGATAAAGGAATATTGGTTTAAAAATTGTTTTTCTCAGTACTTATTACTTGTTTGACTTCTTGAATCCATGTTGTTAGTGAGAAGTCTGCTGAAGATGTAATTATTAAAATTTTGTAATGCTCATTTTTCCTGTGCATAGCTTTTAGGATTTTCTCTTAACCTTTAATAATTCCATAATGTGGGTCTTGGCTTTCTCTAATTCTTCATACTCAGCAGTTGGAGGACTCTTGTAACTTATTACTTTCATATGGGCTCTGCCTTCAAATAGATCCAGATCCAACCACTTACCATCTCCTCTGCTGCTTTGATCCTGGTCCAGGCTACCCTCATATCTCACCTGGATTATTGCAGAAGTCCTCCCACTGGTCAACTGGTCTTCCTGCTTCCACCCTTGGCCCTATAAAAACTATTCTACCCTTGCTCCTCTGTAGCAGCCAGAGTAGTCTTTTAAACAGTCTCTGTATAGAATTCTCCAGTGACTTCCCATTTCACCCAGAGAAAAAGTCAATGTCTGTACAGTGTTCTGCAGCATCCTGCATATTAGTCACTTATATTCCTCTGATCTTCTTTCCCCTTTTTCTCATTCCTCTCTACGCACCCAAGCATCCTTACTATTCTTCCTTGGATTTCAGCAGGAGACTAGTATGTGTTCTAAGTCTACCAACTTGATTCTAGCTATGTCTTTGATTTTTAAAAAAAGATTCCTTTATATGATGTCGTGGTCTGTCAGCAGAGACATTAGGGTTAATTGAATGAATGGGCAGCATTTGCAGTCTAATGCCATATCATATGTTCTTTGTAAAGTCCATGCAGAATTAGAAAATATGGGCACCATATCCTTGAATCCTGTTCTGTGGATGGAGTTGAAGGAGCCAGAACCTCAGGCTTACAGGCAGGTAGGGGCTGTGGATGGAGGCTGCCTGAGCCCGTCCACTAATTCCCACCACTCTGCAGCAGTGCTGGGCGTCCAGCCACTCAGCCTTGGAGGCAGTAGGTACATTATAAAAAGCATGAACTTTGTAGTCACTTAGAACTGGTCTCAAATTCTGGTTCTTCCACTGAGTAACGGACTATAGATAGATTCATTTTACATTCACTCATTCAGTGGATATTTACTGAGTGTAAGTATCAGGCCTTGCTTTAGGATCTGGGGATATATCAGGGAAGAAAACAAATATCTCTGCCCCCAAGTGGCTTGAATTCTGTTGAGAGAGCTTTCATTCTAATGATAAGTTATTTGTGGTCTCTGAACTTCAGTGTTCTCATCTACAGGATGAGGCTATTGCATCATCTACTTAATACGAATACTGTAGAAATAGAAGAGGCACAGTACTGGGCATGTGGAAGTTCTCAGTGCATTTTAATTCTGTCCATTCTTCTTCTCCCATAGCACTTCTTTCTAGCACTTACTATAATGCTCTGTAAACTAACTCAGTGCCTGGTACATAGCAAGTAACAGATGAATTAAGGTAAACCGAATTGAATGTCAATGTCTAGGTAATTTTCTAAGGATATTGCAGATACTTTCATTGGAAGGTGCTGGCACTTTCCGTAGTGGGTTCTACTGTCCTCCATCCCTGAAGATCACTGGGGACCTTTATTAGGATGAGAGGGGGAGTTTTAGGAAATTTTGTAAAGTGCTTCTGTTACCTTTGAAATCCTTTTTGACTTCCAAACTGTGAAGGCTTGATCACTCCTATAACATTTTTCCTGATTCCCTTTTGGGGGGCCAGGATCATATGACCATTTCACTTGGTCTGTTATGTATGCAATTTCCTTTTGCCCATGTTGTTTTCAATTACTTAATATCTTCTTAACATATTCAACTTTATGAAAAAATGGAAGAAACCACGGACTCTAGTAAAAAAAAAAAGGCATGTCATGGAATTGGCTGTTATCAAAAGGGCCTTTCTTGCCCCTGGAATCCATCATGGCTCAGGATCTCAGGCAACTAGAGGAATCCATCCAAAAGTAATGATATAATACGGAGTAATGGAGTTGAAATTTTGTGCTAAGTAATGTTTTGAAATTAGGTGTCATGTTGCCAGTGTGTTTCTAAATTGACAGTCATTGGGCAGCATTCCATAATGTCTCTAGTTTATGTCTTAACTGAGCTGGCTAGGAACACATCAAAAGTCACAGCTTCAGATTGTTATAATGTAGTGCTTGCCATACTATGGTTATGGCAGAAGCACTTTCATTACTTTGCGCAGCTTATAACTTTTCTTTTAAATTGCCTCTTTGAGTTGACATTTCTCTTAGGTATAATCTACCCTGAGATTAAATTTAGTTAGCCCCTTTATAGTTCAGAACTTAAACTAGTTAAAAATCTTTACGCACTTCTTTATATTCAAGATAATATAGGCCTTGTTAATTTCAACTTCAAGAACTCTTCAGAGATTTTATAGGGATTTTTAGCAATAAATTTAGAAAATGATAAACCAGTTTTGGTTATAGTATACAGTATTTTCATGAATAGAAATATGACACTTCAGAGATACTCCAAAAGGGATCTAATTTAGTCTGGTGCCCAGATTTTAGAGTTGTTTTCTCAACTATGGAAGGTAGCTCAGTGGTTGGACTGGATGGGAGTCTGTTGTCTGTGTACCCAGTGTAGGTAAATGTGGAGGGTGTCCTAGGTCCAAACACCTTCAAGAGATTGTTCTGCTCCCTTCTTTCAGGAAAACTGCTTTACATACTACCCTGTCCAGTAGGTCTACCAGGCAATGGTTCTTAAAACTGGTGGAGTTAAAGAAACACCTGGATAGTTAAAAAAAAATTCACATTCTCAGACTCCAGCCACAGAGAATCTGAATTGGTAGGTAAAGGAGATTTGACCTTGGTCATGAGACCCCTCTTTCTGGACCCTCTCCTACCCTTAACATAGTTTGGTGGTCCCAACACACCAGTCCACCCATGATATGCCACATATGGAGCAACACTTCCAACAGCAGGAGGACAGGGTGATTAGTCTGGGAGAAGAGAGAGGCCACACAGAGGCCACAGCCACAGCTGGAGGCTAAATTTGAGACTTTTTGCGAATACCCATTGCTGAGTAGGGGACAAGCACATAGATTACCCCAGCTCCTCTATCATATTCCACAGACTATAAAGCCAGTTTCTGCCTGAAAATTTTCCCTTCTCAAGTCTGTCACATGACGGGTGTGTGTGTGTGTGTGTGTGTGTGTGTGTGTGTGTGTTAGGGAGCTTGCTCTCTCTCTTCTTTTCTCAGTTTATTATAGACAGTTAAATAGAAAGTAAGAGAGAAAGATGATACAGACAAAGAGAGAGAAATATGGATACTTCTGGAAAACTTTAGGTTGGAAAAGACATTTAGGAGGAAACGAGACGAACACCTCTTGGAGAAGATCTATGAAGCAGCTCCTGCATGATGGAGAGTAACACTATATTTTTTCTTAGATCTTCTGAAGATACCATGATGACAGAGTACATTTGTATCTCAGTTTCCCCAGTGGGTGGCTTTATTTGTAAACACTGGTAACATCATCACTGAGGATGATCAGTCATTAAAAAGTCTTGTATAGGGAACCCTGTGGTGTTCGTTCTAAATTAAGCCAAGGAAGTCCTGAATAATTATCATTTATTCAACAAATGTTTATTGATGAGGATGCTAGCCTCATGGAGGGTACAGCCTGATGGAGATACAAGTAAGTAAACAGTCAACGACACCACAAAGCAGCAAGTGCTGTGGAGGGGGCCACAGAAAAAGGAGGGGAGCACCGGAGAGTGACTCACCCAATCTTGGGGAGTGAGGGAAGGCTTTGAGAGGAAGTGCGATCTGAAGTGTGAAGAGCAGCTCACTGAAAATGGCCACAGAATTGAATGTGTCAAGGCTTGGGGGTAAGAAAGCATGACCCCATATCTGGAGAACTGAAGTGGTCCTAAATGGCTAGACTGAAACTGGCAGGAGACGAGGCTGGAGAGTTAAGTGGGGTCCAGATCATGAAGGACCTTATGTATCACATAAAGACGTTTGAAAGTGACATTGGGAAGCCTGGTTCATATACAGATGTCATATTTAGCCTTCTTTGTCTTTCTGTCACTGACATAATAATAGCATAAGAAGTATTGCTGTTCTCTTTGTCACAAGTAAATAGGAACTTTCAAAAGTAGGTGTGTGGGGGCTTCCCTGGTGGCGCAGTGGTTGGGAGTCCGCCTGCCGATGCAGGGGACACGGGTTCGTGCCCCGGTCCGGGAGGATCCCACATGCCACGGAGCAGCTGGGCCCGTGAGCTGTGACCGCTGAGCCTGCGTGTCCGGTGCCTGTGCTCCGCAACGGGGGAGGCCACAGCAGTGAGAGGCCCGCGTATCGCAAAAAAAAAAAAAAAAAAAGTAGGTGTGTGTGTAGCAAAGGGTTAATGCTAGAAGTCTTGCTTGCAAGATTGGCCCTTGGCTGGCTTCTGGGAACTTGGCTGGTAAACAGTTCCCCTCACTGATATAAAACTTTCTGTAACAGGTGAAGGTGGCTCACTGTGTCCAGACTGTGCAAATAACATGATATATGCTGAAAATCTACTTTTTTTTCTGGGACTCTGGAACTTTTATACATGCTAGGCAGAGGGTGTTTATATGACCAGCCCCAGTAAAAAAGACAAAAACAAAAACAGAAGCAAAGAACAAACAATGATGAAAAAGCCTTGAGGGCCCAGAGTCTCTAATGGGCTTCCTGAGGCAGAAGCATCACACACACGTTGCTACATTTTCATAGCTGGGGAAAGAGTATTCTCTGTGTGACCCTTCATGAGAGGGGGAGAACATAAGAAAGCCACACGAGGATTCCTCCAGACATCACCTCTCTTTTCCATAGGAGCCATTGTATATCCTTACTTCGTCACCACGATAAAGCTTAGCCATGAATACAATTACATGCTAAGTCCCGTGAGACCTTCTAGCACACCTTCCTCACGTAGGGGAGGTCTTGAGGATCCCCAGCAAACATGCTATGAATATTTACCTATAAATATTAATGGAATGAGTAAAGAAGTGACCTGTTAAGAAGTAGACATATTAGTGTCCTTATTTTATATTTGTATAATATTTTTTTTAACCCAAACTTGTCTAACCCAGTTGTATCTCTCACCAGATTTCTCAAATTCTCAAACTTGTCTCTGAATTACTTTTGACTTTTACCTTCAAATGACAAAGAAGTGTTAGCTTTGAGGAGAGTCAAAAGAAGGAGCTTCTAGCTGTAAGGGCAATTTCAAATCAGGAGATCCAGAAAGGATTTGAATAATGGCAGAAGTCCTCAGAATTTTTATAGTGTCCCAAGGTGACTTTTTTTTTCTCTTAACAGGGGAGGACTTACTTGACTGTGCAGCTTCTGGTGTACTAATAATTGACTACATTACTGTAGTCATGCAGATAGCCTTTCGTGTCACATTAAAGCTGCACTTGTATTTATGGAGTAATAGCCATGGACTAGATACTTTTATGTAATTTATATTGGGAAATTCTACTGAAGGCTTTCTTTTTAAACAACTAATAGAAATTCCTGACTTCATAATGAGCTTCAGATCCTGCCTGGAGGAACTTATAACCAACCAGGAAATCCTTGGACTGCCTATGGATTTCGTCTTCATTTTTGTAAATTCCTTGGAGCTCGGTTCTTTCTTACTGAGTAATTGCCAATAATGTGACCCCATTGAGCAGCCACCCCTCAACAGGCTTTATATTTCCTTTCCACCAACTTGTCTCCCTCTGGACTGAGGTAGGATTATAAAAATGATAGGTTTACTGCTCCCTGCTTTCTATTTGTGCCTTGTAGCCCTTCCCTTGTAGACTTTTCTAGGACCCAGGAGATGAAGAGCACTACTTCTTAAGCATGGCTGGGCCTGTTTTTGATCTTTATTTCTTGTCTAATTGGAGAGGATTTACAGTTCACAAGTAGACTTTAATATAGAAGGTCCCTGGAGTTGTTGTTATACAGCAACTCAGCGACTTCTCAACAATGTGCTGTTTTACAAGGGTAGTTTTCTTCATAGGCTATTTATGTTGTTTCTGCTCCCATTTTATTGCCTTTCCACCCTTTATTTTTCTCTTTTCTTTTTCACTTATCATGTTATCAGACTTCTCCCCTCAGCTGGCCATTAATACTTATTTTAACCCTTAATTGCACTTAAAGAGTGAAGTTTTATGTTTCTTGTTCATAATTTTCAAAGCAAATGAAACATTTTATTGTATTTCTCTGTTTGCAGTAACTTCATGGAAATGTATTTCATTCATGTGGGGCTAGATTCATTTTGTTATGTTTGAGCAGGGGGATTGTTTTGTATATTTGAGGCGGTTTTGTCCTTCTGGGCTGATAGCTTTAATGAAAAGTATCTTTTCTATTGCTGATGTAAGTCTACTTTGAATTGGCTAGTTGCCAGCCAGAGTTCAGTTCTAATCAATGTGTAGGTTATTCACGGAAGCCCTTGTATTTAGGGGTGTGTGAGTGTTGCAGGATTTGCTGGTATTTGTTGTGTCATTAGGTTTAGAAAAAAGTTCCTGAAGCTGCTAGTAGTAACCATTATGACTTGGTAGTCTTAGTTTTTCTTCTCAAGTAATGTCATTATTACATTGTCTACAGTATGGCCTTTGATATTTTCTTTTCTAGTTTTCCAGAGAGACGGTCCTTCAGAGCCTATACATCTGTTCTGTATTTTGACCCTTGGATGAGAATATTCATTCAGGCCAAAAGAGTTAAAACAAAATACCTATGTTATTGCCTCTACAGACCCAGGTAACTCACCTTTGTTCAATCATCTTCATAGAGTTTTCATTTGTAAAATACCTCCCACCCCAATTGTTAAAGTAATTTGATAGTAAGATTTTTACAATTGCAAATAAAATTCAAACTGCATTCTGGAAGGTTTGCTGAAGAGTAATTATATGAAACAAATATTTGGCCATAATAGTAACATACTGCAGTGAACACTCTAAGTTAGATGGTCCCCCCAAGTAGGAATATGTTATTTACTTCAGTGACTCCTAGGTGCTTTGATTGTAATGGGTTCTATTAAAAAAATCTGCTCACTTATATTTTCTTTTTACTCAAATATATTTGAACTATTAAGTCATATACATATATGTGTATATATATTTTATATAGAGAATGCACATATGTACATCTGGTTCACTTATATTTTAATTACCATTTATATTTTAGCATAAGCTTTTTTTAAGCTTACATTTGCCTATTATATAACTTATCTTGCACAACTATGCATGCTATGAGAACAGTTTTTTTTTTCTTGGTGTGTGGTGTGTGGGTGGTCATTCATTTATTTTCTAAACATTTATCAACACCTGTTAGTCTGAGATTGTGCTAGAAAGATAAGATTAGTTCTAGTTTTCAGGAGTTTACTATCTACTGGGAGGAATATTTAATGCTTGTACATTGTCTATATGTACGCCTTTTGATATACATTATGTTATTTAATTTTGGAGTGACCCTGTGGGTTATGTTTTATCATCATTTAGAAATAAATAAATGTCAGAACTAGATAAGAACTCAAATCTTCTGGCTCCGAATTCTTTACCAATTCAAATTCCATGCTCTTTCCCCTATACCACACTA
This sequence comes from Globicephala melas, assembly GCF_963455315.2. Classification (NCBI taxonomy): domain Eukaryota; kingdom Metazoa; phylum Chordata; class Mammalia; order Artiodactyla; family Delphinidae; genus Globicephala; species Globicephala melas. The sequence continues at coordinate 55,698,023 of NC_083317.1, read as the reverse complement.
ATTCTTTATAACAGACCCACATTTGTTGTATTGTCTTATTTCCATGAATAAGCAGTTGCTGTTCTGGGGTCTTGCAATCACTCATATTGATACTAATATGAAAAATTGTGGATCTCTGAATTGAATGCCCTGACCACACACGAATGGATTCCTCAAAAGCTCTTTACTTTTGATTTCTGATTCTACTGCAGGTCATGTTTTGAAAAGTGAAGTATACCAAGCCTGAGACTTACTGTATAAATCTGTTTGTTCCTTAATTCATATCAAAGTGATACTTCCTTTTCATCAGTCTCATTCTTCTGGGAAGCACCAAGGGTCTCCTGGATCAATCAATATAGCTCATCTTTTCAAATTAAATTATTCCTCTCTTAGTGAGTTTGGGTAAAAAATGGTTTAAGCCAGTGGAAAATGTGGATTTATCCCTATATTCTGAGGGAATTTTATTAAATTGAATTTCGTCTACCTAAATTACTTATATCAAGTGATGGCTGTTTCCTACCCTAGTATATTTTTTAATGCACCTTTCAGTGTAATATTCTTAGATATATCTTACCAGGAAGTAGATATAATATAAATATTTATTTTATTCCTTCAAAGATACTTAAGGAGGCTCTGGTACTTACACGGGGCTCTGATAAACTGTTAAGTCCGATATGTTTTGGGATCTACAGTATAGACAGGTTTAATTTTTCATGGCTTTATCCCTTAGGCTTAACTTTCTCTCCATTTGACTTATTTACTTGCATATTGTTTTCCTCACAGCTTCTCTGGTGGCAAAAGTTTTGTGTAAGAAATATGTGGCGTTCTCTGCATGTTATTTCACCCCTAGTGGGGTGACCCTTACTTTATTTCTTCCTTAAAAGGCACTCTAGCTCTAATGGCTGTATGGAAACAAATTAAAAGCTGGGAATGACCCTATGGGACCAGAGTAGAAGCATGTAAAATGTATTAAAAATGATTAAATACTCTGTCCACTTGACCATCCAGCCTCCAATAAACTTCTAGACATGAACCCTGAAGTATTATTTATAAGAATACATACCTATACTTTATGGTCAGTCATTTCTCTATATTTTCGTAGCAAACAGAAAGAAGAAGATTGCATTTTAATTGTGTGGATGGACTTACAGTTGCTGTAGTTCCTTTACCCCAATGTCTCTAACAAGTTCAGAAGGTGCTAGGGGGGAATTTTTGGTGTCATGTCATTGGTTTCCTCCCTTAATCATATTCTCTTCAGTGTTTTTATCAATAGCTTGGGTAAAAAACAGGCATGTTTGAATTCATAATAGACCCTGAACTAGAAGGAGTATCTTATATCAGGCATAATGCGAACAAGATGTGAGAGAGTTGAAATACGAAAGATAAATGTAGTATAAATAACCTACAGTCCCGAATTTAGATTTAAAAAATCTATTGTGTTAATATCCTAGACTTGGACAGTGATTTACATGAAAAAAAATAGATGTTTTCATTGACCACAAGCTTAATCTAAGCTGATAGTGTGACAGGGTTGCTGAAAATATTTATGGAACTTAGCTAGCAGCACAAGATGGTAGCCATCCGTTCTCCCCCCGCCCCGCCGCGGGTGCCAGCGGCTCGGGCGGCGGGAGCAGCGGCAGCGGCCAGGCAGCCCAGCTTCGCGAAGGCTCTGCGCCCGCAGGCACCCGGCCCGCGCCCGCCCCGCCGCCACGATGCACAAGAGGAAGAAACCGGCTCCTGCAAAAGTAGAAACGAAGCCAAAAAAGGCGGCAGGAAAGGATAAATCTTCAGACAAAAAAGTGCAAACAGAAGGGAAAAGGGGAGCAAAGGGAAAACAGGCTGAAGTGGCTAACCAAGACACTAAGACAGACTCACCTGCAGAAAATGGAGAAGCTAAAAACGAGGAGAGCCCAGCTTCCGATGAAGCAGGAGGGAAAGAAGCCAAGTCTGATTAATATCACCCACCTGGTCCTATCAGGGGTCCCTGTCTCCCTCCTTGTACAATCCAGAGGAATATTTTTATCAACTATTTTGTAAATGCAGGTTTTTTAGTAACTAGAAACATTTTTAAAAAGGAGAGAGTCCCACCTCATCCCATTTTTTAAGTGTAAACGCTCTTTTTTAAGAGCAGCGTTTGCTGGGTTGTTTATTTTTTGGTAGAGTCAGAAAATAGTGGGATATTGAATATGGGAGGCTTTGATTGTCTTGGGTGTCAGCTTAACATTCCACAGATGGGGGGTAGCTTTTCTATCCTATAATACAAAGCACACTAAATGGCAGTTTGGAGACAGTTGTGCATTTAATGTCTTAAACGCTTTACATTACTTGTTTCCCATGTTGTTTTTGGTAGAATTGTTTCCTAAAGGAAACCACTCACCCCTTGATCTTGGCTCTCCTGGGCAGAATTTTGTGCACTTTGTAACATCTTTGGTAATGGTAGTCCAGTTCTTCTAGTAACTGTTAATGTGCTGTGGATGACTGACAATTTGAGTGTGTAGTGTATATGATATTAAATTGTGAATTAGTTGGACTTACGATATAATAGCATATTAGTATTTGAAGGTATTGGTACTTGATATCCTGTGAAGGGAAATTTGCCTCCAAATTTTAAGCTGGAAAGTCACTGGAATAACTGTTCAGAAAAGAATCACAACTACATGATTTTTTAGATTTTTGGTACGTATATTGAGAATTGTGTACAAATTGAAATGTCTGTATACTGATCCTCAAAACAACCAATAAAATCTCAATTATAAAAGAAAAGAAAAGAAAAGAGCAAGATGGTAACACTACCAATAAACCATGTCCTGCTTATACCATGTCTGGAGGGTGATGTTCAGATGAGGATGCTTTAGGAGGGAAGGGACTTCCTAGCTCACAGTATAAATTAACTATCTGGTTATCTGGTAGGGGGTCATTGGTGGAATTGAGCATCATGCCGTGGCTGAGGGAATACACAGGGCCTGAGTGAAAACGTGAAAAGCTGCCATGTGATGGTTGGAATTCTAGAGGGCAGAACTTGGATGGCTGGATAGAAGTGGAAGACAGAGCTAGCTCAGCATGAGAGTGTTAGGCTGTTTTTGCAAGGCAGAGACACACAGATTACCTTTTTCTATTGGTGTATATTTATTTATTTAAATTTATTTGTTTATTTATTTATTGGCCGAGTTGGGTCTTCGTTGCTGCGCGAGGGCTTTCTCTAGTTGCGGCGAGTGGGGGCTACTCTTCGTTGCAGTGCGTGGGCTTCTCATTGCGGTGGCTTCTCTTGTTGCAGCGCACAAGGTCTTAGGTCTTAGACTGTAACAGAAACAAGCTGCTGGCCTAATTAGGCCCACGAGCAGTATTTTGCCTATGCCTGGCATAGGCTCATTGGGCATATAGATGTAGACTCTCTCCTCTGCCTGAACAGATGCCTCTTTTTATATGTCTTTAAATGTTTTGGCTTCAAGAGATGTTCTAGAATTCTCCATCTAACTCTCACTGCCTTTCTAAACACTGCCTTTCTAAACATTGAAGTTATCAGAGAATGTTAAGCTCCTGAGTCTACATGGGTATCAGACAAAATTAGGGACTGAGAGAAGCAGTTTATCCAGTATCAGTGATGATCTGGGTAAGAGGGCTAGGTATATTAACCAGAAACTTTGATAATGGAGCAGTTACATAGAAAATTTTCTTTTTAAGAAAATTGTCCTATTTTACATGTATAAGTGAACATTTGTGTGGCCAGAGATTTTCTTATATCTCTCCTGAAGTTCCCTTACTAAAGCAAAATTGCCAAGTATCAAAAGGCAAGAAATTTTTTTTAGGCCTAAACTTTGCTGACTTACCAGCTGAATGCAACTTACTTGATGACTTTTTCTTAATAATAACATATCTCTGGAGTATATAGTCTTCCTAAAGAACATTTTTGTATTATGAACTTTAAAATGATAATCTGACTTACGTCCTTTCTTGTTTCATTTCAGAAAGTATCTGTATGTCACATCTTCTTTTAAAGGAGCATTTAAAAATGAAGTTAAAAAGGCAGAAGAAGCAGTAAAGATAGGTATGTAATTACCTATGGCCTACATCGTTATTGTTAATTTATCCAGCAGACGTTAATTGAGCAGTTATTCTGAGACATACCCTGCTTTGGGCATTATAGGAATAAACACAAGTAATCAAATGTAATTCCTACCTCTAAGGAACTTCATAACACGTTTTCCATCTTTGATTTTGTCTAAATATGATGTTATTATTATAAAAGTAATTCAAGTTCTGCGTACACACTTGGAACTAGATTGATGTATATTAGGGTTGTCCTGATGCAGAGTTAGATCATTTTAGAGACTGGTGTTGCATCCACTTTAAGAAGGCATGCTCTGGGCTTCCCTGGTGGCGCAGTAGTTGAGAGTTCGCCTGCCGATGCAGGGGACACGGGTTCGTGCCCCGGTCTGGGAAGATCCCACATGCCGCGGAGCGGCTAGGCCTGTGAGCCATGGCCGCTGAGCCTGCGCGTCCGGAGCCTGTGCTCCTCAATGAGAGAGGCGACAACAGTGAGAGGCCCTCGTACCACAAAAAAAAAAAAAAAAGAAGGCATGCTCTACACATTCACTCCTCCCACAAAAGGACAAAGCCATCCTTCCCCAATGATCCAGGAGGGAAGAGTAGCTCTGTATCCATATTTCATGGATTTTAGAGAGTTTCCAGTCAGCCAAACATTCAGTCATGACTTTTGAATTTGTATGTGTGTGTGTATATATATATATATATATATATATATGCCCTATAAGTTGTCATGACTTAGAGGACCCTGTATGGCTACCTAGTCTTGGAATGTGTGAAAGCTATAGAAGGAATACAGGATTTTCTGAGATTATCATCTGTAAGCCATTCTTACTGGTCATGGATATATTATATATATGTAATATTCATTTAAAGATGCTTGAAAGGGTTTCATTTTATTGAATCATCTTGCTTCTGTTTCTAGCTGAACTCATATTGAAAGAAGCACAAGTCAAAGGAAACCACTCTGACAGAGCTTCTTTGTCTTCTCCTGCCAAGGTATGACATATAGAGTAGTCTTCTTAAATGGTGAACAGGGTCATTTGCTTTTTCCTGTACACAGATGACTCTTATTTATCACTTACTTCTTAAACCTTTAAACAAGCTCGGAAGATTGTTAATTTTAACACAGGTAAACAGAATAGATGGGTGCAGAGAAAGGGGAGGAAACTCAGCAAGTGGGGGTAGGCTGAGATTGAGAGCAAAGGTGAACAAAATGTGGGGTGAATTGAGAAGTAAGGAAGATCATCACAACTCATTTCTTTAAAAGGAAGGGAGGGCTTCCCTGGTGGTGCAGTGGTTGAGAGTCCGCCTGCCGATGCAGGGGACGTGGGTTCGTGCCCCGGTCCGGGAAGATCCCACAGGCTGCGGAGCAGCTAGGCCCGTGAGCCATGGCCACTGAGCCTGCGCGTCCGGAGCCTGTGCTCCGCAACGGGAGAGGCCACAACAGTGAGAGGCCCGCATACCAAAAAAAAAAAAGAAAAAAAAAGAAGGGAAAAGTGATAGAGAAAAGGAGAAAATAATGAAAAGCTAGCAGAAAAAACTAGCCTATCAAGTCTCCCTGAAAATATCTCTTCAAATTATAGCTCCCTATGGACCTAAATAAATAGGGAGAACAAGGAGAAGATTAATAAGCAATCCTTCTTTCTAGTGCTAAGAATTATTTACTATAATTATGAATATTACTAACAATGCTTCCAGCTTACAAAGCTCTTTTCTTATGAGTTGCTCCACACAGTTCATAAACATTCTATGTAATCCTTGCAATATGCCCATGAGTAAGATAGGTTATAAAGAACTATTATTATTAATTATAGTGCATAGAAACTAAGAGAAAAAGAATATTGCGGCCGGACATGTATTTTAAGTTTGCTAACTTTTACCAAAAATATGGTACCAAGCTTGCTACCACAGTAAGTCATTGCACGACATATTTACGTGCTTGCATGGGATAAGGAGGTATAGGGAGAAAAAAATGCTTCACTTCACCCTTCCTTCATCCTCTTCTGTGCACTCAGTATATGAATTCTTTCTGTAATTTGCCCTCAAACTTTCAAGAGTGTGTCTGATAAAGAGCTCTCATATCTAATGGTCATGAATATGGGATGAAATCAAAGAGTAGCACATGTTAATTCCCCAAATCTATCCATGACTTTCCCCAAATTCTTTTACCTTTTTTTTTCACTTATTTTTTTTTTAAGGTAAACATAGACCTATCTTATTGTTGTTGACTTTTAAGGAAGAGTTTAAACTTTCTTTATTTTGTCTCTAAAAAAATCAATCCTTGGCTGTATGTATTTGGGAGACAAGAGAAACAGACTCTTTCTAACGGGTCAGGACCTTGCTTTCTTCTTGCCTTAGCCAGTTACCTCTCGCTGCCCCTTTGCTCTGTGCTCTAAGTTCATTGACAGGAAGGGCAGGGATGTCTTTGAGCAGCTTGCTTTGTTGCTCTGATGCACACTGGTTTCTTTAACTCAGAGAAGAGAGCTAAGCAGAATGACCTCGGCTTTTGACCTCTTAAATTCCTCTAGGCGGTTGGGTGGTTGAATTTGAAGTGAAATACTTACCAAGCATTTACCATTTTCTTTTACTTTAAAGGCCGCGAAAATAAGGTTCAGTCAGAGGTATAGCCATCAAATGAGATGCCCATCTTTCACATCAAGTGGATGGATCACATTAAAAGTCTATTCTTATTTGTGAAATAATAACAATGCATTTTTTTTTTCTGCCTGGTTATAGAGAGCATACCAGAGATAGGGTAGTGAATAAGCCAGTATATCAAATTAAAAGAGAAGAAAAGAAAGACAGGTGGGTACCAGTATTGAGGCACTCTGAAAGGGAGAAAGCCCAGGATAGGATACCCTATAAAGGGAAAGTTTGCGGAGGATTAGTTAGGGGTATATGGAATTTGATATAGAGGAGACATTTTCTTTTGGCCTCTGATAAAATTTTTTAATTACAATTTTTTTTTTCCCGAAGGAAGCCTTAGTGATGGATCACGTGATTCAGCATTTTCTGTTTTCACAGACAAAAGCCAGAGTCTAGGTGCATTGAATGACTTTCCCAAGCTTTCACATAGTTTGTGTGAAAGCCACTGTGACATTACAGGAAGCAGTGACTCTTTCTGTAACAGCCAGAGAGGACATTGGCATATGTGCAAAGGGAGAACTGTGGGCTTGGATTTGGTTTGTCTTCTTAGCTATTGGAACTTAATCATTTATCAAGTATTTATTGAGTATCTGCTATTGTAGAATTGCATTAGGCAATGTGACCTATCACTATTACCCTTGTGAAACCTTTAGATAATAGGATAATAAATATCAACTCAGCTCTCATTTTTTAATGGCATTATGTGCTCTCCTAACCAAATGTACTTCTCCAGGATGTATTATGGAAAGCTTTGGAAGATGTAAAAGCAAAGCAGAAGATTCTTCAAGAGAAACGGAGGTAAGACATAAGATTTTCTGTTTGCTAGAATCCTCTGTACTATGTTAAAACAAATTCTGATTTCTGAGTAGGCAGATTTGGTGATCATTATGACAGTTTCTCTTCCTTAGCTTGTGACATCTTATGATATTAAGCATAATATGGTCAAAATCCCCCAACCAGCGTAATCAATGGAAAGTATTTATAAAGTATATATTTTCATGTACACATATGTTAAAACTTCTCAATACAGAGTGAAAACTTAGTTCAGTGTTTGATTAGATGAAGAAGAGAACTGCCCAGGGGTCCAGCTGACAACTTCTCTTTCCCTGTGTCCTTTGCCATTTAAACTCTGGAGGGTTGGTCCCAGTTCCTTCCCTTTTCTCGTACTGCTTAACAATTTAAGATCGAGTATGCTTCAAGTAAAAGTATCACTTATATAAGGTTAAAATAAAAATAGCAAGCCTATATTACAAAACCATTGTTTACATTGGTAGGGTTGACTTGATGTCCAGTTCAGGTGTTAAGCAAGTTAAATTGAAAATAATCACTGTTGTCCAAGTAAAGTCAGACTTTGGAAGCTGTGATAACTTTGAGAAACAAATTTTTAGGGAAGTGTTATTAGTTTTCAGCATTTTTTGGTGTGTGTGAACCATGATGTGCTATATAACCATAACTTTCTTCAAAACTTAAATTTGAAATGTTAATTATGCATTTATCAAAATAAATATACAATAAATGTCATAGAAATCTTCAATGAAAAGCAAAGGCCTCTTTAAAGACTTCAGAAAGAAAAAGCTGGTTGATGACTTTTTTTGTCATCACAGTGATAGGCATGAAAGGTGACCATCCTATTACAATAATGCCAGTTGGTGTGAACTTATTTTTATAGCAAAATGCTTTTTTTAAATTTGAAGACAATCAGTATGCCATTTACTGTCGCAGAGTGATTATGTCATACCCTCCAATACTCTGTTTTGGGGTCCCTTACAAAGTCAGTATTCTATTTAGTTAAACAACGGGAACATAATTATAGAGTAGACATTTTTGAGAAAAACTTTGATTCATATATATTTAACCCGACATGTATATGCATTTAAAAAATACATAATATATTAATTCATGTCAGTAACTCCCTCAGAAAGTCTGATGTACTCTATATATCATATCCATATAGAAGGACTGATACAACTTTGTCATTGTCCTTTAATGATAGATATATTTAATCAGTCCAGTAAGTATGTCAGTTGTAATAGCCCATGATCATGAATTTGAAAAGAAAAGCTGTTTTTGTGGAATGAGAGGAGCTACAGGATGGGTGGAGGGAAAGAATTATATTTGGTACCATTCTTGGTTGGGAAAGGAGAATAACATTTGCCAGGCACCTAATGTCTTCCAAGTCTGTACTGAACATTATCCGTTTTACTCCTCACGGAATCCCAAGTGGCTAGGCAGGTATTATTCCCATTTTTCACACGAGACAGAAAGTTGAAGCGACTCATCCGTAGTCACATGGTTGTTGCAAAGACAAGCTTGTATTTGAAGTCACATCCATCTTGCTGGTTCTTACATCCAGGTGTTTTTCATAGCTCCAAGCAGCCTCCTGTTATTAGGACTGTTTCTGTCATGTCTGCTATGTCTCATTTTCTATTTTTACACTTTTAATACAAAAGTCACATAAAACATAGTATAGCAGACAGAGTCAGAAAAAACGGGAGCTAATGTCTGTCGCCCTTGTAAACTTGCTTAATTAACTTTGATGTACCTTTGAATTTGGAAAAGGAGAGAAAACTAAAGAATATCTTTTGGCACATTCCAATCTGTGTAGAATATTTGGAGGTTTGAGAACACGCTGAAGGTTAGAAATACCTAAATTTTAAAATGGTCAAATCATCATTTTTCAAAAAATGCTGTGATGTACATATTAGACCAGTTGACATTTTACAACTTGCACTTTCTAGTTCTTGTAAACTGTAAACTTTCTAGTTCTTGTAAATTTAAATTGGCAAACTCATTTTTGAATCAGAGTGCTTGTGTTTGACTGGTATTGTTATTGCCTATCATGTTTATGCAAAATACTTGGCCATACAGAGATACCGAGTCTGCTTACTAAGTTTTGCAAAATATCTCTATATTTTATGTATATAGTTCCTTTGATATTTATCTTCTGAGTTTGTTTATTAACAGTTTGTAAACTGTATATTTTTATTAATATATTTTTTTCACTTTCTAAATGTAATGCTAGAGAATTAAAAAAGGCAAGGACACTCACCCTGTTCTTTGGTGTGAACATAGAAAACCGAAGCCAAGCCGGGATGTTCATTTACAGTAATAACCGCTTGATCAAAATGCATGAGAAAGTGGGCCCACAGTTGAAACTGAAGTCCTCGTAAGTATGTTTTTGTTTTCAGAGGCACAGGCAGGATGAGGGAAGTTGCAGTAATCTTTTGTCTGTGGAGTTAAGTGATTAATCATAATGGGAGCAGGTGTCATAGCCCCCATCCACCCTTCCCATCAGTGTGCAGGCATTCATCTGCCTAATTTATAATGTCAGTGGAGCTGTGTGCCTGCTCTAAGGAAAAAGCACGCTTTTGGAAACTTTACCATTTCTTGTGCCATCTACTAGGGTTAAGTTTCTGATATTTCACCAATTAAAAAATAATATAAGCAGAGTAAAGAAATTTTAGGAAAGAAAAATCCATAGTCTTATACCACAGCCCTGTTAACATTTTGTGCAGCCCCTGCATGTATGAGTTCCTGCCAGTTACCTGCATGAGCGTATATTCTTAACACTCTTCAGCCTGCTTCGATCCCAGAGTAATACATTCTGGTGCTTTTCCAGTGGTGGGTCTGAAACTCCACAAGCTGCTCTCCTGAATTATGTAGAGTCCCGAAGAGAGACCATAGAAAAGCACAGAGTCAGACAGGATAACCGCGAGCAGTAGGATGGCTCAGGGGGACCGTTTTTCATCTTGTTCCCTCACTCTCAAGGAATTAGTGATTCACTCATTTGTTCATTCAACAAGCACTTGTATTGCAGTATCTTGTGCCAGGCACTGTACTAAGCTCTGCAGACAAAATGTTGAAAACCTACTACCTTTTGTTAAGGAACTTATAATCCAGTGAGATGGACAAATGTATAAATACGTATTTATTATTGTATGGGAACAGCAAGAATGATCTTTTAAAACATAAATTAGTTTATTCTCTTGCTTAAAATCCCAGTGCATGTAGAATAGAACTGGTTTTCATAGTCTGTCAGTGATCTGGCTGCTGCCTGGCTCTGGGACACACCCCACCCATCCCCAGACTCTGCCTGCGTTCCCCTCACACCAGCAGGCTCCCTGTTCCTTTGACATCCTAAGCTTGTTCCTGCCTTAGGGCCTTGACATTTGCTATTCCCTCTGCCTTGAACCTTTTGTCCTCAGATCTTCTTACTGCTGGTCCTAGCATGTCACTCAGGCACCAGCTCTGAAGTCTGCTCCACAGGAAGGTCTTCTTAGACTGTCTAATTAAAATCAGCCCCTGCCATCACCCCCTCTACCTTTTCTCTCTTCGCAGATTACAGCACCTGCTGTATTTTCCTTATACCAACTTATTGCCATCTGAAATGCCCTTATCACCCTTAATGGTCGTCATCCTTTAATAGAAGAGAAACTTCATAAACAGGGACCTTGTCTTTCTTATTCATAACGTATTCCTAAGTTCCTCGAACAGGGCCAGGTGCTGAGCGTGAATGAATTGATGAATGAACAAATATATGTTAGAGGCAAGTATCAGGGGCAAAAAGCCTCTTAGGAGGGGCAGTAAATGAAACTGGGGGAATTTAAGTTAGGTTTCCTGGAAGAAATGATGCTCAAATTCAGACTTACAGAATGACTGGCTGAAGGGAGGGCAGGGTGGAAGGGGAAAGTAATGAAAAACATGATGGGCAGCGGCCCCAGATTGGGAAGGTGTGACTTGTGTGCCAGGCTGCGGGCACTGGGGAGCCCCTGAAGAGCTAGACTTCTGGATGCCTTTTCCCTCAACAGGTTATAGCACTAAGCAGAATATCCCAGCTACATACATCATGAGCTGCTAAAAATGTGAAAAAAAAATTGCGTTTATCCATCAGGCTGTTACTTCTCAGATATTACAGCCCATATATTCCCACTGGGCACCTGTGTACCTCTGCAGTGATGAGGAGACATCCAACCCGACAGGTGAAATGAGGATGAAAAAAGTGACTGGCTCATATTATTAACAGGACCATGTCAGTTTATTGCTGTAAGGGATTGTTAGGGATGTTTATTGCTAAATGGCCTCCTCTTCCCACCCACCTTGACTCCCCATGTCAGGTTATAGGTTTGGAAAAGGAGTCATATTAATTCAGTAATGATGTATTAAGAGATTTTGTATTATGGGACCAAGCACAACTAGGATAACCATAGACTTACATTAAAAAGTACAATTGTAAGATAACTTGTTAACTTTGACATGGTTTGGACCAAATGACTGAATTTGTTTTTTAAAAATTTGATTTTGAAAGATGAGGGTATATTATTAGCTTTTTGTTTCCTTAGCTCAATTTCATATAATTTCTATATGTATTTATTCTTCCAGACTTGATGCAGGTGTGGTTGGAATTGTTGATATACCCTTGGAGGTCATGGAACCATCCCATAATAAGCAGGGATTTCTCAATGTCCAAGAGTATAATCATCTTCTAAAAGTTATGGGACGATACTTGGTCCAGTACTGTAAGGACACTGGAATTAGTGAGTATTCAGTAGACATAGTAAGAGATACTTAATGGGAGATTAACTTGGTGATGTCTTTAAGCTGGAATGATTGTACTGATTCGGGTAACCAGTAACCCCAAACCCTGGAAGAGAGTGCCTGCGTTAAAAAAACAAACATAAAGGAAATTAGTCTTAAAATCTTCCCCAGAATATTACATGAAAAATAAAGCAGCAGATTAAAAATTCTAAGAGGAGGGCAATCAGAGAGCACTATGAAGTGGCAGCTGATCATGTAGAGAGGGGGCAGAAGTTTGCTGGAAATAGGCTGAGAAACCCCCAAAGGACTCTACTCTCACTCTAGGACTCTACTGTGTAGGAGTTGCACAGAGTCCCACATGGACGTGAGTAGCACCTGCAGTATTGTTATATCATGCTGTAGAATAATCATTGTTGACCCTGGATAATTGTAGATATATTAAACCATGTTTTGTATATCTAATAAATCTTCAATATGTTAACTCCAGAAAGATTTAGATGAAAAAAATCACTAAAGTACATATGCTTGGAAATGTAAAAAGGTAAACTTTAGTTATCTGGAAAATTTGACTTTTTCAGATCACCTCACTCTCCAGAGATACCTGAACAGTGGTGTGCTGTGCATTAATTAAATAAACTTCCTTTAAATTATGCAGACATAGGGCTTCATTTATGGAGAGAAATAGGCTACTGTGTATTTGTTCAGTGAATTGCATGAAGTATGTATAATTCATGCATATCAAAAATTATGTCTCTAACCTTGAGACAACTTAAAATCTTATTATTATCCCATTTGAAGTTGTAATCTTAGAATATTTTCTTTTCTTTTGTACCCACTCTGCTTGGTTCTGAAATTTTCTCATACCAGTGAAACAGGAAAGAGTGCAGGAACTCAGGGGAAAAAATGTAAAGGGGGAATGACGTTGAGGGCACAGATTTCCTGCCCAGACTGGATTTTCCTGTCACAGTCTAAAGCCTCCTCAGAGTGTGGTCTGTGGACCGGCAGCATCAGCATTACCTGAGAGCTTGTTATAAATGCAGAATCTCAGGTCCCACCCCAGAACTACTGGACTAAAATCTGCATGTTAGCAAAATCTCCAGGGGATGTGTATGCGCACTGAAGTTTAAGGAGCACTTCTCTGAAGAGTACATCTTTTGCTTAGCAGAGGCATACTTTTTCACGTGTTTTTTTTTTTCTCAGAGACATGTTTGAAGTTATACTAAATGTAGGAATGACTACATTATTTGGCTGGCTGTGCTTAAAGCTGTAGAACACATAGGAATATACAGGGTGAGGTGGTATAAATCAGTGATCTACTTGCTGGTCTTTAAATGCTAGCAGGACATGGTTCAGAAAGAAAACGCTGAGCATTTGAAAATTATGTCACTTCCCCCATCCTCATATTTTCTCTGGAAGCTCCTTTGTGTGGAGTGTGGGTAGCCTCCCAACTTTGTACTCTCAACTCCAGGGTGTGACGTGCCAGCCTTCCCCCCTGTATGTAACTTCCTATTTCTATCTTATCTACCTAACTTTTTCAAAACATTCTCAGTAGATGTAATAAGATTCAAGATTAGTAAGTTATATTTGTATTGTAATTATTGGTGGTTAATAACATGTTGATTTCCTAATTCCGTAATTGTCTATGAATTGATTTAGGGCTAGAGGATACTCTCACAAAAGATGTTCCTCTAGAAGGAAAGCAGAGAGTGGAGAAAGGACAGTGAGCATGTGCATTTGCTCACGTATCTCACGATTTCATCCCCAGACATCATTATCAAACTGAATCAAGTGATCAAGGTCAGGACTGGTAGACTCAGGAACTGTGCTGAGGAGATTGACCTTCAAGGTCTTTGCTTATTAATTCCCACAGGAGTAAGCAAAGTTATGTAATGCTTGACTAATACTCTGAAAGCTAGTATTCCAGGACACGCATTTTAATGAAAAGTATTTGGGTAGATTTTTTGCCTTATAAATAAAAGATGCAGTCTTTGTATTTGCTGCAAGTCTGATCAGTTTCTGTGGAAAATTGGGCCCTTGTAAAAATCGAATCAGCAGAAAGCGGAATGGAGAGGTAATGACTTTTGTGTCATTTGTCAAATCTGCATTTACTTTTGGCACAGTTCATGCTAAGAGTCTCAGAAGTGTTATTCTTGTCTCTGAGTCTGTCCTCACCTCACTGTCTGCTACTATGTTTTCTGAAACTTTATGCATCCTTACAGTAAAATGGAAATATTAATCAGCAGCTTTTTGGAATAGGGAGAGAAGGAGAAGAAGAAGATAGAGGGAAATATCAAATGAAATTTGAGTTCGAGCAGCAGCGATTACTTAGAAGTGTATTACTAAAATTTTCCGAAATGGATCAGAATATAGCTGACGTGCTAAAATGAAATCTCTGATGTAATAAGCACAGTCTTTCCTAGCAACACTCAAATCATAGGGCTTCAGGTTGGTAAGAAGGTTAAAAATCATTTAATTGAGTCACTACCTCCCACCCCATGCTTTAATTCCCCTCTACCTCACGCACCTCTGCCCTAGGCAAGTGGAAGCCACTTTAAGCCTGAACAAGGGTTTTCCATGAAAGAAAAAATGCTACTTCTTGAGGCAGCCCATGAATCTTTGCACAATTGTGTTAGAAAATACATTTTCATGTTAATGTCAAATCTGTTTCTCATATGTTCTTTTACTCATTCGTCTGTGCCAGGCATGGAGTGTTATAGGACCAACACATCAGATGTGGTCCACCCTTTCTGGGAATTTACAGTCTAGCAGGGCTAACGCAATTTCACAATTAGAAATGGGATTGGTGCCCAACAGAGAAGAAGTGGGAGCCAGTGATCAGGAGCTCACAGTTTAGAGCCCAGAGAAGGCCTCAAGGAGGAGTTAGCAAGGGTAACTTCGTTCTCCCCCTTGGGGCCAGGAAGGATAGGTCTAAAGCCTTTTCAAATGACAGCCCTCTCTTTGAAGTTTTCTGTCTCTCTTCAGTCTTATATTATCCTAACATTTCCAAGTTCTGTTGTTATTCTTTATTTGACAAGGCATTAAATATATTCACCATTTTCACATTATTTTTTGTGAAGTCTATTACCTGGAAACAAAAGGTTCAGATGAAAACTTGAATAAAATGGGATCATCATCTCTTTAAGTTGTAATTCTGTTGCTATAGCCTAATATATTCTGAGTAAGCACATTATTGACCCTCAGTATCTTTATTACCAATTAAAGTTCTTAATAAAATGTTTAATGTGTGTTCTTGTTAAGCCATACTTCTTTTATATTTTTCCAGTAAGTGTTTTTGGACCCTAGTGTAGAATCCTACATTTATTCCTATTAAATGTTATCACCTTATTAGGCTCATTTTTTTCATGTTGTCAGGACCATTTTTGGAATCTAATGGTGACTTTTACCTAATGTGCTATTCTTCCTGATATGTTAGCTTTGGCCAGTATTTTCTCTCTGATTTTATTTAAATCCTGTTGCACTGGATACAGAAATCAAGCACTTGGCCCTCCACCGATGACCTCCAATGAGGTAGAATTGGGACACTGGGTGAGGACAATTAACCATATTAGTTTTTCAGTTTGTGTAATTTTGAAAGTAAGGGATAATATTTGTTAGATGAATAATTCTTTTAAAAATAGATAACTCTCTATGCCTTAGCTTGGGCTGCTATAGCAAGATACCATAGACTGACCAGTTTATGAGCAACGTAAATTTATTTCTCATAGCTTTGGAGGCTGGAAGTCCAAGATCAGGGTGCCAGCACGGTTGGGTTCTGGTGAGAGCCCTTCTTCCAGTTTGCAGGCTGCTGACATCTTGTTGTATCCTCCCATGGTGGAAAAAGAGTGAGTGAGCTCTCTGCCCTATTCTTATAAGGGCACCAATCCCATTCATGATGGCTCCCCCTAGTGACCTCGTTACTTCCCAAAGGCCCCACCTCCAAATACCATCACCTTGGGAGTTAGGCATCAACATAGGAATTTAGGAGGGACACAGATGTTCAGCCCATAACAGTCCAGTAGCTAGATGTAGCTAGCTGCTCACAACAAAATTTTGTTTCTCTTATTATATTCTTAAGTCTCTGAGATCTCAGGAAGGCACTTCAAGAAAAGTGAAACACAACATTCTGCTAGGGATACACACGTTGAGTGAGGAGGCCTGTGTAAGTATTGAAAGATGAGGCTTGAGACAAGTTTATTTGAAAGTGTAGGTTGAGAAGCAAGTCATTTTTTTAAATTCAGTTTTTGAAGTTACGGACTTTATATATTTATTCTATTGTATTTTTAAAATATGTATTTTATCTTTTATTTAAAAACATTTTTATTAAGGTGGTATGGGCTGAATTGTGCCTCACCTGAATTCATATGTTTTAGTCCTAACTCCCAGAAACCCCCAGAATGTGATTGTGTTTGGAGATAGGACCTTTAAAGGGGTGATTAATTTTAAATGAGGCAGTTAGGCTGGGCCCTATCCAATGTCACTGGTGTCCTTATACGAAGAGGAAATGTGGACACGTGAAGAGACACCAGGGATGGGTGTGCACAGAGAAAAGAATATGTGAGGACACAGTGAGAAGGTGGAGAGAGGCCTCACAGGAAATCAACCTGCCAACAGGTTGATCTTGGGCTTTCAGCCTCTAGAGCTGTGAGGAAATAAATCTCTGTTGTTTAAGCCACCCAGTCTGTGGTGTTTTGTTATGGCAGCCTTAGTAAACTAATATATATGGGAAATTGCAAAATTAGACAGATTTAAGGAAAATGAAATCCGTAAACCCTTCATCCAACCTCAAAAGTTATCAACTTCTGGGCAAACTGGTTTTATCCATGCTCCCACCTACTCCCCCACAACTGGGTTATGAAGGACATTCCAGACACTTTATAATTATATCCGTGTGTGTGTGTGTGTGTGTGTGTGTGTGTGTATTTTTTTTTTAACATGGAAGAACTTTTTAAATAAATTTATTTATTTTTGGCTGCGTTGGGTCTTTGTTGCTGTGCACGGGCGTTCTCTACTTGCAGCGAGCGGGGGCTACTCTTTGTGGCAGTGTGTGGGCTTCTCATTGCAGTGGCTTTTCTTGTTGCGGAGTACAGGCTCTAGGTGTGTGACACCACAAGCTCTACTTGTGGTGCATGGGCTCAGTAGTTGTGGCTCACGGGCTCAGTAGTTGTGGCTTGTGGGCTCTAGAGTGCAGGCTCAGTAGTTGTGGTGCATGGGCTTAGTTGCTCCGCGGCATGCAGGATCTTCCCGGACCAGGGCTTGAACCCTTGTCCCCTGCATTGGAAGGCGGATTCTTAACCACTGTACCAGCAGAGATGCCCAATACTTAATATCATAAAAATATCCTGCCTATCTTTTATATTTCGAATTATTTTCTATTATAATTCATAGCCCCTCTACCCCATCCTCATATTTCTCTTTACTGCTCACTCTCTCTTTTTTTTTTTTTTTTTGGCAGGGGGAATTTATTTGTAGGAAAAACTGAGTTGGTTGTCTTATAGTTTTCATGGTTTAAATTTTGCTGACTGAATTACTGGGTGTAGTTTAACAGATTCTTCCATTCTGTTTATTTCTCTGTAAATTGGTAGAATCTAGCAGCTTGACCAAATTCAGATGTGTTTTTTTGTTGCTGTTTCATCAAGATGCTTCAGAGGTGGTAGTGTGTTTTTTCAGGAGCCATAAGTCATTCGATTGTCTCTCTTTTAATGATATTAACAGTTAATGATCAAAGCTCAGATCCCTTAAGACTTCCAAAATCTTATATTCTAATTCTTTCGTATTTTCTTTGATTATTAACTCTAATACTTCTGTAAAGAAAAACTTTTTTCATCTACTATTTGGTTACCCATGTTAGTTGGTAATTTACTATTTGAGAGCAGAAACAATAGAACTCTATATGACTAAACAAATTACGTTGGCTGAAAGCTTGATTTGAGAGGAATTAGAGATACAATTAAAATATTTAAAAAATTATAGACATTTGCCTAACTGATTTATATGGCATAAATATGTATTCTGTTTAAAATTGTTACTTTGTGCCAGCTCCCAGCAAACAGCAGGATGGTTCAGGAGTTCAGTGGATAGATTTCTGTTTTTTAAAAATGATCACATTCTTAGATTTTATCCATTTACACTGCTTTCACCTGGTAATTGAAATTATCACCATTGACAGCACTTACGCTTCCTTTTCTTTCTGACTGCACTTGTATTGTTATCATGATAATGACATTTTTTACATCTACAATGAAGTTTCTTGCTAAAATATCTCAGAGGATCTCACCTATATTGCAAATAAAATATGAAAAAGCCAGCCCTTCTTCTTTTGTCTGGAATTAAATACACTTGGATTCTTACACTTTGATTTTTCTCTGCCATACCAGAAGCAAGACCTCAAAACTCTCTTCATTAGTCTGTATATGTGTACCTTAGAAGAAAGAGTAAGTTGTATCTAATGACTCTGATATTAAGACAGTGCAATCAGAATTAAACACAAGTTGTATTAACAACAGCAAAAAGAGTCTTTACACTTTTGAGACCATTAAGTCAGTTAGGGGGCTTTGTGTATGTCTGAGTAAGGTAAAGAGAGTCCTGGTAGAAAGAAAAATTATGCTAATCCAGGTATTGAGGAGACTTAGGTAACTAACTAGGCTATTGCCCATGATAACACAATGTTTTATGAATATATTTCTGTTATTATGTCTAATTTTGATTTCCACATTTTAGAAAGAATAAGAAAAAATGAGTATATCTAAAGAAAGCTATGAACATGACGAAATAAAAGTATAACCTAAAAAGGGAAAGTAAAATTGTTCCTTTATAAGGAAAGAACCAGTAGAAACCTAAGTCTCCTGAGGTTTGTTTTTGAAAGTTTGTACCCTGAGACCTCCATCCATCTTCCTTCTAGTCTCCAGTGTGCAGAATGATGTGGTTCTGAACTGGTAGGCAGGAAGCCCTAGGGGACCTTAGAGGGTGGCTTGGAGTCCTTGAATCCCTGGCTACCAGTGATTGTCTAAGATGGCATTATGTCTTGTACATGTACGTGCTACAGTTTTTCAAATACGTATAGATGTAGTTGTGAGTAGTAAGATGTAAAATCACACAAAAGTATGATTAAATTCATGATTTATTTATTTATTTTTGTCATCATGTATTTTCTCAAGTCGGGAGCAGGGGGTGGTTCTGAAATCATTTTTGCAGCTTAAGGAGATCCTAGTGGGAAGCAGCTGATATGGAACAAGCGAAAATGTTGTGGCATTGTCAGGTGAAGTAATGACCTTACTATGAAGTTGGACCAACTCCGCAGATTCCTGGAGTCTGTGGAGTCTGCTGTGTTCACGGTAGAGTGGAGAAGGTAAGGTATTCTGACTGCAGCTGCCACCTACTTCTGCCATTGACTGTACTGTACCATGAGACTGACCCAACCCCACTCTGCCACATCCACGAGCCAAGAGAAAGAATGGCGCTGGAAGCACCTTCAGCACCACTGAAGACATCTTGCCTTGTTTCATCTCGGCTCAATTTTTTTGGTTTTTTATTTTTTTTGCGGTACGCGGGCCTCTGACTGTTGTGGCCTCTCCCGTTGCGGAGCACAGGCTCCGGACGCACAGGCTCAGTGGCCATGGCTCACGGGCCCAGCTGCTCCGCAGCATGTGGGATCCTCCTGGACTGGGGCACGAACCCGTGTCCCCTGCATCGGCAGGCGGACTCTCAGCCACTGCGCCACCAGGGAAGCCCCCATCTCGCATCAATTTAAATAGAGTTCTTTGGGAAGTGATCATATAGGCCTTCTCTCATCTCAAATGCACCACACATTCTCTAGCCATCATGGCAGTTCTTCCTGATAATTGGCCGCTGGCCTCAAGAGTGTACAGGCTTCACTACCAGCTGATGGGAGTTGGCGTATCAGTTGAAACCAGTTTGCTGTCCCTAACCCAGAGATGCCATAAATGATCACACCATGAATCAGCTTAGCAAGAGTCTCATGTCTAGCTTAGCTAAGGTAATGACAAATAGGACAATATTCAACAGAGGAAGAGGTATGATCAACAGTCCTCTGAGAATGGATGTGTAATTTCTATTTGAGATCTTTGAAAATCGAATATAATCATCTATTTAGACGCAGAGCTACCTGAAGGCAGGGACCTCATTTAAATACCTTCTCCATCTTAAGATTTTCCTGGTGCTTTGATTTCATAAACTGTTTTAGGTTTCCTTATTTTGATTGAAAACATCAAAGCTTTGCTTTGGTAGTTTATTACTGAATTTTATTACTTCTCCACTTGGCTAACTGATTCCCTGAATGTCATTATACATTCTATGAATAGATACGAAACTGACATCTAGGAGGCTGTTACATTTCTCCTCTTTTTAAGAGGCAAAATCTATGTGAACTGCTCTTTTAGTTACTGGTTTTTGACAATTTTTTTAGTAAGTTATTGCACTAGTTCCCACTATTTTTCCCTGGTTTTAAGAGGCTTCTGAAAAATTAATCAAATTAATTTAAATGTTAGGAATCTTCTGAATACAGTACTTCATACATAGCAATAAATTAAATTTTCACAGCTTTTCTCAGATACTTATTCTAGAAATCAGGACTTTAATTGTGTGCATTGATCCCTGATTATTCCATTAATTTAACAAGCTTGTTGATTATTCAAACAAAAGTCTCAAGGTATGTATTCTATAATTTTGAATATTATAAATATTTCCTGTTTATAAATGTAAACTAAATTTTAAAATCAGAATACCTTGAGGTTGTTAAAATAATATAATTATGAAATTAATAAATTTTGTGTTACCTACATAACATTCTCCATTGGGTGGAAATATTTAAGATGTATTTTTAAAAGTCAAGTACTTTTTCATATTTTGAAATTTCACTTTTTTGCTCTTAATTTTCTTCTTGATGAAAGGGCAATTTAAAAACCTTCATTAATACACATTAACAAAAAATAGTTTATTAAAACCATATATTAAAAATATCCATAATTGTATACCACTTCATATGTTAAGGCCAACCTAGTTTAATAAATTTTATTATTAATTTTACTATTTCTTGCTAGACTAGGATAGACAAGAATTTTTTTCCAGGTTTATTGGGCTATAATTGACAAAAAAAAATCATGTATGTTTATAAAGTGAACAACATGACAATTCATGAAATATTTGTGAAATATTTACCACAGTCAAGTTAATTAAAACATCTGTCACGTCACACAGTTACCTTGTTGCATGTGTGGGGGGTAAGAATGCTTAAGATCTACCCTCTTAGCAAATTTCAGGTAATGCAATATGGTATTATTAACTATAGTCACCATGCTGTACATTAGATCCTCAGAACTTACTGAGTTTATAACTGAAAGCTTGTACCCTTTGACCAACCTCTCCCCATTACCTCTGGCCCACAGTTGCCAGCAACCACCATTCTACTTTTTGTTTTTATGAGTTCAACTTTATTATTATTATTTTTAGATTCCACATATAAGTCATATCATATATTGTTGTCTGGCTTATTTCATTTAGTAGTAATGACCTCCACATTCATTCTTATAGCAAATGGCAGGATCTTCAACATTTTTGGCTAAATAATATTTTATTCTCTCTCTAGCGCACATGTGCACAGACACACACACCATTTTCTTCAACCATTCAACCGTCGTTGGACACTTAGGTGGTTTCCATATTTCCATATCTTGCCTGTAGTGACTAATGTTGCAATGAACATGGGAGTGCAAATATCTTCTCAAGATACCGATTCCATTTTCTTCAGATGTATACCCAGAAGTGGGTTTCTGGATCATATAATAGTTATATTTTTAATTTTTGAGGAAACTCCATACTGTTTTCCATAATGCTCATACCAATTTACATTCCCACCAACAGTGCACAAGGCTTCCCTTTTCTCCACATCCCCAACATTTGTTTTATCTTCTCTTTTTGATAATAGCCATCCTAACAGGTATGAAGTGATATCTTATTGTGGTTTTGATTTGCACTTCCCTGATTATTCGTGATGTTGAGTACCTTTTCATGTACCTGTTGGCCATTTGTATGTCTTTTTTGGAAAACTGTCTATTCAGGTCTTTTGCCCATTTTTCAGTAAGAGTTTTTTTGTTGTTATTCAGTTGTGTGAGTTCTTTGTACATTTTAGGTATTAACCCCTTATCATATAAATTACTTGCAGATATTTTCTCCCCTTCTGTATGTTACCTTTTCATTTTTTTGATTGTTTCATTTGCTATATAGAGACTGCAGTTTGATATAGTCCCACTTTTTTTTTTTTTTTGCTTGTGCTTTTAGTATCATATCAAAAAAAAATCATCACCCAGACCAATGTTAAGGAGAGCTTTTTGTATGTTTTCTTCTAGGAACTTTATGGTTTCAGGTCTTACAATTAAGTCTTTAATTCATTTTGGGTTAATATTTATGAGTGGTGTAAAATAGTTTCATTCTTTTGTGAGTATATCCAGTTTTCCCACCATTTATTGAAAAGAATATTCTTTATGTATGTTCTTGGCACCCTTGTCAGAGATTAGTTGGCTATATATGTGTAGGTTTATTTCTAGGCTTTCTATTCTATTCCACTGGTCAATCAAATATTCTCTCAATCAAAGAACACAGGATATCTTTCCATTTATTTATGTCTTCAGTGTTTTTCGTCAGTCAATACATTTCAGTGTATAGGTCTTTCATCTCCGTGGTTAAATTTAATCCTAAGTATTTTATTGTTTTTGATACTATTGTAAATGAAATTGCTTTCTTAATTTCTCTGTCAGATAGTTCATTGTTAGTGACAGAGATGCAACTGATTTTTGTATGTTGATTTTGAATCTTGCAACTTTACTGAATTCCTTGTTTAGTTTTTTGGTGGAGTCTTTAGGTTTTGCATATATACTATTATGTCATCTGCAAACAGAGAAAATTTTAACTTCTTCCTTTCTGATTTGGTTGCCTTTTATTTCTTTTTCCATGACTAATTGCTCTGGTTAGGACTTCCAGTACTATGTTGAATAGAAGTGGCAAAATTGGATATCCTTGTCTTATTCCTGATCTTGAAGAAAAACTTTAACTTTTCACTGTTGAGTATGATGTTGGCTGTGGGCTTGTTGTCTATGGCCTTCATTATGTTGAGGTACATAGTTTCTATAATTCATTTGTTGAGAGTTTTTATCATAAAGTGGTGTTGAATTTTGTCAAATGCTCTTTCTGTACCTATTGAGATGATCATATGATTTTTAGTCTTCATTCCATTAATGTAGTGTGTCATATTTATTGATTTATGTATGTTGAACTGTTTTTGCATCCAGGGATAAATACCGCATGATCCTTTTATTGTTCTGTTGAATTTGGTTTGCTTTGTTTCGTTGAGGATTTTTGCATCTATGTTCACCAGTGATATTAGCCTATACTTTTCTTTCCTTATAATGTCCTTACCAGGTTTTGGAATCAGGGTGATACAGACCTCATAAAATGAGTTTGGAAGGGTGTCCTCCTCTTCAGTTTTTCAGAAGAGATAGAGAAGGATACGTATTCATTTCTTTAATGTTTGATAAAATTCACCACTGAAGCCATCTGGTCCTGGGCTTCTTATTTGTTGGGAGATTTTTAAAAAAATGTTTTATTGACATATAGTTGATTTACAATGTTGTGTTAGTTTCAGGTGTACAGCAAAGTGAATCAGTTATACATATACATATATCCACTTTTTTTTTTTTGATTCTTTTCCCATATAGGCCATTACAGAGTATCGAGTAGAGTTCCCTGTGCTATACAGCAGGTTCTTATTAGTTACCTATTTTATATATGGTAGTGTGTATATGTCAATCCCAGTCTCCCAATTTATCCCTCCTGCCCCTTATCCCCTGGTAACTATAAGTTGGTTTTCTACATCTGTGATTCTACTTCTGTTTTATAAATAAGTTCATTTGTACTCTTTTTATTAGATTCCACATATAAGTGATATCATATGATGTTTGTCTTTCTGTGTCTGACTTACTTCACTCAGTATGACAATCTCTAGGTCCATCCATGTTACTGTAAATGGCATTATTTCATTCTTTTTTATGGCAAGTAATATTCCGTTGTATGTATGTACCACATCTTCTTTATCCATTCCTCTGTTGGTGGACATTTAGGTTGCTTAGATGTCCTGGCTACTGTAAATAGTGCTGCAATGAACATTGGGGTGCATGTATCTTTTCAAATTATGGGTTTCTCTGGGTATATGCCCAGGAGTGGAATTGCTAGGTCATATGGTGGTTCTATTTTTAGTTTTTTAAGGAACCTCCATACTGTTCTCCATAGTGGCTACACCAATTTACATTCCCATCAACAGTGTAGGAGGGTTCCCTTTTCTCCACACCCTCTCCAGCGTTTACTGTTGGTAGATTTTTTGGTGATGACCATTCTGACTGGTGTGAGGTGATACCTCATTGTAGTTTTGGTTTGCATTTCTCTAATAATTAGTGATGTTGAGCATCTTTTCATGTGCTATTTGGCCATCTGTATGTCTTCTTTGGAGAAATGTCTATTTAGATCTTATGCCCATTTTTTGTACGGAAACACAAAAGACCCCAAATAACCAAAGCAATCTTGAGAAAGAAAAATGGAGCTGAGGAATCAGACTTCCTGACTTCAGACTGTACTACAAAGCTACAGTCATCAAAACAGTATGGTACTGGCACAGAAACAGAAATATAGGTCAATGGAACAGGATAGAAAGCCCAGAGATAAACCCATGCACCTATGGTCACCTAATCTATGACAAAGGTGGCAAGAATATATAATGGAGAAAAAGACAGTCTCTTCAATAAGTGATGCTGGGAAAACTGGACAGCTACATGTAAAAGAATGAAATGAGAACACTCCTTAACACCATACACAAAAATAAACTCAAAATGGATTAAAGACCTAAATGTAAGGCCAGGCCCTATAAAACTCTTAGAGGAAAACTTTGGCATAACACTCTTTGAAATAGCAGCAAGATCTTTTTTCATTCACCAACTAGAGTAATGGAAATAAAAACAAAAATAAACAAATGAGATCTAATTAAACTTAAAAGCTTTTGCACAGAAAAGGAAACCATAAAGAAAACAAAAAGACAACCCTCAGAATGGGAGAAAATATTTGCAAATGAAGCAACCAACAAGGGATTAATCTCCAAAATATACAAACAGCTCATCCAGTTCAATATCAAAAAAAAAAAAAACCCAATCAAAAAATGCTGGGAGATTTTTGATTACTGATTCAATCTTTTTACTCACTCTTGGTCTGTTCATATTTTCTATTTCTTCATGATTCAGTCTTGGTAGTTTGTATGTTTCTAGGAATTTACCCATTTCTTCTTGGTTATATAATTTGTTGGCATATAATTGTTCATAGCAGTCTCTTAAGATCCTTTGTATTGATAGTTCTGTTGTATCAGCTGTAATGTCCCCTCTTTCATTTCTGACTTTATTTGAGTCTTCACTGTTTTTCTTAGCTAGTCTTATTAACAGTTTAACATTTTTGTTTATCTTTTCAAAAAGCAGCTCTTAGTTTCATTGATCTTTTCTATTGTTTTCTGTTCTCTATTTCATTTATTTCTGTTCTGATCTTTGCTCTTTTTTTCCTTCTGCTAACTTGGGCTTAGTTCTTTTTCTACCTCCTTGAGGTATAAAATTAGGCTATTTGAGATCTTTCTTGTTTCTTAATGTAGGTGTTTATCGCTATGCATGGGTTTATTTATGGGCTTTCTGTTCTATTGCATTGATCTCTATTTCTGTTTTTGTTCCACTGCCATACTGTTTTGATGACTGTAGCTTTGTAGTATAGTCTGAAATCAGGCAACCTGATTCCTCCAGCTCTGTTCTTCTTTCTCAAGATTGCTTTGGCTCTTCAGGGTCTTTTGTATTTCTATACAAATTTTTAAATTATTTGTTTAGTTCTATGAAAAACCCCATTGGTAATTTGGTAGGGACTGTATGGAATCTTTAGGTTGCCTTGGGTAGTATGGTCATTTTACCAATATTGATTCTTCCAATCCAAGAACATGGTATATCTTTCCATTTGTTTGTGTCATCTTCAGTTTCTTTCATCAGTGTCTTATAGTTTTCAGAGTATAAGTCTTTTGCCTCCTTAGGTAGATTTATTCCTAGATATTTTATTCTTTTTGATGTGATGGTAAATGGGTTGTTTCCTTTGCTCTTTTGATTTCCTCTTTGACTCCTTGGTTGTTCAGTAGTCCATTATTTAATTTCCACCTATTTGTGAATTTTCCAGCTTTCTTCCTCTTGTTGATTATTTTAGTTTCATTATGGTCAGAAAAGATACTTGATATGATTCAATCCTTGTAAATTTGTTAAGATTTATTTTGTGACCTAACATATGATCTATCCTGGAGAATATTCCATATGCATTTGAGAAGAATGTTTATTTTGTTGCTATTGGATGAAATATTGTGTGTATGTCTGTTAGGTCCATTTTATCTAATGTATAGTTCAAGTCCATTTTTTCTTATAATTTTATCTCTGGATGACCTATCCATTGTTAAAAGAAGGGTAATGCAGACTCCTACTATTATTGCATTGTGGTCTATTTCTCCCTTTAGATCTGTTAATATTTGCTTAATGTATTTAGGTGCTCTGATGTTGGGTGTATGTATTTACAATTATTAATAGCCTCTTGATGAATCAGCTTCTTTATCGTTAAATAATAACCTTCGTTTTCTCTTCCTACAGTTTTTGACTTAAAGTATGTTTTGTCTGATATAAGTATAGCTACCCATGCTCTCTTTTGGTTTCCATTTGCATGGTATCTTTTTTCCATCACTTCAATTTGAGCCTATGTGTGGCCTTAAAACTGATGTGAGTCTTTTATAGACATCATGTAGTTGGGTCTTGGTTTTTATCTATTCAGTCACTTTACATCTTTTGATTGGAGAATTTAATCCACTTATATTTGAAGTAATTATTGATAGATAAGGATTTACTATTGCCATCTTATTAATTGTTTTCTGGCTATTCTGTAGTTCCTTTGTTTCTTTCTTCCTCTCTTGGTCTCTTCCTTTGTGATATAATAATTTTCTGTAGTATTATACTTTGAATCCTTTCTCTTTATCTTTTGTACATCTGCTATAGGTTTTTGCTTTGTGGTTATGAGGCATACATAAAACATGTTATAGTTATAACAGTCAATTTTAAGTTTACAACAACTTAACTTCTATCACATATAAAACTCAACTGTTTTACTCCCTCCCCCCACAAGCATTTTATGTTCTTTATTTCACAATTTACATATTTTAATATTGTGTATTCATTAATAAATATTGTAGCTATGGTTTTAATACTTTGTCTTTTAACCTTTATACTAGAGTTAAGTGATTTATATACCATCATTATAGAGTTAGAGTATTCTGAATTTGACTATATACTTACCCTTACCAGTGAGTTTTATATTTTAACATTTTTAAGTTACTAATTAGTTTCCTTTCATTTCAGCTTGAAGAACTCCCTTTAGCATTTCTTGTAAGGCAGGTCTAGTAATGAACTCCCTCAGCTTTTGTTTGGGAAATTCTTTATTTCTCCCTCATTTCTGAAGGATAGCTTCAATACAGGTAATGTATTCATGGTTGGCAGGTTATTTTTTTCTTTCAGCACTTTGATTATATTATCCCACTCTTGCCTGATCTATAAGGTTTCTGCTGAAAAATCCACTGATAGACTTTTGGGGGTTCCCTTGTATGGGAGGAATTTTTTTCTCAGGTTAGTTGTATAAATCTCTAGAGACTGAGTAACACATGAAAGAAAACAGACACTGGTGTGATATGTTTCCTCCTACTGCCGTTTCTCTGGTCTGGCCAACTTACTTATCCACTTGCTGAAGCATCTACCTAGTCTTCAGGGTCCACTCCATGGAAATTTGTTTTAATAACATATTATAAATTATGCATATTGGAGTAGCTGCTATCTGAAGGAAAAAAAAAGTTCCATTGGCAGTTAGGAAAAGCAATTTCTGATTCCCAGATTGAATATCTCTGGTTATTTATTTCCTTTGTCCTGATATCTACTTTGAATAGTATAATATCTTCTATCAGTCCTGGTCATTAGATGTTGGGCTACTGAGTGTTCTCATTTATATCTTTGATAGCCAGTAATTCTTTAGTATTATTTAGTCTTATAAATAAACATTAAGCTCTGAGTGTCAGCTACTGAAAGCAAGATCCTAAATATAGCCATTGTCTTCAAGGATTTCACTTTCTAGAGGGAAAATAGACATAAAGTGAACTGAAATGTAACGTGTAAGCATTGTAAGAGTGGTGTGACCACAGAGCAGGTATCACCCCACCCTTGAGAGGCATGTGTCTGTGTTTCTAACATGCTAGTAGTTTTATCGCTCTTAAAATGTTTATTTTGGGATTCACAGTTGATGTTCGTTTTATAAGTTTGCTGGGTTGTGTTAACTGTGATTAGTCAATATTTTCAGGGAGAGATGCTATTTCGCTTCCATTTTATCCAAACAAAACATTAATGAGCTATTTTATCAAGAATGGCAGCAAGATTTTTTGAGGGCTTATTAGGTGCAGGTTGCTGAGCTCTGAGTTGAGGGCATGCATAGTGTTAAAGCACAGTTCCTTGTTTGCAAAGGTGAGGTCTTCTTGGGGAAGTAACATTTAGAGAGAGAACAAATACAGAACAGCAGTAACTTAAATTTCTGCACAGCACTACTGTTTTTAATGCACCTTCATATTTATTCTTAGTGATAACCATGTAAGGCAAGTTATTGTTAACACTCACTTTATGGATAAGAAAATTTACGGCTTTCCCGCAATTATACAATAAATCTGTGGTAGGCAGCACTCAAAGTCACCTGACTTTAATCTACAGCACTTCCTGCCTTGACATAATAAGAACTGAGTAGTTCATGTGGAAATCAGAGAACAAGGTCTCACGAGCCCTCTCCAGACACTAAAGAGTGTTTCAGGATCTGGTGTGCAGCGAAAAAGTGGAGTCTGGGCTGGGCCAATACCAAATGCTGAGCCAAGAGCAGAAAACCAAAAGTCTGAGTTGAGAGAAGCCCAAGAAGCAGAATCCAAAGGGAAATCTGAGGCAAGAGCTGGTAGGGATTTTGTGAAGGAACAAGGTAAGAGACCCAGGAATTTGTGAGGGTAGCTGTCAGCCCAGCTCAATTGCAAAGCCCCTTTTGAACACTGAGTTCCTTCCCTGCTGGTCTTAAAGGCACATAGCATTCTGAACCTAAATTTTAAAAGGTACAGGAAGGTGTAAAGACGTTTATTGGTATTTTGCCTGGATTACACAGTCAATTGTTAAGGTTGATGTAAGGCTGGCCCTATTTCGTATATTTTATTTCCAAGATATATATTTTAGAATATTACTCTTTGAACTTTGTACATTGATGAAATGTTCTGTATCTGCCACATTTCAATGCTCAGTAGCCACATGTGGCCAGTTGGTTACCATATTGGACAGAACGGTAAATGTGGGTGCTTTTTTCAAAAAAGTATTTTTAAAGTAATACATGCACATGTAAAAATACTCAAAGTGTTCAGAAAGTAAAAAAAGAAAAGTGAAAGTACCTTCTCCTGCCTTCCTCTCTACCTCTGTTCTTTCTCCAATGGTATCCACTATTAAAACTTTCTTTTGTGTCCTTTTAGGAAAAGAAAAGTGTGCCCTTCAAAATTTTATACGTATATGCTCTGTTTTTACATTACAAAAGCTGATTATACTAGGTTTGCTGTTTTACATCTTTTAAAAAAATTATTATTAAAACTCTGTCTTGGAGATCTTGATGCAATAATATATTTAGCTCTAACTCTGTGTTTTAAAGTTTATCTAATGTTCGCTTGTTTGAAAATGGGATTTATCAGTTCCCTATTCTGGACTTTTACCTTGTTTCCAGGGTTTTTTTTTTTTTGTTTTTTTGTTTTCTATTCAAACAGTGCTATGATATATATGGCCATTGTGTTATATGTTTGTAGGGAAGATTCCTAGCAGTGCAATTGCTGGATCAACAGATAAGAATACAGCCTCTTAAGGAGGACTCCTGAATGGGCCTCCATGACAAGTACTGTTCTAAGCAAGGAGGAAGTTTAGAATCTAGGGCAAGGGTAGGGCATAAACAATAGAGACTGGAGGAGAAGGGAACCAGAGATAAAATAAAACTCTGACTGTGAGACAAGATGATAAATATTTGTATCAATAGTCTTAAGGGTGGCTTTTAAGTTTAATCAGTGCAGTCTCTCCTAGGAGTATTTAAGAAAAAAGTTTTAAGTGTCAATGTATTTTATTGCAACAATAAAAGTGCGTATTATTTTTATAACTGCAATTGTGTTCAGTTTTATTATAAAGATGTTGCATATTTATTACATATAGTTTGGAAAAATGTAAGAAAGTGTAAAGCAGAAGACAAATTTCACCCATACCCAGAGGAAACCAGTGTCAAATATTTTAATCACTTATTTTTGTATATGTATTAGTTTTTACATGTTCAAGATCGTATTGTATATACATTGTGTTTATATCCAAATTTCCCTTTGCTTATCATCTTTATCTTACTGATTTTATTTTCTTTCATTATTCTTTGCCTGCTTTCTTCTTTCTTTTTTTTTAGGTAATAGAAATCTAACATTGTTTTGGAATGAACTTGGATACCTGAATAATAAGGACATGGAGAAATCTTCAGATTCTATTCAATATCAAAGAAGACAGGCCATGGCCATCCCATTCATTATTCAGTGTGGTGAGTGTTAAATTTCATTCCAATTAGCAAACTTTTAGTGAGAGCCTAATATGCAAGTTGTTCTGTTAAAAAATAGGGCATGAGGAAGACAAAGGTGGGTAAGACAGGGTTTTCGCTTCCAAGGAGATTAGGGTCTAGGAGAAAGGTTAAGATGAGTATGAAAATAATTGTAATAGAGGTGAAAATAGTGTAAATGATGTAAAAGAGGCCCAAAGTTGTTTGAGGGTTCAAAGAAAGGGGAGAGGAGGAGATTAAAGCAAGGCTTCATGACAGAGGTAGCTTTGCCATGGTGTTTAAAGTAGACTTTTGAAGGGCAGAGACGTAGCTGGAAATCTGTGTTAATATCAGGTGTATACTTCAGCTAATATTTTTGTGGTGGATAATAGAAACAGTCATTTTTCTATTTTTAATACTTAACACTATGTTAAATAAGAGTAGGTACTTAGTAATTGACTACTGACTGAATGAATGATGAATAAATAACAAAAGACAAAACTGTTAGGTTGAGTAAACATGTTAAATGGCCTTGAATGCCAGGATAAGGAGTTTTTACTTTAATAAGCAATGGAGAGGCACCAGAAGTTTTTCAGAAGGAGAGTGATATCATTGAAGCATTGAGCACTTATTATGTGTCTCTACTGTCTGCAGGGAATCGGCCATTCAGTGGGGAAGGTGGTCAAGCAAACAAAATATCACCCTGTAGCTATTTACACAGGGCCAAGGGAACACCTCCCCAGCCTTGAGCCTGGGGTGGTCCAAAGAGGACCTGACTGATTAGATGTCACTTGTAGTAAGGTTGCTCTGGCAGCTTAGTGCAGGATGATTTGGAGGAGGGCTAGAGCAGAGGTTGGGTGAGACCTCTGATGAGACTACTGGCATAATCCAGGATCCAGGTGAGAAACTGTAAATGTCTGAATAAAGGCATGGCAGTGAGATTTAAGAGGAACACAAATGACAGACAGATGCTTAGAAGGTATAGCTGAGGAAATTGATGACTATATGCAACAGCCTATTGGATGATAATATTACTGGCTAAAAATGACAGTGTTTTTGATATGTGCAAGGTACTGTCAGAATCCAATCTCCAGTACCTGAGAGCTGTGTGAAACTGGGTAAATTCCTTAACTTCTCTAAGCCTCAGTTTTCTTATTTATAAAATGAGGTTAGTATTTGTAGTTACATCATGAAGTTTTGTGAAAATACAATTAATTCACACATGTAAAGTTTACTAAGTGCTTGGGATAGTGTATTAGGGTTCTCCAGAGAAAGAGAACCAATAGGATAGATAGATTTATGGACGGATGGATGGATACTTAGATAGATATTAATTATAGGAAATTGGCTCACATGATTAAGGAGGCTGACAACTCCCAAGATCTGTAGTCAGCAAGCTGAAGACCTAGAAGAGCCATTGGTTTAATTCCAGTTTGAGTCTTAAGGCCTGAGAACCAGAAGACCTGATGATGTAGTTCCAGTCTGAATGTTGACAGGCTCAATACCCAGGAAGAGCCGATGTTTTAGTTCTAGTCTGAAGGCAGGAAAAAACTGATGTCTCAGTTCAAGACAGTCAGAGGTTTCTTCTTACTTGCAAGAGTGTCAGCTTTTTTTTTTCCCCTCTATTCAGGCCTTCAACTGATTTCTTGAGGCCCACCCATATTAGGGAAGACAGTGTGCTTTACTCATTCTACCAGCTCAAATGTTAATCTCATCCAAAACATCTTCACAGATACACTCACAATAATGTTTGACCAACTATCCAGACACCCCTTGGCCCCATCAAATTGACACATAAAAGTAACCATCACAGATAATACCTAGCAGTGTTGGCTTTTATCATTGTTTTTATATCATATAATCCTCAGGAACTCTTTTAGGTAAGTAGTAATATTAATCTCTTTTTATAGATGATGATGCTGAAACATAGCGCAGTAATTTTTCTGAGTTATAGAGGTAGTCATTGTGGAGCTATTCAGATTCTTTTTTTCTTTTTTGCAATCAAATTTTTAATAACAAAGATACTATATTTTAATATGGTCAGATACATTTGGCTAAGTACAGATTTTAAAAAACACAAGTGTCTAGCCCAACAGTACAACCATACAGCTTTGTACAGAACATTCCATAGATCAACAGAAAATACATTTGAGCACAAAAATGAAAAATATTTAAAGAGAATCTCTAAGCAGCATTTTATTTCTTCAAAACAGACATATAGTACTGATTAAATATCTACAAGTGCTTTTCCTTTACAAAAATACACATATTCGTAATAGACTAAGTCATTAACAATGACCTGGTAATCTTTCACTTCAATTTGAACGATTTATAAGCTAAATCTTACAACTACAAAAAGGTTTGTATTTGTATGTTAAGATGTTACCACTTTTGACCAAAAAAAAAAAGCTTAAAATATTTTACATTTCAAAGGAAAATTAACAACATAACTGTACAATATAGTCTATGATGGTTTTATTTAATGTGAGGGCTACTCTATTAAAAACTGGTGCTTGCTGTTGTGTTGCCAGATGCAGTGAGATGTAGATATTGGTTGTGGGAATTACAAAAATGAGTGAGTTTGCCATAACTTTAATTTTCTGGGCTATTCAGATTCTTAACCACTGTGCAAACTGCCTCCATCTTATATGAGCAGAGGGAAGTATTTACCCAAGAGTCATTAACAGTGGGTCTGGAGGGAACTGAGGATTAAAGTGAGGAATAGCCTGGGGAGAGTAGAGTGCCTTAGTCCTAAAACCCAGGAGGGACTGAAAGGGAGAAAGAGATAAAGAAGTTAAGACTGTAGACTGGAGAGTAGGATAAGAGATGTAAAAAAAAAAAAAAATGCAGAGCAAGGAACTATGTGTAAATGGTAGAGAGAGCTTGATTTTCCTTGTTATGTTAGTCATGTGGTTGGAGATGAACAGTGGTATTGTTGGCAGATAGATAATAGGTCAGAAAAAATGGGAGAGTCAGGTCACTGGAAGTCTTCATATGGTTTGAGAAGAGGTGAAGAGGGACCTATTAAGATTCTTCTGGCTGAAACTAGTAGAAACCAACTGGAAAGAACTTAAGCAATAATGGCGATAATAATAATAACAACAGCAACAATAATAATTTATTGATGGTGTCCTAGGGTAGCTCATAGAATCCCGAACTATTTGTGCCATCAAATATAATGGTATATGATCAAGGATTCACTTGTCTTTGGATTGAAATACCTCATACTTTCGGTATATGCAACCTGACATCTTACTATGTTAGATTCACTTCTGATTGTGGTCTTTCTTGTATGTACATGGTTTTGTTTTGATTATTTTAGATCTTTGCCTTAAATGGAGAGTCTTGCCTCCCTCTACTAATTATCAGGAAAAAGAAATTTATGACATCTGGATTTGTGCTAATAACGCTAACCTCTTGGAAAACAGGTAGTTTTTGATAGTTTTCTAAAATTCTTTATTCATTTTTAATTACTAAAATATATATGTGTGAAACTGGATACATAGATAATTTTTAGCTTAGTAGCTGTCATTTCTTCTAACTCTTTCTAGCTCCTTGCCACCTCTGGAAGGATATTTCGTTAGTATTCTTTTCCATCAAGTTAAGAGAGTCCTGGGTGTAACTTTTTGTCAGCATTTGGTGTGCAGCTCTGTGCTTCCACTGGCAGGAGACATACCCTGGTGTTTAAGAGTTCTGCCTTCCAGTTCATTTACACGCAATGTACAATCTTATCCTGCAGGAGTCTTATCTAGAGGGTGTCTCTAGAGGCGCTAAACTGTTAGACTATGTGCTTTTCCTGTTTAAGTCATATATTGATTTCATTGCTTTGTGCTTTTGGAGGAAGAAGTTCAGACTAAAACAGGAAAAAAAACCCAATTAAATATTGATGAATATCAATGTTATTACAAGCCCTTTTTGACTTACTTCTTTTCCTTGTGGGCAAAAGAGTTAATACTCCCCTTTAACAAAGGCACCCTTAAGTGAGGCATCGGTTTTCCATGGAGTTTATTCTAAGTACTTTGACCTGGATAAGTGGATCAATATTGCTAATACAGACATTAGGGTAATAACTCTTGTTTATTTTTATCCAGCCCTGAATAAAAAATAAAGAGCAACTGAATAAAAATTAGAAAGAAGAAAACATTTAGAAACTGCTACTAAAACCCCTTCCACCTGGAGTCTCCAGGTTAATCATATTTAGAGATTAACAAAAAATGTCAGAGGTGACAGGGGCTCTTAGATTTCACATGGCCCGAGGGGTTTTTTAGTCTCCCTTTCTTGGTTTGCAGCAGAACCTTTTTTTTTTTCTCCCCCAAATAAAATTTGTCTCTGACCTCAAGTATATAAAATAGATAAAAACAGAACTGTCCTGATTTAATTGGAGGTTGAGAATCTGGAGGCCAGAGGTATCCACTTCTCATTTCTGTCCCTACTCTCTCTAAAAAGCTTAGAGCTCCAGGAAGCATGATTATAAAACAGTGATATAGTCTCACTTCTTCATTTTAGAGAAATGGAAATTGAAGCCCAAAATGTGGGGGTGAGAAGCCTGTTCATGAAGCCACTGGCCCAGGTCTTCTAACTCCCAACCTGATTCTAGTCCTAACTTGTAACTTAAATATCTCCCAGATAGGAACACAGTGGTGGCTCAGTTTCAATATTAAGAATAGGTAGTGTTTTCATTGTCATTGTCATGATTTTCACCCAAGTGTTGTTTAAGAGAAGTTTTTTTGTTGTTGTTTTGGTTTTGATTTTTAAATTTCTGCGTGGAAAGCCTTATGCTAGGAAATGTAAGTAAAATTGGTCCAAGCCCGCAACTGTCAAAAAAAAAAAAGTTAATAATATTGATCACTTTCTGTGAGCTCAGAACTTTCATACAGTGTAGGATAGTGTTTAGAGTTTAGACTCTGGGTCCAGACTGCCTGGGTTTGACTCCTGGCTTCATTAGCCTCTGAAGCCTTGGACAAATGATATAACCTGTCTTTAAATCATCTTCCCATCACCTAGGATGGAGTGTAATAATAGGACCTTCTGCATGTTTTCTAGGTCCAACTGAGCCCCTTGTAAGGACAATCTAAGTCCCTGGTCACAGGGGGCCCCTTGGTAACAAGCCATGAGAATTTAGATTCCTCCCCACATTCTAACCATATACCCATTACTTCTCACCCCAGTCTTAGGCCTTCTCGGACCCACAGAACTGGGAATGTGTCCTCTGTAGCTTCCCTTTTCTCAAACTTACTATTGTCCTTGAATTGGCATGGTTGCCCCCTCGTCTCCTTGAAAAGTGATGGTGCCATCACTGAACGTTATAAAATTAGTTTCAGAACTGTATTAATTCTCTTTTACACATCAAAACACTGCCACTTGTGATGACAGGCAAGATAAATTTGCCATGTTGGCAGAAAACTGATGGACCTTAAAAGCCTGAAATGCAAAAAATCTTCTTATATTTAAAATTTCTTAAGTCCTTGATTCTTTAAATATACTGACATAATTTTGACCATCTGTATTTCATTTCCACTGAAAAGATTAGGACAAAAAATATGCTTAAAGTGATAGCAAGAGATTTAGAAATGGGAGCTGTAGAGAAAAACTCCTGATTATAAGGGCAGTTTCTTTTTTTCTTTACTATTTTTTTTTTTTTTGCGATATGCGGGCCTCTCACTGTTGTGGCCTCTCCCGTTGTGGAGCACAGGCTCCAGACGTGCAGGCTCAGCGGCCATGGCTCACGGGCCCAGCCGCTCCGTGGCATGTGGGATCTTCCCGGACCGGGGCACGAACCTGTGTCCCCTGCATCGGCAGGCGGACTCTCAACCATTGCGCCACCAGGGAAGCCTGGGCAGTTTCTTGAGAGCTGACACTTCTTTCTGGGAGATCGTTAACAGCGATGCAGATGAAGATTCCCAAGGGAAGAGGAGTTGATCTGATGACCTCACTCAGTCCTCTGATTCAGTATGTTTGGATGGACCGTGCATAATTTGAGACTAAGCCATGAAATAGCAAAACCCTGATACATATGTGCTATTGGATTTGGATAGAATCACATAAAATAAGTGTGTTAAAGTGATGAGATGTGAAATATAGTTATTTATTAGGCAACATTTGATGAGCGGAAGGACAGAGTAATGGGGCGAAAAGTGGCATCGTCTGTATTTACAGAAAATACGGTTTATTGTCAGCAGTTAATTGCCAATTGTCCTCAGGGTTAATGCCACTGAATAGCATTTGAGTGAACAATGTCCGTGTAACCAGAACTGGGGCAGGAAACATAATAATAGCTCTCTCTTACATAGCAATTACACATTATGTCATTTCCTCTTTACAATAATCACGTGAGCTTTCTCTATTTCTCAGAGGAGAAAACAGTGAGACTAAGGGAGGTCCAGTGACCTGTCCAGGATTCCTCCCTAAACCTGAAACTTGAAGCCAAGCAGTTTGATGCAAAACCTGTACTCCTTCTGCCTTACTATATCATGGACTCTCCGAAAGGATCCTTAGCTCGGGAAGC
Source organism: Globicephala melas (assembly GCF_963455315.2). Classification (NCBI taxonomy): domain Eukaryota; kingdom Metazoa; phylum Chordata; class Mammalia; order Artiodactyla; family Delphinidae; genus Globicephala; species Globicephala melas. Next base: position 55,660,588 of record NC_083317.1, on the reverse strand, counting down.
CTAATTCCAGACAAATACTTTATGGTGACAAAACACACCATTTTACAAATGGTAGTATTTAGAGTTGGTGACCCAGGCAGGGTAAAAAGGAGCCATTCTTTTTCAGACCACCGAAGCCCCTTTTTGTTTTCCACCTTAAGCACAGAGGGAGGCTATGCATTTTTGTCACAGTACCCAAGAAGTAAACATCAGTGTGCTTCCATTACATTCATTCTATACGTTTCTCTGTATTGAAAATAGGGTTCACCAGCAGGGTAAAAATGATGCCTATCATTTGACTAAACCCAAAAGTCTGAATTTTGAAAAGGATGTTAAAAAGTATCTGTGGCTTGTATTCCATATTAAAATTTAATTTGTTTCTAAAAATCTTTGAGGACAATTGGATGAATTGCATTTTAATAAAATATCTGAGGTTTTTCTTTTCTAAATAAAAACTTAATGCTGCCACAAGGTTCTTTTCTCAAATGAAATAGAAACCTGTGTAGGCACCACCTCACAGATGTCTTCAAATGAACACTGCAGGTGATTATATATATATAGGTAGGTGTCCCCTGGTTTGTTTACCTACCACCTTTCTTTGAAAATAACAGTAAAAACAAATACCATATGTGGGTGAAATTAAGTGTTTTTTCACAGTAGTATTTGAATTTGATTGTAGTCCTCACTCTTCTCTGCTGGTGGGAGCAAGAAAAGTGTATGCTGCAGCCTTGAAAAATAGAGAAATATAGTGGGTACGATATGCTTTGCTTTTCCTACACTGTTTCAGGTGGGAGAAGTCCTTTTCTCTATTTTCAACCACCTCCTCCCTTTCCTAGCTTAATACCCATTTAGTTTAGAAAATGAACTTCCCCCTCTTTTGGGTACCTACCAATGATGAAAAATCGTTCTTGTGTAAAGCAGGCTCTAAGAATAGACCTCAGCATTTTGTTCCCTCCTCCCACCCCCCCACCATGTCCCCAGCCATGCCCTGAACTGAGGCCATGTCCAGTGGGAATGGAACTTCTTGTCTCTGCCAAGCCTCCATACCAAAGTGAATAAGATGATATCTCAATTTTTCAACAGTTTGGCTAGCTCAGCTCCCCAAAACATAGCCATGAAACCAGAAGTAGGAAAAAAAAAAAAAGGCCTCAAACCTCTCCAACCATATGTCTCAAAAATCATTAGTACTTTTTGTAACTGTAAAGATGGACGCCCTCAGAGCAGGGCGCAGAGGGCCAAAAAAAAGAAAAAAAAAAAAAAAAGATGGGACGCCCTCACGCACAGCCTTTTTATCGCAATTTAAACACAATTCTACTTGACTATGTACAATAATACATGTATTAACCTACTAGTGGTTGGAGACAGCACATTAGTAAGGCTGGGAAGCAGAGTGCCCACCAGCATCAGGTGCACTGACAGCAGCAGGGAGAGGAGGGTGCTAGGGTGCTGCATCAGGTCACCGGGCAGCTTGATGAAGGGCTCCACTACGTGGCTCCGTAACCCCCAAGGTGGTCCCTGAGTACCGCCTCCCATCGCAGTAGTTGCTGGTCTTCACAGTGATTCTGAGTCATCAAACGAAGGATCTCTGTGTTTCAGAAGCAGAATTATTTGGTGTATTTTACAGAGACATATAGATTTCAATCCCAAATTTTTTTGGAAGAAAAAAAACGCTTGGTAGTAATAAGGTAAGCTTCAATTATCTAAAAAACATTTTTGCAAAAGGCCTCATTTCATGATAACGCAGGATAAGTGAAGCATTAGTGAATAATGAATATTCTCCCATTCTCATAGATATATACTACCCTCCACATTTTCCAGTAAGTTCTTTTTCAAGCAAATTGGAGATTTAAGGTCATGTATTACCTAAATTCTCAGTATAATGCTCTATTTGAGTAATGCTGCATTTGAGTTTTGGATATAAGCCAGAGAGTTACTCCTGGTAGAAGTAAATAATCTTTTACGGACAGTAAATAGTTTTATATTTCCTCCTGATGTTATCTCTTGTACTTGTTGATTGTGAAAAGTTGTCATCAGACACAACGACTACCTTCCATCCCCCTGGGCACTTCAAGCACAGTATCACCATCAAAAAATGAGAAAGACAAGCAACTTCAAGAGTCAGTCCAGAGGTATCAAAATCGACTGGAAGAACCTCATCGACAGGTGAGCCGTTAGTTATTCTTTCCAACATCTACCCAGAGTCTTGAGCTGTTGATTTTGTGTGTGCAAATTGACTGATGTGGTTTACCCGAGTAAAATATGTAGCCTCTTTTTTTCATCTTTTTTTGTCACCCCCTTTTAATTTTGGATCTAAGGACTGTTCTAGAGTTGATCACAAGTACTCCAAGGGTCCAGAAAGGAAGAGAACTTCTTCAAATAATACTACATTTTGTACGTGATATCCAAGTCCATCTCCACAACAGTGCATGTGAGGAACAGGGGAATATATTTCCACTCTAGGATGTAGAAGTCAACCAGCGTGTCAAAGGGCCCAGGGTCAAGTTTGGGACACTGGTCTGTATGACTCCAAAGATTAGGCTCTTTTTATTTCTTTGGGCTTCTTCCCTGGGTTTTTGAGATAAAGAGTTGTTCTTTTAAAATATTAGCCTATTAATACAGCAACTTAAAGTCGTATTTAATTATTAAGAAAATTCAATAAATAAAATATTACTATCAGTAAATGTAGGTAACCATGACAGTTGCAAGTGAAAGTGGCATGCAGAATTATTGTTTTAATCTCTTAATAAATTAATTACATCTCTGTTTATAAATTTAGCACCCAACTTCAGCATTTTTTAATTGTGTAGCCTGTCGAGCTCCTCAAATAGGAATTGAGGAGGTCCACAGCCTATGTCCAAATATGTTGACTCCTGTGTAGACGTCAGGAAATAAGATGCTTATTTGAGTAGAAAACTGCCTTCCTGGGTGGGAGTTAAGACATCCAGGCTTACCACCTGATTATTACATGTATTCCTGGGTTCTTAGAAGATGAACTTTCTTTTCTACCCCAGCTTCATCTTCTTACCACTCCCACGTTGCTGGGGATCTGCCATGCAGGTCAGCCAGCACCTGTGATCACAGACAACAAAACCTGACCCTCCCTTTTTAGTCTGGAGTCTCAGGGTTTCTTTTGGGAAGATAACTGAGAGTTATTTAGAAACATATTCTCCTAAGCATTCTTCAATCCCTAAAAGTGGCTCAACTTTTTACAATTCTTAGAGCATCTGGTTGTGGTTTTGAGAACAGGTCAGATGTAAAAATATCACCACCTGTGGTTATTTATTTTGTTTTTTTGCGGTACCCGGGCCTCTCTCTGTTGTGGCCTCTCCACACAGGCTCCGGACGCACAGGCTCAGTGGCCATGGGAGCACAGGCTCTGGGCGCGCAGGCTCAGCGGCCATGGCTCACGGGCCCGGCTGCCCCGCGGCATGTGGGATCTTCCCGGACCGGGGCACGAACCCGTGTCCCCTGCCTCGGCAGGTGGACTCTCAACCACTGCGCCACCAGGGAAGCCCTGTGGTTATTTTTATAAACAATTAGGTGAAGTCAAATCTTTTCAGTGTGAAATATCTTAATTTGTTTTGTTTCTTATTTTGCTTACCACTTCTTGTAGCTTTGTGAAGGCATTTGAAACATCCTGAATTGATTTTATCTTTATTGTAGTCTCTGGATATTTCTTTTCTTACAGAGGTCAGAGCTGACCCTTGGATAGTGATAGTGCCAATCACTAAGTCTTAACTACTTTTTCTTTGTTTGGGATTGGATGTTTTATTCATCATTGAGGTAGAGATTTTGATAGAGGCTGATGGAGTAACAGATTTGGGCCATCTGTTCTACTTATTCTTTCTTTCTTGGTAGTTGATTTTTTCATAAAAAATTTGAGCCAGGTTTATAGATTCAGTCTGCTTTAGATATAAACAAAGAAGTTTTGGCAGGACTTAAATAGAAACATACTCCTACCAGTTGAAAGGACGTTAAGACTCTTCACCATCCTCCCCTACCCCGTTTTGTGAAAATAATCCTCACATCTTTTTTCTTCTTTTCTTTTTAATTTTTTTGGCCGCATCGTTCGGCATGTGGAATCTTAGTTTCCCGACCAGGGATCAAACTCATGCCACCTGCGGTGGAAGTGTGGGTTCTTAACCACTGGACTACCAGGGAAGTCCCAATCCTTGTATCTCTAACACACTTCCAGCATGCAGGGCCCTTCACTGACCCTGTTTTTGCGGTAGTCAAGGAAAAGTTTGGCTAGGGGTCACCTAACCACGGGCAACCAGTTGATTTTGATGTGGTCATTGAACACATACTCGCCCTTGGGTCTGTCCCATGCTAAGCATGGTGGGGAATAGAGTGACTCTAACACCAGAATGTAAGCCCTGTGACTGCAAGGCTGGTTTTGGTTTTGTTCATTGTCTGTATTACCAAAAACACTGCCTGGCATGTAGTACGTACTCAACAGATAGTTGTTGAATCACGAAATAAAATATGCCCTCAGATAATATACAGTCCCTTTGAGGACCAAGTCTGACAGCTATTTAAAAGATAGCCACTACTGTAAGACAGTACTAGTTTACTACTTGTCTGATCATAGTGGAAACTAAATTAGAAGTTTATTACAAGGAGATAGTGAGGGCAGCTTCATTCAAAAAAGCTTCATAGAGGAAGTGGCACTTAACTTGTATCTTGAAGTCTATTTAGGGTAAATAAAGGGAAAGTACAGGGCATTATACGTGAGAAGAACATTATAAATGTAGACTTGGAGATGAGCACGGGCTTGTTCCTTCATAGAACCAATCTTTTAAATTACATGCTAAACTTATGTATTTTTAAAAATAAAGTCAGCATTTGTGTGACATATTTGTCTTTTAAAAACTGTGTAACTCATTATAAAATATGAATAGAGGACCTCTGAAAGGTGACCTCAGTTCCCCTTTCACAAAAATAAATCATGAAAGTATTCAAAAACTAATTAGGTGATAGCTGCCTGATGCCAGAAAAAAGACTCAAAACCATCCGATGTTCAGTGAGAATTTACTTTCTTCCTGACTGCTTTTTAGAAGAAGTGCTGTTAGACTATGACATAGGAAGGGTGGGAAAGCTATACAAACAGGGCGTTGGTGCCATTCAGGTTCAGGGCAGATGTGATTCAGGTGTAGGGTAGGCACCACTGGAAAATCAAGTAATGGCTAGTATATTACCATGATTCCACTGTCTATTAATGGTGCCCAGTCTCTCAATATCAGGAAATAATGAGCTGCATGCCATGAAATTATGGTTTGCCCACCTCCTGTTCTCTCTTCCTGCCTCCCACTGCCAATGCTCACTTATCCATTGATTAAATCTGGGGAGCAAATATAAAAATGACCTATATCTGCCCACCCTGTTTCTTACTGTCTTGCATTTCAGCTTTAGTGGCAGAAGGCATCCTGATCTGGAAAATGAAATGTTGACTTAGTAAATCAAAGACCTTTCTGGATCTTAGATTCTTTGGTTCTGGGTTTTGTGTCATTGACAACCAAAAGGGATAGAATAATGGTAGGAAGGGTAGTATTATGGTACTAGTATCAGAAATCAGCAGCTACAGCCACTTTTCCACCCCTCATACACCCTACTGGTATGTAGAGTGACAAAAGTCTAAATTTTAGGTGTCCTACCCACAGGGTGCCCTAGTTACAGAAAATTCACAGTGATTCAGAAAACTTTTCTGGTAGAAGAGGTACCTCAATGATTAGATCTTGTCCTCTAGGAGAAAATGAAATAGCTAGGCCCAAAGCTGTCATTTCCACAGATGCTATCATATTTAATCCCACAACATTACAGCTAATTATATCAATTATAGCATCAGAAGGGGAGTGAATTTCAGAGAAGTTCAATAACTTGAATCAGCCAAACATCTTTAAATGGTGAAGTTGGACTTTGTTTCCTTTTTGCCTAATTCCAGCACCGATCTGCTCACAGTATCATATGATAAATACAGACAAAAAGGATATGAGAACATTGACAAAGGTAACAAACTGATAAAATGCAAATCATATTTGTTAAAGGAAATGTGTAAGTTCAGTAAACCTAATAGGAGGGCTCAAATCCAAGATGTAATTGATAAGCTGTGTCAGCAAGCCAAGGGCTCTTTATAAATTGTGCTTCTGGAACAGCCCATTCTTTTTCTCCTTTCTGAATAGATGAATTCCTAACTCCACGTTTCCCCTCATCCTTCTATATCGAGTGACAAGTGCCACCTGCTGGCCAAGCAATGAAGCATTTTCATTTTCATCGTCTCTCGTGATTGTTTAGCTACTAATTGACCTATCATCTAGATAATTGTTATTCTGTTTTTCAGTAAGCCTAGACAATAATTTTAAAACCATAAGGTAGAGTTACAGAGTCAAGTCCTCTGCATTTGAGGACTTTCCAGTCCTCAGTTTTTCCCCTTTCTCAGTTTTAACTCACAATTTACAGTCTCTTCTACCTTCTATTGTACGACAGGACAACTATGTCATAATCAAACACACGGAATATAGTTTTAGGTCCATTTCATTCAGGGATTTTTGGTATCACTTCAAATCCACTTAATGTCTTCAAATCATTATAAGGCAGATGATAACTTGATTCCCTGAATGAAGCCTGCTCTATATTTACCCATTTGTACATAAGTATAGTTAATGGGTAGTATATTCATATAATCAATATGTTTGTGCAAATGTGCTGTATTGCTTATATATTCTCTAGGTCTTTCTGGGTTAACTTTTCTGATTAATGTTTATTTCTCATCTGGAGCCATAGTTCAGGCTCTCTCTAATCTGACACTACTCCTTTTTTGGCCTGAGTTTCTTCCCTTCTGCATCATTCTCCCACTGAGCTGCCCCATGTTCCTTATCTGCTTTCTCCACTTCCACGCTGCTGAGTGCCTTCGTTCCTGCCATTTTTCCTGAAATGACCTCTGCCCCTTCCCTAGTCCTTCAAGATCCCAAACTAGTGTCATTGCTGTATGAAGTTTTCTCTCATTTCCCTACCTGTAAAAATATCTCCTTCCTTCCAGTCCCCTTTGCCCTTGATGTTTGTCTTTCTCAAGAGCATGTTTCACTTTCTACCTGGTATTATAGTTAGTTGTGTACCCGATCGGTCTCCTATATTCGACTATAAGGTTTTTGAAAGAAGAGACCATTCTTATTCATTGCGTTTCCAACAACACCTAGGCCTGGCCATTTTACAGAGTAGGTGTTCACCAAACAACGAGTGAAGGATTGAAGGAACAATTTGATTTGTTCCTTCACAAATAGGTAAAAGGATTCTTCACAAATAGGTAGAAAGATAGTAAATATTTTTCATTGGATCGGTTGAAGTTATGTAGGTTAGACTTAAAATCTTCTGCATATATTCTTGGAGACCATAATGTTCTTACACTTGGTCAAAATAAAGTGTTGCATTTGAGTGGGAGTATAGAGACTATATTTGGATTTCATTTGTCACATTCATAGTTTTTGCATCAAATGAATAGCCTTAGTAAAATTCCATGCCTGTTGGAAAGGAACTCCAGCAATAGCATTCTGTTCTTTCGCGGTGCTCATGTGGACACACAAACTGAAACCGTATAGTCTGGCAATTCCCACATTGGCTGTTTTAGCGGTAAATGTGGAGCAAAGAAGGCTTGCTGAACTTGTATCTGTGTTTTTCAAATTGAAATGACATATCTGACCACAACTTTATAATGAATAATGTGGATGCATTTTCCCATTTAGAATTTAATCGTTTTAATATGTCATTATTGTGTAGGATGCTGAGATTTCAAATTTGTATAACTATGGAGACAGATGCCTTAGAAAATATATTTATTTGTTGAGTAATTTTCAGCCTCCTTACGTAAACTGTCATGATCTAAAATTTATGACACCTAAAGACCCTTGTCTAGCAAGAGGCTAATATACTCCCTGTAATTGAAATGTTTTACTTTATTACTCTTGCTGCAAAGATCCCATTTTTCTATGGTGATGCATTGCCTTTCCAAAAAGGATAATGCATGATATACTCAACCTGGTGGGCCCTGTGTTCACAGCATAGCAGACGAGATGTTATTGCTCATGAGGAACTAATGTAGAAGTTCCTTGAGAGCAGGTATCATGTGTTCATCTTCTCATGTACCTCTCACCATCACATCTGGCTCATTGTTGGGCACAGTAGACGTTGAACTGCAGCTGTTCAACTCCTTAGCTTGATTTACTTGTCCAAATTCTTTTCTTTTTTTTATTGAATTATAATTGACATACAGTGTTATAGTAGTTTCAGGTGTATAACATAGTGATTCAATATTTTTTATGTGACAAAATGATCACCACAATGTTTAGCTACCATCTGCTACCACAAAGGGTTATTACAATATTATTGACTGTATCCCTTATGCTGTATACTACATCCTCTTGACTTATTTATTTTATAACTGGAATTTTGTATCTCTTAATCAGTTTCACCTATTTTGCCCATTTCCTCATCCCCTTCCCCTCTGGCAGCCACCAGTTTGTGTCTATGAATCTGTTTCTGTTTTGCTTTGTCCACTTTTTTTTTTATGCTCCACATATAAGTGAGATCATGTGGTATTTGTCTTTCTCTGTCTGACTTATTTCACTTAGCATAATACCCTCTAGATATAGCCATGTTGTCACAGATGGCAAGAGTTCATTCTATTTTTATGGTGGACTAGTATTCCATTGTGTATATATATATATACTACATCTTCTTTATCCATTCATCTGTCCATGGGCATTTAAGTTGTTTCCATGTCTTGGCTATTGTAAATAGTGCTGCAGTGAACATAGGGATACATATACTTTTTGAATTAGTGTTTTTGTTTTCTTCGGATAAATATCCAGAAATGGAATTGGTGGATCGTATGATAGTTCTGTTTTTAGTTTTCTGGGGAACATCCATACTGTTTTCCATAGTGACTGCACCAAGACATTTCTGCCAGTGGTGCACAGGGGTTCCCTTTTCTCCACATCCTCACCAACACTTGTTATTTTTTGTCTTTTTGATGATAGCCATTCTGACAGGTGTGAGGTGTCATCTAATCTCATTGTGGTTTTGGTTTGCATTTCCCTGATGATTAGTGATGTTGAGCATCTTTTCATGTGTTGATCAGCCATCTCTATGTCTTCTTTGGGAAAATGTCTATTTAGGTTCCCTGCCCATTTTTAATTGGGTTGTTTGGGGTTTCTTTGATACTGAGGTTATGTAAGTTCTTTATATATTTTGGATATCAACCCCTTGTCAGATTTGCAAATATCTTCTCCCATTCAGTAGGTTGCCTTTCCTTTTGTTGATTGTTTCCTGTGCTGTGCAAAAGCTTTTTAGTTTGATGTAGTCCCAGTTGTTTATTTTTCCTTTTGTTGCCCTGTCTGAGGAGACAGATCCAAAAAAATATTGCTAAGCCTGATGTCAAAAAGTTTACTGCATATGTTTTCTTCTAGGAGTTTTTTTTTTCGCGGTATGCGGGCCTCTCACTGTTGTGGCCTCTCCCGTTGCGGGGCACAGGCTCCGGATGCGCAGGCTCAGTGGCCATGGCTCATGGGTCTAGCCGCTCCGCAGCATGTGGGATCTTCCCGGACCGGGGCACAAACCCGTGTCCCCTGCATCGGCAGGCGGACTCTCAACCACTGTGCCACCAGGGAAGCCCCTTCTAGGAGTTTTATGGTTTCAGGTCTTACATTTGAGTCTTTAACCCATTTTGAGTTTATTTTTGTATATGGTATGAGAAAATGGTCCGTCAAATTATTTTCTTATTCATTGTTTCTTGAGGAGCTGATGTCACACTACCTGACAGAACAGCACTGTAGTTTACTAAACAGACCAGGATAGTACCTGTGATAGGAGCATCAGAACAGCCTGGCTTCAGGGAACAGTGTGGTGTGGGGAGTCTATGACAGTCCCAGCTCCTCGCTTCATAAGTCACCCTGTTTTGTCCTGGAGGTTGGGACCAAGGAATGCCATCCATTGTTGTCTGCTCCTGGGTTTCACATAAGTGACCAAACGTTGTTGCTGAGGGACAGTAGGAACTCCAGAGGGAGCTCATCCTTCCTCTGAGAAGGACAGAAGTAGCTTTGACAGTGGCTGGCAGTCTTGCCACATTACATCCCTCTCTGCATGTCAATCAGCCATTCTTAGTCACATCTGCAGAGACGCAGAGAGAAGGAGAGGTTTAGGTGTGTTGCCTGAATGATTTTCACTGCAGCGAATACTAATTTGGGTTTCACTGCAAATACACCTATTTGATCAGTGCCCATAAGCACCTGAACTCTATCCACAACCAGTTTTTGATGAGTGCACGTACTAATCAGGAACAGTCAGAGGCCGCCTCGTATCCCAGATGCACCTCAGGGCCTGTTTCCTGACTCTTCTCAGAGTGAGGTTCAGGTATTTGGCTTCCTTCCAGAGCAGGCTACTCTCTGGTTCCCTCTGAAGGAACCCTGTGTGTCTGAGCCTGTACCTCTGAGCTTGAATACTGTTTCTCATCTGTTAGACCTAATCTCACTTCTTACTCAGGACCCAACTTTACATTTTGAATTCAGTTTAAGGAAATGTACCTCATGATTTTTCTGATTTTGAACTCAAACCCCATAGCTTGTGCCCCTCAATTTAACCTTGTTAAGTCTTTGTCTCCTGATCATATTCTTTTTTTTTTTTTCCTGATCATATTCTTGATCTGAATCTGTATCCTTCTTCTGTCCTAACTCCTGTAGGCTTAAGCAGAATTTAAACTTAATCTCACTTGAGTTACATTTTCCACCTTGTCCTTTATCAGTATATGCTTTAACCTCCCACTCCTCCAGTCAGTCTTGCTTGGCTGGGCCCAGCCTTCTAGCAAAGGGCATGGGGTCTCTTGACACACTGGGGGGTTCTAATCCAATCCAAGAGAAATAACTGATGTTTGTCCATGACTTTTGCTTTGCAGTGGTCTAGAATCATCCTTCCTCTACTCTGAGAATCCTCAAGAAGGTCTTCTAGCCAAGACCACTAGTAGTAATACCTGGCATTTGAAAATAACTAAGTATTATTTAAAATACTTCTGAACAAGGGCAGATCTAGTTTTTTGGAGTCTGAGGTTTATACATTTTGGGGGATCCCCTTCAAAAAAGAAGGTGCAAAATTATAAACACGAAGTGAGACACAGGGCCCTGTGTAAGGGAGGGGTCCTGAAGCTCACACTTCATTTGCTTCATGATTTATCTGCCACGTGGTTCTGCATATACTATACCATTTGATCACCACAGCGTTTTTGTAGTAAAAGATAATTGCATAGTTTTCGTATGTCCAATTCCCTTCTCCTCTCCAGTTTCTTCCCTAAGATTTCCATAATTATGTATATTTTGGTGAATTCTAAAACTACCCTGAATAATTACTCTAACTGTACATATTACATACATGTGGAAACTTAAATGAGAAGGGTGAATGGAAGGATTAAATGATAAGAGCACTTACAATGTGCCACCCTTAGAGGTGCTTTATTTATTTGTTTAAAGTTATTTATTTATTTTTGGCTGTGTTGGGTCTTTGTTGCTGCACGCGGGCTTTCTCTGGTTGCAGCGAGCAGGGGCTACTCTTCGTTGCGGTGCGCGGGCTTCTCATTGCGGTGGCTTCTCTTGTTGTGGAGCATGGGCTCTAGGTGTGCGGGCTTCAGTAGTTGTGGCACATGAGCTCAGTAGCTCAGGCCCTAGAGCACAGGCTCAGTAGTTGTGGTGCACGGGCTTAGTTGCTCCGCGGCATGTGGGATCTTCCCGGACCAGGACTCGAACCCGTGTTCCCTGCATTGGCAGGTGGATTCTTAACCACTGCGTCATCAGGGAAGTATGACATGCTTTAAATATACTGACTCATTTAATCCTTATGACCATCCTGTGATTGTTATGAGTCCTTTTTTATCCACGAGGAAACCGAGGCACAGAGAAGTAACTTGCCAAGTGTGGGGTTAGGAATCTGCAGAACTGTGATTTCAACTGACACAGTCAAACTCCAGACCCCTCATTCTATTACTAGACTATGTTGCCTCTCTGGCTGAGGTCACAGAAACAAGGTAGGAACAGAGCTAGATCAAAAATATGAGATTAAAGGCCTTCCCTGGAGGTCCAGTGGTTGAGACTCCGTGCTTCCACGGCATGGGGCACAGGTTCGATTCCTGGTCGGAGAACTAAGATCCCACATGCCACACAGCATGGCCAAAAAAAAATTAAAAATGAGATTAATTCTTAGTTCAAAGCTGTTTGAACTACTCTGCTCTCCTGCTTTCAGTTTGGATTGATAGCTCTTCAGTGTGGGAGAAATTGGGTAATTAATAACTAATGGTAATCAGATTTTTTTATTTTTTGAGGAGCTCTGACTATATTAGGCAGAGTTGGAGGGCAGTGATCATTTTGGAAAGCTGTGCAGAGGGAGGGATGCTTAGGGGCTCCTTGAAGAAGGAGGCTGTGGAAGCAGAATATGGCGGACAGTACACTGGCCTGCTGTCAGGATACCTAACTTCAGGTCCTGGCTCTGCTGTTTATAAGCTGAGTGACCTCAGGTCTGTCTGATGTCACTAGTCCTTGATCCTAGTATACCCCTCCCCCTCCAGCTCAGTAAAAGGGGATTAGACTAGATATTTATGAAGACACATCCAATTTTAGAGCCTATGCGTATTAGTTGCGCATCTTCATTTACAGGCTAAGTTTAAAATATCTATATATATTAATTTTATTCTGAATGCAAACATGAGGTTTCTGGAGCAGAGCAGATCATTATTTAATTATAGCAAATAATCGTGCTGATTCCCTTTTGCCCTAATTTGTACCCCTGGGGCAACGGATGAGATGAGGCAGATCGTATGTTATCCTACATATACTGGAGTTTGTACCACTAGCATGGAACTCTGAAAGAAATGAATCTGGATATTTATATAGGAGAGGGACAGCCATCTCCGTAACCCTACACTACCCCCCGACAGACAAGCACACTTCCTTGCTCTTTGAGAAGGATTCTGGGTTCTTACTCTTACCCTTTGGAATATAAATAAATCTCTTGGGGGCAAGGTAAGACTAGCTTCTTCGGCTATGTCTCCATGGCCCCAGATCTCATTCCTTCCTTAAAATGTAAACACATACCTCCAGGGAGGTAGATTTCTTCAGATGCTCTCTCACTAATAATTAGTCATAAATTAAATTCCAAGATTTGTTCTTCTAGGCTAGGTCTCAAATTTTGGTAAAATTTGATCAGAAAGCCTTCACGGTGCAGAAACATAAAAATATTTTCTCTACAGTCCCACAAAGCATGGATATAAAATTAAAAGGGAGAATCTCCTGCCTTCCAGGGCTGTGAATCTATGATGATTGGGCCATCTGTGTAAGTATGTCACATGTTTGTAAAAATGCAGATTCCTGAGATCTACAGCAGACTGACTGAACAAGAATCTGTGGGACAGAAGCCTTAGAATCTGCATTTCTGCACAGCTCCCCACACGATTCTTATGCACCACAGACTTTCTCTTCTTTATTCCTGAGTTAAGGATCCTTCAGTTTCTCTGCTGCCAGAGATACTTCATATTATGCAGCTTTTGCTATTGAATCTGTGATTTTCAGGACTTTCCAAACATGTAAAGAAATGTAACAGTCTTGCCGGGAGAGTTTATGAGTGTCATATAAAAATAAATACTGATATTAGAAAGGTTTCTAGGGTGATGATGATTCTTTGAAATCTGAAAAGGTGATGGTGATGATAAAGATGATACCACTAGTAAACAACTACTCATTAAGTAACTGAGACAGAATTTGAAATGGATTAGCTATGTTACATGGATTTCTGTTTTGCAAAGAAATACAAAGCTGTGCCAACATTATTGATATTTTTCTATTCAAAATGTAGTTGAGACGTTTTCTTTTTGAATATTGTATTTATTTATTTATTTGGCTACACCAGGTCTTAGTTGCGGCATGTGGGATCTAGTTCCCTGACCAGGGAATGAACCTGGGCCCCCTGCATTGGGAGTGTGGAGTCTTAGCCACTGGACCACCAGGGAAGTCCCTAGTTGAGACATTTTTGCTGTGTTTTTCTATGATGTCTGAAGTTCTTTTGTAGAAACACAACTCTGAAATGAATATAAAAAGAGGAAAACTAATGGAATTAAAAATTTTTTTTTTATTACTCACAACTCTAGTGATGAGATTAGTAGTTCAGGTCAAAACTCATTACAGTAAAATTTTATAGCCAAAAGTAATTATCTTTAAGCTAGCACCAAAATTATACAAACCCAAATGATTTAAGTGTATCATACATTGTAACTAGGCTAGGCTCAATCCATTTTGCTATATTAGGAATAAGACACTGACATTTAATATAAAGCATCTCGGGCTTCCCTGGTGGCGTAGCGGTTGGGAGTCCGCCTGCCGATTCAGGGGACACGGGTTCGTGCCCGGGTCCTGGAAGATCCCACGTGCCACGGAGCGGCTAGGCCCGTGAGCCATGGCCGCTGATCCTGCATGTCTGGAGCCTGTGCTCCGCAACGGGAGAGGCCACAGCAGTGAGAGGCCCGTGTACCGCAAAAAAAAAAAAAAAATATATATATATATATATATATATATAAAAAAAGCATCTCAAATATGTGATAACATCTGACAGGTAGTGGAGAAGTTTAGTCACATTATGAGTGCAGAATAGACTTGTGGCAGTGTTTCAACAGTGGAAGAGATGAGCAGTAGGCCCTGGGAGCATCTGTTAATCACCAACATTTTATTGAGTACCTATAAAGTGCTAAACATTGTGATAGGTACTACAGATAAAAAATGACTTTGAGAGTTTACAGTCTGTTGAGAGAGATACCCGTATTACCATAACTATAAGGCAGTGTGATACATACCATGATAAATATAGGTAGAAAGAGATATAGGAGGCTTCTGCTATAAATATGGCTATATAGATGTAGCATCTTCCTGTTTTTTCCTGGGAGTCTTCTAAGAGCAACAGGAAAACAGAAAACAAAAATGCAACTCCAATTTCAGTCAAGCTAGGAAACATATACCAAAATACTGCAGTGCTGCCAAAAGCAGTCAAGATAATGCAGGAGCTCCATAGGAGGAAAGGAAGAGGAATGGAAAGACGAGACCAGCAATAGCACCTCTAAAGAATTAACACAAATACACTTACTGAAGAAGGGTTCATCTGGAGATGGAACAGCTATAGCCTTTATCTACAATAGCTGGGAGGCAACAGGAACCGTACTGGACCTGCTTTGGTTCACAGAAGTAGAAGATGTGGAATGCACATGAAAGTACTCCAAAAAGCCATATTTGCAGAAGCAGTGTTTTTTGGATAAAGATTAGAAGAAAAGAGGTTTTGCTTGTGGAAAAAAAAACTTGCCTAAACTCTTATCCTCTACCTACCCTTCCTATAGAAAATTCTGGGAAAGAGCTAGTCCTGGAAAACCTAACTCTTATAATGATGTATTTAAGAAACAAACTAGTAGCATAGCTAAATATCTACAAAAAAAAGAAAAAAATCCAGTAAAATATGAATATGGCACCATATAAATATATAACATATAAATATATAACATATAAATATCATAAACAAAAAGGAAACAAAATCCAGTAAGATATAAATGACAAAAAAGGAGCAACTACATCCGTTGCTGATAAAAAAAAAAAAAACTCTTAGCAAGTCAGGAACAGAAGAAAACTCCCTCAGTATGATAAAGGACATCTACAAAAACCTTACAGCAAAAATTGTACTTACTAGTGAAAGACTAAAATCTCTCCCCTAAGATCAGGAATTAGACAAGGAGGTTTGCTGTCATCACTCCAATTCAGCATTTACAGGAGGTTCTAGAAGTACAAGAAAGACAGAAAAGAAAAGGCATTCTGACTGCAAAGGAAGAGGTAAAACTGGTTCTTTTCAGATGTGATAGTCTATGTAGGAAATTGAATGGAATCTGTTAAAAAGTTACTGGAATTGGTAAAATGAGCTTAGCAAAGTTGCAGCGTTCAAAATCAGTATATAAAAATCAACTATTTTGATTTACTAGCATCAGACAATTGTAATTGAAATTTTAAAATATAATACCATTTCCAATGGTATTTCCAATAAATAAATAAATAAATAAATAAACCATTTCCAATAAAATACATGAAATACTTCAGGAAAAATTTGACAAAAGATGAGTAAGACCTGCACTGAAAACTACAAAACACTGATGAAAAAATTAAATAAAGCAAATAAATAGAGAGGTAACCTACGTTCATGAGTTTGAAGACTCAATATCGTTAAGATGTCAATTCTCTCTAATAGGTCTATAGATTTAACCCAATGTTAATCAAAATCCAAGCTAGTTGTTTGTGGGGGTTTTTTTTTGGTAGAAATTGTAAAATGTATAAAATTCATATGGAGTGCAGAGGATTTAAAATAACTTTGAAAAAGAACAAAGTTGGAGGGGTTGACACCATCTAATTTCAAGGCATTATAAACCTATGGTAATCAAGACAATTTGGTATTGGTGTTAAAAGAGACAAATAGAGCCATGGGACATAATAAAGAGTACAGAAATAGACTCATACATTTGTGGTCAATTGTTTTTCAACAACGGGACCAATACATTTCATTGGGAGAAAGAAATAATCTTTTCAACAAATGATACCAAAACACTTGGATAGTCATATATACCTCAAAATAATGAACCTTGACTCTTACCTCAAACCAAATAAAAATTATGGGAAATGCAGCATAGGCCAAATGTAAAACCTAAAACTATAAACCTTCTAGAAGAATGTGTGGGAAAAAATTTTAGTGGCCTAGGGTTTGGCAAAGATTTCTTAAATATGATACCAAAAGCATGAGCTATAAAAGAAAATTTAACAAATTTGATTCCATCAAAATTTAAAAACTTTGCTCTTCAAAGGACACAAGAAATCAAAAAATCAAGCCACAGACTGGGAGAAAATATTTACAAAACTCTATCTGATCTGGACTGATATCTAGAATGTATAAAGAACTTTAAAAACTCAATAATAAGACACACAACACATTTAAAAAGTAGGCAGTTTTGAGACTCTAAACAGAGGACTCAGCTGAGCCACACTGTACTTGGGCTTCTGCCCTATAGAACTGGTACTATCAGTTCTTCCTATTGTCCCTCCAACCTGAGGGCTCTAAGAACTTCCTGCTTTTGCTAACATCTAGGGTATCTTCCATCTGCTGGTAGTCTTCTTAGCCTCTTCCATCTCTTCTGTTACCAATCACTGTAGTAAATTCCTTCTGTTCTAAAAGAGTGGGAAGAACATTTGAACAGACATTTCACTAAGGGAGATGTACAGACAGCAAATAAATACATGAATGTAAGCATACATCTACACAAAAACTTACATGCTCATAGTAGTTTTTTAAATTTTTAAAAAATTTTTTAACATCTTATTAGAGTATAATTGCTTTACAATGGTGTGTCAGTTTCTGCTTTATAACAAAGTAAATCAGTTATACATATACATATGTCCCCATATTCCCTCCATCTTGCGTCTCCCTCCCACCCTCCCTATCCCACCCCTCTAGGTGGTCACAAAGCACCGAGCTGATCATCCTATGCTATGTGGCTGCTTCCCACCAGCTATCTATTTGACATTTGGCAATGTATATATGTCAATGCTACTCTCTCACTTTGTTCCCAGCTTACACTTCCCCCTCCCTGTGTCCTCAAGTCCATTCTCTATGTCTGCATCTTTATTCCTGTCCTGCCCCTAGGTTCATCAGAACCATTTTTAATTTTTTTAGATTCCATATATATATATGTGTTAGCATATGGTATTTGCTTCTCTCTTTCTGACTTACTTCACTCTGTATGACAGACTCTAGGTCCATCCACCTCACTACAAATAACTCAGTTTCATTTCTTTTTATGGCTGAGTAATATTCCATTGTATATATGTGCCACATCTACTTTATCCATTCATCTGTCGATGGACATTTGGGTTGCTTCCATGTCCTGGCTATTGTAAATAGAGCTGCAATGAACATTTTGGTACATGACTCTTTTTGAATTGTGGTTTTCTCAGGGTATATGCCCAGTAGTGGGATTGCTGCGTCGTATGGTAGTTCTATTTGTAGTTTTTAAGGAACTTCCATACTGTTCTATATAGTGGCTGTATCAATTTACATTCCCACCAACAGTGCAAGAGGGTTCCCTTTTCTCCACACCCTCTCCAGCATTTATTGTTTCTAGATTTTTTGATGATGGCAATTCTGACCGGTGTGAGGTGATACCTCATTGTAGTTTTGATTTGCATTTCTCTAATGATTAATGATGTTGAGCATTCTTTCATGTGTTTGTTGGCAGTCTGTATATCTTCTTTGGAGAAATGTCTATTTAGGTCTTCTGCCCAGTTTTGGATTGGGCTGTTTGTTTTTTTGATGTTGAGCTGCATGAGTTGCTTGTAAATTTTGGAGATTAATCCTTTGTCAGTTGCTTCGTTTGCAAATATTTTCTCCCATTCTGAGGGTTGTCTTTTGGTCTTGTTTATGGTTTCCTTTGCTGTGCAAAAGCTTTGAAGTTTCATTAGGTCCCATTTGTTTGTTTTTGTTTTTATTTCCATTTCTCGAGGAGGTGGGTCAAAAAGGATCTTGCTGTGATTTATGTCATAGAGTGTACAGCCTATGTTTTCCTCTTAAGAGTTTGATGGTGTCTGGCCTTACATTTAGGTCTTTAATCCATTTTGAGTTTATTTTTGTGTATGGTGTTAGGGAGTGTTCTAATTTCATTCTTTTACTTGTAGCTGTCCAGTTTTCCCAGTGCCACTTATTGAAGAGGCTGTCTTTTCTCCACTGTATATTCTTGCCTTTACCAAAGATAAGGTGACCATATGTGTGTGGGTTTATCTCTGGGCTTTCTATCCTGTTCCATTGATCTATATTTCTGTTTTTGTGCCAGTACCATACTGTCTTGATTCATAGTAGTTTTGTTTGTAATAGCCAAACACTGGAAGTCACCCAAGTGACTATCAATAGGTGAAAGGACAAATTGTGGTATGTCCGTTCAGTGGAATACAACTCAGCAATAAAAAGGAATGAACTATTGATCCACAAAGCAATATGGATTAATTTCAAAATAATTCTTCCTAGTGAAAGAAACCAGACGAAAAAGATTTATGATTCCACTTAAGATAAAATTCTAGAAAATGCAGATGATCTATGCTGAGAGAAAGCAGATCAGTGGTTGCCCATGGATGGGATGGGGGTAGGAAGAGGTGTAGGGAGGGGTCAGAGGGAGGGAGCTCAAGGAAACCTTTGGGCATAGTTAACTATAGCAAACACTGTATGATATATATGAAAGTTATTAAGAGAGTAGATCCTAGGAGTTCTCATTACAAGGAAAAACTTTTTTTCTTTTTTTATTGTATCTATATGAGATGATGGATGATAACTAAACTTATTGTGGTAATCATTTCACAATATATGTAAGCCAAGCCATTACCTTAAACTTAATGATGTATGACAATTATATCTCAAAACT
This sequence comes from Globicephala melas, assembly GCF_963455315.2. NCBI lineage: Eukaryota > Metazoa > Chordata > Mammalia > Artiodactyla > Delphinidae > Globicephala > Globicephala melas. Next base: position 55,641,105 of record NC_083317.1, on the reverse strand, counting down.
AACTGGAGGTGGGGAAGGAATACAATGCAGCTGTAAAAAGGGAATGAAGAAGCTTTTTAAGTACTAATAGAGAAAGATCTGTAGGATATATCCTTAAGTAAAAAAGAAAGATGCAGACTGTGTGTATAATATACTACCATTTTTCCCCACCTCAGAAAAGCAGGGAAACCTTATGTACATATGCTTGTATTATAGATGACGTATAAGCAAATCTCTGGAAAAATAAACAAGAAATAAGTAGCAGTGGTTACTTGTTAGTGGAATATGAACTGGACAAATAGAGAATGGAGTAATAAGGAGACTTAAAAATACACGTTTAAAAATATATGTTTTTCCATGTGAATCTGTATGTATAGTGAGAGATATCTATATAAACATCCAGAAAAATGTCAGGGGAGTATAGAAGTTAAAGCAATTAATTTTCCTTTGGGGAATAGGAGCAGGAATTCGGCGTGGGTAATACTTGAACTGAGACTTGAAGGATGAGTCAAATTCGACAACTGGAGGATATCAGAAAGGTCATTCCAGGCAAAGGAAATGGGTGATACAAGGGCACGGGGACATGAAAGTGAACCTGAGGAATAGTAAATGTGACTGAGCATTTAGTGTATGAGGGCAACAAGGGGTGTCAGATGGAGGGAAAGAGGTTCAGAAGAAGAATTTAGAAAGTTAGTTGCAACCGTTTGAAAGCCGCTTGTATGTCATGCTAGGTGCTGTTTGGCTTTATTTAATAAACTTGAATTGAATGTGGTCTGTGTGCCACACCATGTGGCAGGTGCTACCGAAATGAGACTCTGTCTTCTAAGCTAGTGGTCTCAGTCCTGACTGCGTATGAGAATCACTCAGAGAGCTTTAATAACTACCGATGCCAGGCCCCATCCCCACATAATTGAATTAGAATGTCAGGGTGTAAGGACTTGGCATCAATAGTGTTTTTTTTAAGTCTTACCAGGTGATTCTAAGCAAATGCATCCAAGTTTGAGAATTCCGCCTCCCCTTCTCTTTCCCCCTCTTCTTCTCTCTTGTCTTCCTTATTTTAATGAAGTGAATAATATTGTGTAGAAAGGGGTTGTGGCACAGGTCTAGAGAAGTCTCTGAACTGGAAGCAAGAAAATGAGGAGGTTATAGAAAATAGTTCAAGCAAAAGACGATAAAGTCATTTAAACAGGGAGGTGACTTGAGACTAGTGCAAACCTGTGGACTGAGAGTGATTATTAGCCCAGGACAGCCTAGCTTGAATGTCTGGGTGTTTGGTGATGTTACTAGTCAAAAGAGGGACTGCACGAGGAAGTACAGATTGGGGGGGGGGCAGTGGGTACAGGTACACAGGTGAAATAATTCAGGTTTGGAAGGGTTGCCTTAAAGGTACCTACAACTTATAAGATGCCACCAAGGGCCATTTGGATCTCAGGACAGAGGAAAAGGCCCTATTTCAACATCTATGCAGGCCATTCACACTGGAAAAATTTTCAGCAGCTCCAACCCTTAACATCCAACCCAAACTGGAGTCAGGACTCCAGTTTGGATGTTAGGGTATTAACAAGAGCAAGGTAAATTTTCTGTGCTAGAGAGCGTGGACACTGTGCTAGATACCACGATGGCATCTGTGGCACAGCGAAAGAAAGTGGGTGCACCAAAAAGGAGGTGCAAGCGGATCCCCTAACCAGGGTCTCATTCCAAGGGGAGTGACCCTGGGTCTGGGGTGCAGGCCCACGTTACTCTTTATGTTCTCTTTGAATATTTCATTAACATCTCATCATTTTAGTGTAACAATTATCACATCAAAATATTAGCTTAGAAGGTGCTTCTTTTTCAGGAAAAACAAATGCTTTCTCTCTCTACTTATGCCTCTGAGTACAAGACAGGAGTTGGTTGCTGAGGGTAAGGCAGCATCTCAGTTATTAGGGACACAGTTAAGGCCAGTCTATCCTCAAAAGTCCCTTGAAGCTCAGGCCCAGAGCTCTGAACTATACAGAGCTGTTGCTGAAGGTCAAGATTTATTCCAGATGCTGGGACCTACAAGTGGAGACAAAGGGTCTCCAGAGAGGGGAGATGAGGGCTGTGGAGACAGTGTTTAATACAGTGGCCCCTTGTATTGCTTTTAAGACATTTGATCTATAATACTTCATTGGATTGTCTTGTACTGTCCAGTCGCTACCAGTCAGACATCATTGCTCTGTGTCTAAACTGAAAGGGACTCCTTAGTAATGATTGGTGAGAGTATGTGATCTTGGCGCTTCTTTAAGAAATGAAGAATATTGAATTATTTTAATACGTCAGTTGAAAGTTATTTTTACTTACATTTGTCTAATGATTTTTTTCCATAATAGCCTCAGTTTATACCAACAATTAGGATCCCTGCGTTCACTACCACATGCCAAACTTCAGCACCTAAGGTGAGTAATTAAAGTGGGATTGAGCCATTTGTAACATTTCCCATATGAAGGATAAGACTTATCAAGGGCTAAATGTCATCATGGTTTAATAGGTTCAGAAAGTGAAGCACTGTTACATATTTTTTCACTGTCATCATTTTTTTCTTATTAGAGTAATACATGTTTATTAGGAAAAACTCAGAAAATAAAATATAAATAAGAAATTTAAATCACCCATTGTTTTACTGCCTGGAGACATTGACCATTTTAAATATTTTAATGTATTTATAATTGTATCTTTTCAGTATATCCTTTCCAATATATTTCAAGATATATTTCATAGAAAAATATATATTTGTGTATTATATAAAATTATACATTTAAAATCAGAGAGAGTGTGTGTTTGTCCTTGGATATATATTTGCCTAGAAATATGTTGTGTATGTAATTTCTACATTGTTTCTTGTTTCTGCTAAATGTCATATTATATTCCTCAAATGTCTGTTATTATCTAAAATTTAAAAATTTTCAAACCTTTAGAGTTATACCAATCACACACAAAAAATTATGGAAAACTCTTTATAATTTTGTTTCTTCACATTTCTTAACAGGCAAATGGTGGGATTGATAAACCCCAGCCAAACTTCAGATGAATAGATTACTGACCTATATGCACCAGGGATCCAAAAGCAAGAAAGTCTTTGTTGGGGAGGAAGTCAGGAAGCACAGTGTATTCTCAATTTGCATCCTCAAAATCAGAAAGTTTCTTGACTCAGCTGAGCTCTGCTAAATCAAATTCTGAATGAGCCATTACAGCTGTATACATTTGCCAATGTATTTGCAACATACATTTGCCAAAATTCTAAGCTTCTGATTTTTAAAATTTTTATTAGAAATAAATATCATCTAATGTCATAAGATTATAAGGGAAATGGTAATTAATTATAAATAAGCCAGCTGCCAAAAATTAAAAGCATGTTCTTTGTTATTTAAGGGAAATACGAAAATTCAGAGAATCAGGCCTTCCGGTGATGACTTGATGCATGAGTCTCTTTCATCCTTTGAGCTTTCGGTCAACCATAGAGACTGGAAAAGTAACACAGGAGAGGCGGATTCCGGTGTAGAGCATGTTTCAGAGACTAAAATTACGAAGAAGCCTATGCAGAAGAAAGTGAAACCTCAACAGTGGAGACATCCAGCCGCCCTGCTGGAAAATGTCAAACTAGCTGAGAGATCCCAGGTGTTTTCTTTTTTTCTTCTCTTATTCACAAAATGTATAGTAATTCACTTTTCCAGGAATAGCATTCTGTAAGGGTTTTGCTTCATTTTCACATTTTTAAAGCACTCTAATTATAGCATACACATTGTAATCTGAGTTTCCTGGACAAGGTTCCAATTTCTTTTTTTTTCCTATATTCTCTCTTTTGGAGCAAAAGTCAGGTTGCTAATATCAGCACCGAAGGGCCCCTAAAGAACACCTCTGTGGGATAAAGATTTTAATCTGTATTTAAGAGAGAAATATTTGTATAGGATAAACCTGTAATCTTGAGGATTTTGCATTCAGTGCTTTATAGCAAAAATGCTTAGCCAAATTTTACATACGTAGTTATCCCTGTAGTCAGAGTTCTGGAAAAATGAGATGTGATGTTGATAATAGAACTAAGTGCTGAGCTTGATTTTAAAGAATGTACCACCCTAGAATTTCCACGTATCTAAGTGAGTTTGTTTCTTTTAAAAGGAATCATTACACTTTTATTCTTACAAGGTTACACTTATTTAATTCCTCTTTGAGAATCTGCCCTCAGATTCAGTATATAACAGTAACAACACTTACAACTGAGTGGGCATTTACCCTGTGCCAGATTCAGTGTTAAATGACTACAGATATTATCTCACTACCTTTTAAAAAATCTTTTATAAGCCAAAATTTATTGCCTAGTTTATCTGCCTTCTTAATCAAATTTGACTTCTAATGTCTTTTGACTGTTTCCAAAAATTAAATTCACCCTTAAAGGGTGAATATGGGGCACATGGAAAATATTCAAATGAGTTACCATAGGTTCTGAAAGCAAGAAACTAATTTGATTAGCAAATATCCACTGAGCCCTGTGTAAGATACTGTGTTAAGCATGGTGGGAGACAAGATTTCAGGCGTGGTTCTTTCAGAAGGAATTATTCTGAATAATAGTTACATTACAGAAATATCTCACACATTTGTGAGATATCTTTGGAAAATGGTATGGATTCTTGAAAATCTTTAGTGATGGAGACTCATTACCTCCTAAGGCAGCCTTTCTCATTTCATTTTTGGGTAGCTCATTCTCTTAAAATATTTGAAATCCAGTTCCCTATAATTTTGAAACTTTGGCCCTAAGTCTTTTCTTGAGACTATAGAAGAAGCTAAGCTGAATCTGTCTACAATCTTCAGAATTTTACTTCAAATTATGTATCCTATTTGAATGTAAAAATTCATCTGTTCAGCAGATACTCAACTTCTGCTATGTCTAAAAAACTTCATGCTTATAGTATAAAAAGTAGTTGCTATTACTTTATAGTTATATCTCCTTTAACCCCTGATTTCCATTCATTAGCTGTGGAATTTCAAGATTTGGGATTTGTAGGCCTATTTTGTGGGTGAATTGCATGCTCTAAAAACAACGTACAAGTGATCGCAAAGTTGAAGTGAGCCCAGGTGTTAGAATAACACATTTTAGACTTTAAATATGGAGATTCACATAGGTATATGTGAATCTATATATCTATATGTATATATATATAAAATCATCTATTATGTGCCATTCAGTATGCCAGCCAGCTACAGGGGATTCAACTATGAGCAAAATCACATATGGTCCCAAGCCCCCACTGAACTTATAGTCTAGTGATGGAGACAGACAATCCAATGATTATACAGACAAATGTGAACTGCTACTGTGGTAATTTTTATGAAATAGTAGCATGAATCCTTGTAATAGGAGATTTGACTCTGGGAGGACAGAGAAGTCTTCCCTGAAAAAGCAATGACATATAACTTTTAGGATAGAATTCCAGCTAAGTGGGTAAGAGGGGAGGAAGAGCATTTCCAATCAATGCAAACATCATTTGCTAATGAGGGAACATGTAATACAAAGTAACTTAAGAAGACAACTAAGCTATGGTGGGGCAGAGAGGGAAAAGGGGGCTGTGGTGTGATCAGAACCATGCAGGCCTATAGGCTTTGATAAGTGATTTTGTATTTATCCTGAAAGCAATGGGAAACTACTGAAGGATTTTAAGCAGGGAAGTGGTGTGATCTTATCTTCCTTTAGAAAAGATTGCTTTGGTTGAATATGAAAGATGGATTAGTAGAGAGCAGAGTGAATGTGGGCAGAGCAGTTAAAAGGCTATTGCAATGGCCCTGAGGGGAAATAACGGTGTGGGTGAGGGTGATCCTGTGGAGTGAAGAGGAGTGGATACTTTGTTCCTTGTGTGTTTGCCTTGAGGAGGGAGCACTGACCTGTTTGTTGAGATATTGGGTGTAGATGGTCAGAGAAGCTGAATTCTGTTGAGAGGCTAACTCAACCAGGCAAAGGCCTAAAAAGTCCATTGACTTAATGACTTAGTGGTAATAGGGATGATCACAGGAAGAATTTTATTGTTGTTGGACTAGAGAGAATAGAAACCAGATTAGAATGGATTGATTAGCAAGTGGAAGTTAAAGAAATGAAGACATGTTGTACGTCAACTCTTGGGAAGATAAGTTTACCTCAGAAGATAGTCTATACTAAGAAAATCTGGAAGTGAAGTGGATAGATCAGAAGACTGTGAAATTTTTGATAAGAACTTGAAAAATGAATTTAGTCAGGTTTAAACTGCAATTCAAAAGGCTTTTGATTACTTGAGGATTATTTGCAGTACATTCTAATCTCCTATCCAGTTAACACAACAATAGGCATTACCACTTCCATACAGAGGAAGTACAGGAAGTGTGATTAATTTTGATATTAGCCTAAGTAGATGGAATTAGGAAGACAGGCTAAACACTCCAACTAAATCTTATTATGTGTTCCAAAAGCTTGATAAAAATGGCTCTGGAATTAGCCAGTGTTTTACCTTATATATACCACAATTCAGCTCTCTTAATACAGGTAATTAATTAATTGTTCTTCCTAGAGAATTGTTTTATCACATACTTGAATTTCTCAGAAGATTCCACTTTTTTTATACTAATCCCTCCCCACCATTTCCTGAAGATGGGGCTCCCAATAAAAATAATGTATTTGTTTCCTACATCTGCAACTTTTAATTCCTTTGAATTTTCCCTTAGTTTCCTTGATTAATTCATTTCACTCAACAAACGTTTATTAAGCATTTACTCTGGGCTGGGTGCTGTGGACTCAGAGATAAATAAGACAGGTTTTGCCCTCAAGAAGTTGAGTCTACCTCTAGCCATTCCAATCAAAGGAGACCTTTCCCTGTATCATAAGTTTTTCATTCCAGTGGTTTCTCACCTTTTCAAGTATGAAGAAACACTTTTCAATATCAAAAAGTGACTGCATTTAGGTCTTTAATCCATTTGAGTTTATCTTTGTATATGTTGTTAGAGAACGTGCTAATTTCATTCCTTTACATGTAGCTGTCCAGTTTTCCCAGCACCACTCATTGAAGAGACTGTCTTTTCTCTATTGTATATTCTTGCCTCCTTTGTTGGTAATTGACCATAAATGCATGGGTTTATTTCTGGGCTTTCTATCCTGTTGCATTGATCTATGTGTCTGTTCTTGTGCCAGTACCATACTGTTTTGATTACTGTAGCTTTGTAATACAGTCTGGAGTCAGGGAGCATGATTCCTCTAGCCTCTTTGTTCTTTCTCAAGATTGTTTTGGCTATTTGGGGTCTTTTGTGTTTCCATACAAATTAAAACATTTTTTGTTCCAGTTCTGTGAAAATGCCATTGGTAATTTGATAGGGATTGCACTGAATCTGTAGATTGCCTTGGGTAGTATGGTCATTTTAACAGTATTGATTCTTCCAATCCAAGAACACGATATATCTTTCCATTTGTTTGTGTCATCTTCAGTTTCTTTCATCAGTGTCTAATAGTTTCCAGAGTACAGACCTTTTGCCTGCTTAGGTATGTTTATTCCTAGGTATTTTATTCTTTTTGATGTGACGGTAAGTTGGATTGTTTCCTTAATTTCTCTTTTTGATATTTCATTGTTAGTATATAGAAATGCAGCAGATTACTGTATATTAATTTTGTATCCTGCAACTTTACCAAATTCATTGATGAGCTCTAGTCATTTTCTGGTGGTGTCTTTAGGATTTTCTCTATATAGTATCATGCCATCTGCAAACAGTGAGTTTTACTTCTTCCTTTCCAATTTGGATTTCTTTTATTTCTTTTTCTTCTCTGATTGCTGTGGCTAGGACTTCCAAAACTATGTTGAATAAAAATGGTGAGAGTGGGCACCCTTGTCTTGTTCCTGATCTACGAGGAAATGCTTTCAGGTTTTCACCATTGAGTAGGATGTTACCTGTGGGTCTGTCATATTTGGTCTTTATTATGTTGACGTATGTTCCCTCTATGTCCACTTTCTGGAGAGTTTTTATCATAAATGGATGTTGAATTTTATCCAAAGCTTTTCCTGCATCTATTGAGATGATCATATGGTTTTTAGTTTTCAATTTGTTAATGTGGGGTGTATCACCTTGATTGATTTGCAGATATTGAAAATTCTTGCATCTCTGGGATAAATCCCAGTTGATCATGGTGTATGATCCCTTTAATTTATTGTTGGATTCAGTTTGCTGGTATTTTGTTGAGGATTTTTGCATCTATGTTCATCAGCGATATGGAACTGTAATTTTGTTTTGTGAGATCTTTGGTTTTGGTGTCAGAGTGATGCTGACCTCATAGAATGAGTTTGGAAGTGTTCCTTCCTCTGTAATTTTTTGTAATAGTTTCTAAAGATAGGTGTTAACTCTTCTTTAAATGTTCGATAGAATTCACCTGTGAAGCCATTTGTTCCTGGACTTTTGTTTGCTGGGAGTTTTTTAAATTACTGATTCAATTTCAGTACTGGTAATTGGTCTGTTCATATTTTCTATTTCTTCCTGGTTCAGTCTTGGGAGATTGTACCTTTCTAAGAACTTGTCCATTTTGTCTAGGTTATTCATTTTAATGGTATATAGTTGTTCATAGTAGTCTCATAATCCTTTGTATTTCTCTGGTGCCCATTTAATTTCTCCTTTTTCATTTCAGATTTTTTTGATTTGGGCCCTCTCCCTTTTTTTCTTAATGAGTCTGGCTAAAGGTTTATCAATTTTGTTTATCTTTTCAAAGAACCAGCTTTTAGTTTCATTTTTCTATTTTTTTTTCTTTTAGTCTCTATTTCATTTATTTCTGCTCTGATCTTTATGATTTCTTTTCTTCTATTAAACTTGGGTTGGTTTGTTCTTCTTTCTCTAGTTCCCTTAGGTGGAAAGTCAGGTTATTTGAGATTTACCTTTCCTGAGGTAAGCTTGTATTGCTATAAACTTCCCTCCTAGAGCTGCTTTTTCTGTGTCCCATAGGTTTTGGATCATTGTGTTTTTGTTTTCATTTATCTCTAGGTATTTTTTGATTTCCTCTTTGATTTCTCCAGTGATCCACTAGCCGTTTAGTAGCATATTGTTTAGCCTCCACGTGTTTCTGTTTTTTGCAGTTTTTTCCTTGTAATTGATAATAAAATAAACTCAAAATGATTAAAGACCTAAATGTAAGACCGGATACTATAAAAATCCTAGAGGAAAACATAGGCAGAACACTCTTTGACATAAATCACAGCAATATTTTTTTTAATCTGTCCCCTATAGTAATGGAAACAAAAGCAAAAATAAATAAATGGAACCTAATTAAACTTAAAAGCTTTTGCACAGCAAAGGAAACAGTAAACAAAATGAAGGGACAGCCTACAGAATGGGAGAAAATATTTGCGAATGATTCAACCAACAAGGGATTAATCTCCAAAATATAAAAGCAGCTTATACAGCTCAATATCAAAAAAAAACAAACAACCCGGTCAAAAAATGGCAGAAGATCTAACTACTGTATACATTTCTCCACAGTAGACATACAGAAAGCCAACAGGTACATGAAAAGATGCTCAATATCACTAAACATTAGGGAAATGCAAATCAAAAACATAATGAGATATCACCTTACACCTGTCAGAATGGCTGTCATCAAAAAACCCACAAATAACAAATATTGGTGAGAAAAGGGAATGCTTGTACACTGTTGGTGGGAATGTAAATTGGTGCATTCACTGTGGAAAACAGTATGGAGGTTTCTCAAAAAACTAAAAATAGAACTACCCCATGACCCAGCAGTTCCACTCCTGGATATATATTTGAAAAAACCAAAACACTACTTTGAAAAGATGCAAGCCACCCCAATGTTCATAGCAGCATTATTGACAATTGCCAAGATATGGAAGCACCCTAAGTGTCCATCAACAGATGAATGGCTAAAGAGGAGGTGGTTCTATATACAATGGAATACTACTCCACCATAAAAAAGAATGAAATGTTGCCATTTGCAGCAACATGAATGGACTTTGAGGGTATTATACTATGAGAAATAAGGCAGACAGAGAAAGACAAATACTGTATGATATCACTTATATGTGGAATCAAACAATACAACAAACTAGTGAGTATAACAAAAAAGAAGCAGACTCACAGATATAGAGAACAAGCTAGTGGTTATCAGTGGGGAAAGGGAAAGGGGGGCAATATAGGTGTAGGGAATTAAGAGGTACAAACCACTAATGTATAAAATAAGCTACAGGATATATTGTACAATACTGGGAATATAGCCAATATTTTATAAAATGTATGTTGAAACTGTCAAAAAAATTTTTTAAATGACTGCAGACATCTCACATGATACTAGGCATATTCAGTATCTACTGATTAAGAACAATATAATAGGGACTTCCCTGGTGGCACAGTGGTTAAGAATCTGCCTGCCAATGCAGGGGACACGGGTTCAAGCCCTGGTCCAGGAAGATCCCACATGCTGTGGAGCAACTAAGCCCATGCACCACAACTACTGAGCCTGCGCTCTAGAGCCTGCGAGCCACAACTACTGAGCCTGTGTGCCACAACTACTGAAGCCCATGCGCCTAGAGCCTGTGCTCTGCAACAAGAGAAGCCACTGCAATGAGAAGCCTGCACACTGCAATGAAGAGTAGCCCCTGCTCACTGCAACTAGAGAAAGCCTGCTCACAGCAACGAAGACCCAACGCGGTCAAAAATAAATAAATAAAATAAATAAATTTATTTAAAAAATAATAAAAGAAAGCCATCATAGATATTTTGAAATGAATATATATCTTATTTCCCCCAGCGACATCAGCATAAATTTTAAGAACAACGTATATATCCATATGAGACATTATATATTCAGTATATAGACAGTAATTCATGCAGATTCTTTGCAAAATACTACAAGCCCTTTGATTCACCATTGAGCGCTATAATCTACACCACACATTTCATACTTAACTTGCATTATAATATTATGTCGTTGTTGTTTTCTATTATTTAGCCTTCACATGTGAATATCTAAGTCATACTTCTTGAAGGCAAAGATCAAAAAATGAGTTTCCTCTGTTTATCCTACAGAAGTCAGCAGTTACTAGAGGCTGAAGAAGGAAAGAGTGAAGGTAGTTTAATGTGCACCACTGATTGCTACTAATCCTTGTATATTTTTTGTTAATACCTTGCTATAGGCCTCTTCCTGGGAAATGAAGAGGAAGCAGAGACAAAACCCTGTGCAGGAATGTAAGGCTCTGATTGAAGTTGAAACCAGCAACAGCAATTTGGATATAATCCAGGTGAGATAAACTTTACTGACTAAATGACACCTTGAAATTTATTCACATCCATAAAGATGAGAGGAATCCAAGAAGCATTTCACATTAGTGCCTCAAGTAACTGAAACGTTTAATTGAATAACCTAGTTTTTAGGTGAAGAAACAAGACTCAGAAAGTTTGTTGCTTGCCTAAAGCTACAGAAACTAGTAAAAATACAACTGGGACTTATACCTCCTGACCACTAGTTCATAATGCTTTTCATTTTAGTTATCAGGGTGAGAAAGCTTTAATATTATGTTAATGTGTGTGCGTGTGTATATATAAAACTGAAAGTTCATCTCAAAACCTGCATGCCCAAATCCAAAGCCTCTGAAACTTTCTGTAATTCACAGTGTGGATTCTCACCAGAAAGTATAATTGTAATCTGACTTAAATTAGGCCACTGCCATAAGTCCTGGTAAGAGAAGTCTTTTCAAGAAATATGGATATACTTTCCATTTACTTCTGTAGATTGTGTACCCCTGATTCTAACTTGGTAGTCAATTTCAAAGACCTACATATCTGGACTACTGTACCCTAGACCCCAGCAGAGTTGCCTTCCCTCACTGAACCAAGTGTAAAAGCCCTTAGCGTATAGGAAGAATCGACTCAAGGAATATGAGTAACACTTCATCTGTGAAGCCATGTTAAAGACACTGTCCATTATGTTATAGAGAGCCCTTTGTGTTATAATAAAAAGGTTCATTTGAATGTTTAAATTTAATATCAGGAAAAAATCAATTTCATATTTTCTTTTATCGGAATATGAATTTTATTACTCACTGTATTTCTCTTTATACCTCAGTTGCCAAGAAGCTTATAACTAAATTTCAATTGAAATAAGAATAACTATAGTTGCCATGATTGTTGTTATTTTCCGACATAATAATATAAGTGAGAGTATTCAGAAAAAGGCCTGTGTCATTATACATGTCTTAAGGTAAATTACCTCAAAATGCTATTTAGGATTGTGGATTAAGTTTCAATTATAAATGAGCCAATGAGGAGCATAATGTCTTCTGACTTTAGCCTAATTTATGTGCTCTTCAGCAAAACAATATTGTCACAAGGCACATGATATAACAGTAATGGAGGTTTTATTTTTAAAAGTTTTCATTATGGAACATTTCAGACATAGCACAGTCAACCTGAATGTGCCCATTTCCCAGCTCCAACAATTATCAACTCATGGCTGGTCTTGTTTCATCTGTATCCTCTCCCTCCCTTGCCACCCTCATTACTCCCAACCATCATATCATTTCATCCATCATTATAATTGGTTTAAGAAGGTATCTGAAGGGATGTTGAAAAGCTCTAGGAGTGATTTGTGAATGAGAATTTATTGACAGTTAAATCCAGGATGTGAAGAAAGTGAGCACCAACATGTTTCCAAAAGGAAAAGGGTCAAACTTTAATCAGAGGCCAGAAGACTACAACTGGTGTTGTCAATAACCTCTTTGAAGCCAAATGTGATATAACTGTACCTGTGAATATTACTAGTCACGACCTGCTTTGCAGAATCTTCAAAGTCTTTGTGTGTTTTTCATGTAGCCATTGCTTTGTCACCTCCCTAAGCTTTGCATGCAGCTTTTAGCAAGTGCTTTTTCACAAATTAGGTATGACATTTATACTAAATTTTTTGCTGTCTCTTTATGTCATATTTCTCAGGTTCTTATGTTACTTGTGTGAATGTGTGTGGTGTGATTTATTTGTGTCCTATGATCCTGACAGGAAGTCTGTTTTCAAATTCATCGTATCTGATTAATTTGGATAAATACTGTACATTATCCAGTAATGCCCATTAATTTTTCTGTTTGGCTGCGGTTGCAGCAGTTCAAGTAGGAAATAATTGCTTCTGAATGCTTGTCTGCCTGGACTTCTTAAACTCAGAAATTAAAAAAAGATTGTTCTTAACCCCTGGGCTCCTCCCCAGTTATCGTCTAACTATGGTGCTTGTGTTGTGTATGTGTGTGTGCATGTGCTTTAATTCTGACCCTGCGCCTGTCAAATTTAAAGAAGGAGGGTATGCAGGGCTGCAAGAGGTTATCACTTAAGGAAGAGCAATTGGCTACCCACCACCTGCTGCAATTAGGTGCTTTTTATTATTTTGGTGAATCTACTGCAGCCCAGGATCTTATTTTCAGATGTAATAGGCTCCAAAATATATGTTCAGTTCCACAAACAAAGTCCGTCTCACAGGAATGACTTCACATTATCCAAACTCCCAAGACTGTCATATTATATCATAACGGCAGTTTAGTCATTTAAAATATAAATCCAGCCTCAGTCCACTTGGAAGTTACATTCTGACTTTCATCGTGTATTCTTTCCCCTTATACCAGTCTGCATGGGTTGGCCAGTTACAGTCTGATGGTGCTGGTGAGCTATGTGCCTGAATATTTAAAGGGCTTCCAGCTAAGACAGCCCACTGTGTCCATCTCCCTGCATGGGATCACAGGGTTGATGTTACCAATTGCAACTGTAACATTAAAAGGGCACTGGCCCAGCACCCTCATCCCGTGCCTCCCTGTGCTCTTCTGAGTGTGTTTTTTTTCACATTATATGGAGAACATCTCTATTCCGGTCAGCACGTTCTTACTTCTGTGTATTGTTAATGTCTGTCAGTCTGCCTTTGGAAAGGATTTTTTTTCATATTAGGGCATTTCATTTCCCTCTCTTCCAAGTTTCAGGCACATGTCACTCTGGCTCTTGTACCAACAGTTGTGCAATTTCAAGTGAAATGATAAGAGTATTGATTACTTTTCAGATTTATATTGAATCTGACCACTGCTGATTATTTCAGCTATATGTCGTATAATCTCCAAGATCACCTCATCTGCTGTGGCTCAGGGTTATAACAGTTTGATCTGTTTTCCTAACTTCTTCCTCCTCCTACTCCCCTTACTCCTTTTTTATTGGGGGGGTGTCAGATTTTATTACAATAATAAAATTGAATTTTTATTCTAATTGAGCTTCTCTTCAAAAATCAGTTAGGGTTTTACTTTATTTTTATTTTTTAAACATCTTTATTGGAGCATCATTGCTTTACAATAGTGTGTTAGATTCTACTGTATAACAAAGTGAATCAGATATACATATACATATATCCCCATGTCTCCTCCCTCTTGTGTCTCCCTCCCTTCCACCCTCCCTATCCCACCCCTCTGGGTGGTTACAAAGCACCGAGCTGACCTCCCTGTGCTATGTGGCTGCTTCCCACTAGCTATCTATTTTACATTTGAAAAATACTACAAATAACTCAATAACTACAAATAACTCAACTTCGTTTCTTTTGATGGCTGAGTAATATTCCATTGTGCCACATCTTCTTTATCCATTCATCTGTTGAGGGACAATTAGGTTGCTTCCATGTCCTGGCTATTGTAAATAGAGCTGCAATGAACATATTGGTACATGACTCTTTTTGAATTATGCTTTTCTCAGGGTACATGCCCAGTAGTGGGATTGCTGGGTCATATGGTAATTCTATTTGTAGTTTTTTAAGGAACCTCCATACTGTTCTCCATAGTGGCTATACCAATTTACATTCCCACCAACAGTGCAAGAGTGTTCCCTTTACTCCTCATCCTCTCCAGCATTTATTGTTTCTAGATTTTTTAATGATGGCCGTTCAGACCAGAGTGAGGCGATACCTCATTGTGGTTTTGATTTGCATTCTCTAATGATTAATGATGTTGAGCATTCTTTCATGCAATTGTTGGCAGTCTGTATATCTTCTTTGCAGAAATGTCTATTTAGGTCTTCTGCCCATTTTTGGATTGGCTTGTTTGTTTTTTTGTTATTGAGCTGCATGAGCTGCTTGTAAATTTTGGAGATTAATCCTTTGTCAGTTGCTTCATTTGCAAATATTTTCTCCCATTCTGAGGGTTGTCTTTTGGTCTTGTTTATGGTTTCCTTTGCTGTGCAAAAGCTTTGAAATTTCATTAGGTCCCATTTGTTTATTTTTGTTTTTATTTCCATTTCTCGAGGAGGTGGGTCAAAAAGGATCTTGCTGTGATTTATGTCATAGAGTGTTCTGCCTACGTTTTCCTCTAAGAGTTTCATAGTGTCTGGCCTTACATTTAGGTCTTTAATCCATTTTGAGTTTATTTTTGTGTATGGTGTTACGGAGTGTTCTAATTTCATACTTTTACATGTACCTGTCCAGTTTTTCCAGCACCACTTATTGAAGAGGCTGTCTTTTCTCCATTGTATATTCTTGCCTCCTTTATCAAAGATAAGGTGACCATATGTGCGTGGGTTTATCTCTGGACTTTCTATCCTGTTCCATTAATCTATATTTCTGTTTTTATGCCAGTACCATACTGTCTTGATTACTGTAGCTTTGTAGTTAGTCTGAAATCAGGGAGCCTGATTCCTCCAGCTCCATTTTTCGTTCTCAAGATTGCTTTGGCTATTTGGGGTCTTTTGTGTTTCCATACAAATTGTGAAGTTTTTTGTTCTAGTTCTGTGAAAAATGCCAGTGGTAGTTTGATAGGGAATGCATTGAATCTGTAGATTGCTTTGGGTAGTAGAGTCATTTTCACAATGTTGATTCTTCCAATCCAAGAACATGGTATATCTCTCCATCTATTTGTATCATTTTTAATTTCTTTCATCTGTGTCTTATAATTTTCTGCATATAGGTCTTCTGTCTCCTTAGGTAGGTTTATTCCTAGATATTTTATTCTTTTTGTTGCAGTGGTAAATGGGAGTGTTTTCTTAATTTCACTTTCAGATTTTTCATCATCAGTGTATAAGAATGCCAGAGATTTCTGTGCATTATTTTTGTATCCTGCTACTTTACCAAATTCATTGATTAGCTCTAGTAGTTTTCTGGTAGCATCTTTAGGATTCTCTATGTAGAGTATCATGTCATCTGCAAACAGTGACAGCTTTACTTCTTCTTTTCCAATTTGGATTCCTTTTATTTCTTTTTTTTTCTCTGATTGCTGTGGCTAAAACTTCCAAAACTATGTTGAATAATAGTGGTGAGAGTGGGCAACCTTGTCTTGTTCCTGATCTTAGTGGAAATTGTTTCAGTATTTCACCATTGAGGACGACGTTGGCTGTGGGTTTGTCATATGGCCTTTATCATGTTGAGGAAAGTTCCCTGTATGCCTACTTTCTGCAGCTTTTTATCATAAATGGGTGTCGAATTTTGTCGAAAGCTTTCTCTGCATCTACTGAGATGATCATATGGTTTTTCTCCTTCAATTTGTTAGCATGGTGTATCACATTGATTGATTTGCGTATATTGAAGAATTCTTGCATTTCTGGGATAAACCCCACTTGATCATGGTGTATGATCCTTTTAATGTGTTGTTGGATTCTGTTTGCTAGTATTTTGTTGAGGATTTTTGCATCTGTTTTCATCAGTGATATTGGCCTGTAGTTTTCCTTCTTTGTGGCATCTTTGTCTGGTTTTGGTATCAGGGTGATGATGGCCTCGTAGAATGAGTTTGGGAGTGTTCCTCCCTCTGCTATATTTTGGAAGAGTTTGAGAAGGATAGGTGTTAGCTCTTCTCTAAATGTTTGATAGAATTCGCCTGTGAAGCCTTCTGGTCCTGGGCTTTTGTTTGTTGGAACATTTTTAATCACAGTTTCAATTTCAGTGCTTGTGATTGGTCTGTTCATATTTTCTATTTCTTCCTGGTTTAGTCTCGGCAGTTTGTGCATTTCTAAGAATTTGTCCATTTCTTCCAGGTTGTCCATTTTTTTGGCATAGAGTTGCTCGTAGTAATCATTC
Organism: Globicephala melas; assembly: GCF_963455315.2. NCBI lineage: Eukaryota > Metazoa > Chordata > Mammalia > Artiodactyla > Delphinidae > Globicephala > Globicephala melas. The sequence continues at coordinate 55,624,097 of NC_083317.1, read as the reverse complement.
ATGATCCTTTGTATTTCTGCAGTGTCAGTTGTTACTTCTCCATTTTTTTTTTTTTTTTTTTTTTTGCGGTATGCGGGCCTCTCACTGTTGTGGCCTCTCCCGTTGCGGAGCACAGGCTCCGGACGCTTAGGCTCAGCGGCCATGGCTCACAGGGCTAGCCGCTCCGCGGCATGTGGGATCCTCCCAGACCAGGACATGAACCCATGTCCCCTGCATTAGCAGGCGGACTCTCAACCACTGCGCCACCAGGGAAGCCCTACTTCTCCTTTTTCATTTCTAATTCTATTGATTTGAATCTTCTCCCTTTTCTTCTTGATGAGTCTGGCTAATGGTTTATCAATTTTGTTTATCTTCTCAAAGAACCAGCTTTTTGTTTTATTGATCTTTGCTGTCGTTTTCTTCATTTCTTTTTCATTTATTTCTGATCTGATCTTTATGATTTCTTTCCTGCTGCTAACTTTGGCATTTTTTTGTTCTTCTTTCTCTAATTGCTTTAGGTGCAAGGTTAGGTCGTTTATTCGAGTTGTTTCCTGTTTCTTAAGATAGGATTGTATTGCTATAAACTTCCCTCTTAGAACTGCTTTTGCTGCATCCCATAGGTTTTGGGTCGTCGTGTCTCCATTGTCATTTGTTTCTAGGTATTTTTTGATTTCCTCTTTGATTTCTTCAGTGATCACTTCATTATTAAGTAGTGTATTGTTTAGCCTCCATGTGTTTGTATTTTTTACAGATCTTTTCCTGTAATTGGTATCTAGTCTCATAGCGTTGTGGTTGGAAAAGGTACTTGATGCGGTTTCAATTTTCTTAAATTTACCAACGCTAGATTTGTGACCCAAGATATGATCTATCCTGGAGAATATTCCATGAGCACTTGAGAAAAATGTGTATTCTGTTATTTTTGGATGGAATGTCCTATAAATATCAATTAAGTCCATCTTGTTTAATGTATCATTTAAAGCTTGTGTTTCCTTATTTATTTTCATTTTGGATGAGCTGTCCATTGGTGAAAGTGGGGTGTTAAAGTCTCCTACGATGAATGTGTTACTGTCGATTTCCCCTTTTATGGCTGTTAGTATTTGCCTTATGTATTGAGGTGCTCCTGTGTTGGGTGGGTGCATAAATATTTACAATTGTTATATCTTCTTCTTGGATTGATCCCTTGATCATTATGTAGTGTCCTTCTTTGTCTCTTGTAATAGTCTTTATTTTAAAGTCTATTTTGTCTGATATGAGAATTGCTACTCCAGCTTTCTTCTAATTTCCATTTGCATGGAATATCTTTTTCCATGTCCTCACTTTCAGTCTGTATGTGTCCCAAGGTCTGAAGTGGGTCTCTTGTAGACAACCTATATACAGGTCTTCTTTTTGTATCCATTCAGCCAGTCTGTGTCTTTTGGTGGGAACATTTAATCCATTTACATTTAAGGTAATTATCGATATGTATGTTCCTATTCCCATTTTCTTAATTGTTTTGGATTTGTTATTGTAGGTCTTTTCCTTCTCTTGTGTTTTTTGCCTAGAGAAGTTCCTTTACCATTTGTTGTAAAGCTGGTTTGGTGGTGCTGAACTCTCTCAGCTTTTGCTTGTCTGTAAAGGTTTTAATTTCTCCATCAAATCTGAATGAGATCCTTGCAGGGTAGAGTAATCTTGGTTGCAGGTTTTTCTCCTTCATCACTTTAAATATGTCCTGCCACTCCCTTCTGGCTTGCAGAGTTTCTGCTGAAAGATTAGCTGTTAGCCTTATGGGGATTCCTTTGTGTGTTATTTGTTGTTTTTCCCTTGCTGCTTTTAATATGTTTTCTTTGTATTTAATTTTTGACAGTTTGATTAATATGTGTGTTTCTCCTTGGATTTATCCTGTATGGGACTCTCTGTGCTTCCTGGACTTAACTATTTCCTTTCCCATATTAGGGAAGTTTTCAACTATAATCTCTTCAAATATTTTCTCAGTCTCTTTCTTTTTCTCTTCTTCTTCTGGAACCCCTGTAATTCGAATGTTGGTGCATTTAATGTTGTCCCAGAGGTCTCTGAGACTGTCCTCAGTTGTTTTCATTCTTTTTTCTTTATTCTGCTCTGCAGTAGTTATTTCCACTATATTATCTTCCAGGTCATTTATCCGTTCTTCTGCCTCAGTTATTCTGCTATTGATCCCATTTGGAGTATTTTTAATTTCATTTATTGTGTTGTTCCTCATTGCTTGTTTCCTCTTTAGTTCTTCTAGGTCCTTGGTAAATGTTTCTTGCATTTTCTCTATTCTATTTCCAAGATTTTGGATCATCTTTACTATCATTATTCTGAATTCTTTTTCAGGTAGACTGCCTATTTCCTCTTCATTTGTTAGGTGTGGTGGGTTTTTACCTTGTTCCTTCATCTGCTGTGTGTTTTTCTGTCTTCTCATTTTGCTTATCTTACTGTGTTTGGGGTCTCCTTTTCGCAGGCTGCAGGTTCGTAGTTCCCATTGTTTTTGGTGTCTGTCCCCAGTGGCTAAGGTTGGTTCAGTGCGTTGTGTAGGCTTCTTGGTGGAGGGGACTCGTGCCTGTGTTCTGGTGAATGAGGCTGGATCTTGTCTTTCTGGTGGGCAGGTCCACGTCTGGTGGTGTGTTTTGGGGTGTCTGTGGCCTTATTATGATTTTCGGTGGCCTCTCTGCTAATGGATGGGGCTGTGTTCATGTCTTGCTAGTTGTTTGGCATAGGGAGTCCAGCACTGTAGCTTGCTGGCCATTGAGTGAAGCTGGGTCTTGGTGTTGAGATAGAGATGTCTGGGAGATTTCTCCGTTTGATATTACGTGGAGCTGGGAGGTCTCTTGTGGACCAGTGTACTGAAGTTGGCTCTCCCACCTCAGTGGCACAGCCCTGACACCTGGCTGGAGCACCAAGAGCCTGTACTGTTAGTGTTGGAGGGTCTCCTGCCGAGGCAGGGTATGGCTGTGTGTCACCGTGAGGACACTGGCAGCAGAATTTCTAGGAAGTACTCCTTGGCGTGAGCCCTCCCAGGGTCTCTCCAGTTGCTTCTGATCACATAGTTTGTGGGTGTCACTTCTGTGGCATTTTTTTCCTTTTCGATATTACTTTGTGCTTGGCCTTTCAGCCAGGGTGGGCCATTTGTTTTCAAAGTCCATGCAGTGAGAGTGCTCTTGGTAAGAGCTTGCTTGCATATGTCGTTTGTGGCTGTGGCAGTTTCCAGCTGGGATTCAGTTAAAACTCCAGACATTTTTTTAGAGATTAAAAAACTGTCATGAAAATAATGAGGAGTTTTTTTTTAAAGGACCTCTTAATCCTCTTCATAATGCCCTAGATAGCTGCTTGATTGGACCTTGGGGCCATTATGTGTGGAGCCATCAGTCTGCGCTGCAGCAAACTTCTTTCATTATTTTACACCATCTTGTTAGCACAGCTACCATTCCGTCCCCCATTTCAGGACAACTAGTGTGATCCCGATTTATTATCTCAGCTCCTGCAAAATTGTATTTTTCTGAAATTCTACTCTGTATGTGCGTGCATGTGTGTTTTAGTGGAGTTAGCCTTTCCTTTTTCACTGTGGCTGCGATGAAATTCAGCTGCTATTCTTCACGTGTATCATCTCATCTAATCCTTTTAATAACCTGAGGGGTATATTCTCTTTTCATCCCCATTTTACAGAGGAAGAAAATAAACTCACTCAGGATCACAGTCAGGAACTGGTCACCTTAAACCCTAGCTGTTCAACCTCAGCTCCCACTTTCTTAACCACTCCTCATTATGACTTCTCCCTTCATTGCCCATCTGCATGGGCTGACCCCCATATGAGTTCAGCCCATTGCATAAAGGTGGGTTGGAGTGCACAAATACACTTTTCTCAGGGGTGAGGATTTGAATGTTTTGGGTTAGACAGGTTTCCAAAGTTTCATAGATGGGCATTCTCCAGCCAGGAGTCTTGAATTCATTAAAAAAAAGAATCAAGCCGTCATCCACTCCTTGCCCAGATCAAGCTAACTTCCCATTAGCCCATTTCTGACCTTGTTCACTCCAAATCTGACCTACACAGTAATGTTCTTTTGTGCTCAATATCTGACTCTTTTCTTTCCAGTCAACCTAGAATCACATAGGCACCATCAGGATCATCATCTCAGGGATGATTCCTGGGAAGGAGCGTCTTCTCCTTGTCCAAGATTATGAGTCTAGTAATACGGCTGCGGTCATAACCATAGCACCAACCCCTCCCATGAGCTGGTGTCTCCTGACCCTTGGCCTCCAGAAAATCCTATTATTTCCCATCTTCCAGCTCAAAACACATGCCCTGCCCTCTCTTTTAATGAATACTGGATGTTCTGAACTGTTTCTGTCTCAAGCATTTACAAACCCGTGTGTAAAGTTCAAATATGTCCCAGTTAACCCCAGATGGGGAGGAAGTAGAAATTCTTTTCTGCACCCCTTACAGATGTCAGGGGAATCAACATCTAAGTGAAGCTTGCTACAGCTCTGCTTTACTGGAGCAATGCCCTGTGGTACTGTTGTAATTAAGGGTTTTTCTAAGTTCAATTAAAAACTCCTTGTGCACTGCTATGTGATAAATTGGCACTTCAACTTTACTCCAGGCAAAAATTTGACATATGAGCTCTGTAGGACCCCAGTGCCCCTCAGAGTAATGCAATCTGATCAGCTGTCACTGTACCATGCTTAATAGAAGCAATAAAAATAAAAATGAAGCAATGGGACTAGATTCCCAAGCATCTTGTCAAAGAGGTAAGCAGTCTCAAGTTATGTCACCAGTTGAGATGTAAGAAATGACTATACAGAATAGACATCCTAGAGGATCTATTCTGAAAGGTGACTGGGAAAATTAGGTTGCCAAACCACAGCAGATGGTCAGGCAAGCAGATGATCAATTGGGAGAATGCTTCAAAATGCAGGAACACCAGGGGAATAAAATTACCAATGCCAACAGTAAGTTAGAGAAATTGAGCGGGAAAAATATTCTGAGATGTTAAGTCAGACTGACGGAAGTACTAACTTTTTCTTACACATGGGCATGCTTTTGTTCATCTTGGTGGAGCATGTACTCCAAGTTGACATTATGCAGATTTTCTGACTCTCATGTGAAGGAACATTTACCTTTTTCCTATGCTAGTATTTGTTGTTTTTCCATATTTTATAATAACCTTCTTTCAGTTTCTGCTCTGAATATCAGTTGCTAAGGCAGTGAAAGAACATCTATGGGTGTGGTTATTTTAAGTCAGGTTGGACCTGCCTGTTTAATAACCAGGAACCATACTACCTTTTTGGTTGGACTGGCTTTGGCCCTTTTGTCCTCTGTGGTCATTTAGGTCTTTTTGCCTCTCACCTGGCCTCAGGAGCGGACTGGCAGATGGATTCATTTCATTTTCCCAATCTGCAGACGTTTAAGAAACTCAACGGCCAGATCACCACTGACAGATGTATTTTAAGAGTTTGGCAATGGAGTCTCTGGGGTTTACTCTGAAAGGTGTAACCTCCAGCATATAGTCCAGAGTGTGATACTTTCTGGGGCTGAAGAAAGATTGATGAATAAAGAAATGAATGGATGGAACCATCTTCCTGTTTTGGCATGAGCTAATAATCCTTTACCAACTACATCTGGTTAGCTCTTTAGGGCATCTTTCAAAAGAAGGTGATGCCAGCTCAGGAAAGGCATCAACCCACTCTGAATCCCTGGGGTCATTGATGGGGCCTCTGTGGTATGTTACAAAAGCTGAGGAATGTCTGGAAGAGTTGATGAGTTTCCAATGTCTAGGTTTATGTTCTGTGGTAGCCAAAAAAAAAAAAAAAAACCCCAAACCCCCAAACAAACAAACAGACAAAAAACAACAGTAAGTACCCTGTTTTGGCATCACTACTATATAACAATGAAAGTGAAAAGGTGACTCAGTAACCCAAAAGAGGTGAAGAAAGAAGAAAAGCAAATAACCTGCATAGTCAGTACCTAAATCAGCTGCATCCACCCTAAATAGGCAAATTTTTCTGACTCCTCTAACAGAAATTTTTTTTTAATGGGAAACTGCATTGATGTTGCAATAACATGATTTCTGATGATTAAAGTTGCCTTAATTTCAAAAGCAAGACATTTATTAGTCAGTTTTCCTGGGTGATGATGTTACCATTGCCTCTATATGAACCTGTATAGTCCTGTGATTGTTGCTAACAGTATCAGAACTTTCACAGACAGAGCCGCCCCCTTATGAGCTATAAACCAGAGCTGCCCCAAGGGCATTGGAGGAAGAATTGTCTATACTCACCCTCCATAGCATCATCCATCAACTCACCAACAGACTTACAGACACAAAGACAATATGTGATACATCCCCTGACTTATGAAAGGAAAATCTCCTGGGCAATTTATAATGAATCTAAATACTCAAGTGCTAGTGTGTGAACTATCAGGAACCATGCACCAATTCAAGACACATTTACTGAACAGGACTATGTTAGAGATTTTGAAGGACACCAAAAAAAAAAAAAAACCACCATGATCTCTTCTCTAAAGGACCAGAAAAATTGGAAGACAATTCTACAAAACCATGAGTTAGCATTATTTTATGGAAAGCAGACAGGCTCTGAACTCTGACAGATTGACCCAGGTTCACATTCAGACCTGCATGCCACATGTCAGTTGTATCAACTTATGGTCTTCTGTTTTCTTTTCTATAGAAGGGGAATAATAATATTACTGACTCTCAAGGTTATTATGAGAATTAATGGGATGATTTGTGACAGAATGAAAAGAATTCCTTGTGTTACAAGAAACAGTTTTTTAAAGATTTTTTTTGATGTGAATCATTTTTTAAAAGTCTTTATTGAATTTGTTACCACATTGCTTCTGTTTTATGTTTTGTTTTTTTGGCCACGAGGCATGTGGGATCTTAGCTCCCTGACCAGGGATTGAGCCCACACCCCCTGCATTGGAAGGTGAAGTCTTAACCACTGGACCCGCCAGGGAAGTCCCCAGAAAAAAAGTTTTTAAAACACACCTTTGTAATTCCAAAGAAGGAAAATTCAGCTTTGGGTAGGCCAGGAGATGGGAGTAAAGAATGAAAATTGGGAGAGTGACATTGCTTTGTGGAAGAAAAGGTAGAGCTAGAGAGTGACCCTGTGTTTGTGGGAAGGGGTGGGAGGAAGGAGAAAGGATGTAATCACACAAGCAGAAAAACACTGGTGCTACAGAATCGGAGAGTCTGGAGGGGAAGGTTTGTAGAGAGAGATGAGTAGGCTAACAATTGACGAAGTAAAGTAGACCTGCTTCATGGTAATTTTAAGCTGATTTTTGCCTTGTGTAACTATTTCCTCCATTTCTCAACACAATTTTCAGTAAAATCTGTATATTTATTAATGCTTTGTACAGTTGGATTTCTTTTTGGGAGGTGGACCCAAGTGTTGAATTCTGTTTTGAAGTGTCATGGCAAGAATCAAGGCTACTACAGGATCCCAGTCTTACCTGGATCCCGTAGATATGAGGGTTGGCTATTAAAAATAATTAAAACTCTTTGTAATTTACTGTTAATACTTTTTCAGCGAAAGGAAGAAATCAGCATGTGCTAGAGTAAATAAAATAGACATTTTGGAAAGAGTATGACTTATACTTGTCTTAAAAAGTGGGAAAGACATAAGAAAAGGAGGAAAGAATGTATTTCAGGTAGAGAGAACTATGTGGGCAAAGGTATGGAGGCAGAAGTCTACCTAGTGGTTACAGGGAATTCTGAAGAGAACTTTTTGGTTATTATAGAGAATGTTTATTAATATTTCCAGATATCTTAGAATCACATTGAGAAGAGTTTTGAATACCAGAAAAGGGTTTGTACTTGAGGGAGAAAGTAGTCAGGACCTGTAGGCAAGTTTTGAGAAGGAACATTTAATCATGGAGATTTTGTCTAAAGAATTAATTCTTTGTGTTATGAAAATGTTGTGATAATGAAGCAGTACTGGAAAGAGGAGAAACTAAAGACCAAAAAACCAAGTAGATTACTGCTGCCTGGAGATTGTAGTACAAGAAGACAAGGCAAAGTGAAACATCTTGAAGGAAAATAGCACAACTTGGAAAGGCATATGGTAGACTAAACAGTGACAGCAGTTTTAAGATGGCACAATCTGGAATGAAAATGTTATTATAAATAGAAAGAGGACTTGACCAGAGGAATCTAAGTGGGCAAAGGTGAGACTGAGGATTTGAAGTTCAGCAAGACATTCAAGGGTAAGTGTCCTGAAGTCAGTTGGAAATAACTGGGGCACAGATGAGAAGTTAGGGTTGATGATGCTGGGAAGCCATTGTTTGCGTAAGGGTGATAATTTAACCCCCTGAAATTTTCTTTGAGGGAAAATTTTCTTTGAGGGAAAAATAATAATTACCCCAGGAAGAGTTGGAACACAGAAGGTTATCAAAATCAAGAGAGGAAAGAATTCCAAGGGACTTCCTCATGCTTCCCCATCTCAGTAAATAATACCATCACTCACAGTTGCTCAGGCCGACACCTGAATTTCTCTCCTTTCACATTCTGCACTAAACCCATCAGCCAATCTTGCTGAATCAACCTTCAAACACATACTCTGTTCTACCCCCTCCACAGCTACCCACCTGGCCAGTTCACTAACATTTCTTACCAGGATTATAGCAGTAGCCCTATAAATGATTCCACTGCTTTTGGCCTCCATAGTCTAAAAATCTGAGTATCCCATCCAAAATATAAGTCAGATTATGCTATTCTCCTACTTAGAACCCTCCACTGACTTCTTTTTTTAAAATTTTATTGAAGTATAATTGAGTTACAATGTTGTATTAATTTCTTTGGTACAGCAAAGTGACTTAGTTATACATATATACATATATTCTTCGTTTTTTAATTAATTTATTTAATTTATTTATTTTTAGATGCGTTGGATCTTCATTGCTGTGTGCAGGCTTTCTCTAGTTATGGCAAGCGGGGGCTACTCCTTTATGTGGTGCACGGGCTCTAGGCACGTGGGCTTCAGTAGTTGTGGCTCGCGGACTCAGTGGTTGTGGCTCGCGGGCTCTAGAGTGCAGGTTCAGTAGTTGTGGCACACGGGCTTAGTTGCTCCGTGGCATGTGGGACCTTCCTGAATCAGGGCTCAAACCTGTGTCCCCTGCATTGGCAGGCAGATTCTTAACCACTGCACCACCAGGGAAGCCCGCCATGTATTCTTTTTCATATTCTTTTCCATTATGGTTTGTCACAGGGTATTGAATATAGTCCCCTGTGCTATACAATAGGCTCTTGTTTATCCATCCTGTATATACTAGTTTGCATCTGCTGATCCCAAATTCCCTTTCCTTCCCTCCTCTCCCCCTTGACAACCACAAGTCTGTTCTGTATGTCTGTTAGTCTGTTTTTGTTTCATAGATATGTTGATTTTTATCATATTTTAGATCCCACATATAAGTGCTATCATATGGTATTTGTATTTCTCTTTCTGACTTACTTCACTTAGTATGATAATCTCTAGGTCCATCCATGTTGCTGCAAATGGCATTATTTTATTCTTTTTGATGGCTGAGTAATATTCCATTGTATATATGTACCACATCTTCTTTATCCATTCCTCTGTCGATAGACATTTAGGTTGTTTCCATGTCTTGGCTGTTGTGAATAGTGCTGCTATGAACATAGGGGTGCATGTATCTTTTCGAATAATAGTTTCATCTGGATATATGCCCAGGAGTGGGATTCATGGAGCATGTGGCAACTCTATTTTTAGAGTTTTGAGGAACCTCCATACTGTTCTCCATAGTGGCTGTGACAATTTACATTCCCACCAACAGTGTAAGAGGTGAACCCTCCAATGGCTTCTGCTCACACTTAGAATGAAATATAGTGCCCTCCAAGGCCCTACATGACCTGGCCTGACTTCCTTGCTGTCCTCACTGCCTATAATTCATTCCTTCTCTCACTCCGCTCTAGTCACCCTCACCTTCCTTGGCCTCCAGCACCCTAAGCTTATTTTTCCTTCACAGCCTCTTCCTTTGTTGTTCATAATGCCTGGACTCCACTACTTCCTACCCCCAGCAACATACATGGATTTTCTTGACTTGCGTTTCAACTTTCTTTTATTCCGTGAGTATATGGAGCATCAGTTACTGTCCTAGACATTGGGAATACAGCAGGAAAAAATTAGGCACTACTCCCTGTCTTTATGGTGCTTCCATTCTAGTGGGGAAATCGGACAATAGACAAGATAAATAAGGAAAATATGTTGCATGGTAGGCAATCATAAATGCTAAGGAGAGAAATAGAGCAGAGTTAAGGGGACAGGAAGTGTCAGTGTGGGTGTGGTGAGAGTGAGAGCAATTTTATATAGAGGGGACAAGCAAGGCCCAATTGAGGGGAGATGCTTGCGGAAAGACTAGAAAAAAGTTGAGGGGAATAAACAAATCAACAGCAACTCAAAGACCTGGAGAAAGGAGGGTGTAGATGATTACAGTGACCCCAGAGAGGCAGTTGGGTAACCCAGGTCATTCTCCTTCTCTTACCTGTGATATTTTTCTTCAGAGAACTTATATTATTACATATCCATCTTTTTATTTATTTAATATCTTTCTCCCTCACTAGAAAATAAGCTCCATAGTCTTCATCATAACAGTGTCTGACTCAAACTGGGAACTCAGTTTTACTGAATAAATTAATGAACAAAAGGGAGGCGCCTAGAACATAATGTTAACCATGGAAGAGTGAAAACAGGAAGGGCCTTTGAACTTGGCAGGAGGGCACGAACTGGTAGCCTTTATGGGTCCTTGATAAAATGTTTGGGGTCGGTGTGGAGGGGCAAAGAAGCAGAAGGAAAGAAGCCAGACAAAGTGTTATCAACCAGTTCTTAAGCTTCCTTAATGCGGGTTGAATGAGAAAAGTGTTACACAGTTGACTATGCTATGCTCTTTTTCCTCTCTCTAACTTATTTATGATTTATTTATCCTCTTAAATATATACTTCACAAAATTGAGCATGTGGTATTATGCTGATCCTTTGCATGCCTTGGAGAATTGACAAATCCCACTCTACTCATTGTTAACATAATTTTAATTAAGGTATCTAAAACCCCTTGTTAAGACTTAACTGTAATCTCATTTACTGTGTGGGAAGTATTATCTATTCCATGACCGAAGTAAAATCTTAGGAAAGCGATATCCTCAAACTGCAGAGTATGAGACACAGTTAAGCCTAAGTGGCTGGAGAGCATTTCTATACTGAAATGAAGTAATATATGTGAAAGAGCTTCACAAGTATCAAAATACACAAATAGTGTCATTGAAAAGACAACTGCATGTTTTCTTGTCTCAGCTTGAAAAAATCCAGACCTTCAAAGCTGCAAGTACATTGTAAAAAAAAAGGCGGCATCCTATGAATTCAGATATTTACACAGTGTCATTTAAAAGGAAATACTGTAGGCTGTGAATTGTTTATCCAAAATATTTTAAACATTACTATGCCAAAGAATAAAGGAAATAAAAGAAAGGAAAGGAAAAGAAGGAAATCTCTCCTGCAATAGAGACGGTAAAGCCTCGTGTAAGTAACACTTTTGGGGTGAGGGGACCATATCTGACCTTCATGGAAACAGCCCTCACACGGCAGAGCTCAAAGCAGAGAACCAAACAATAAAATGTAAAAATAATTTCAAGAGGCTGTGTTAATAATACCGCCACCAGGAGTTCCCTGCTGGGAGTGCTGTCATTTTTGTTAAGCTTAGATACTTTTATCTTGTCTGATTTCCATCATAAGGAGAAGTTACCAAAGAAAATGAACACATCCTGAGTAGGATCATCATAGATTATTACAAAGTGGTTATTACTAAAGGCGTTAAGTAGTTCTTCTCATGAGCTTATCTTGTGTTTGCTGTTAACTGTGGTAGGAAATAGTCTATGCTGCCTATAAACTGTTCAAAAAATATTCACTTCAAAGGGAAGACACAAAGTATGGAGCTCTTCCTTACATATCAACAAATCAGGAGAAAACTTTAGATTTTATGTTACATCAGAAATAAATAAGATACCATTTTAAAGTCATTTTGCAAAATGAACTTTAAAAATATATGCATTTCTGTCCTGCGACTTGAGGACACAGGGAGGGGGAGGTAAGCTGGGACAAAGTGAGAGAGTAGCATTAACATGTATACACTACCAAATGTAAGATGGATAGCTAGTGGGAAGTAGCTGCATCGCACAGGGAGATCAGCTCGGTGCTTTGTGACCACCTAGAGGGGTGGGATAGGAAGGGTGGGAGGGAAACACAAGAGGGAGGGGATATGGGGATATACGTATACATATAGCTGATTCACTTTGTTATACAGCAGAAACTAATACAACATTGTAAAGCAATTATACTCCAATAAAGATGTTAAAAAATATATATATGCATTTTATTTACTTCCTGGGGCATGAATTTATTTACAGTATAAGAATAAAAGGGCTTCCCTGGTGGCGCAGTGGTTGAGAGTCCACCTGCCGATGCAGGGGACACGGGTTCATGCCCTGGTCTGGGAGGATCCCACATGCCACAGAGTGGCTGGGCCCGTGAGCCATGGCCATTGAGCCTGTGCGTCCGGAGCCTGTGCTCCGCAACGGGAGAGGCCACAACAGTGAGAGGCCCGCATACTGCAAAAAAAAAAAAAAAAAAAAAAAAGAATAAAAATATTTTGAAATGGACCAAAGTAACTTAGAATCATTTATTTCCCCCTACCTACAAGGCTTGCTTTCTCTTAAATTGGATAAAATAGAAAATGACAGTGATGGACGGCCTCTCAGTTCTTTCGTTGCTAGGTTACATGTGTGTCCATTTACCCTGCTTCCTGACAGAGCACAGTTTCCAGAATGCCGTGTATAATATATGCCTTTGTTTCCTGGGAGGGGAGAAAAGGAAGGTTGATAGCCTCCCCATCTCACGTTTGTTTAGCAGTTTAGAGGGGGCATTGAAAGGCGAAGGATACACACAATGGGTAAGCTCCAGAAAACTGAGAGCTGTACACCTCACACCAGGTGACAGAGTCAGGAGCCCAGTGTGTCTCAGCACGTGTTCAGGGGTCTTCAGATCAAGGAGCAGACAGAGCTTTTGCTTTGCCCCTGTCTTCTTCAGATTCCTTTTTTTTACTGCCTTTGCCCCACCTTCTCAGACACTTAAAAATACCTGAAAGGAGCTTCTGGATCTGTTTTCTTGGGTGGCATAAACAAACTCCATCTCTCTCTCTCTCTCTCTCTCTCTCTCTCTCTCTGTCTCTCTGATCTAAAGAAGCGCATTCCCAAAATGTAAGTTTTCTATGGAAATATTGGTAGAAATGTAAAAATCCCACTAAAGAAATGATAGACATAAACATGACAATTATAATGCAACCATCCTTGAGCTGCATTCCAGTATAATTTTTGACAACACGTATGATTGTCTCCCTTCAGAACATGTCCCTAAACTGTCCTGGCAACCTTATGGTCTCTCTCTGATATGGGCATTGATGTTCAAGGTCAGTTTTGCACCTTACTATATATGTTCTTTGTTTTTGTACAGCTTTAAATACGGAGCTTGTTTTTCAGGTTTTAGATAAAAGTGACCCTGATGTTTCACTGAGACAAGAAGAAAAGGAAGTTTCTCTTATGAATAAAGGTAAAAAAAAGAATTCAGTTTACATATGTTAGCTGTAACGTCTTGAGTCTTTTTCAGTATGACTTATGCGACATATCTTATGTAGGATATAGATCAGAAGTTTGGTAGCAGTTCGGATTTTAAAAAATTAAATCTGTTTTTCCAATAGTGGGAGGAGAGGTGGGTAGAGAGTGAGCTGCCAACCTCACACATTTTGGAGGGGCAGGGGGACACTTCCTGCCTGAGCGCACTTCCCCCAGTACTACCTCACTGCCTGAAATTCCAACAGTGGACGTCTGTCACCCCCTCATTGAATTCTACTTAGAAATTTGCTGACGACTGATATCAGGCCTATAATTTTCAGAAACTGTTTTTGAATATTACGATGACATTCCTCTGTTTTCAGTCATTTTAGTTCTTTCCCTATTTTGCATGATTCCTCTGAGATCACTAAGAATAGTTCAACAAACGCATTTATTAGTTCCTTCATGTCCGTGGAATGTAATTTGTCTTAGGTGAGAGACTTGAGCTTCTTTTAAGCATAAAGTTGCCATCTGATAATATTCAATCTAAAGACAATTTCCCTGCATAGAGAAGCTGGAAACAAGCTAGACTCAGAAAATTTTATTTTCTTAGTGTCCATTCATTATTATTAGTAGAATTCTTTTATTATGTGTTATATTATTATTATACCATTGTCTCCTTTTTTGTAAAATTATACCATTGGGCCTAAGCAGCAGGACTATTCTTTTCATTGTCATCTTCTTATTTTGAAATAAGTTTTAAAGCCTTTCTTAGTCTCCTAAACAGGTCTCAGTTCATTTTGACTCCATAATTTCCAGTTGTTTTTGTGTCGATCCATGCCATCATTTCGTGTTCACTCTTGGTTGTAAGCTCTCCCTTCTTTTATACTTCATTGCTTAGGTAACCTAATCAGTCATTCATTCACATCTTTATATTTGAACCCATTAGTGAGGTCCATAAGAAATCACACTTTTTCTCTTTCATCATAACTAGGATAGTTAGCTATTCCACAATCAAGATTTCTTTTGTAAGGGTCTCTTAATTTTAAAGCCAGTCTTTTATAGAAGTTTCAAACTGTTAACATGCCTTCAAGTATGTGCCTGTTGGATTTCCAAATTGTAATGAAAAAATTGTTAATACAATTTTGATCCTAAAATTAATATTTAATTTCAAATACTCATCCTGGATTTGGAAGGAACGAATCGTGAAATATTTTCAAATGACTGTAGTTATGAATTAGTTGGCTAATGGGTTAAGAAATTTTACTTTGCATGCAGATCATGAGCAAAACCAACTGTGCCTGCAGTGCGCTTGGAAAACCTGTCTATTCTCTTTTATGTTTCCTTAGAGGAGTCAGGCAGGTCCTCAGCCATTTACTCACCATCCAAAACTTTCCTTGTTGCTGTCCTGTTCCCCTTGGCCTTCAGTGGCCCTAAACTTATTGGCAAGGGTTTACTTGGTGGGACAAGATCACAGTTATCAAAAAGAATTCTAGAGATATTAGCTGGAAGAAGAACACATTGACCTATTCCTTAACACGCTCCCCAAGACACTCTTGAAACCAATCCGAGGGGATCAAAGCATTTCTGCTCTTCTATGGACTGTAAACAAAGCACTAACCTCTCTGAATCTCGGATTCTGAAGTTCCCTGAGTGAGATTAACTCGATGACTGTAGGTCGCTTTCTGCTTTAAAGTTCTGCTCTCTCCTAGAGGCACATTTCTGATTGGGATCTGTCAGGATGTCTTTGAACCTGAACTCAAAATGGAAGAGAGTAAGATACTGGGGGAAGACAAGTGGTTGTCTGCACAGGGACTGCTGAGAGAAGGGACACTGGACAGTTCCCATTAGTCATCCCGTGCACAGCAATAGCAAAAAATAAGCATCATTAAAAAGAAATTATAAAAAACAAGCTACAGAGGCTCTTGGATTCTTTATTAAGAGGTTATTATAAATTGCCTTAAGAACATATTGGTGCAGTTTTACAAAAGAGTGTTTGAATACAAAGCCAAATTATATACAAGTTGTTAATGAACTGCTAACACTTCTTTCAGTTCGCTTCATTGTGTAATCGCCAAAATGTGATTGACTTTCTTCATTTTGTCTATGTTCTTTTGAAGAAACACAGGAGTTGTGCAGTGATACTGCAGAAATAAAGAGAAACCCTTCATCACCTAACTGGGAAAGGTGAGTGTACTGCAATTATACAAATTCCAAGGGAGTACAATTATACTGTTGAAAAGTAATTATCAATGTTTAAATACAAGAAGAAAGAAAATAATAGCAACAAGCAAAGGCAATGAAGAGTGGAACCAGATTTTACAAAGGAGACAGGAAAGAATAGAATACACTAGATTTCTTACCCTTTTCCCAAACTTTTTCATTTTCTTTTGTGAGGATTTGGGAATTATGAAATGGAACAGGCGTAACTTCCCGCTCACAGAAAGCAACCAATTCAAATTATTGTAATATAGTCAAAGAACTAAAAATGTCACATATACGTATGACTATGAAATCATGAGCTGATTTTTTTTGTGTGGCTCATTATCTTATTGCCATACATATGTGCAATAATCATCGTATGCTAGAATTTTCTTGACATAAGACTCTTGTCACTTTTAAATAGAAGCTGAATATTTTGGTTATCCAATAGAATGAAAAAAAAAATGTTTTCAAGGAAACAGATTCTTATCCTCACGCTGCTCCAAATTTGTCTAAGCTGCTTTCCAAGCATTCAGACCCAGTGTTGCTGGGAAGAATCCTGTGTTCTTTTTGCAGAGGGGCACACTGAATTAAGTACAAGAAAAACAAAACAAAACCAAACCTAAGAGGAGCTGTTATTGTCCTGCACTTGCTGACTGAGTAGTCACTCTAACCCTCAAATCCCATCCCTCCACTCTTCCACTCAGAAGCCTTTCATAGCCCCACCACTTTTAAGACAAGGCAGAAACTCCTGAGCATGGCACAGGCCCCCTGTGCTCATGACTCCCAGGTTAGCTCCCACTTTGCTTCCCAGACTTTCAAAATTGCTTCCCGTTCTGTTATATCACAAAATTCCACCTCTTTTCCCACACCACTTCCTGGGTTTGAATGCCCTCTTGTGTACTGGTCTGTTACCCTTTCATTCACGTCCCAGTTCAAATGTTCTCTCCTTTGGGGGGCCCCGATTCTCCTGGGCAGACTCAGGTGTTCACAGAGCCACCACTGCGGGGATCGGATTGCATCATAGTTCATTCAACTGCAGTAATTATTTGTTAAATACCAACCACGTTCTGACACACAGTGTGAACAACTCCTCACGTCAGGTGGAATTGTCATCTGAATATCTGTCTTCCCTCTGCATGTGAGCTTCATGAAGGACAGGGCTCATATCTTTTCTTCTTTGTAACTCTGGCCTCTGACAGATCTTCCCCGAACACTCCATCTAAAATAGCCCACCTTCTGATAACACACACCATCAAATTGTATCATCCCACTGTATTTCTTTCAGAGCCTTTATTATTATTTTAAAGTATCTTATTCAATTATCTATTTCTTTTAACACTTTACATTCTAGCTTTCTTATTTTCTGTCTTTTCACGTGAAACTTACTCACTCCACAAGAACAGGGGCTATCTTACTCACCGCTGTGTCCTTAGTGTCCAGAATAGCACCTGCCTCAGAGTTGGCATTCTATAATATTTGTTGATTGAATAAATGATGTAATTTCCCCCACCCCCGGTGCTGTTGTTAGGTCATTTTATGGACGATGCTTTAACCTAAAGTTATTTATTAAAATTTGAGTTGAAATTTAAAATCCATCCAAAAACTAAAACATGTTTTTTTGCCTGTGTGTGTATTATTTCATATATTACTTTTAGGCTTTTATGAACTTGTGATTTTTAAAAATAATCTTTGAGTCATAACTACAATATGAATGTTAGAACTATTATCCAATTAAAACAATCTTAATGGGAGAATCTTATCAAATTCATTAGTAGTGGTAGTAATAATGGAGATGATTATAATAACATTGATAACTAGGTACTGTCTGCTGAGCACTTACTGTTAGTAGGCATTGAGCTAAATTCTGTGTATGTATTATGTAATCCTCAGCACAGCTCTGTGAGGCAGGCACTATTATTATTTGGCAGAAGAAGAAACAAAGGTTCAGGGAGGGATCTCTGTGCTCTGGTGTAGTGCATTTTACCCTCCACCTCCCACCCCAGCATGAATTTCCAGCATCCCAAAAATGGTAAAAAAAAAAAAAAGAAAATTTAAATTTAAGGACTTCTTTAATAAAATTTCAGCATAAAAGAGGTTATAATTAATAGGCTTCAGACATTGTGTGAGTGTTCTTTAACAGACAATTAAGCATTAGTTATAACAGTGTTCTTAATCTTATATAAAGTATCAGCTGAAGTTAGGCAGTATAATTACTGACAAAGAACTGTTGACAGTAGAAACATGTTCCATTTGATATAAGCTATTATCCAATTTTTTAAAAAAGGTCCATACATTGTAAACATAGGAAACTCTCTAGAGTTGTGGTCTTAATTCATGGACGTTAGCATGAAGGAATTACTAAAATCTCCTTTTCACTTGACAAATAAGACCCTACGTGATCTGGCCCCCACCTGCCTACCCAGCTTCACCTCCCATATTGCATGTCCCCCAGCCCTCCTGAGCTTTTTTGTTCCCCCGGTACTGAAAGCCTTGGGGCTCATTAACACACTACACACTACTATTTGCATCCTCATTGTGAGCTCTTCTCCACGCTGCAGCCAGTTATCTTTTTAAAACATGTATCAATCAGCTCACCTCACTCCCATGGAAGAAACCCTGCAATGGTAGCACCTGCTCTGCTTAAAATAAACTCCAGTCCCCACCCCATGGCCAGTGCCTCTCACCTCCTCTCTCTGCCTCTTCTTCCTGTGCACTCCCCCCCTGCAGCCCTGGCCTTCTTGTGTGTCTCTCAACAGCCCTACCTTGTTTCTCCCCCAGGATCATTACACTTCACATGGAATGCTCTCCTTCCACCAGATCTTGACTACATATTTCTTTCAGCTGACTTTGCTTTATTTCTGGACCTACCTTCTGTACTTACCTTCCCCCAGGCTAAAGTAGAACTTGGGTTTAAAAGCCTCTTTCAGCAAATAAGAGACAAATGGTATATGACTACTGTTATTAAGAATAAATTACTGCCAATTCTATTTAATTGGGGCTACCCAAAAACCTTGCAACAAGATTTGTCAGGAATAAATAGTAATTCTTATACCTGAGAATTGATTTTATATAACTACATAAATGACAGTTTTCAGCATTACATCTATGTCCTAGCTTTCATTTTTTGCGTATTAACATCTCATTTGTTGTGTATTAATATTTCTGAATTTATTAGTATCTAATGTGATTTCTACTTAGAAACTATAAACCTTGGCTTGTTTTTGCCCAGTAGGCCAGTGGAAGATTTAAATTCAAGTTCTGGATATGAAGCCAGCGTGTCTGTGAGGGGTGGTTGTAAAGTTGCTTCTTCACTGACAACATCTTCTCAAAGCACATCTGTCAAGGAAACAGTAAGAAAACTGACATCTAATTTAAGGTAAAAATACTTACTAGCATATTTCTACATATGCTTTGTTGAATTTTCTAAGCAGTGACAATTCCTGATATTCTTTTCTCTGTTGGGTGGTGATATTATTGAGAAAATTCAATAAAATGACTTTATGACTTGTCTCCTAACTGCACTGATTTAGATATAACGTGGGTGACATGTCTTTTGAAAGAGAACTGTTGTCACTAACTGCCCTCTTGTTACATGGTCCAGCAATATGGTGGATGTTAATCCTCTCTCCAGTGTAATAAAGAACCAGGATTTGTAAGGATAGAAGACAGGACAGAAAGGGCTTTTAAAAACAGATGAATGGTAGTGTATATATGTCCATGCCACTATCTCACTTCGTCCTAGCTTACCCTTCCCCCTCCCCATGTCCTTAAGTCCATTCTCTACGTCTGCGTCTTTATTCCTGTCCTGTCCCTAGGTTCTTCAGAACCATTTTTTTTTTTTAGAGTCCATATATATGTGTTAGCATATGGTATTTTTTTTTCCCTTTCTGACTTACTGCACTCTGTATGACAGTGGGAAGCAGCCGCATAGCACAGGGAGATCAGCTCAGTGCTTTGTGTCCACCTAGAGGGGTGGGATAGGGAGGGTGGGAGGGAGACGCAAGAGGGAGGAGACATGGGGATATATGTATATGTATAGCTGATTCACTTTGTTATAAAGCAGAAACTAACACACCATTGTAAAGCAATGATGCTCCAATAAAGATGTTAAAAAAAAACAAAAACAAAACCAAATAGGGGCCATTTATAATGAACGGGGCAAAAAAAAAAAAGAATTCTTACTGAATTTCTTCCTTCCTTCCTTCTTCCCTCCCTCCCTTTCTTTCCGTTCTTTCTCTTTTTTTTTTTTTTACTGCCTCACGAAGACCCTCATGACATTATGGCCTTCTAGAAAGTCTCTTTTTGTAGCTTTAGATACTGAACTTATTGAGAGAAACTGAGTTTTACTTTTTGGTTCAGTGTACAATCTTAACATTTGTGGGCATGGTTAATGAGGGGTTTAAATGTCTGGATCTCAGTTATCAAAGGATGGAGACAGGGAGGGGGTAAAGTCCAAGGTTCAGAGTTTTTCCAGGTAGGGACCAATGATAGGAGAGGGCTTTACAGTCAAGCCAAAGAAGTTAGTGTACAGAAGAGTGCTCTCAAATAGGTGTCATATGAGCGGGTGGGGGACAGTAGCAGAAGCACCACTAAATTAGTACAGCCAATTGGTTTGGCTGGGCTTCACAAGCTTTGAGGGGCCTGGGTGAGGTAAGAGGCTTTCAGCAGAGGGAAATACAACATGCTCTAGCTGGAACAGTATTTTCCCTTAGGATGTTACTTTGACTTTCTGATCAGTGACTGACAAAATCTTCCTGAAGAAAGGAGTTGGCAAAGGATAGAAACAGGAAGGAAGAGAAAGTTAGAGGTGGGGCATATATATAGGAAGCTATGGCCCCTACGCAGGTCCAGGATAGGGTCTAGGTTCCTGTGTGTGACAGTAGACTACAAACCACTGGAAGCCATGAATTGCATTCTGCAGTTGCCCTGGGCTTTATGGAAGTTTCTGTGTCTAGGGCTGCGGGGCTGTGCTTACATGGATGAGGGCCCCACCTACCATCCTTTAGGAACACACACCTAACATCCGTCCTGCCCTAGGAGAAAGGAGGACGCTCTTGTTATATTCAGGTGGATCCAACTTGGACTTTGCATCAGGACACATTTTCACTAATGACACTAGGGATCCAGAGACAAGTCACTGATCAAGGAGTGAAGCCAGAGAGCTGCATTCCTGAACAGTAAGTTCTGACTACCAGCTCTGCACAGTGTCTGGGTTGGCAAGCTTGCACGAGCCTGGGAACGGGACAGAAGCAAGCCAGACCTCAGGGTTGTACAAATATTATGAGGTTGAAAAGGCCATTCATCCAGTGATCTGGATGGATGTCAGTCTCATACTGCCATGGCCTACAGTATAGTCCCTAGAAAATGGGATTCTCCAACCATCGTCTTGCCTTCTATCAGTGTTCGTCCGGACGTAGTATGTAAGATCCTCATCCTTGATGTTGGGTAGCCTTAAGTTTGAATCCTGGTTTCTTACTCACTAGTTCTGAGATTCAGGCATGTCAATTGGTCCCTAAGACATGGTAGTGTGGAAAAAATTATATATCAATATGCCTGTGTATATCTGAATAAATGTGTGCATATTATTAAAAAATGTACGGATATGACATGTCAATGATTGGGACATTGCTTCAAGTGAACCAGGCCTTCTTGATGATAATGATAGCCACTATTTATGAGTCACTATTATATTTTACACAGTCACCTAAGTGCTTTGTATACATTAGCTCCTTAGACAAACTTACAAGGCTGGTATTATTTTTAATTTTTTTTTTTTAAAACGCTAAACTGAAAAAGAGAAACTAAGTAACACTCAAAATCACAAAGACAATTACACAGCTACTAAGGACAGGGCTCCCTGATTTGGAAGCTCTTGCTTTTAATCACGGTGTATATATATACTCACACATACATATGTACATACTTACGTATATACACACACACTTTTTGTAATATTCACTACATATACACACACACAGACACCCATACACGCTTTGCTACTCTCTGCACTGTGAGCCTGGAGAGATTTGCCTGGTTGTGTTGCAGCAGAGTTTGGATGTACAACTGTGCATTATCATCTTCTTTATTTTTTCTTGGCTAATTTTTGTTCTGCCTCTGTGTATCATCATTAATAATTTTCATGAGTTACATGTGATCAAAAAGGAGATAATCTGATTGAGTGTACTAAGGCTTTAAGGTGCATCCACCTCTATAATTAGGCATCACTAGAAAATTTAAATTTCCCAGAAACCATCTCCCTAATGAACATGTAGAATCTTTAGTACTTGAAATCATCACACTGTTATCAGCTGAACACTCTGAGAGCCAAATGAATTAATAAATAAGCTCCTTTCTGTACCAGCTTGAATTTTTTTGTGATGATTGTTTTATAAAAATATTCAGTGGGAAAAGAATTGTACACAACACAAGGCTTTAACTGGAACAAAAGGAGCTCCTCATTTACCAATTTTCTCTTTTGCCTTTGGCAGCATGTCATATGTTTTCTCACATTTCACCAGTGAAAACAGATTTCTTGTCTTCTTTATGTTTTCTTCCCTGTATTGCACTATTCTATTGTCTGGTCCACATATTAGTCCTTGTGTTTACTAGACTTTAAATTCCTCCAGGCATGAAGATTATGGCTGGCCATGTACAGTGTGGAGGGGACCATGTTCTTTACACTCACGATTGTTCACCAGACTTGCCTTGCTTGTCACAGATAAGAGAGCAGTCAGGCCCTTTGAAGTGTGTGGAGTGTTCCCTCCACTTGGTTCACTTTGAACATGACATCATCCTTATCCCTTCCTACACTGCTAAATGGGCCTCTTCTATTAGTTTCATGTTATAAATTAATAAAAAATAGTCGTTCTTATTATCCTTTTTTATCACCCGATTATGCTCAGTTTAACATTTTCCTGTCTTGCATTATGTTTTGTTTTATGTGTATTAATTTATTTAATCCCCAAATGTAGTAACTCCTTTGAAAACAGATTGAATTTTCCACAGTGTCCAATGTGTATTAGTAGATTTTCAAAAATAATTTTAGTTAAATTGAAAGGGATTAATGTAAAAAGCAGTGAATAGTACTACTGGATGTTAAAGTATTTTCAAATAATGGGGTGCAACTGAGTTGTGTGAATAAATCAGAGGTAAATAAGGTAAACTGAGATCCAGATTGTTAAATTTTACCAAATGGTCCTAAATATTGAAGCAGTATCAAATCTCAAATCACTTTCAACAACAACAACAACAATAATAATATTTTTTATGCACTTACTATGTGCCAGGCACTGTCCTAAGGGCTCTGCATATGTTAACTCACTTAAACCTTACAACAACCCTATAAATAGATACTTTTATTATCCCCATTTTACAGATGAGAAAATTGAGGTATGCAGAGGTTAAGTAATTTGCCCAGCATTACATAACTCTTACGTGGTAGAGCTGGGATTTGAATATTGGCAGTGTGGTCTCATAGTCCTTACTCACAAATGCTAACCTATAATGCCTTGTTTTAGTTTATCGTTGTATATGTAAACTCGATATAAGTCAGGCTTCATTTATTTCACCTCTACAAAAGTGCAAACATGCTTCATGTTATCTTAACTTTTAAAAATACCAAAAATAAATTTTAAAAAGAAAGTCACTTTTTACAGGTTGCTGCCAGTTACTGAAGCAAAAGAAAAGACCACACAAAAAAAAAAAAATTAGCAATTGAGGTCTATCAAAAACCAGGACCTGACTCCTGGTTTTAGAAAGTGGAGCCATGCCATTTCCATAGCCTTTCACTGGGTTGAAGGAGAGAGTTTCGCTCTACCTCAGGTAGGAGGCTTGCTCTTCTCCTTAGCCAAGACCAAGCTTATTATTAACTAGTTTACTCTTTAAAAAGAACAGCAGGATAACCAGGAACCTCTGTGTATCTCTGCTCATGCCTAGAAAGAGCAGAGTTATATTAATGCAAGAAAGATTTTTCTTAAGGAAAAATTACCCTGTTGAGAAAGGATATGACCATGGAATGAAAAGGAAATGGCCCTTAGCTGGAGCTTTTCAAAGCTTGGTCGTCATATATGGAGACAGAGCTGATTTAGTGTCGTAGCTCAGCTAGTTGAACTCTATAAAAATTTCCAACTCAAACTTGTAGATACGGATATGGTTTCTGTAGGAATTCAACTGAAATGGGCATTATAGCCAAGAACCTATTACAGTCCTGGGTGCAAACAATAGCTCTGGAAGATCTTCAGGTTACTTATTTCTTGAATCCCCAAGAAGAGAGATAATGTTAATAAAGACAAATTCCTGATTTTATTAGCAAGTTTGGAGGTGGAACTATGAATAAAAGCTCCAAGGGAAGAAGGGGTGTTCTTGGTAAGAAAAGACTCCCCTTGAATGGTAGCACTTGGTTCTTGAGTCCCTCCAAAATACACAGTATCCATTTCGATACTCCAGATACCAGGTTATTCCTATAGTTCTGTGCTGAGCACATCGTTGAAGGACCTTTTGTGAATTAGAGGATCACTGTTTCTGTCTTAAAGGAAACCTGAAGTTTGAGGGTGGAGAGAAGTTTGATTATATATACCCTCCTCAGGAACAAAAGAAGGTGTCATTGAAGAATTGCATCGAAGAAAGGGACTCAAGACAATAAATGAAGGAATTTTTAAAGAGTTCTTAAGCATCTACATTCAGCCCCCACATTTATGATTTTTGGTAGCTTACAGTTTTTAAGAGGATCTAACAGTTTTCCTGGATTAATTTTTCAGGAAAAGGAAAATGCGGAGGTCTGTGCGTTTGTGCTTAGAGACTACAGGAGCAGGATAATTTGTCTTCCTCTCCAGTCAGTCTCGTGGGACAGAATCCCCAAGGGAAGAGCCTTTTAGAAGAAGTGAGATGGAGGAGAGAGTACAAAGGTGGATACTAAGGTCTTGGAGGGAGAGGGACAAAGGAGAGTACAGGTGGGCGTGGAGATGAGGATCCTTAACAATTAGGGAACCAGAGAGGTTCAAAATAGGAATAAGTCCTTAATCAAAGAGCTTCCATAGGGCTTCCCTGGTGGCACAGTGGTTGAGAGTCCGCCTGCCGATGCAGGGGACGTGGGTTCGTGCCCCAGTCCAGGAGGATCCCACATGCCGCGGAGCGGCTGGGCCCGTGAGCCATGGCCGCTGAGCCTGCATGTCCGGAGCCTGTGCTCCGCAACAGGAGAGGCCACAACAGTGAGAGGCCCGCGTACCACCAAAAAAAAAAGAGAGCTTCCATAAAGATGACATGAAGTTTTGTATATGAAGCCTATAGCAACACTCAGCACATTTCCAGCACTTTATAAAGAATGGATGAATCTGACCAGGGTGCTCAATACCGTCAGAAAATACTCAGTTCCCCAATATATAGTGCAGTTGGCCTGGCATTCTTCCTTCACAGGCTGTACCCCCCTGCCCCACACAGCTAGCTGACTCCTACCCTTCCTTTGGGGTTTCCCAAATACGAATTTGGGACCCGCTTCTAGGTAGCCATGGTGCTGCATTCCCATTCTAGCTTCTGTCACAGTGTATTGGAATAGTTTTCTTCCTTGTCTGCGTTCCCTACTAGGCTGAATTCAGTGTAATAAGAATGTATTGGGTTCCTAGCATGGGGCACGATGCCAGGCTCTGGAAGGTGCCCTAGATAAAGGCTTTGTTTTAGTAGCATTCAGGGAATGTCTGTGGAATTAATGAGCTTGAGGGTATTGAGAAAATACAACATGATGAGCTACTTGTGACAAGTGATTCCAATAAAACCTTTACCTAAAGTGTTTCACTTTAAAATAATCTCTCCTTCTCTCTGTGTGTCTTTGTCTCTTTACCTGTCTTTAGAAATAATAGTACACACGTGTGAGACATTATTCAGACTATAATGGTGTTTCATGTAAATTTTGATGTAGAGATTTCACAGACTGAGAATAATCCAGAACTGATTCAGAGCTTTGTCTCTCCCCAACCTGCCCCTTCACCCTTTCCCACTCCCCACCAAATGCCACCACCTCCGAATATTTGTTTTTCTAGAAATACTTCCTTGGAAGATTGCTGATTAGCTCTAAATCTAAACCCCACAGAATTTATACCCACCATGAAAGGGACCAATACTCAGGACCAGTACAGGGGTTTCAACCCTGTATTGGAGGAAGGGAGGCTGGATTTAGGGGAGGAAAGAGGTGGTTTGTATTTAAAAATACCTCTCACCACTTCTCCTCCACGAAACCTACCGTAAACTTGACCACAGGCCTCCTTTCCCAGAGACTCCACTTGAAGCTTTTCTTTCTATACCATCTGATTTCTGCTCAGCTCAAATACCCAGAAGCCCTTTCTCATCCTGCCTCTTCCCTACTCATCTTCTTACCAGCCAGGCAAATAATTCTGAGGACTGTGTGTGTGTGTGTGTGTGTGTGTGTGTGTGTGTGTTACATTTGATGTTGTGAAATGCTGAGGATTTTTAACTTTTTGGATTGAATCTCCTTAAAATTACAAATGAATATTGCCACAAATAATAAAATACTAGGAATGTAAATTATATAAGAAATAGCTGTCTTATCCTTTGTGTGCCATGTTATTTTATAATTGAAAAATTTTGTAAGTCCCTTGGGTAATATACATGAAGTTCTTGGAACACTTCAACATAAAACACTCTATATACTTTTAAGATGTGGTAACTGTAAATTTCTAGATTTCATATTCTCCCAGGAGTGAAATGTATGTCATCTAGGGGATTAATCCTAGAAAAGCCATCACACTAGAAGGGTGGGGTGCTCCTGCCTTTTGACAAAAGGAAGCACGTGTCAGAACAATGACCATGGCTGTCTGGAAAGAGCAGGGTCCATGTATGATTTCTAGGGGTAGTCCTGGAGGCCCCGATGAAAGAATTACTCCGAAGAGTTAAGTTCTTTGGTTTTCTTTGGGAAAAAGTCAGTAAGCCTGTAGTCAGCCTCTTTTCCTCCGGGAATTTTGCAATGCTGACTTAGCTCTCTGCCGAGGAGAAATTCAGGTAGGTGCAAGATTTTCCTGGACTGCTTGGTTATGGACGGGCATTGTGAGCTCACGCTTGCTTGCTTTAATAAACGTTTTATTTTAAGATAAATGTACAGAGATATCCCCTGTACCCTTTACCCAGTTTCTCCCAATGGTAACATTTTGCAAAACTATAGAACAATATGGAAATTAGGATATTGACATTGACACAGTCAAGATACAGAAGACTTCCATCACCACAAGGATTCTTCCTGTTGCCCTTTTATAGCCATGGCCACCTCCCTCTCCCCAGTCAATGCCTTTTGAAGAACACTTTGATGCCACTTATAAAAACAAACTACTTGGCAGGCACAAATGTTCGTCTTTGCCAAGATATTTAACAAAACCCAGGAGATAGAGCCAGTTCGGACACATGAGCGCTGCATCTCTTTTCCTGGTATATTCTCATCTCTGCTGTGCTTATATTCCTAGGGAGATTCTTCTGTATTTTTTCCCTGAGTATTGTCTACCATCAGAATTTGGCCACACGTCTCTGGAGGAACTTACAGCAAGTTTGGAGGCAAGCTGACTTTTTTTGAACTTTGAGGGAATGACAGAACACCCTGAATTGAATCTTCAGTGAAGAAAAATATAAAGGGTTACCAATGAGAGGACCTAGGATAGCTTAAGTGAATGAGGATGGGGATCTTTGTACTAAGTGGGTAACTCGGAATTAAAGCTGCATGGGAAACCAGCATGGCCAAGGTTTAAATAAACTCTGGAAAGATTGTGCAGACTGAGAGTAGTCAGTCTCTGAGATGAAAAGAGACAGGATATAGTCCTTAACTTCTCTCCCTGCACCAAAAATAGTTCCTATCCCTTAGATACACTTCCTCAGCTACCTTTTATGAGGAACTGAGGTGAAGATTGGGTTAGAATCACTAAGACGTCACAGGGAAAGATGAAGAAAATTGCATTTACCAAATCTCCTCTCAGAGGCAATACTATATATGACGGGAAGGAAAACTTTGATCAGCAGCTACCTGGGGTGCACAGGGTGAGCCTGGCACTGGCCCACAGTGGGCGGTCCCTGAGCTGCTGAGTCACAGCAGGCTGTGGTGAAGCTGAGTGAGGGGTGCAGGCCTCAGGCCGCCAGAGCTGCTCACGGGACTGGAAGAGCCCCGCCAGGTACAGGAGGGTGGGGGCCTTCTTCGCCACCCTCATGCTCGGTGTTGCTTGTGGAAGGGATGGGTACATGTGAAAAGCTATCAGTGAAAAGAGTACCACAAGATTAATTTGCACAGGTGCCATATGTCTTCGTCTGATCCTGGATGAAGTCCTACATCATTGTTTCTGCTGCTTCACCATCTACTGTCACCTCATTCTTTCCCGTGGGGCTTCTGACTCAACAGTGTCACTGGGACTGTCTTGTCAAACCACCAGTGACCACTGTGCTGACAAGTGCAGTAGTCACTTATCTTACCTGACCTCTTCAGCCCAGCTGACTACTCTTTCTTTCTTGAAGCACTTTCTTTATGTAGCTTCCATGACAACACACTTCTCATTTTCCTGCTTCCCTCCCTCCCATCCTCTGCGCTGGCAGCTCCTTCTCTATTTGGTTTCTAAATGTCGGTGTGTCTGAGGGCTTGTTCCTGGACCACTTTCTTCTCTCTATTAAATGTTGTTTCTAGGTGACCTCAGCTAGTCTCTGACTTTAAATACTATCCCACATGCCAGTGACTCTCCCCGGTCTATTTCTGTGGCGTCCCCATCCAAGATATCTAGACTCCAACGGCTTTATTATTTGTCATTTACTTTTCCTTCACCTTGATTTTCTTTTTCATCTGAAAAATTTTAAAACCATGTTGTATAATATAATTAGACCCTGGCTTAAAAGACCCACAGCACCGATGTTGGCAAGTTCTAGGCTTTGATGCTTTTTTATACTAGGTACTTGCATGTTATAACTCTACTGTAGACAGCTCATTCCCTAAAAGTTAATATCCTGTTCTGTTATGATTTATGAAAACAGCTGGAGCAATGCCCAGAACAGACAAACAAGAAGCTGAAAATGTGTTTCAACCAGGTAAGCTTCCTTTCAACGTAATCATTTATATTCTAAATGATCCTGTATTCCAAAGGAGAAATAATATACATTTCTAAATGTTAGGTTTGAAAGGAAATCAAATTTGCATTTACTTATCAAGACTTAGATTAATCTGTAGCATATCAGATGCCACAAAGCAACATCTTTTTGAATTTTAAAGATGCAAATGTTTCCAAACCATAAAGCTTATGAAACACTTGGAGTAGGACTATATTTTGAACAGGAAACATGACATTCTGAGTCTTTAAGCAATAGGTTCACTGGATCCTTGAGACACTGTGCTAAATCAGAAATCTTTTGTATAAAAGTCTTTAATTATTTTGGACAATTTGATATCTCTCTGGGTTTTTTAAATTCTATCAACAGTTTTTTTTAAGTTTATGATTTTTCTATTTTAAAAGCAGCTATAAAATAATGCTAATAAAAGAAAGTAAAAGGAATTTTAAGAAATTCATCCATAGTCCCAAACCATTCCAAGATCACTGGTATTTTTTGGTGTGTTTCATTACAACCTTTCTCTCTCTCTGGGTAGATGGTTTTTTGTTTTTGTTGTTTTGTTTTTTTTTACAGTTTTCTTATAATACTGTGTATCTAGTTCTTAAAGGTTTCCTTGGTGGTGGCAGGGAAGAGTCCATAGAGTCCTTCAGTTCTACTAGAGAAATATCTCAAAAAATCATATGCCCTCAACTTCCTTAAATCACAATCAAGGGAACTGAGACTCCAAGATGTGAACCTGGCCCAACTAACACAGGGGATTAGCACTGGAGCCAGTACAGCCACTGAGGTTCCCAGATACTTCATGGAGGCCACAACAGTCTAGAACTTTTCATGGCACCAGGATCAATATTGAGATGCTTAGGTTTCTGCTGACACTTCACCTGTGTTTGCTCAAACAGGTGCACCAGCTCTATCACTAGCACATATACTAGCATCTTCTTCCAAGTGCTTATGCTTACAGCCATCTTCTGGAAAACTCTCATAATAATATGCAAGACTGGGAGGTGAATGATGCTTCCTGGAATTGTGCACAGCACAGCTGTAAGCACAGGCGCCGCCTCATCTCTTTTGTGGGGAATGGAATATGTTTGAATATTCATGTTTTATAAATGAAATAGAATTGGGAAGTAAGTTCCCCAAAGCATATAACTAGGCAAACTTGAAATGAAAATTAGAACCTAAACTAGATTTCTTCTTAGAAAGGCTGTGTCACAAAGTGTTTGGATTTTAGGGTGTGCCTAAATGTAATACCCCTGTTGATATATTTGCCTCTGATATTTCTGCCTGAGTGCCTACTGGCCTGTGATAAGCAACTGGAAATGAAGGAATATTGTGGTTCTTAATTTCTCATCACTGTTCAACTGAAAATTGAATTTATTTTCTGAGTAGCATTTTTGTTGAAAAAGCAGTAATTGAACATTTTCGGTGTGAAGACTTAGCTGTCATTTCCTAATTAGAGTAAAAGACAGCTTTTATCCAACATATTTTTGACCCTATTCTAGCACTATTATTATTATTATTATTATTTTACTAGTATTATTTTCATCAGCAAATCTAACACTGTGATTGATTAAGAGCCACTAGCTCCAGGCACAAAACTAGGCCTTTTATATATGTTACCTCATTTAATTCTCACAACTTTGGGATGTATAGCTGCCACTATCTCCATGTTAGTAATGAGGAAATGGAGAACCAGAAAGATAACATTCCAATGTCATGATGCAAGTAAGTAGTAGATTCAGGATTGGAACCCAGATTTGTGCCACTCCAGAGCTCTTTTCACTACCTCACTTTATTCCATCTCATTCTTATCCAGACTGTAATACTTCATCCTTATGATAAAGTTTGCAAGTATTACTTGCAGTAGGTACACTACAGCTTCTCAGCCTATTGGCATAAAAGAATTATTGTTTACTTACTAGAGACCTTGACATTACATGGTGAGATGTATATGGGGAGATGCTGACAGTAAAATATGGTGTGGGGAGGGCATGCGGTAGGCAGGTTGTTTACTGTCCCACCAGGAATTGTCCCAACTCTGTGGCAGCCAGCTTGACAAATCACCAGTAGGGTTCCTGGATCTCTTGACACATCCTTATCTACTGGTTAGGGAACTCTGATTTAACTATTTACACTAAAAAACTTAGAAATTTGCTAAGAATTAGTTTATCATACATCTCAGCGTATCCAAGCTTATACATGTCCTTCATGTCTGTTTCTAAATGATATTTTTTCAGTGTCTACACTCAGTAATGGAGCCAAGTTGTTGGGTCTTGGAGGCCAGACTGAATAAGTGTTTATTCAAGGTGTTAGCATAGATGATGAGTAGAATCCTCGTAATGTTCAGGGCAAATGGAATTCAAAGATTCAAAGCAAGATAAACAGTCAAGAGACCATGAGTTCCTGTTGAAATGGAGATGTTGCAAGCAAAATACAGAACAATTGGAATCACGATTTTCTTCACATGAAACTGGTTTTAAGGACTTTATTAATGATTAGTAGCTTTAAGTGGATGGTTATGAAAACTATTGAAATCATTTATTGAAATCCATGTAGGGTTAACTCTATGCACCTTGCTTTAAGGTGTGTACGTTTAATAAAGGGAGGACCCTTTGTAAAGCACAAACTTTTTTGGTCACCCGCCCTGACCACATCAGCAGTGTCCATAACTATTAGAGTAGCAGATGATTCATGACAGCATTGGTGGTCCTTTGCAACCCAACCTGAACCACCATCTTTTATTCTTTCCTCTTGCAAGCCATCTGCTCCATCCAAAATGGAGTTGCTCCAACCTACTAGACTGGCCTGCCTCTGAGCGTTTCCCCGTGCTGTCCCCCCGAATACTCTTCTCCACTCTCCCAGTCCACGGTTGGCCTCTGGAAATCCTGCCCACCCTTTGTACAGCCTGATCAATGCTACCTTCTACATCAAGCCTACCTCAGTCTCTCCGTGTGAAATTAATCTTGACTTCTGTGTTCTGAGAGGACCTTAAAACTCTACTTTAGCATTAATTAAATTTTCTGCCTTGCATTACAGTAGTTTCCTGTATTTTATTTTCTCCTCAACTAGATTATTGAATCCTTGAAATTAGCAATCCTCTCATATCCTAGCAACATCAATAAGTAGCTTTGAATGCATCTGGACCTTACTATTGTGCATTGACTCAAAGTTGATTGTTTCTGCTGTAGTGTCTGCCCACACAAACACATGCATATTCTTGTAAATAGGGTGCAAAATCTATAGATTTTGTAGTCCTGCCTTACTTTGTGCAAACTTATTAGGATTCTGGAGCTCCAGAGCTGCCAGAGCTCTGACTTTTTAAATTCAAGGCAGAAAATTAAAATCTCAGTTGAATATTCTTTCTTTCAAATCCTAATTCCATTCTGAATTAATGGGGTTTGGAAGAATTCCATTTTTGATCTGCCGCAAATACCTCTACAAGAGTGAGTTTAACCAGCAGAACTAAGCCTCTCATCCTGTTACAATTCTATACTCACCTTAATTAAAATGTTAAAACAACCAGAAGTCCTTTTATATTGAGCTTTAAAAGTTGTCAAAAGTGTTACCTTTTTTAGAAACCTCATTGAGATGTTAGCCTGAGAAAGCAAGAAGCATAAGTCAGGAAACTGGCTAAACTGGCCGCTAGTGCTTGAAGGAAATACAGTTTGCTGGTTACAAAATAGTGAACGTTGAGAGACTGAATATGATTTTGAATGTAGCATGCTGTATAAACATTCTTTTTTTCATTTTTGAATTTTATTTTATTTTCTTATACAGCAGGTTCTTATTAGTTATCTATTTTATACATATTAGTGTATACATGTCAATCCCAATCTCCCAGTTCATCCCACCAACACCACCACCACCCCCGCCGCTTTCCCCCCTTGGTGTCCATACGTTTATTCTCTACATCTGTGTCTCAATTTCTGCCCTGCAAACTGGTGCATCTGTACTATTTTTCTAGGTTCCACAAATATGCGTTAATATACGATAATTGTTTTTCTCTTTCTGACTTACTTCACTCTGTATGACAGTCTCTGTATCCATCCACATCTCTACAAATGTCCCAATTTCGTTCCTTTTTATGGCAGAGTAATATTCCATTGTATATATGTACCACATCTTCTTTATCCATTCGTCTGTCGATGGGCATTTAGGTTGCTTCCATGACCTGGCTATTGTAAATAGTACTGCAATGAACATTGGGGTGCATGTGTCTTTTTGGATTAGGGTTTTCTCTGGGTAGATGCCCAGTAGTGGGATTGATGGGTCATATGGTAGTTCTATTTTTAGTTTTTTAAGGAACGTCCATACCGTTCTCCATAATGGCTGTATCAATTTACATTCCCACCAACAGTGCAAGAGGGTTCCCTTTTCTCCACACTCTCTCCAGCATTTGTTGTTTGTAGATTTTCTGATGATGCCCATTCTAACTGGTGTGGGGTGATACCTTATTGTAGTTTTGATTTGCATTTCTCTAATAATTAGTGATGTTGAGCAGCTTTTCATATGCTTCTTGGCCATCTGTATGTCTCTGGAGAAATGTCTATTTAGGTCTTCTGCCCATTTTTGGATTGGGTTGTTTGTTTTTTTAATATTGAGCTGCATGAGCTGTTTATATATTTTGGAGATCAATCCTTTGTCCGTTGATTCGTTTGCAAATATTTTCTCCCATTCTAAGGGTTGTCTTTTCGTTTTGTTTATGGTTTCCTTTGCTGTGCAAAAGCTTTGAAGTTTCATTACGTCCCATTTGTTTATTTTTGTTTTTATTTCCATTACTCTAGGAGGTGGGTCAAAAAAGATCTTGCTGTGATTTATCTCAAAGAGTGTTCTTCCTATGTTTTCCTCTAAGAGTTTTATAATGTCCGGTCTTACATTGAGGTCTCTACTCCATTTTGAGTTTATTTTTGTGTATGGTGTTAGGGAGTGTTCTAATTTCATTCCTTTACATGTAGCTGTCCATTTTTCCCAGTACCACTTATTGAGGGATGTTATCAAAATGGTATCATACAGTAGGTGTCACTTTATGATTGGCTTTATTCACTCAACATAATGTCCTTCAGATCCATTAAGTATATCAATCGTGTGTTTCTTTTTATTGCTGATGAGCAATACTGTTATTTTTCTAGGTAATATTGTTTTTTATATTTTTAATTTTATTTGTTTTGGTTTGTTTTATTATTGTTGTTGCTTTTTACAAGAAAGTGTTTCCTGGCTGTTGTTTAGGATGGCAAAAGCTTATAAGATTCTGAAGTTCTGAAAACTAAGAACTATAATTGGCTGCTGACATCTGAACTGTCCATGACTCTGTCCTCATTATTCCAGCTGTGTTGAATTATTTACCCTACTCTACCTTCAGGCCGTGGGAGATCTCACTTCCTGGGTTTGACAGAAGCCTCCACGGGAAGCACCTGTGAAGCTTCTTGGAGGAGGTGGTTATCGCCTTAGTTTTAAGCCATCAACTTCTTGTAGGTTGAATTGAGCATGTTCAAAAAAGGATGCCCCTCCAAGATCCCAGAATGTAGCCTGCATTTCAAGGCAGGTTTGGCCCTCGTATTTGAAGTCCCTTTGCTGTTAATTCTGAACATCTGCTGTCCTAACTCTTCACTATTTAGTGCCCTGTGGCAGGTGTTGGAAATAGAGAGGTGTACAAAACCAATTTTTTTTTTTACATTGAGGTTACGTTCCCGAGGGAAAGATAGATAACAAACACTTAAATAAAACATAAATAAACATACAGTGTGATGTGCCATAAAATGTGCAAGGCCAGGGGATAGACAGTGACGGTGTGTTGGGGAAGGGGAGGCTATTTCAGATACAGAGAGCAAGGAATATCTGAGCCATGTTTTCATACTGGTTGAGACCAAGAGTGAGCCTTGTGTATATCTGGAGCTGAATCTGCTGAACAAAGACAGCAGCAAGGGCAAAGGGTCTGTGGCAGGAGGGAGCTTGATGTATACCTGGAAGGGCGAGGCCTAGAACTCAGGAAATGAGGTAAGAAGAGGCAGAGCCAGGTCAAGGATTTCAGAGTCTAATTCCTTGTGCCCTCACACAAACATCCAGGCAGTGTAAGTCTCGAAAGAAATCTAAGATTTCTTTACGTGGCAATCTATAGATTTCACAATTAAGTCTCACCTTTAATACAACACATGATATATATGTGTGAATGTATGTGTGTATATATATAAACGCACACATATATGGCCATTGTTTACTACTGTGGAGTGGTATTTGGGTCCTTGCTCCCAAATATTCCTCTCAGTTAGTAGCACATGAATAGTATACATAATTGGAGGTAAATTAGTGATGTCAATCCAACTCAAATACCTTAAGTCAGGACTTTAATGCTCTTCTATTTAATGGAGACTCCACACCCGCCTCTCAACTCTAATAATATCTGTGCCTTACTTGGGGCACAATACATTTTCTCCCATAAAGATACAATATTTGCATACTTGTATTATCTCATTCTGTAGACTAGAAGCTTCTTGAGAGCAAAGACTGAATCTTACATATCTCTGCATCACCTATAATAAAATTCAGTGCCTCGAATTTAGGAAGTAGTTGGTGAACGTCTATTAAACAGAATTCAGTATACTTAGGGGGTTTTGTTTGTTTGTTTAAAGAATTTTATAGAAAAAGGAGAAATGTGTGAGGTCAATGAGTGCTTAAAGGCGATGATGTGGCAGTGTTGGGGAAGGGCCTGCATGTATTAGTGAGTGTAGTGGAGGAGGGTGAAGGGGGACAGGGTGGACCCAGAAGACAAATGAGGCTACCTTACAATTTTCCTGGCAACCCAGCATATTAGAATACAGAAGTCTTCTTATTGCTGAAACATTCAAATGTTTATCAAAACAGGATTTGCCCTGTATCTCTTTTCTCAGAATATCCCCCGGCCCTCTCAAAATGTTGATACAGGCAATTAATGTCATTTTGAAATTGAAGCATTTGGCCACTCCATTACTTCTTTCTATTCTGTGAGTGTCTCAGGTGCAACACGAGCTCTTGGAAAATAACCAAGACTCTTGAATTAGCAAAGGTCACATGCGTTAGTATATAACCGTACTCTTTACATCAGATTAGGGAACCCAAGGAGAGTGGCACACTAGGAATTCCTCTTACTGTAGCTTCTGTGCTTTTCAGATGCTACAGACTTGAGTTATAAATCACACATTTAAAGCCCCAAGTGGCTGGACACTCTGTCGTCATCTGTGAGTTACTGGTGCTGTGGCGAGTAGTCACAGGCACCTATCCCCTTTGTGCCTTGAAGAATACGGTAGCCCTGGTAGGAGAACAAGTTCAAGCATTACTAGGTTTCTTCTTTATTCCAAAGCCAGGGTTTCTGAGCTGACCTTGGTGTGCCTCTTTATATTATAGTTACTGGACTATTGTGCATTTTTTCTTCTTTCTCTTCCTCTTCCATCAGATTGTTAGTTCCTTAAGGGATCAACATATCTTAAATGTAGACCACCCATAGTACATATGTACAGAGTTGACACGTGGTATATATGTGTAGGATTGGAATATGATATTCTGCTATTAGGGAGGAAAGTAATATTTTAAAAATATACTAAAACTGTTTTTAAAACATTCCCAGGTCCGTAATGTTTACATGGTCCAATATGAAAAAAAACTAAAGGAAACCATGCAATCCATTATCTATGATGCAAACAGAAGAGGAGTGCTTAATGAAGTATCCCTGGGACAATGTGAAAAAAAAAGAAAAGTCACTGAAGACAAACTGAATAATCTTCGTGTGAAACTGACAGTATTATTGCAGAAACTTCAGCTGGTAAGAAGTGAAATTTTATTTGAGTAATAGGAACACACATTGTGTAGAGAGCACTGGGCTAGCTTCCTCTCCTAATGTCGTCATCCACTTATGACTTTGGACGAGTCACTTAACCGAGCCCTAACTCTGTCTTAATGGATATTGAAATCACAAATAAATGAACTTTGAAAGTATAAATTAGAACACTGTTTTAAAGGCCTATTATATTTTCCCTTTAAAAAATCAGAAGCTTTGCTTGTGCTGTTGGTATAGTTCGATGATGCTGTCTCCTCATTAGCATATTTCCAGTAGGAAATTTTTCCTAATTTTTTCAGACAACAAAATATTTTAATTTTTATCCTAATACAGAGGTTAAAAAAACAGACTCTTCTAATCTTAGAGGAAAATATCATGTAACTATGAATTACTGTTCTTCTTGTTTATTTATATATTTGAATGCATAAAGAATTGGGCTTCTATGATAGATTGAGCCAGTGAGGAAATACCCATCTTCTACTATAGCATATACAAATGCTGGGGAGAAAACATCAAAAATTAAAGTATATATATCCAATGTTGAAAAGTCTTTCTGTAGATGCTAGAAATAAATTGAGAAATCAACAGTGAGCCCAGGAACTATGACTGTGTTTCTCAGCTTTCCTTGGGGTATAAACGAAGGTTGTTCAGTGGGACTCCTAGGAAAGCTCCCTAAGAGGGGGTCAGAGAGCTCTCTGGGGGCCCGCAAGGGCAGGTCTGTGTCTGGAGCAACTTGGCATCATACACTCAGCACCCAGCACTTTGTGTTGCTTCCCCAGCACTGGTGATGGACACCTGGGCACTCTCTGGGCTGCCTCAAGACTAGCCTTTGGTTCAGTTTATTGTCATGATAAACTGGAAGCTCCTTAGATATCATCTAGCCTGCTTTAAAAAAGTATATGGAAATAGGGTCTGACGGGGAGAAAATTGTCTCAGGACCCAGACAAAACTCAGACATAGGCCGTGAGTCTGGAACAGGAGACAGGTCCTTCCTGGGCCATGCAGGGAGAGAGGGCAGGAGCTGTCTCCCAGAGAAACCTGCCTGGAGGCCTGGAGGACGGCTTTGCCCGTGAAGGGGGTCGCGGAGAGACAGACGAGGAAACTTGCTGAGCATCAGTATTGAACATGATAAGCATGGACTTTGAAGCCGACTGTCTGGTTTTCAGTCAGTGTGAGAGTTCATTGCTCTTTCAAAAACCACACATCTTTGGATTTGCTGGGATTTCTCTTATATAAAATACAAAATAAAAACACAGAAAGTATTTTTGATTAAGTATATAGCCAAAAGAGACGATCCCTCTCTTCTTGGGTGGTCTAGGCAACAGTTAAAATGTTTCATTATTAAAATAAAAAGGATGATTAAAGCTAACGATTTTCACATAATGGTAATTATATTTGTCCTTCTGTCAACAGTACTACCTAAGCCAATTTGTGAGAGTGGGATTTGAGTGGAGCTCCTTTGGGTTCTTGTGGCTACAGAGGGTGGTGAATGTTTTTGCATGTGAAAGGTCTGGTGGAGCCTCACACATGGTAGGGTTTCAGTGATGACTGTTGTTTCACTAACAAGAACAACTAGAGAGACCACAGAAGTTCTTTATCATAGTAATGGAATGCCACTGTCTATCAAGAAAGTTCATAAAAATTATTTGGTTCTCACAATAGCAAATCTGTTCAGCTAGGAAAAATAAAATGAAAGAATAGTAGTTTACTCTTCCTTCTGTGTCAAACCCCTGGGTTCCCTCACAGTAGCCAGAGTAATTATACTAACTTAATTTGTTTTATTCACAAACTTTAGTAAAGAGATGAAGGGCTTTAGCCCACAGAATGTGAAACGTTTTATCCAGTATTATTGGAGAGGTACTCAAAAGGCTCCTGCCCAGATATGTTTACTCTCATCCCCCACTTGAAATTTACATTTTCAGTGCCTTTAATTGCGCGAGCAGCTACCATGGAGTAGAGCAGACACATGAGATGCGGTGGACCTGGAACAGACGGTTGGGGCAGCACATGAAGAACCTGGGAACAGGATCAACCTGGAGTCCTAGCAGGAAGTCTAATCTACAGGGTAGAAAGCAGGAGCCAAAGGATTAGACCAGACTGAACAGGCTGAGAGCTGTCGGTGTCAGAAAGGATCACACAGGGCATTCCTCAGGGTCAGTGAATATTTGGAAATCCTAGTGAATATCAGTATCATGGAAACCCAAACAGCGTCCTAGTTACAAAGCTGGGACTCAGTACAATTCAGGCTTGTTAGAAGACTAAGCAAATCTAGGGCAAAGGGAGCAAAGCAAAAACACATTTAATGGAACCAGATGAGGGATGGAGAAACTATGATAGTGCCAGACACTTATTGGAAACAATAACAACATTGGGATTATTTCTGGAAGGTCCTTCCTAAAAATTCTCCTGTCCATCAGCGCAGTTGGAGAATGAGTTGATCCCATGGTTGGGCCTGAGGGAGTGAGACTTAGGTCAGTAAAGAGGGAGCATTTGTCCAGCTGTTCATGGATCAAGAAGCTCAAGGAAGGAGAGCTTGAGATTACTCCAATAGAGAACTGAGGGAAAGAGAAAAGGGGACAGATCAGGGCAGCAAGCCAAAGGTTGTGGGAAAAGATGCTGCAGAGGAAAAAGGAGAAACAGAGAAGTTAGAATTTGCCTACCCGTCTGTTTTGCCTCTAAGGCTAAAAATTCATGAGAGCCTATAACAGAAAAATGAGATGAGGGCGGGGGCTTTAGGAATATGACAAGTAATTATATAGAAGGGGGAAAAAAAAAACCCAAAAAGCACAGTTGAACTAATTTCCACTAAAGAAGAAGAAGAAGAAGAAAAAAAAAAAAAGATTCAAGTTCCTAACCACTTGTGAGCATAAAATGAGATTAAATGCAAAAACATTTCAAAAGGTTAAAAGCATTATTCGAATGCAAGCTGGGTTTTGTTGCTACATGAATCATAGGGAAGACTGGTCCAAGGCCACCCAGATTACAGGAATAAACCCTGTAGCTTCTTCCCCTCCTACGATTGTTGCTTCTCTTTTCCAGGGCAGTCCAGCAGGAGACCTGGAGCAAATTGACAGTTATTTAGAAGCTCTGCTTAAAGAAGATAATCTCCTTTTTCAGAAGACTTTTAAATAAAATGACTGCAGGTACAGGACATAGTCTCCTTTCAAAAAAAAGGAAAGCACTTCTCAAAATTAAAAGAAAAGACATTCCATTTTTTAAAATGCTAATAAGAAAAAAAGAAGATTCTGTAAAAATATCTCCTCTGCACTTGTCATTGTAAAGTTCATCTTGTTTAACAGTAAGAAAATTTTATGTTTTAGAAATGGAGACTGGTTTACAATTTGTATGTTTCCCAGTTCTATTCCCTAACTCTTCCTGTTCTTTCAGAAACCATTTCTAGAGTTCTCTAGTTCCCGTGAGCTGCTAAGAAAGATGGAAATGTCATTTAGGCTTAAATTTTGTTTTCACTAAAAAGATTGTAAAAACTGGAAAACAGTGGTTTTTAAGAGCCAAAGAACTACAGAATCACCTCCTTTTGAAATTTGA
The DNA here is from genome assembly GCF_963455315.2 of Globicephala melas. Lineage (NCBI taxonomy): Eukaryota > Metazoa > Chordata > Mammalia > Artiodactyla > Delphinidae > Globicephala > Globicephala melas. The sequence continues at coordinate 55,583,859 of NC_083317.1, read as the reverse complement.
GTTGAAAAAGAAAGACATTATACCCCTTCTCCACTACAGCCAGTACTCAGTAAAGCAGATAATATACATCCCAAAAGAACTTTGAGATATATTTTATATGTTAATTTTATTATTGAGTTATAGTAAAAGAACCAATCTTCTAAGCATAATATGAATACATATTACATATATGTAAGAATTGTGTTTTACATTTTCCTTGACAACTGTTTGTTTTATTTGTTTAGAAGTGTCTGCAACTTTGGACAAAAGCAATAAAACATTTAATAAATGTTTGTGTAATTGTATAATTTTAATTTTATGTACATGCACATAGTATAAAATTCAGAACATGTGAAATGGAATACAGTACAGTGAAAAGTCTTCATCCCGTTCTTGTCTTTAGTTACTTAATTACTCTTCTCAAGAGGCATGGTTTTACTAGTTACTTATGAATTCATCCAAAATCAGTCAATGTATATAAAACCATATAAATCATTATGTGGATATAAATATGGATGTAATAGCATCCAGAATATGCTTTTGTTTTTTTCCATTTAATATATCTTCAAGATCATTCCATATCAGGATCAGTATATGCAGCGCTGTCTCATTGTCTTTAAACTGCTCTTTATTATTCGACTCTGTAGGTATACCCAAATTTATTTTAGGTAAATATCCATCTTATGATGGACATTTACATTTTTCTTTTTTTTTCTCTTTTATAAGGCTTTTGCTTTTCTTTCTTTTTTAAAAAATTTATTTTATTAAGGTATAGTTGATTTACAGTGTTCTGTTAGTTTCTGGTGTACAGCAAAGTAATTCAGCTATACATATATATACTAGTTTGCATTTGCTAATCCCAAACTCCCGATTTATCCCTCCCTCTCCCCCCCTCCCTCTTGGCAACCATAAGTCTGTTGTCTATGTCTGTGAGTCTGTTTCTGTTTCATAGGTAAGTTCATTTGTGTCATATTTTAGATTCTACGTATAAGTGATATTATATGGTACTTCTTTTTCTCTTTCTCACTTACTTTGCTTAGTATGATAATCTCTGAGTCCATCCATGTTGCTGCAAATGGCATTATTTCACTCCTTTTTATGGCTGAATAATATTCCCTTGTGTATATATGTACCACATCTTCTTTATCCATTCATCTGTTGATGGACACTTAGGTTGTTTCCACGTCTTGGCTATTGTAAATAATGCTGCTATGAACATTGGGGTGCATGTATCTTTTTGAATTATAGTTTTGTCTGGGTATATATCCAGGAGTGGGATTGTTGGATCATATGGCAATTCAATTTTTAGTTTTTTGAGGAATCTCCATTCTGTTTTCCATAGTGGCTGCACCAGTTTACATTCCCACCAACAATAGGAGGGTTCCCTTTTCTCCACACCCTCTCTAGCATTTGTTATTTGTAGACTTTTTAATGACGGCTGTTCTGACTGGTGTGAGGTGGTACCTCAGTGTAGTTTTGATTTGCATTTCTCTAATGATTAGTGACGTTGAGCATCTTTTCATGTGCATATTGGCCATATGTATTTCTTCTTTGGAGAAATGTCTATTTAGGTCTTCTGCCCATTTTTTGATTGGATTGTTTGATTTTTTGTTATTGAGTTGTATGAGCTGTTTATATATTTTGGAAATTAAGCCCTCATTGGTCACATCATTTGCAAATAATTTCTCCCAGTCCATAGGTTTTCTTTTCATTTTGTTTATGGTTTCCTTTGCTGTGCAAAAGCTTTTAAGTATGATTAGGTCCCATTTGTTTATTTTTGCTTTATTTCTGTTGCCTTGGGAGACTGACCTAAGAAAACATTGGTATGATTTATGTCAGAGAATGTTTTGCCTGTGTTCTCTTCTAGGAGTTTTGTTGTATCATGTCTTATATTTAAGTCTTTAAGCCATTTTGAATTTATTTTTCTGTATGATGTGAGGGTATGTTCTAACTGCATTGATTGACATGCAGCTGTCCAGCTTTTCCAACACCACTTTCTCCATTGTATATTCTTGCCTCCTTTGTCAAAGATTAATTGACTGTAGGTGTTTGGGTTTATTTCTGGGCTCTCTATTCTGTTCTATTGATCTATATGTCTGTTTTTGTGCCAATACCATGCTGTTGTGATTACTGTAGCTTTGTAGTATCGTCTGAAGTCTGGGAGGGTTATGCCTCCTGCTTTGTTCTTTTTCCTCAGGATTTCTTGGCTAATTCTGGGACTTTTATGGTTCCACATAAATTGTAGGATTATTCTAGTTCTGTGAAAAATGTGATGGGTAATTTGATAGGGATCACATTAAGTCTGTAGATTGCTTTGGGTGGTGCGGCCATTTTAACAATGTTAATTCTTCCAATCCAAGTGCATGGAATATCTTTCCATTTCTTTGAATCATCTTCAGTTTCCTTTGTTAATGTTTTAGAGTTCTCAGCATATAAGTCTTCACCTCCTTGGTCAGGATTAGTCCTAAATAATTGTTTTTTGATGCAATTTTAAAACGGATTGTTCTTTTACATTCCCTTTCTGATATTTCATTTTTAGTGCTCTTTTTTTTTTCATGTTTACATGTTCTCATCCTTTTGGATTTACATGCACACAACAGTGAACATTCTTGTAAATATGTTCATTTCACATATATGCAATTATACTTGTTAAATAAACTTCAGAAGATGCATTGCTGGGTCAAAGGGTACATACAGATATTATTAATAGATATTGCCTAATAACACTTCATAAAAATTGTATTAATAAATACCCTCCAGCAATATATTAGTCTGTTTCTCACACCTTCACCTATCTCGTGAATTATCAAGCATTCTTATGTCATTGATCAAATAGATGAAAAGTGGTATATACTTGTAGCTTTAATGTACATTTCTTATGAGTAAGACTGAGCACCTTTTCATGTTTAAAATTCATTTGAGGGCTTCCCTGGTAGCGCAGTGGTTGAGAGTCCACCTGCCAACGCAGGGGACACGGGTTTGTGCCCCAGTCCGGGAGGGTCCCACATGCCGCGGAGCGGCTGGGGCCATGATCCAAGGCCACTGAGCCTGTGCGTCCGGAGCCTGTACTCCACAACAGGAGAGGCCACAACAGTAAGTGGCCTGTGTACTGCAAAAAAAAAAAAAAAATTTTCATTTGAATTTTCAAATTTGGCCTTTGTTCATTTTTCAACTTGGTTATATTTTCCTACTAATTTATAGGAACTATTTTCATATTAGGGAAATTATCTTCTTTATATGATGTGTGTCACAAATGTTTTCTCATAATTTTTCATTTTTTAATGTTTTTATTATGTTTTGAGCCATGTGAGATTTTCAAAAATGTTTGCTTTAATTTCCTTTCATTTATGGCTTCTGAGATTTTTAGTCATATTTAGAGAGTACTTTCCAATGCTAAAATTCTAAAGAAATTTTACATTGTTTTCTCTAATGATTTTGATAATCATATTGCTAAATCTTTGATTCATCTAGAATTTATTTTGCTGTCAGGAGTAAGTTAGAGATCTGATGTTGTGTGTGTGTGTTTCCACAATAATGTCCCAGAATTATCAGTTGAATAAATCTTTTCCCCAATGATCTGCAATACCACCTTATTGCAGGTTAAATTCCTATTTGTATTTGCACCGAGTTCTAAAACACAAAAAGATCTCTATTTTTTCCCATTGATTGCCTCATCTTTTCTCTTATTGAATCCATGTTGTTTTGGTAGGGCTAGCTAATAATTTTATTTTTCGAAAATTTCCTCTGTATCTTTGCGTATATAATTCTTTATATATATATATATATATATATATATATAATTTTACATCTTTATTGGAGTATAATTGCTTTAAAATGGTGTATTAGTCTCTGCTTTATAACAAAGTGAATCAGTTATACATATACATATGTTCCCATATCTCTTCCCTCTTGCGTCTCCCTCCCTCCCACCCTCCCTATCCCACCCCTCCAGGCGGTCACAAAGCACCGAGCTGATCTCCCTGTGCTATGCGGCTGCTTCCCACTAGTTATCTACCTTACGTTTGGTAGTGTATATATGTCCATGCTTCTCTCTCGCTTTTTCACAGCTTACCTTTCCCCCTCCCCATATCCTCCAGTCCATTCTCTAGTAGGTCTCTGTCTTTATTCCTGTCTTACCCCTAGGTTCTTCATGACACTTTTTTTTTCTTAAATTCCATATATATATGTGTTAGCATACGGTATTTGTCTTTCTCTTTCTGATTTACTTCACTCTGTATGACAGACTCTAGGTCTATACACCTCATTACAAATAGCTCAATTTCATTTCTTTTTATGGCTGAGTAATATTCGATTGTATATATGTGCCACATCTTCTTTATCCATTCATCTGATGATGAACACTTAGGTTGTTTTCATCTCTGGGCTATTGTAAATAGAGCTGCAATGAACATTTTGGTACATGACTCTTTTTGAATTATGGTATTCTCAGGGTATATGCCCAGTAGTGGGATTGCTGGGTCATATGGTAGTTCTATTTGTAGTTTTCTTAAGGACCCTCCATACTGTTCTCCATAGTGGCTGTATCAATTTACATTCCGACCAACAGTGCAAGAGGGTTCCCTTTTCTCCACACCCTCTCCAGCAGTTATTGTTTCTAGATTTTTTGATGATGGCCATTCTGACTGGTGTGAGATATCTCATGGTAGTTTTGATTTGCATTTCTCTAAAGATTAATGATGTTGCGCATTCTTTCATGTGTTTGTTGGCACTCTGTATATCTTCTTTGGAGAAATGCCTATTTAGGTCTTCTGCCCATTTTTGGATTGGGTTGTTTGTTTTTTTGTTATTGAGCTGTATGAGCTGCTTGTAAATTTTGGAGATTAATCCTTTGTCGGTTACTTCATTTGCAAATATTTTCTCCCACTCTGAGGGTTGTCTTTTGGTCTTGTTTATGGTTTCCTTTGCTGTGCAGAAGCTTTGAAGTTTCATTAGGTCCCATTTGTTTATTTTTGTTTTTATTTCCATTTCTCTAGGAGGTGTGTCAAAAAGGATCTTGCTGTGATTTATGTCATAGAGTGTTCTTCCTATGTTTTCCTCTAAGGGTTTCATAGTGTCTGGCCTTACATTTAGGTCTTTAATCCATTTTGAGCTTATTTTTGTGTATGGTGTTAGGGAGTGATGTAATCTCATACTTTTACATGTACTTGTCCAGTTTTCCCAGCACCACTTATTGTAGAGGCTGTCCTTTCTCCATTGTACATTCCTGCCTCCTTTATCGAAGATAAGGTGACCGTATGTGCGTGGGTTTATCTCTGGGCTTTCTATCCTGTTCCATTGATCTATCTTTCTGATTTTGTGCCAGTACGATACTGTCAAGATTACTGTAGCTTTGGAGTATAGTCTGAAGTCAGGGAGCCTGATTCCTCCAGCTCCGTTTTTCGTTCTCAAGATTGCTGTGGCTATTTGGGGTCTTTTGTGTTTCCATACAAATTGTGAAATTTTTTGTTCTAGTTCTGTGAAAAATGCCAGTGATAGTTTGATACGGATTGCACTGAATCTGTAGATTGCTTTGGGTAGTAGAGTCATTTTTACAATGTTGATTCTTCCAATCCAAGAACATGGTATATCTCTCCATCTATTTGTATCATCTTTAATTTCTTTCATCAGTGTCTTATAATTTTCTGCATACAGGTCTTTTGTCTCCTTAGGTAGGTTTATTCCTAGATATTTTATTCTTTTTGTTGCAATGGTAAATGGGAGTGTTTTCTTGATTTCACTTTCAGATTTATCATCATTAGTGTATAGGAATGCCAGAGATGTCTGTGCATTAATTTTGTATCCTGCTACTTTACAAAATTCATGGATTAGCTCTAGTAGTTTTCTGGTAGCATCTTTAGGATTCTCTATGTAGAGTATCATGTCATCTGCAAACAGTGACAGCTTTACTTCTTCTTTTCCGATTTGGATTCCTTTTATTTCCTTTTCTTCTCTGATTGCTGTGGCTAAAACTTCCAAAACTATATAGAATAAGAGTGGTGAGAGTGGGCAACCTTGTCTTGTTCCTGATCTTAGTGGAAATGCTTTCAGTTTTTCACCATTGAGGACGATGTTTGGCTGTGGGTTTGTCATATATGGCCTTTATTATGTTGAAGTAAGTTCCCTCTATGCCTACTTTATGCAGGGTTTTTATCATAAATGGGTGTTGAATTTTGTCGAAAGCTTCTCTGCATCTATTGAGATGATCATATGGTTTTTCTCCTTCAATTTGTTATATGGTGTATCACATTGACTGATTTGCATATATTAAAGAATCCTAGCATTCCTGGAATAAACCCCACTTGATCATGGTGTATGATCCATTTAATGTGCTCTTGGATTCTGTTTGCTAGTATTTTGTTGAGGATTTTTGCATCTATGTTCATCAGTGATATTGGCCTGTAGTTTTCTTTCTTTGTGACATCCTTGTCTGGTTTTGGTATTAGGGTGATGGTGGCCTCGTAGAATGAGTTTGGGAGTGTTCCTCCCTCTGCTATATTTTGGAAGAGTTTGAGAAGGATAGGTGTTAGGTCTTCTCTAAATGTTTGATAGAATTCGCCTGTGAAGCCATCTGGTCCTGGGCTTTTGTTTGTTGGAAGATTTTTAATCGCAGTTTCAATTTCAGTGCTTGTGATTGGTCTGTTCATATTTTCTATTTCTTCCTGGATTCAGTCTTGGCAGGTTGTGCATTTCTAAGAATTTGTCCATTTCTTCCAGGTTGTCCATTTTATTGGCATAGAGTTGCTTGTAGTAATCTCTCATGATCTTTTGTATTTCTGCAGTGTCACTTGTTACTTCTCCTTTTTCATTTCTAATTCTATTGATTTGAGTTTTCTCCCTTTTTTTCTTGATGAGTCTGGCTAATGGTTTATCAATTTTGTTTATCTTCTCAAAGAACCAGCTTTTTGTTTTATTGATCTTTGCTATCGTTTCTTCATTTCTTTTTCCTTTATTTCTGATCTAATTTTTATGATTTCTTTCCTTCTGCTAACTTTGGGGTTTGTTTGTTCTTCTTTCTCTAATTGCTTTAGGTGCAAGGTTAGGTTGTTTATTCGAGATGTTTCCTGTTTCTTAAGGTAGGATTGTACTGCTATAAACTTCCCTCTTAGAAGTGCTTTTGATGCATCCCATAGGTTTTGTTTGGGTCATCGTGTCTCCATTTTCATTTGTGTCTAGGGATTTTTTGATTTCCTCTTTGATTTCTTCAGTGATCACTTTGTTATTAAGTAGTGTATTGTTTAGCCTCCATGTGTTTGTATTTTTTACACATCTTTTCCTGTAATTGATATCTAGTCTCATAGCATTGTAGTCAGGACAGATACTTGATGCAATTTCAATTTTCTTAAATTTACCAAGGCTTGATTTGTGACCCAAGATATGATCTATCCTGGAGAATGTTCCATGAGCGCTTGAGAAAATGTGTATTCTGTTGTTTTTGGATGGAATGTTCTATAAATATCAATTAAGTCCATCCTGTTTAATGTATCATTTAAAGCTTGTGTTTCCTTATTTATTTTCATTTTGGATGATCTGTCCATTGCTGAAAGTGGGGTGTTAAAGTCCCCTACTATGAATGTGTTACTGTCGATTTCCCCTTTTATGGCTGTTAGTATTTGCCTTATGTATTGAGGTGCCCCTATGTTGGGTGCATAAATATTTACAATTGTTATATGTTCTTCTTGGATCAATCCCTTGATCATTATGTAGTGTCCTTCTTTGTCTCTTGTAAGTCTTTATTTTAAAGTCTATTTTGTCCGATATGAGAATTGCTACACCAGCTTTCTTTTGGTTTCCATTTGCATGAAATATCTTTTTCCATCCCCTCACTTTCAGTCTGTATGTGTCCCTAGGTCTGAAGTGGGTCTCTTGTACACAGCATATATATGGGTCTTGTTTTTGTATCCATTCAGCCAATCTGTCTTTTGGTGAGAGCATTTAGTCCATTTACATTTAAGGTAATTATCCATATGTATGTTCCTATTCCCATTTTCTTAATTGTTTTGGGTTCGTTATTGGAGGTGTTTTCCTTCTCTTGTGTTTCTTGCCTAGAGAAGTTCCTTTACCATTTATTGTAAAGCTGGTTTGGTGGTGCTGAACTCTCTCAGCTTTTGCTTGTCTGTAAAGGTTTTAATTTCTCCATCAAATCTGAATGAGATCCTTGCTGGGTAGAGTAATCTTGGTTGCAGGTTTTTCTCCTTCATCACTTTAAATATGTCCTGCCACTCCCTTCTGGCTTGCAGAGTTTCTGCTGAAAGATCAGCTGTTAACCTTATGGGGATTCCTTTGTGTGTTATTTGTTGTTTTTCCCTTGCTGCTTTTAATATGTTTTCTTTGTATTTAATTTTTGACAGTTTGATTAATATGTGTCTTGGGGTATTTCTCCTTGGATTTATCCTGTATGGGACTCTCTGTGCTTCCTGGACTTGATTAACTATTTCCTTTCCCATATTAGGGAAGTTTTCAACTATAATCTCTTCAAATATTTTCTCAGTCCCTTTCTTTTTCTCTTCATCTTCTGGGACCCCTATAATTTGAATGTTGGTGCATTTAATGTTGTCCCAGAGGTCTCTGAGACTGTCCTCAGTTCTTTTCATTCTTTTCTGTTTATTCTGCTCTGCAGTAGTTATTTCCACTATATTATCTTCCACGTCACTTATCCGTTCTTCTGCCTCAGTTATTCTGCTATTGATCCCATCTAGAGTATTTTTAATTTCATTTGTTGTGTTGTTCATCATTGTTTGTTTCATCTTTAGTTCTTCTAGGTCCTTGTTAAATGTTTCTTGCATTTTGTCTATTCTATTTCCAAGATTTTGGATCATCTTTACTATCATTATTCTGAATTCTTTTTCAGGTAGACTGCCTATTTCCTCTTCATTTGTTAGGTCTGCTGGGTTTTTTATCTTGCTCCTTCATCTTCTGTGTGTTTTTCTGTCTTCTCAGTTTGCTTATCTTACTGTGTTTGGGGTCTCCTTTTAGCAGGCTGCAGGTTCGTAGTTCCCGTTGCTTTTGGTGTCTGTCCCCTGTGGCTAAGGTTGGTTCAGTGGGTTGTGTAGGCTTCCTGGTGGAGGGGAGTAGTGCCTGTGTTCTGGTGGATAAGGCTGGATCTTGTCGTTCTGGTGGGGAGGTCCACGTCTGGTGGTGTGTTTTCGGGTATCTGTGGACTTATTATGATTTTAGGCAGCCTCTCTGCTAATGGGTGGGTTTGTGTTCCTGTCTTGCTAGTTGTTTGGCATAGGATGTCCAGCACTGTAGCTTGCTGGTTATTGAGTGAAGCTGGGTGCTGGTGTTGAGATGGAGATCTCTGGGAGATTTTTGCCATTTGATATTATGTGCATCTTGGAGGTCTCTTGTGGACCAGTGTCCTGAAGTTGGCTCTCCCATCTCAGAGGCACAGCACTGACTCCTGGCTGAAGCACCAAGATCCTTTCATCCACACGGCTCAGAATAAAAGGGAGAAAAAGTAGAAAGAAAGAATTAGTAGAAGTAGAAAGAAAGAAAGAAAGAAAGAAAAAGGAGGGAGGGAAGAAGGAAGGAAGGAGGGAAGGAAGGAAAAAAAGGAAGATAAAGTAAAATAAAATAAAGTAAGATAAAATATAATAAAGTTATTAAAATAAAAAAATAATTATTAAGAGAAAAAAAATTTTAAACAAACAAAAAACGGATAGAACCCTAGGACAAATGGTGGAAGCAAAGCTATACAGACAAAATCTCACACAGAAGCATACGCATACACCCTCGCAAAAAGAGGAAAAGGGGAAAAAATCATAAATCTTCCTCTCAAAGTCCACCTCCTTAATTCAGGATGATTCGTCGTCTATTCATGTATTCCACAGATGCAGGGTACATCAAGTTGATTGTGGAGCTTTAATTCGCTGCTTCTGAGGCTACTGGGAGAGATTTCCCTTTCTCTTCTTTGTTCTCACAGCTCCCGGGGGCTCAGCTTTGGATTTGACCCAGCCTCTGCGTGTAGGTCGTTGGAGGGCGTCTGTCCTTCGCTCAGACAGGACGGGGTTAAAGGAGCCACTGATTCGGGCGCTCTGGCTCACTCAGGCCGGGGCGGGGGGCGGGGCACGGAAGGCGGGGCGGGCCTGCGGCGGCAGAGGCTGCCGTGACGTTGCACCAGCCTGAGGCGCGCCGTCCAGTCTTCCGGGGGAGTTGTCCCTGGATCCCGGGACCCTGGCAGTGGCAGGCTGCACAGGCTCCCCGGAAGGGGGTTGTGGACAGTGACCTGTGCTCGCACAGAGGCTTCTTGGTGGCGGCAGCAGCAGCCTTAGCGTCTCATGCCTGTCTCTGGGGTCCGCGCTTTTAGCCACGGCTCGTGCCCGTCTCTGTAGCTCCTTTAAGCGGAGCTCCTAATCCCCTCTCCTCGCGCACCAGGAAACAAAGAGGGAAGAAAAAGTCTCTTACCTCTTCGGCAGGTCCAGACTTTCCTGGACTCCCTCCCGGCTAGTCGTGGCGCACTAACTCCCTGCAGGCTGTGTTCATGCCGCCAACCCCAGTCCTCGCCCGGCGCTCGGACCGAAGCCAGAGCCTGAATTCCAGGCCCCGCCCGCCCCGGTGGGTGAGCAGACAAGCCTCTTGGACTGGTGAGTGCCGGTCGGCCCTGATCCTCTGTGCGGAAATCTCTCCGGTTTGCCCTCCGCACCCCTGTTGCTATGCTCTCCGCCGGTGCTCCGTAGCTTTCCCCCTCCGCCAGCCGCAGTCTCCGCCCGCGAAGGGGCTTCCTAGTGTTTGGAAACCTTTTCTCCTTCACAGCTCCCTCCCACTGGTGCAGGTCCCGTCCCTATCCTTTTGTCTCTGTTTTTTCTTTTTTTCTTTTGCCCTACCCAGGTACGTGGGGAGTTTCTTGCCTTTTGGGAGGTCTGAGGTCTTCTGCCAGCCTTCAGTAGGTGTTCTGTAGGAGTTGTTCCACGTGTAGATGTATTTCTGGTGTATCTGTGGGGATGAAGGTGATCTCCGCGTCTTACTCTTCCTCCATCTTCCCGGAAGCCGTGTGTATAATTCTTATTCAAACTTAGAATTAGGTTTCAATTCAGTACCTACCACTCAAGTTTTATTTGTACTTTGTTGGGTTTGTGGTTAGGGAGAATTGCATATATATGTATATATATATAAGTCTTTCTACCCAAGACCAAAATATGCTTTTCTATATGTTCAGGGCTTCATTAGTGACCTATATTATTATTTAAAATTTTTCTTCAAATATATCTAGTATATTATAGTTATATTTTTTGTAATTAATTAGATGTACTCTATGGCCTATTAAAAATGAATCTTTTTTCCCATTATCTTATGACTAGTTAATATTTTATATAGCAAGATTTCTGATTTTGAGATATAAATATTGTATCCAGTGTAAGAATTCTCTTTATTTCAAGTAATCATTATGCAGGTTTTTTTAAAGCATAATTTATATGATCAAACAGTTTCTGGATCTCAGGTCCTTGCATTGTTGATCTATACGAAGTTTTCCTTCCACAACGGATTTTCTTGGCCCCTTAAAAACTTTCATCATCTTCCTCTGCCAACATCAGTATCCATTCTTCCTTTAGTCTAAAAATTGGTGATTAATGAATATTAATGGCGATAAGAAGTCAATGCCTCTGAGCATTCTTCTGGCAGACATATAGAAAGAGTCTGAAGGGGGACTTCCTCAGAGAATGGTTTTTGAAGATTTTTACAGGATATTCCTCATATTTCCTAACTGAATATTCCCAAGGGCTGAGTCCTCATTATCTCATCTTCTCTCTTTTTACTCTGCATAAGAAATCTCATCTACTCTAATGGTTTCAAGTAATACTTCCAAATGAATAAGTTCTAAATTTCTATGACCTGATTGAACACTTCATTTAAATCTAGTTATGAAATAGAAATTTTCTATTGAAAGTCTATATTGGTATGTTTGACAGAAAATTAATCATAACCTCTCCGATTCCTGTCAAGGCAGTTCATTTAGGCCCCAGTGCCTCAAGTTCTTTGAGGATCTGGGGTTTTAAACAGGTAATCAGCTAGGACTAAGGAATGGGGACTAAAGTAGTAACTAGACTTATGAACTGAGTCAACATGGGAATCGAGGGGGGGAAATGGAGTAAGTTTAGGGGAGGAGAGCCATGTTGGGACCAGATGACTCCAGGAGGAAATAATATAATTCTGTTGCTCCTAAGTATGGTTGGTAGCAAGATGGCTTGGGGACCACACGGGGCAGTTCATTTCCATTATTAGACCATGGATACAGTTCTTAGGCCCATTGGATCAGCTCTGAAGTCCATTGGCAATTTGGGCTTGGCTGGGACCAGATAAGCTCAGGAACTAGAGTGGGATAAAACCAGCAGGCAGAGGGTGTGGCTAGATGCAGGTTTGAGAGACAAAAGACAAGAACAGAAAGTGGGGGTGGGGCGGGTGGGTGCGGGCAGTGGCAGGTACAATGCCGGAAGACACAGCCCCATATCTTCCTTTACCTGCAGTCCACACTTTACAGCCTACTACATCTACAACTCTTCTAACTACTTTTATCTGGTTATCTCTGCCTATTTCCCTCTCGTACATAGAATTCCTTTAACAATACTCAGAATGTTTAATTTTTCCATGGCTTAAAACAATGTTCGTCATCTAAATTTATCTTCACAATATTCAGATGTGAGAAGGCAGATACTCTTAATACTATTTTACAGATGGGAAACTGAGACTTAACTGAAGTAATCGTTCAATGTAGTTATTAATAAGTGGTAAACAAAGCCTAGAACCCAGACTTTCTGATTGCAACTCTAAGTTCCTTCCATTAAACCCCACTGTACCACTCAATAATGTAGGCGTAACTTATGGCTAATGATATGGCAAGGGTTACCCTCTAAAATACTGTCTTCTGTCCTTTACAGAAAACTCTATCTCTGAATGGCAGTAAGCAACAATCCCATCAGCTAGTAAGTGACCTTGGTCTTAAAATTGTACTGGTAAATTAATCTCACTGGCTTTCTATTCTTATTTAGCCTATAGCCGTAAGAGGTTTAGCGTAGTTTCTAAGTGCATATGTTAACCTCAAGTTTTAGTGAAGAGTGAGGGACTAAATCCAGAAAGACCTTACATGAAAACAGCGGGAGAAAACCTGTAGACTGTGAATCATGTTGGGGAATAGCGAATCTATAGCTGGTGGTGAGACAGCACCTCCTGCTAGAGACCTGTGTGTGGTACAGAAAACTTAAAATGCAATATCCATCCAGTGTGCAAACACTGTGTGAGTTTAAGACATGCTTGCGTCTGCAAGGTCTGAATCAAAAAGCCAGTCAACGTGTTGATCAAATCTGTAATACCGTTGACAAGAACAAAGTAAGAACTTTCACTTATCATTTGGCTATGATTCTCCATTTCCCTCTTTTTTCAGTAAAATAGCCTAAGGTAAAAACTGTGTGTTCCACTGAATGGGGAGGTCTTCAGAGAACTCACAGCTTGTAGGTGAGTCATTAAACACATTTAGCACTGCCGGCATGAAAATAATTGGGAACTAGCCTCTCTGCCCTTGGAAATGTTCTGCATGTAGGGAGTTATTTTATTTTATTTATTTGTTTATTTTTTGCGGTACGCGGGCCTCTCACTGTTGTGGCCTCTCCCGTTGCGCAGCACAGGCTCTGGACACGCAGGCTCAGCGGCCATGGCTCATGGGCCCAGCCGCTCCGGGGCATGTGGGATCATCCCGACCGGGGCACGAACTCGTGTCCCCTGCATCGGCAGGCGGACTCTCAACCACTGCGCCACCAGGGAAGCCCGGGAGTTATTTTAAAACCAAATTAAATCTTGGCATGGAATTCTAATGCTATCCTTTAAACAAATCTAATAAATGCAGATTGATTTACAAAGACTGATTTCAAAGTACTTAATGCATTGGTGACATTTTATAGAAAAGCAAATTACAGGAATCTGCTTTTAAAAGTGTGATTGCATCTAGATTGGCAGATAAAAATACAAATTAGCCAACATGTTCATACTCAAATCAAAAGTTAGAATGCTTCATAATCCTTTTCTTTTTTTCATATCTGACCAATTTATTTTGGGGATAAACAAACTAATTTACAGTTTTAAATTCAGATAAATATTAGTTTCTAAAGATTGTTACTCAACTGTTGTCTTGAATTTACTCATTTCTGAGCTGCAGCACGTTTTATTTCATGTCTTAAAAAAATATAAAAACGAGAAAAGAAAATATGGAATAGAAAAAAAATAAGATAAAAAAGTAACAATCTGAAATACTAGGCTACTGTCTGCTTTTCCTTGTACATTTCAGTTGTTTTACCTCTAGATCTGTATATTTCAAAATGTGCTGATGCCATCTAGAATAAAAGGGAACCGGAAATACTACTGGTAGAAAAATAGATGACTTTAGAAGGCTGTGCATGATAATAGAAGATAAAGAAGGGATAATTAATTCAGTACAGTTAAAACAACTGGCTGTCCATTAGTATGTATGGAATCTAATACAGCCTTTTGAGCCCTTAGGCCAAAAAAACCAGATGACTTAAAAGGAGGTAACATCCAGGAACTGGGGAAAATTAAACCTATGCAAAATTAACAGCTATTTTAATCCTTGTAGCAATGTCAGGAACATTTCTTTTAGGACATTACTGTCCTTTGTTCTTTGTTTTAAAATATGAATTAAGGACTGCCTGCTTATCATGACTGTTTCCCTCCTCATAAATTTTTGCTTAGTGTAGTTGCAAGCAAACCCAGCTCTGCCCCCGAGGAGCTTACAAATCAGTAGAAAAATGAGGCAGATTCTGCTTTTAACTCTGAAAAAGGTTTTGGATATGCTATAGACTGAGTATTTATGTTCCCCTCTCAAATCATATGTTGAAATCCAAACCCCAATATGATGGTATTTGGAGGTGGGGGTCTTGGGGGGGTGATTAGGTCATGAGGGCAGAGCATTCATGAATGAGATCAGTGCTTTTATAAGGAGGCCCCAGAGAGCTCCCTTGCCCCTTCCTCCATGTGAGGACACAATGAGAAGACGGTTGTCTATGGGAAATGCGTTGTCTATGGGCCCAGGAAATGGGCCCTCACCAGACACTGAATCTGCCTATGCCTTTGACCTTGGACTTCCCAGACTAAGAAATGTGAGAAATCAATGTGTTTAAACCTTCCAGTCTATGGTATTTTTGTTGTAGCAGCCTGGACTAAACAGGACGACCCTGTGAGCACACTGGCATGTTGTCTCTCTTTGTCTCTGCCTGTATATGTATCTCTCTGCTCTCTCTCCCTCTCTGTCATTCTGTGTCTCACTCATGTGGCAGCTGCTGACCCACTGTGCCTGCTGTGAGCGTCCCAATTTCACAATGGAAGTCTGTTGCTCTAGACAGCAGCTCTGTCTAGATTAGACAGTACATCTAATTAGGCTCTGATGGTGGCATTCCTGAGAGTTTAGAAGATGAACTATCAAGTTCTTTAGTTATTCTCCAAAGGTGTTGATGTCATGTCCCAGGCCAGTAATTTTGTTGTTAGCCCAATGTTTGTGGAAGCACTGTGAGTGTCAGTGGTTCATATGCAAGAACAGGAACATGCTGTCGAGGAAGCAGGTACAGACAGTGTCCAAAGTGTCTGGGGCTTGTGTGCCACTGGAGTGAGAATCCTCTTAGTGACAGTCATGGGATGGCCAAACCCATCTCAGGAGCTCAACTGAAATGACTTGGAAGTTCTTCTCTTTATGATTTATCATAGAGATTTCATGTTTGCTTAGGGAGCAAGTAAACCTAGGCAGGCAGTGATGACTAATGCCACGAAAGGTGTGGAGATCTCAACATAAAATCAGGTCGTAAAATGAGAATAGTAAGGATTGCTCATTATCAGGTGATAGCGAGAAATGATATGCAATTATGCACAGGAAAACAAAAAAGCCACATGTTTAATTAGATCAATGAAACTATCAGCTGTCCAGAAACCTGGAGGATTTACTCTAAGAAGCTCCTCTGCAGTTTTACTATTCTGGATGGACATCATTCTAAAACACTTTCCTGCTTCCTCAAAGTGCTGGTAAAACATTTTCTTGATATTAGAGTCATTATTATGAACATTGGTTATTTCATTTATGAAATGCCAAGAAGCACCTATGCCTATTGAAGTTGCTGGAGCTAAGTTCCCTGATGTCAAAAACCCTGAAAGTATGCACTTTTGTTGTGTTTGCTCTTGCTGTTTTTCTGTCCCTTTCCCTGCTGTCAAACACACTTTACCCATCTTTCTGGTTGTTATAATACCAAAAAGCTTCCAATCTCTTTCTACTCTGCCATTTCTAAGTGGCTTCGGCTTGTACTCAAGTTAACCAAGACTATTAGAATAGGGCTTAAAGTAAATAGATTCCAAAATTTAGAGTATAAAGTTTATAACTATTCTTTGGCTAATCACACACATTTGCAGCCTGCTCTTTGGCACTCCGTAAAGACAGTTAAGGCTTTCTGAGCACTTGTGATGTGCCTACCCCTGTTCTAGGCACAGTACATAGACTAACACACTCAACATAATGATAATAAAACCTGCTTTACAATAGTGGCCATGATGTTAGCACCCCAGACCTCCAGGGAAGGTAATTGACCAGGGCCCCAGGTGCATCGCTTTGAAATCCATCACTGCACTTGAGCTGAGTCTGTGCCCAGGTTTAGAATATGACCAGTGATTGAGTGCAGCAGAAATAATACGGTCAGCCCATTCCTAAGACAAGGGGACTCCTCTGTCAGCTGGCTATGGCTCAAGGATTCCCTGGCGGCTTTGTTGAACCATAAGTTTCAGGAGTGTCAAGGACACTTCCACCCAACCTTCTCTTGCTCTCTTCACCTGGGTCAGGTTAGCATCCTGGTCTGGCAGCTCATTCAACCTTCCCTGACTTCCTTCTTGTTTCCTTCCACACAGCGTTTTTCCAAATAAAATCCTTAAATTGGGATTGATAGGTCTAATATCCTGTGAGTGAGAGTCATGGAAAAACAGCCCAGAGAAAATGTAAGACGACATAACAAACCAGAAAAATCAGACACTATCAGACACTTGTTTCATAAGGGCCTGGCACAATGAAAAATAGAGATCAACCTATAGCATATGCTGAGAAATTTTGTAATTTTCATAAAAGAGGGGAAAAGAAATCAAATTAGCATTGAGCTTCTTAATACCCACACCAGAGACTAGAAGTAAATGGAGAAAATCTTCCAAAATTTTGAGGGGGAAGGTATGAGGCCAAATCAAATGTGGGGAAAAAAACAAAAACATTCAAGGAGTGAAAAGTTTTACTTCACATTTATTTTTTCTTAGGAAGCTACTGGAGCAGGTGCTCCAGCAAAATGAGGGACTAGATCAACAAAGAGGGAGAAAATGAATCCAACATAGGAAAACAGATGTGGGCAGTTGAGGGTCATGGAGGAGGGCAGTGCAGATCAACAGCTATGCAGAAAGCCCAATGTGCTGCTCCTCCTTGAAAAGGAAGAAGGGGGACTCAGGGAGGAAAACCTGAAGAAATGACATTGATGGATTATCTACTATGTTTAAGGATTTCAAAAACAGTATTAATTCATTAACTGATATTTAACCAATCTGATGTGGTACATTGGAAAAAAGTTACAAGGCCAGTAAGCACAAAGAAAACTATTGAATAGATTTAGAATGAAGCAATTACATTCTTTTATTATGAAAATTTTACACCTAAGTAGAATAATCTAGTAATCTTGCATAGACCCATCATCCATCTTCAACAGTTACCAAATTTTATCACTTTGTTTCATGTCCCCCTATATTTTTCCCAGGGTTTTTTAAAAGAAAAAAATTACTCAGACTTTGCAGGATTTCACCTGCAAATACTTCATTATTCACCTATTACCAATAAGGACACTTTTTAGCCATAACTACTATGCCATTATCATACATGGCAAAGACAACAATAATTCCTAATGTCATCTAATACCTGGTCTATGGGCAGATTTTCCTGATTGTCTCAAGCATACTTTTTAATTTTTCCTTGATTTGAGTTTGGGTCCAAACAAGGTCCATACATGAAAACAGGGGGTTATGACTTTTAAGTCTGGTTTTTCTATAATAGTAGTTTCCTACCTCCCTGCTCCATTTATGCTATTGAGTTAGTAGGAAAAGTGAGTCGTTGGTCCTGTAGAATATCCTACATTCTAGATTTAGTTGGTTGCTTTCTTGTGTCATCTAATTTGCTTTCTATTCTTCGTATCACCCATAAACTGTATTTAGCTGTTGAAGCTTAAATAGATTCAGATTCATTTGTTTGGCAAGAATACTTCATAAGCACATAATTACTGGTTGCCTTACTTTTTGTGGATTGTCCGTTAACTTCAGGAGGTGTCAGCACGATGAGGCAATTATTAACTCCATGTAAAATAAGGAAGTCAATAATTTTGGTATACCAATGAACTATGCAGAGAGCAAAATTTACCAGAGTTGTTAAAATCAAACTTCTGACCTTTAGATTAATCTACAATTGTGAGAGTATGCAGGAGGAACAGTGGTATGCTGGGAAATGTGTAACAATTAGTTTTCTGGGGGAAAATAGCCCTGATAACATTTGCCGGTTTCCATGGCATAAATACTCCCACCATGGCCAATTCCAAGCTACCAATCATTTAATAGTTGACTTGCAAGTTTTCTGAAAATGTAACAGTCAGCTCCTATCAGCAGGTAGAATAAGCTCCAGCACACCACTGGGATATGTATAGGAGTCACAGAGTTAAATACTTCTCACTTGCTATAACAGGAAGTGAATAAAGTCTAAAATTGATCAATCAAGACATAAGCAGAATAAGCATCTCAATTGCAAACATGTAAATAAAAGAAAAAATAGCCCCAAAGTTCAAAGTTTTAAATTATAAGACTTTTAGTTTAATTTTAGATATGTATGTGTATGATGTACATGATAAAAAATTAAAACTGATTTTTAAAAATTTTATAACAAAAAAGAAATGGAAAAAATGATGGTAACACGAAAGATATTAGCAAATCTTTGTAGGTGAGGTCAGTGATGGAAATGGCTCTCCTCAAAAAAAAGGTCTGTCTCTGTGCAAGGAACAACATAGATTCCTTCATTTCTACAACTAGGAATTGTCCATGGAACATATGGAAATCGTATGGACTTGAAGCTGAGGGTCTAGCCTGGCCCAAACTTGGTAGTGAGTAACCTCGTCAAAACATGAAGTCTCCATTAAAAAGTACAACACGATGTTTTCTAGATTCCACATATATGCGTTAACATATGATATTTGTTTTTCTCTTTCTGACTTTCTTAGTATGGTTACCAAGAGGGGAAAGGGCGGAGTGGGATTGATTGGGAGATTCGGATTGACATATATACACTACTATGTATAAAATAGATAACTAATGAGAACCAACTGTACAGCACAGGGAACTCTACTCAGTGCTCTGAGGTGACCTAAATGGGAAGGAAATCCAAAAAAGAGGGGATATATGTATATGTATAGCTGATTCACTTTGCTGTACTGCAGAAACTAACACAACATGGTAAAGCAACTATACTCCAATTAAGAAAAAAAAACTGAAAAAAAAAATACAACATGATGAAAGCGTGTGGCTCTCGTGGTCAGTATTAAACCCACACAGGGTGAGACTGTGGGACTTGAAGTTAAGTGGGCTCCAAGGACTGACCAGGGCCACCTCCTCCCCCCACACTTACACCATTGATTTGCTAGGGAAAATGAGTCATTTCCTAATGACTCACTGCCAAAGGAGAAGCTGATGAAAGGCTGATGAGCATTCGAGCTGGGTCTGGGCCAGCACCAATATTCCAAAAACAAGAAACACTGTGAAATTGTAGATGTTGCTGGATACTGGTTCCTAAAAGGCAGTGAAAGTGGACATGGACTACACTGCTCTCACCTGAGTATCCACATGCTTCACCTAGAGATGGATGCAAAATGCCCAGTTCCCTGGAAACTACTTCCTATACTAGACATGACCCTGCACCCTGGGCTGTATGCATCCAGAGTGCATGACACTGAACTTACTTCTGCTCTGCTGAAGTTCGGGCAGAGCCTGGCAATGAAGGAGCACCTAGCACTGCTCTTCATCCTGTACTCCTTGCATTCCAGCCACACTGCTTGCTTCACACTACACCTTCAGTTTGCCCTTCTTCGTGTCTCTTTTTTTCTTTTTAAATGCAAGTGGTGCATGAATTCCTCCTCATGAAACAGCAGTGCAGAAACTGAATAATAAAAATGAATTAATCATCCCCTGTAAACCCCACGGGCTTCCGGAGACTACGCACCTAGCACAGTGGCATAAAGTGGATGTTGAACGAATATATACTGAGTCATTAAATAAAATAATAAGGGAAGTAACAACTCCAGTACCCTATCTTTTATACATGGACTTCTTTCCTTTCCATTCCTCTCTCTCTCCTTCACTCCCCCTTTTCCCCATATTTATACCAAGGAAGGCTACTGTGTCTTCCAAATTTTAACCTAGTGCCCAACTGGAGTGATTATTTGAAGGGAAATTTTTAAATGTATTTTTTATTTGTGTAGTTGGTAAGAATTTCAGCTCACACACTCAGGCATTTTAAAAATGTAACTTTTGATTTTCATAATAAAATTAATTTATATTTTGAGTCCCCATCTTACCAAGGAGATTTCTCCCTCCACTTACCAGGGTTGCAAATACACCCCACGGGTGCATCTAAAACTCAAGGTATTAACACAGGTCAGAGGAGCACCCGTCCACACTGGTATTCCCTGAGACAGAATCTCTCATCTCCTGCTTCACTTAGAAGGCTGCTGTCTCCGCACGGCTAGGCCTCCTGAGTCAGATTCTCTCTCAGTTACTTTATACTCCTAGGCTTGGAAGCCTGTTAGGCTGGCTCAGGGTTGTCTGACTAGATACTCCTTACAGGCTTTCCTCCCAAGCTATGTTAGGTTCAGGGAAACTTGGTGAGTTTCTACCCAGTAAATCACAAGTGCTTCTGCTCTTACATCTGCCAGCCACACCTGGTGTGTCTCTCTCCGCCCCGCCCCCCCCCAACTAGTCTTGACCCTCACAGAGCAGTGCCCCTAACCCACTGTCTTGTAATTCTCTTTTCCTTCCCTGTTCCACACTTCCCCAGCCTATGGAATTTTTATCTAGCTTGAGAGTAGCCAGGAGAAACTGGCTCTAATTATGTGTTCTTCCAAATCTTTTGTTTGTGGCATAAAATTTATGCTGTGAATCCCAAATGGCTTAAACTATTGAAACTCAAGAGCTAAGAATGAACTCTCGATTTCTGCTTTTCTGTTACAATGACTTATCTCTCAGACAATGAATGTCTTTACTGAATGTGGGAGGGCTGGATGATAGAAGGGATTACCAGGAACAAAGTCACATCCTTGATACACAATATTATTACCCCACTGCATTTGCAAAACTTTATTGAGCTCCTGGGAGGCATGGTGGAAGGAAGGAAGGCACAAAGGTGATATAGGAATTGGTCCCTGTACTCAAAGGAGTTTACAATCTAGTGAGATGACAAATGCATCCTCAAAAAATAAAAGTTAGTAAATGAAGAGTCAGATTGAAAGAGGGAAAAGCATTGTAATGACTCTCTAGCTTCAAGGTTCCAGATGAGTCTTGGATATTATAGGGCTGCTTTTAAAACCTGCCCAGTATTGTGAGTAATGGTCCAGCCTATGCCTAGACAGGCAAACTGGATGGAAGGGCCAGGGGAACTCTTCAATCCCATCCTAGCAGGGCAGGTAATAGAAAAATCACACTCAAATTTTGAAGGGGTGTGGGGATGGGGGTGAGCAGGCAGGTAGAAGATATGATTTTCTGTGCCCCCAAAGAGTTTACAGTCTACTGGATAAAAGTCATGTCGAGATTAAATGCCTTAAGAAGAAAATAAGGCAGTATAATATAACAAACTATAGCAGGGTTGTGCTATTCAAGGTACATCTACTGGGATCAGAAGATGCAATGAAAACTAAGTTGCCAAGTTAGGAAAGGCTTTTGGAGAAGCTGAGACATTTTGAGCTGTTGAAAGAAGTTAAGAGATTGAATTATTACTAAGAAAAGTAACAGTTGCTGAACATTTCTATACCAGTCACTGTCTTAAACACTTTACATTTATTATAGAATCCTCAACAATAATGTAAAAGTAGGTACTATTTTTATCATTCCCATTTTACAGATGAGGACACTGAGGCACAGAGAGGTTAAGTAAATTGCCTAAAACTACACAGCAGAATTGGAATGCTGGCAGTCTGACTCCAGGGGCTTCACTCTAAATTGCTATGGTATTCCACCTTTAACAAAATAGTTGAATATTTCAACAAAGAGAACAGCTCAAATTAAAGTACAAGGTAGGAGACAGAAGGGTCAGTGGGGACCTAACTAAGGCAGAGGGTTACCGCTAGAGCATAACTTGGAAGCACACACTCTAGGCGCCTCACCTATATCTTTTGCTCCATGCAGACAACCAGTGTGTTGCTGGGACTACATTTATTCTTACATTGTGGCTGAGAAATGAGGCACTCAAAGAACCAAGATGCTAGGAGGGACTTGCCTGGAGAATCTCAAAGCAGAAAACCAGCCCTCGGTCCCTCTGGCTCCTGATCCACATTCTTGCTGCTGTAATAGGTGTGAAGGTCAATGCACAACCCTCAGGGCCACACCTAGGCATCTGGGGATGAAACCGTGGGTTAAATCCATTTCACCTGCCTTCACTAATCAAGGTCATTTTAAGATTTGCATGTCCTCCAAGCTGCAGGTAGCCTATATAATAAGATGTTTGCCCAAGTTGTTGTCCAGGAACTCAGAGTCAGCTGCGCCTAGTTCGAGCTGAGTCGATTAAGATGAGATAGGACCACCGACCATCCAACTGGGCATGCGCGAGTGTCGCTCAGTGACCTTTTGAACGTGGAGGCCCGTAGCCTAGTTACGCCTGCGCAGAATGTCGATTACCACACCTTTTTCCAATCACCTTTCCCCACCTCTCCATGCTCTCCACGCCTCAGACCACCCTGCTGCTTCATTCCTCATCCCATAAATACCCCCGCCCCTTGCCTTCTGCGGGGAAGATTTGAGTTCTGTTTTTCTGTGTCTTCGTCTGACTGCCTTGCCGCAAATATATATAACTGCCTCAAATCTCGGTATCTCAGCATCTTGGCTTGCTGTGGTCAGGGCAAAACAAACCGCAACTGGTGCTCTCCAAGCAGTGCCATTGTCAGCTCTTAAACTGAGTCCAGGGTTCTCTAAGAATAATCTTTTGTTAGCTATGGACCTGCAGGAGGGCAGGGATGAGGCCATTTCCTCAGACAGAAGTGGGGTAACAGAAGTCTGATTACCGGTCTAGAAGAAATGGTGGGGGGAAAAGGGACCTAAAAGACTTGTCAGAAGCTTTGGCTCCTGTAAAACTCTGAGGGCTTACAAGGGAGGTAGAATAGTTTCTCTAAATTTGTGGGTTTGGAACTCAAACTCTTACCGAGTCCCAGCTCGTACAACTTGCTTTCTGCACGGCAGGCCAATAAGTCAGGGGATAGTGTTAGGGCCAGAATACAGACTTTTTGGAAAGCCAGCAGACCGAGAAGATGGCGGGCTAACGTCCTAAAGAGCTATCTTAATTCGGGGTACAGTTCAGGCCTCTCTTGTGCTAAGGAAAAAGCGGGATTGCAGACTTCTTAGAGCCACTTGGCCTTGAAGGAAAGCATCACATTTCTTTCTCTGCTTGCTCAGGTGGGCTGGATCACAGAGCTCCAGCAAAAAATTCAAGTAGTTAAGTTACTTTTACTTTATCACTCTTATCTCTGCTTATTCGAAAGGTTTCTAGGCTAAAAGTGAATTTATCTACAAGTAATGTCTGTAACTAACCCAGGACTACGGGATGGGGACTTTCTTAAGGGGACTTAATGAGCTATTCGGTCACAAGAAACATTTCTTTAACGCTTAACTTTTGACCTGAAGGGCTAAAGTAGTAAAATACATAGGCTAAAGAATGAGGGAAACAGTTTCAATGTGGTGTTCTGTTCTTTGTTACAAAACCATAAATAGAGCAGTGGTTTGAGCCAGAAAACATTGTCAACAAGGATACATTGGAACACTAGGATAAAACAAAACCGCCAACACAAATTCTCAGATTATTTAAATTAGCGACCTCAGACAAATCCTGGGAATCAAGCATGAGGGAATGGTGAGGAATTTTTAGAAGCATGGGTGATTAACCTGTTTACAGAAAGAAAAGTGAGAAGGGCAAGCTGTGGGATTTAATGATGACTACAATGTAATAGTTTACTCATAATATGTACACAAATCAAATCTTTGCTTTAACATATCAGAAGTCCTTGCTCTTTTTAAGGAGCCCTTCTGTGAATCTCTTAAATCACCGGCCGGTCACCGAAGGGCCAGTGGGGGCAGTACCTTGGGAAGAGTGGGATTGCTGGGCTCCTGGCTCACCTCTGACCCTTACTGCTGTGGACAGGCTCATGACCTCTTTGTGTCAAAGTCTTCAATCCCAAAACTGAGGCAAAACCTATACTGCCTACATTATCACTGAGCTCATGTGAAATAATGTTGGAGAAAACTTTGAAAATATGTGTAATAAACAGCCCACAAAGGGAGGGTATGTTTATCTGTAAAATGCAGGTAACACTGACCTCAGGCCCCAACAGAGATTAACTCTCCTTGTTATCAGCTCCAGTTATACTTCCAAACGACAAGACATGCCTACACGTGCAGGGGTTGCTTTCCTGCAATTTCTTGTCTTTTATTGACCTGAGTGCATCAGACATTCACCTTGCTGGTTGGGGCAACACTGGCCCTATGTAATGGTTGCCAGTCACAGAACAAAATTTATTACATGGGAATCATCTTAAGCATTTTGACTGTCTTCTTAATCTAACCCAGGACACCTGAAAGGGAGCCCCAGCTCTACTTGACGTTCAGAAGTGACCTTTGGTTACCTGGTTTCTTAGCTTCTCTTTGTGTGAGAGCCCTTAAAAATTGCAGTAGGCCACCTGGCTTTTTAACTTGTGTCATAATTGTTGCTGGTCATTAACCCCCTGGCTGCCCTGCAGCCTGTGATACTGTATCTGGTTGTCTGGCCTACAAGGTGACTGCAATTACTGCTGCTATTCATAGGACACACTTACTGGAAACAAATGACCATCTATTCGATTGTAAACAACTAGGCCAAAATCTCTTAATAAGGGTGAAAACCAAGGCTACTAACTTCAGAACTCCCAGCACAGACATTCTTAGGAAACATTTGTTGGTGATTAATAAAAAGACCTCATTTGTTTAGCACTTTAGAATTTACAGAGCCTTTTCCCATATACCACCGATTATTAACATTTTGGCTGAGTCTCTCAGGCTTTTACCTGTTAAAGATACCAACCGTACTTGCTGATGTACAGTACATTTAAACTTAAGCTGTTGTAACTCATATGTTAACAAAAATCTGTTGGAATGGTGGTTCTCAATTCTGGTTGCATACTAGAGGTGCAACTGAGTAGAACCCTATGGGACCTTCCTGGGAGAGACCACCCCATGTCCTCTGCCTGCCTCTTGCTTACAGAAAACTTGAGCCTCTAAGGCCTTCCCCAGATTCCAAAGAGCAAATTTAATCAGAAAAGTGAGAAAACGCAGAAACAAAGGAAAACAGTCAAGCAAGACAAAAATAATAGCTTAGCCATTCAAGTCAAGGACCTTTAGTTCCTCCTGAACCACACCCTTGAGCTCTTGGGCAGATACTGAAATGCCCACCAGGTGGAAGAAGTTAAACTGCCTGCTGACCACAAGCACATAGATCCCCAAACTGGTTGGAACTGGAAGGTTGATGTTGACTTCGGATTACCTCACCACCAGCTAACTAGAAGTATGTCCACAAGCTGATCAAGCACTCAGCAGCCTTCTCCCTCACCCTGTCTTTAAAAACCTTTTCCTAAAATCCACTGGGGAGTTCAGGTCTTTTGAGCATTAGCCGCTAATACGCCTTGCTTGGCCTTGCAATCAAACCCTGCACTTTCCTTCAGCACAACCCGGTATCGGTAAATTGGACTTACTGCACGCAGCTGAGCGGACCCAAGTTTGGTTCGGTAACAGAAGCACCTGGGGGTATTACAAATACCAGGGGCTGGGTCTCCACCTCAGTCCAACTGAATCAAAATGATGTTTTGTTTTACTCTGTCAGGGGGTTCAAATGTGCAGCCAGCGCTGCTGTTATACCAGAAAGACCGCAGAGTGGCAGAAAACTGGGTTCTAGGCCCATTGGTACAAAGAGCTGTGTACCATGGATACATATAAAAAGGGAATTCTGGGTCCCAAACTATTAATTCAGAAACAGTTCCTCTGACTGTTCTTTTAGATACAGCCATAGTAAGAAAAAAAAGTGCTGAAGCCAGGAATTATATAGGTACACACTTTCCACCTTCTAGCCTGCTGGCGTCCACATCCCCACTTCTCCTAGTTACTAAAGAACTAAGGTCCAGCCTTCTCCATGGGAAATAATACAGTCTTAGGAGGCAGGCTGACTGAGTTAGGGTGAGGCTGGATTTTATTTTATCTGTTGCAGTATCAGTTGAAGGAGACAGGTGCTCGTAAGAAGAAACCCACATTGGCTAGTTGAAGAAGTTCCTTGCGGAAGGCTGCGGTTGCTATAGTCGGGGGCAGGTCTTCTGAAGTTAGCTTGTGCACAAGTGATCAAACTCGGACGATTATCTTGCCTTCTCCCAAACGTATGCGAGACTGGCTTCTAATTCACCGTGGGCCGGGTACGTTGCTGGCTGCATTCTGGGGTCAGATGGTCAAGGCTCCCTGATACCCAGGAGACCTATTAACAGTCAGGATCTTATTTGACAAGGCTTTGTCCTAGAATCCTCAAATTTTGTACAGTCACGGCCAAGACAAGAACGACCATGTCTGATCTGCATAACAATCACATTATAGAACCAATTTACCAGGCCAGCATCATATTTCTCATATCACAGAGACAAGGTTCTCCTCAGGACATTCCAGCAATTCCATGGCTGGAAGAGACTATGTTTGCTGTTAGTACAAGTGTCAGTAGGTGAAAATGAGCTAGGTCATAAATGCCAAACGTCATGTTTCCCTTAACAGGTTTTAAAAATTCACAAAAGTATTTAAAAAGTATTCACATGTATTTGATGTGACAGAGATGGCCCTTATTGCCTACTTTCTTTTCAGTTCCTAAAATGCAACATAAGTATCACTGACAATTGTTGATCAACAATATAATGTGCTTATACTCGCTCTCTGGGTTTCCTTCTGACCATCTGAGTAACCATTTTCAGGCAGAAATTTCAGTTCATATGTTGCTACTGACCTGCCACAGCTGGCAAAATGTCACTGAAGTGTCACATGTAAAAGAATGAAAACATCAAAATGTCTCTAGGTTAGAGGCTGTGACGATTCATGAATTTTTCACAGATAGTGATTCTGTGAAAAGTAGCAGAAAGTTAATGCTGTTGAAGGGAATAGTTTTAATCTGGGCTAAAGTTTGGATTTTTGTTGGATTTGGATTATTTCCTGAGGATGCACTAGAACAAATGGGGTTTTATGGCTAGTTGTTGTGATAACACTCATTTCTATTTCCACGATCTTAATGTTACTAGAACCCAGATGCTGCGCTTCATGGTTAATACTGTTAGGGCCTTGTTAGGGTTAAATGAGCTCCTATATGTAAAGCACAATGCCTGGCCCTATATGTATAGCAAAGATTACATCAACACCAACAGTTGTCACTGCAGTCATGATTATTATTATAATTGTTATTGCTAGTCCAGTCCATTTTTCATCTGCAAAATGAAGGACTGTTTCCACTAAAATTCTATGATTTGAATCAATGAAATGAAGCCAAGTTTCCCTAATGATATTACCCAGTTCATAAATTCATGGTTCTATCATTGAGACAAAACCCTAAAGAGAATGTCTCAAATATACTGAGATAGCTTTCAATATACGTATCTCAAGGTCACTCAGGCAAACAATGGTGGTGGGACCATATTGAGCCTATCAGATGATATCTGCAGTGAGATTTTACCCAAAGGTTTTATAGGGTGGGGAGAATGGAGGAGTGAGGGCTGTAATGCAGAATGTAATGCAGGTGTGAAGCCCTGAGGAGGGGGGAAATGCTGAACCAAAGCAAGGACCAGCTGCACAGTAAAGGAAGGCTCTAGATTCCCAGCCAAGAGCGTGGGTGAAGACTAAGAACAGGATCGGCTGAAAGAGAACCAGTTTGTGTGCTGGTTCAGCCAATCAGCTATCCTGGAGGAGCAGCTGGGGATATTTCCTAGGGGAAACTGTAAGCAGAGAGAGGCTGTTCTCTATGGGGTGCTGGAGGCTAAACCATGGGCCAGGAGAGAGGGGATAAGGATTCCAGAATGGACAGAAGTGTTCATCAAACATGGGAGCAGGAGAGGGCAAGAGGAAGGATGAACACCTTCTGTCCTGCTGAGCCAGATGCCTACGGTGGCAGGATGAGGGAAGGCCTGGCAGTGGAGGCTCACAAGTCTCCCCCAGGCTGAGTGGCTTAGAGCACGTGGCCAGCTTTACCTTGGGCAACACCAGGTATGAAGGAAACAGGCTCCAAGGTGCAGCATCTTCAGACGCTCTTGAGTTAGCTCACCTTATATGATTGCACTACCAAGTAGTCACACGTAGGAATCCACAACAACCCACTGCACTGAACATGTCCCATCTATTCAAGTCTACAAACACCTCTTCCAGAAAGAGAATTCAATTGTTATGAATTTTGAGGGCAATGTTGGATGATATGAAGAAAAGTCTTAGAGTAAGGCTGACTGGATCTTAAATCCTGGATCTATCCACACCCCAGTTTTGCTACTTTAACTAGTTTATTTAACGTCTCTGAAAATCAGTTTTCTCTTCTGTAAGATAAGAATAAGGCTACCTATAAGGCTGCTGTTAGAATGAGAGAGATGCATGGAGAGTGACCAGCACAGTCACTGGGACGTGGGCTACTCCCGACCTTTTCTTAAAATATATTAATTGTCATTCTTATACTTAGTAATAAATAATAAAACAGTTGTCTTCATATGCGTATCAGCTTTATAATTTAACTTTCTACCTTCATTTCAAATTGATTATACTCTTAAAACAACTGTGATTTATGGCGGGGCATGAACATCACCTGGAGATCACACATTCACCTGTGGCTTTCCCGTTGGACAAAAACACATGACTGATTTCCTGATTTTTTATTAGACTTATAAAATTTCATCTCTTTATTGGTAGCAAAAACTTAGTTTTTAAATCTTTAACCTTTATAGATATAAAGTATACCTTATATTTTCTGTACATTTTAGAGACCATGAGAAAGCTTAAATTTGAAGTTTCCATGCATTTTTTTCTCTTTCTCTCATTTGAACCCCCCTCTACAAAATGATAACATATTAATGGAGCCAAACTCCTTCAGGAACCTGAGGAACTGTCACGTTTCCATATTTTGACCCCTGTTTAACTCTTCCCTGTAATCTGCTCCATCCTAAGAACAAGATATATAAATCTATATACATGTTGGGAGTAAAATTATTTTTGTACATAGGCTCCCAAACTCTCCTTTCCTGAGGCTCACCAGAATGGCTTTGTCTGCACCCAAGTGTCCCCTCTCCTTCAACCTCAAAGGAGGATCCTGCCCTTGCCAAACTCATTTTTTAGGATTTTGTGATGCAGAAATAAGAGAGAAGTTGGTGGAAGAAAAGAATGAAATGTTCTCATGGTAGGGCTGGCAGTGAAGGAATAGGGCCGTGGAGATCGCTGAAGACTGAGCAGCAGGGTGTACGTGGAGGAACAGATGGGAGAGGAAGGCGGTGTTGTGAAGAAACCCATAAATGTCTTGCAAGTTGTGTTCTTTCCAGAAATGAAAGACTTGCTGTTATTTTGAAATTAATTTTTGATGGCTGGACTGTATTCATGACTATGTCATTATTCTGAGACTGAACCATGTGGGTCATAATTTTTCTAATTAGTCTTAATAAGGTTAAATTCATGTGAGACTAAGCCACAATGATAAGAGCCACTTGGAGTGATGGTTAGATGTTAACATTGCCTACGAAGAGACACGGATAAGAAAAACAGCGTAGGTCCGTGGTTCGCAGATCTTAGGATACATAAGAGGCACCTGAGGATCGTTTTACGTCTTGGACCCCATCCCAAGTAGTTTTGATGCTTTGTTGGGGTCCGAGTCTAGGAATCTGCATATTTCATTGTCCCCACATGATTCTGACACAGAGTGTTTATGAACCCCATTGTGGCTCAAGGCCAGTAAGTGTCAGTCTTCTCCAGAGTTCTGTGTGCCATGGGGGCTCCTGTAGCTCAACCACAGAAATATAATCTTAGCAGTGTTCCTTTGGATTGGCCCAAAGGAAAGTCTCTAGACGTTTTCTATTGCATGCTTCCTAGTCATTTTTGCAGAGACATCTCGCCTTCTCTGGGGCTCTTTATCTCCCCTCACCCTTCTTTGTAATCTATAGATCAACTGAAGACAAGAATTGTCTTTTTTCTGTTTTACAGAACAAGCATTTATCTAAAACCCTCTCCAACACGAACACAAGCTATTAAATTACATTCACCGGGGTTGTCTCACCAATGCAAATTTCTACAAAATCTTAATAGGACAATAATTGGAAAACAGAGTAGTAAGCTGCGGATTGTAAGGATTAATTTGCCTGACTACATAACAGAATGCTGCAATGAGAACACGAAATGTTTTGCTTACAGGAGCCTTTGAATGAGGCTGCATCTGTCTAAGTAGAAATGTTTCCTCACCCATAATCAACTTTGGCTGTAGATTACCCAGGTTGCCCATTTGTAAACCACACAATGAAAATATTTATGCTTGTCTCCTGGTAGGGTTTACCTAGAGCTTTCAGAGCCTTGATTGGAAGGTGTTAGGACCACCCACCCATGGTGCCTCATCATAAAATACCAAAAGTTCTAAAGACAACATTGCTCAATCTAGCCTGTCGCCATTCATCATGCAGGTGACACAGAAAATTGTGATCCCTGAAGCGGGACTCAATGTGAAATGAATCATCATGAAATATATGATTTTGTGGAAACGCTGGAATATCAACTTGCCAGCTCAGTCCTCACAGGGAAGATGCTTCTGTGACCTTTTGATAAACATGCACAATAACTACCCAGGAAATGGCTGTATTGATTGGTCAGCCCTGGAGACACAGGAGTAAGAAGACCTAGGAGCAGATGTACCCATGATTAGATACTGTTCCACCTAGCTTATATCCTCCATACCTGTCCATCCTGTAATGATCATGTCCCACCAAATCTGGAGATGATAACTTGAAGATGATACTCATCTTAAATAAATTTCAACTTTATAATAATGTATTTCCCTTGTCTCAGCCATAGCTCTGCTAGGGATTAATAAGTGAAGCGGTAGCAAGCAATAAGAAAGGCAGATGGAGAAAAGGTAAAACCACTTAACGTTTTGGATACTTGAGCCAACTTCCTTTAGGAAACCATTCTACCGGACTCCTGTCTGTTAGCAGATGTCTTATCTCTTAAAAGACATATTAATTATTGATGGGCTAAAGATGCCTGTTGTAAAAATCTAATACCCAAAGGTAGTGAAATGATTTTTAAATATTTTCTTTTTTTTCTTTCTTTCCACAGTGTAGAAAATTTTAAAGTGTAATACATTTTGAAGACAATGCTATAGTGATTAACACACTGGCTTCCAATATCTGAGATGTTGTTGTTGTCTTAAAAAAAAAAAAAAAAAAAGCATTAACCAGCCAAACAGGCTTACTTCACATCCAGAACTGCTGGTGGTTTCTCAGTTACTTTTCTTAGAGACTTGGGGGAACTAGACTTAAAAGCTTAAGACTCAAATCAAACACATATCACTTTACAGACCAATAAGCCTAAAGCCCTTTATCTCCAAGGGAAAGGGGTACGTTATATCACATTCTGTTTTGTAAATAGGACTTGATATCCCAAATATTCCAAAGAGAATGCAGCAGATAGCATGTTTTCCTGGGCTGAAGATGCTACCATCAGCAGCTGAAAGCACATGGAGAAACAGTGGAGAGTGAATCAGACACCTGCCTAGAGCTGGCCACCTTTCTCAAAACAGCTGAGCCTTTGGCTGAGCAAGGTTTGAAGTATATGATTCTTAAGAATGGCACGGGCTGTTTCTGTTTTCAACTGAGAATGTTTTACAGATTTAAAACAGAACGAGGGGAACTACCTGAGCTTGCACCCCTTAAACAATCTTTTCTAAGATTGAATATAACAAAAATCATTATTAAAAAAGAGGCTAGGGGACACACAGTTTTTGAAGCACAAGCCTACTGTGTCCCCCTCTGCCTGGCAAAGCAATAAAGTTATTCTTTTCCACTTCACCCAAAACTCTGCCTCTGAGATTCAATTTGGCACCGGTGCACAGATGCCAAGATTTTGGCTTCACTGGCATATGTCTGCATTATTTCCTTTCAGGTACTTTGATTGAATATGAAATGAGCTAACATGTAAAGTGATTATCTGAGGGATACTGCTCCCTCCCCTCCCTCCCTCCCTCCTTTCCTCCCTCCCCCCCTTCTTCCTTCCTTTCTTTCTCTTTCTCTCTCTCTCTCTCTCTCTCTCTTTCTTTCTTCCTCTTTTTCTTCTTTCCACCAGGACCAGGGGAAATTTCTTCCTATACTGCACATTAGGTCCAAGATTAAACCAAATCTGCCATGGCTTCAAGTTCAAGGCTCTTTCTGCTTCGCAAACCTCTTGCTGTTACAATCTCTGAAAACCATGTCTAATACAAAAATGTTTCTGAATTTTGAATCTATTGGAGTCATAATGTCATGTTGATATGCTTTTGGAGAATTTGAGAGGTAAGGCTGAATTCAACTTCTTACTGAAACCGAGCAAGACCCTGTGGGGCCCTCCTGGGCACAAAAGCCTTTCCAGGTCCCCCATTTCTTATTTCCAGGGTAAAGGTTTCAGCCTCCTAGACCTGCCCTGAGTTCCAAAGGGCCGATTCAAACAGCTACTAATCAAGGAAAGAGGGAATACAGTAACAAAGGAGGAACAATCAAGAAACTATAGTGCAGCAATTAAAATAGGATCCTGGTCCCTCCTCAAGAAAAAAAGAAAAAAGAAAAAAAGAGGCTAATAAGGGGACTTCCCCGGGGATCCAGTGGTTAAGACTTCGCCTTCCAATGCAGGGGGCACAGGTTCGATCTCCCCTGTGAGGCCAAAAATTTTTTTAAAAAAAAGGCTAATAAATTTTGATTCATACTGAAAATGATGCAATTAAAAGGAATCCTGGAGATTAGCAGTCCAAAAACTTCCACCAGTTTCTCTAAAACAGTACAGAATTTAGCTATGTTTCCCTTCAATTAAAAATTCGTTCCTGGTCTTCTCGCTGAGTGGACGACAAAACCTGAAGATATTCAGAAGAAGACAACTGCTGTAGGGTGCTCAGTGGTGAGGACTCAGCCTTCCATCATGGCATTTCAGAACCTTTTTTATTTTTTTTTGTCATAAGAAGTAGACATTTTCTCTAAAAATGTACTCACCTATTTAAAGTTACTTGTTTTTGTACACTTTATACCCATTTAAAAAAATTAAGTGCCAGGGAAAATTTTATGCCAAAATCTTGTGGGTTGTATTAAATTGTACTGATGGTCCTGCTCATGAATGATGACTTTGCAAATAAAAAATAATTGGTCTTAAATATTTATTTCCCTTTCCAC
This sequence comes from Globicephala melas, assembly GCF_963455315.2. Taxonomy (NCBI): domain Eukaryota; kingdom Metazoa; phylum Chordata; class Mammalia; order Artiodactyla; family Delphinidae; genus Globicephala; species Globicephala melas. The sequence continues at coordinate 55,550,173 of NC_083317.1, read as the reverse complement.
CTTGCTTTCCATAGGATGGATGTATTGCTGCTGTAAATCTAGTAGTACAAGGAAAAATGAAGCAAAACTTCTCCATGATGCAGATGGAAATGGTTCTATTGACAAAAGGGAACTACTGAACATCTTCGTGGTAAGTGAAGTAGTAAAGTATCCTTTTCAGGTCATTATATAGTTAATTCAATTTTCTTCCCTGTGGAGTCAGTGACAGTGCCCTATGTGGTCGGCTGTTCTCGGGATATACGTTTGGAATGGCTGAAGCAATGTCAGTTTCACCATCCTGTTGGTTACTGAATGTGCAATTGTGTATCAGCATTTTCTTCTGGGTGCAGTCCACTCTGAAGCTTACAAACTTAGCAAGGTATTGAGATGAAATATAAACATGATCATGGGTTTCCCTAGTGGCGCAGTGGTTGAGAGTCTGCCTGCGGCTGCAGGAGACGCGGGTTCGTGCCCCAGTCCGGGAGGATCCCACATGCCACGAAGCAGCTGGGCTCGTGAGCCATGGCCGCTGAGCCTGTGCGTCCGGAGCCCGCGTACCAAAAAAAAATGATAATAATAATAAAGTAAACATGATGTCCTAAAACAACTTATCATGTTTTCTCTGCCTCGGTGCAGAAAGTCTGGGGGAGCAGCTAAAATACAAGATGGTTTATATAGCAAAAAGACATGGACAAAGAATAAAGGTACCTGAGGAACTAATCTTCCTGGGAGCTTGACTAAAGTATTTTCTAATAGATAGCTCAGGGATCTCAGAGATCCTTGCCACCTCTAAAGTTCAAGGAGTCCCTTTATAAATCTTACCCCCCCACCCTCTGCCAGTGGAATGAGGATAGTGATTACCATGGTATGAGATACAATGGATCCCAGAGTAAAAGAGTATTAAGTGGGACACTGTGCCTGAATAAAGATATGAAGTAAAATAAACATTATGAATGTAATACACTGAATTTGTAACACAGAATCAGAACTAGAATCAGATATCTTAGAAATAATCTGGTCCAAATGCTCTCATTTATAGATGGAGCTGAGTCCCAAACATGATACATTGTATAAATCTTAGCAAAAATGTGAGGAAAAATCAATGGGTAGAGCTACAATTATGACTGAATATTTTAACAAATGGACAAAGCTGTTAAACATTTAAAACTATTTTAACAAATGTATAGTTAACCAATATATGAAAAGAATTCAAGAGTATGATAATACTAATATTGCTTCCACTTTAATCTCATCAGAAAGAGTACTAAGATATATTTTGTAGTTGAACTTTGTAAGCATTAAAATTCAGAAATTCTGCATACATACTACATGTTGCAACACAAAACTGGGAATCTAAAATATTCTATAGAGAATTCCCAACCCCATGTAGATTTTCAAATATCCTCTTAAATATACTTATTTTAAAAACATTAAATAAGTAATACAGCATATAAGTATTAGGGGTGCCTCCAAAGCAGTACTCAGATCAGGGGTTCGTATTCTGGGATCTATGGATCTATGGCCTTTAGGAATCCTTGGCCACCTCCTTGGAATCAAGGGCAAAATTTTGCCTGCACGTGATCCATTTTCTTCAGGGGAGGGAGAGGGTCATCAGATTCTCAAAAGAACTAGGAAGAACAAAAGGATAAAAGTGATTATTTTCTAAATCTTATAGGAAAAATTTACATAGGTTTACGTTAGTTAAAGTGTGTAGCTTAGTGAGTCAAGGAAAGAGAAATATTAAGTGGCCAGTTGAGTTTTTCCTTAAAATGTTTAGAAAGAGAACAAAATAAAAGTAGGGAAACAAATAAAAGCACAGAGCAGAAATTAATTTAATAATTGGATACTATATGTCTTTGATTAAATCAATAAAGATTAAAAACAATAAGATGTAATTCTGTCAAGGGCACTGTGAGAAGAGCGCCCTTACACACTGTGGAGGGAGCATAAATGGATATAACATTCCTGGAAACTGGGTGGTCTGCATTAACAGGCTAAAATTTATCTTCATTTTTAGGGTCAATGTTACTTACTTGTGGTCAGGAAAAACAATAATTAATGTTGCCAAAGATAAACGTTCTATGATTTTACATCACAAAATCATTTAAGATAGTACAAATAAAAAACAACCTAAAGGAGGGTAATTTTAAAATTAATGCAATGGAATATGTACTTATAAAAAAAATCAGTGGTCCTACAAACATACTCTCTATATAATGGCAAATGAAAGAAAAACAGGGTAAAGAATAATACATACTGTATAACATAAGTTCTCTCAACATATGATAACAGGATGTTAAAATGGAATTCATTCCAGGTATCAAGAGATTCGAAGGAAGTACTAGATTATAGGCAGAATTTACAATGGAAGTAGTTACATCTTAATCTCACTTTAAGGGTATGAAACGGTCAAGATGAGGGTTTTGGAGAAGGACTACTGGAGAGGATTTCTTGTGTGAAAGCCCCCACATCGGTAGCATGAGGATTTAAGGAGACCAGTGAGGTGTGGCGTGCCCTGCAGTTTGGGGAACATGATGTTGCAGTGTTTGAGTCACACGTGAGAGATCTAAAGAGCAGACCGTGGCAGCAGAGTAGCAGGATGCATTCCTGGAATCTGCTGGGACAAAGGATGCTTGGGTTTCTCCATGGATCAGCTATGGGCCACTGAGAGAAGACGCTGGCAGAGAGCTGTCTTGGATCTTGTCCAGCTGAGCCACTTGGAGAAGTGAGGAATCCTCAGAAGAAGAAAGCTGGAGGTAGATCTGGAGAGTGGTTCTCAACCAGGAGCGACTTTCCACTCCTATTCCCCCAGGGGACACTTGGCAAAGTGTGGAGACATTTTGGTTGTCAACTGGAGAGATGGGGAGGGTGTGGTGCTACTACTATCTATTGTTTAGGGACCAGGGATGCTGCTAAACGTTCTACCGTGCACAGGACAATGCAGAGCGAGAAAGAATTGTCGAGTCCAAAATGTCAGTGGTGCAGATGTTGAGAAACCCAGACTTGGAGCCTGTAGAGGGAGCCTCAAGGGATCAGCTGGAATAGGTAGAAATAGAAATACCATTCTTGCATATATGCTCAACAAAAATTTGTGTACATGATCATCAAAAGACCTGACCAGGAGTGTTCATAACAATTTTTGTAATAACCAAAAAGTGGAAATAGCTCATGTACATCAACAGTAGAATGGCTTTAAATTGTGGTATATTTTCCCAATGATATACTATAAAACAATGAGGATAAACAAACTATTGCTATGTACAACAACATGCATGAATTCCACATACTTTAAAAAAAGTGCGTGACTCATGTCTAGGGAGTTGCAGGAGAGTCTCAGTAGTGAAAAGGGTGTGGGAGGCCTCAGAGAAATAGTGGTCTTTAAACATCTGCTGTCCGGAGAGCTCTGAAACTATATGATCATGACAGTACCTGCCAAGTCAGGGCTCTCCTGGTCCCCTTTTCTCTCCTCTCTCCTGCTGTTCACACTCAGAGGGGTCAGAGAAGGGCTTAGTAAGATGCAGGAGAAAGAGTAGATGTACTAAATGAGGAAGGAAAGAAGGAAACAAACCATGCCTCCTTGCCCCACCCCCATGCTTCTCCTAGAAGAAGAGGGAAAGTATGAGGCATCCTGACGTCTCCCTTCAAATTATTATCCTCTTAGGCCTCATCAGTCTTCCAGTCAATCCTTCACTCTCACTTATATTGCCTGGAGTTGGGTGATGGACAGATTCTAGAAATTTCATAATCTTTTCTTATGACTTATGCATGCAGTCTAGTATCACTTAAGGATGTGGGAATACTGGATGCCTAGCCTAATTTTCAAGGCTTTCGGAGCCTCTGCAGAGACACTGAGAAACCTTAAAAACTTTCATCTAATAGGCTACCTGTATCTAACCATTACTCTTGTATTATTTGACTGTGAGATCTTAGCTTGCTAAGGCCAAGAGTGGTGCTTTGCCACTGTTCATTATGATTGATCCTTGGATTCAGGATTAGTAATGCTTGGGAAGCAGCAAGAGAGAGTTCTATTTAAGACCATGCCTCTAATTGAAATATGTTGCCAGCAGTTTTTCTAAAGATTCCTTCATGTTCAATCAGGATAGTTATGTTCAAATTCCCAGATGACTAATCCATTCTCTCTCTGTCTCTCTTTCATTTTATTAGGAATTTCTACATCAAATATGGGTCATTTAATTTACTCACCTGGGGCAAGGGTGGGGGTGGGGGGGAGAAGGGTGGTTGAATCGTCTCTCTAGGAAAGCTGGAAATGTCATTTTCCCTGCGTCCCCTGATAGCTTTTACGATGAAAAGTTGCTAGTGGAGTGTGAGAAATTCAGTGTCCTTCCAAGGCATGCGTATCTGTCTTCCCAGCTGATCACTCTGCAGAAGGGCACAAAAAAAACCAAAGGTGCCAGTGGCAGAAGCCAGAGAGGAAGGATTAGATGCTTACAGAGCATCCTTTTATATTCATCTTAAGATCAAAGATAATTAGTCTAAAATGAGAACACTGTTTTCTGAGTCCAGAATTCTTATGACAGTTACCACTTCGATGTTTTCTCCAATGGGCTCTTAGAATCTTTTGTTACTTAATATGTTGAATGGATCCCTTTGTTCTGTAGAAAAAACCTAGACTATACTCAGTTCATTTGATTTCCAAGCCTCATTACCCAGAACTGATATACAATCTTTTTATTTGTTTTTAACAACTGAAACAGGTTGGATAGCAAAACTGACATAAACAATTGCCCCAATTCTGTCACATTGGGGTAAGAAATGTCACAAAATGAGTTTGCTTCCAGAGGAGTTGAACTCTCTGATTTAGTTTCTTTGCAGGCACTACAAGCCCTCAATGGCCAGCAAACTCTGAATCTTGAAGAATTTACCAACTTGGTATTCCATAAGATGGATACAAACGATGACAGCAAAGTAGCTACTTACCTTGGTCTCACTTTTCTTACTGAGCAGGAGTTAGTGGCAGTGTGCGAGATGCCCCATTTAGACAAAAGCATGAACCTTTCAAGCAAACCCCACTTGTAATATCACTGGGGCTTCATAATTTGACCGGTACAGTGTTCTCCAGTTGATACAATTGAATTGAATAAATATTTATTGACCATATTTATACTTAATGCACAGGGATTGAGACTTTGGTATATATAAAGAAGAGTAAAGGGAGATAAAAGGAAAAAAAGTTAGAGAATAGGAGATGAAGGGCCCTCTGCTGTTTGCTCTGGGAATTTCTTTCTACTGGAGGCTTCTCATCAACTTACGAATAAACTTGTTTTCCCTCCTAACTTCCATTATGCCATCTTCTATCAGATTTTTCCTTCCCTTTGACAGTACATTTCTGGAAAGAGTTGTCCACACTTGCCTCCACTTCTGCTCTATCTTTTCTACATTTCTACTCTTTCTGCTCATTTCTTCAGCTGCGTTTTTTACCTGAAAATCTGGTCTCCTCTTTATCTCAGAGAAGGTGCGCTTCTTCAGAGGTAGGAGTGAGAAGGGAGGGTGCTTACACCAAATGGCTTTAATCTGTAAACTGGGAGATGAGCATATTGATTTGAGATGGAGGCATCATATCTAGGGATGATCCTTGAGAAACAGAAAGCTTGGAATTGTGGAAAATATGATGTTAGTAAGATTAAAAAGGGGTGGGGTTTCCCTGGTGGCGCATTGGTTGAGAGTCCGCCTGCCGTTGCAGGGGACACGGGTTCGTGCCCCGGTCCGGGAGGATCCCACATGCCGCGGAGCGGCTGGGCCCGTGAGCCATGGCCGCTGAGATTGCGCGTCCCGAGCCTGTGCTCCGCAACGGGAGAGGCCACAACAGTGAGAGGCCCGCGTACCGCAAAAAACAAACAAACAAAACAAATGAACAAGTCAGTTCATGTGAAAGCTTGCAGGGAACAGATTCAGACCACTCAGAGTTGATAAGGAGGCTAAGTGAAGCTAGAAAAGAACCAGAAAAATGGAGAGAGGAAGGCCCGGTGAGGCCAGTGAAAACTTTATTTGGAATATGCATCCGAAAATGGTAATCATCAAACAGGAGAAATGCCAGAGATTTTGTCGTGTTTTGTTTTCATTTTTAATCCCAGAGGTGCTGCAGGATGGCAGGGGTTGGAGTAGAGAGGATAAACCATTCAACCCAGGGTCAAAATCGTTGCTCAAAGGATGAGTATTCTGGAAGTAGACGGAACATCATGAACGTTTAAGACTTAGCATCGTAAGTGAATTTCAAAAGGACAGGTCAAGAATGTTTGAAAATATCCATGGATCCTGCTTGTCGTGCTGGCAGCGGGCGGGGGAGGGGGGGAATAGGAAAAGTGACTTTCCATAGAGAAGTATGAAGGTGGTTCCGTTTGAGGAGTCGGAAAACATGTTCCAGAAAACAGAAAATTGTGCAGGACTTTTTGTTTCCTATCTGTGCTGCTTCCTCAAGAACAAAGTATAAGGAACCAATAAAATGGGGAATGTAGTTGGAAGGGGCCTAGAGCTGAGTTGAAAAAGGATGCGAATCTGAAAGAGAGAAGGAGTTGGGCTCAGGCAACTGAGGTTACCTGCAATTCGGGAACTAGGATCTTTGACCTGTAAGAGTATCTCAGAAGGAAGAGGATACATTATGATTTCTGGACAGTTTACAGATCTAATCACACAAATCATTTCCTCTGATATAAAAATTTATATTTTAAGAAAAAATACTGGCTTTTATAAAATGAAGATATCAAATAAACTAGTTGCACTCTGGAGTAACAATGAACCACTGTTTCTTGGCAAATGCATATACGGAATTAAAACTGATAGAACTTGCTTTTACATGGAAATTATTGGAGACTGTTGTATTGTCTCGTCAAGGGACAGTGAGGTCATTCCACGTATCAAGAAAAAAGATGCTAAGATTGTTCTGTTGAACACAGACAGCTCGGTGCACCAGAGGACAAGGAAGAGAGAGTAATGAAGACATAGAGGGCTGATATTTGCAGAAGTGTAAAAGGACTTTGCCAGTATTTGACAGAGGAGAATAAAGTGCTTCACTCACACGTAAAGGGAAAGTGAGCATCACAGAGAATATTTGCAGTTGTACAAGCCTAAGTATATATACCTCAAATAAGATTTCTGTTGTTATCATTGTTTTCGAAACATCAGTGTTGGGAGAAATGGAGATGTTTGATGAGGTGTGCCAGAATAGCGTTGCCTATGTGACAACATACATCTTTTTTGATTTCTCAAAATAAAAAGCAGCAAGCACACCGTTGGTATCTGATGATCCAATGAGTATTGAAACCAAAGGTCCCCAGCACACCCAGATACAACCAAAACAACTTCAGGAACGTATATGAAAATCCCAATTTGAATGCCAATTGTCTGCAAAAGAATGACCAACATCAAATCCGTTGGAACAGAAAAATACACAATAGCTATAGAATTCTAGACATAATTATCATGGTCATTAGCAAATCAAAGTTAGAAGATTAATCAAAAGAGAGGTATAGGGTTAATGCTAAGATAATAAAACGCTGAAGAGCCGTAAGCTCCATGAGGGCAAGAGCTATTCTGTTTTACGTACTTTGGTATTTCCTGTGCTCTCACACTTTCTGGCACATAATAGGTGCTCCATAAATAGTTGTAAAGTGAATGAGTGTCTGATAAGATGTCATATGAAAAGCAAATGAAGAAATAAAGAAGAAACAAGAGCAATATGCAATGCTATCTGTAGGAAGAAAGGCCTCTAGGAGACAAGTTTGGAAATTAACATATATTTGAAAATGCATTGCAAATGTCAAAATATAAACACAGATAGATTAGCAGAAGTTAATTACCAGTGGAAAGTAGCACTGGGGGGGCCAGAGAGAGGTTAAAGGGAGATTCTTTCTTTTTATTACACTTTTCTGTAGGGTTAGTTGTTTTTTGTTTTTGTTTTTGTTACCATAAGCATGTATCATTGCTATAATTCAACAAGTTAGTTTTTATTTTTATTTTATGAACAAAAGCATCCAGGAAGGAGATCTTGAAGAGAATCACAAGGACAGAAAATTGAAGCTCAACATTCAATATTATTGAAGAATGAAAACAGAAGGGACCTCAAGACAAGTCAGGATACATGATCAAGCATGAAATTCTGCAGACTTTACTTGGAAGTATAGCAATTGGCATGCTACCATGCGCCGCTTAGGAGTCGTTCTTGACATGATTTAGGAAGATTTATAGATACTGTTCACAACCTCAAGAGCAGAAAGTGTCCAGACGACAAAGCGCCAAATAGCCCAGGGACAAAGGAGACTTAAGTGGCTCGTAATAATAAACCGTGAAAGTGAAAAGAGAGGAAATGAAAGGTTATTGAGCAGATATTTGGAGTAAAAGAAAACAGGGACAGAACATAATGGAAGACCTTTTACTGAGCGACTAACCAGAAAGACCAGTGTTTTAGACTGGAACACCATGGAATCAAACTGGGAAACTGGGAACTACCAGGAGTTAATAGGGAATCAAGTTTCCTTATAAAAGAGAAAAAACTGCAGCGTTTAACACTGCTATAAAATGCTGCTAAATGCCTCTAGTGCCACCTTGCTAATGAATACAGAACTTGTCATTTAAAATCCTGCATCCTCCCTTGAAAATCTGGTCATTCTCATCTCCTGAGACACTCCAGTCCCACCTTTGCTAATTTCCCAGCCCCAGCACAAATTTTCATGAAGTTCTTATTTGAAAGAATTGAAAAACAATTCCTTGACACAGGTTGGCTTCTTTTCTAGGTTGACTTCTTTAGAGCAAGAAATGCTAATGTGAGCGTGTACAGTAAATTTTGACTTTTTGGAGGGAAGAGGCAATTTTTTGGTAATGTTATAAAAACATTTAAGATATTAATGGGAAGAAACACATGATCCATAAATATCAACAAAATAACCAGATTGCAAAAACAAGACTAAAGACAATATTCGAGCAGCTGTCCTATCACCAATAAAACTGCTGAACTTGGTAGTGAGTAATGGAAAAGCGTCCATAACACTGAACTTCAGAGTCCCCAGGAGGAGCGAATGTGTTCACCAACACAACAAACAGCCCTGAATAACGTGGATATAAATTACGTGCATATGTATATTTCAACATATAAAAACGGTGCAATTCTGAATTATGCCTGACAAAGATGGATATGTGTTTTTAAATAGAAAAAAAAAATAATGAAAACTCAGACATGATTTTAGGTCCTTCTGAGTCCCATGATCTCCAGCTCAATCATCTCTCAGCAGCTTCAGCCCTTGGCTGGTCGATCTTTTGATGGGAAGCTTCTGGATCTGCACAGGCAATCCTTTCTAGGGAGACCCAGCAACCAACCTTCTAATTTGTCTGGGCATAAATCCACAGGCAAACTGAAGACGATTAGGAAGCAATGTGTAAGAATATCAGAAGAAGGAAAGCAATGCATCAGCCTAGGATTTCTGGGCACCTTCCACATTCACAACCCTGGTTGGCTGTGCTGGTGGGGCCGTGTGGTGAAGGAAATGGCAGTTGTAGTCAGGGCTTGATAAATGTTCGGAGAATGAATGAACGAATGCTAAGACTTAGAAGGAAAGGAGCGAGGAAAACTTCAAAATAAGTATTTAGAAATAGTAAGCATCATAAGTTGCTATAGGTAGAGGTTGGCTTAATTTGGAAAAGAGAAATTCTTTTTTGGTAAGTGATAACGTGGAAAAAGCAAATATGCAGAGTTCATGGTATTTTGAAAAACGTGATGAAACATCAGCGAAAAATTCCATCTTTTAAGTTGTTAAAAGACGAAATCTTAAAAGTTGTCATCACAAGAAAAATATTTGTAACTATGTGAGGTGATGGTTATTGACGAAACTTACTGTGGTAATCATTTTACAATATATACATATCAAATTATTATGTTGCACCCCTTAAACTAATATGTCAATTATATTGCAATAAAAAGAATCCCCAAAAAGCATTTTCTTTCTTCTCTTTTCCACATCAGTAACCTGCATTGCTTTTCAACACAGGCAACTATCTCCCAGCACCTTCCAATACAGCTTCTTTCCTTGCCAGCAGTGAGAATGGAGAAGTGTTATTATAACTAAGTGGTCAAAACAGATTTCAGCTCCCCTATCTCCACTCCCACTTCTCTGTGGGTCATGCTGAGTCCCTAGAAGTTTGAAAAATCTTTTGGGTTGTGAACTTAGCAGTGTGTTTTCCCTTTGCAAAGGATGGTTATTCTTCTGTTAGCTATGATCCCCCTGACTTTCCCTGGGATACATAGGGAATTCTAGTCCTACCTGCTGTTACCGGGGTTTTGCACAGACTTCTTTGGCATAAGGAAAACATAAGGAACAAAGATTAGATTTCTCTGTAAAAAAAAAAAAAAAAATAGACAAAACATATATTAGTATTTTGCCATGGAAACCAAAAGGAAAGTATCTTATGAGAATGTGATGATTTATGCTTTATATTTGAGCCACTAATTGTGGCGTTTAGATATTTGTCTTTATCCATTAAAAAGTACAGGGACAGTATAACACTTGCTTTCACTTCCTGCTGACTTTCTGCCTCAGGGGCATGTTCCCTAGTTAGTGACTCAGTGTACTTCGCTTGTCCTTGGTTGACCTCCCACCAAGCCACAAACCCTATTAAGTACAATCTCCTTAAGATCAGAAAATTCATCTGTACCTTTCAACTTGAATATGCCCATAATTACAATCCAGATGATTTAAATTGAGAACCCCTCATGCCCAACCCCCAAATGTTGAAAAGTTGTCTTGTAGGATGAGGGTAGTGGGAAACAAGGCAGCAGGTGCCCATGGGTATAAGGCGATAGTTTTATAGCACTGAGCTGGTCAGCATAGACCTAAGGCTTAAGTCAAGGTGATACAATGAGAAATCAAAAAATCAGAAAAGGAACGGAGAACTAGGGAATGAATAAATGTTTAACCTTCTGCACAGCTTTGGATGGTCCTTGAAATTATTTCCTCAGGGAGAAGAATATTGAAAACAGCCTTGCAAACAGTCATTTCCTTCTGATCTTAGAAGTCTGCAATTTTCATGCTTCTATGACTTGGTCATAGCTTCAAGATTAAAGATCAAATAATCAATATCGTGTAGAGATGTAAATGTATATGTGAACACAGGTACATTACCTGATGTTCTCAACTCAAAATGAAAAGAGATTTTATTCGTCACCTGTATTTTCACCTAACAACCCTACCATTGAATGCTTTTCTATATAAGGATATTCAAGGAATTGAGAGTCTGGTTGAGATGAAAGGATATAAAAAGATGAATGTCAATAAAAATGCCAGTGAATATATTGTATATGCTAGTGGGTGGTATTAGACAAAGGCTCTTGCTAATTGTTCTTTTACTATTTTCTGGGAGAATTGACTTTAGAAGAATTTATCAATGGCATGGAAAAAGAATAGCATCTTCTGGAGGTTGTTTCCAAGAGTTACGACCTTTCCAATGTACTGAAAGTAATCTGTGTTGGGAAACAGCCAGACAGACATAGGAGAGAGGCTTCTTCCAAACCATCTGACAAGGCTTGTCTAGGGAAGGTGAAAATGAAGTGGCTATGGGAATGCCTTAGCCAGCCTTCAGTGGATACACATCTTTCAGTGGAGAAGAAATGTGATTTTCTGTACATACATGCTATTGATTTCAGGTTTTTATTATCATTGGTATCCGCTTATGAATGACCCACTTAAGTCCCACAGAGACTGTCATAAAGATCCTAGACAGAAGCAGTGTTGCTTCTGTTTATACATTAGTCCTCTCTCCGCAGATTAGAATGGGGTGATTAAACTGAAGGATTGCCTCCATAGCTATCAGTTCAAAATAGAGCTCGCATGTATGCTTTCTTGCCCACCTAAGTTGGTCTGCATCTTGAAATAGAACTGGATTATCTGGGCAGTGTCTCCACAGTTTAGCATTCTTAGACTAAACGTGCATTTGGCACATGTGTTTGCTGCCTCATGGCTCTTGTCGCATTTGTATATTATAAGTGACTGAGTTCTGGTCTGTTGAGAAACTTTTTTTTTTTCTGCCCTTTTTCTCCTCCCTTACTCTGAACGCTGTCTTGAATCAGTAGTAATGTCCTGCTCCAAAGGAAAAGTCTTAAACTACGCAGTAAAAGGAGAAAATTTCCAGCCGGGCAATGAGAATGTTTCCATCTGATTTGTTAAAAATCTGGGTCCAATTGTGCATGAAAATGCGATGCATCATCTGTAATTATTATGCCAGTTGGAGGTTTGATCAGAACAGCAGACAGCCAGGCTGTGCAACAATAAGCACTTGACATTTCAAACAGTCCTGACATTATAGCTCTGACATTTCATTTCTTATATCCTTTCCCAAAAATGAAATGATGAATGGGATTTCTTGATGGGTTAGAACTTTTAAAGTTTTGGGTTCTATATCACAGGCCCATTAGTACCTCTGTCAATGCCATGCTTCTTATGGAAACACAGTGGAGATTGAAGAGGAGATGTAAGCTGTCTTTATGTTAAAAGCTTCCTAATTACACTTTCAAATTTGAGTTAAAAACACACAACTTAAACTACAAAGACAGGAGTGGACTGTCCCTATCTCCTCCATAGTTACAGATGTGGATAAACTATAGATAGAATTATAGATGAGACACACATGGCAGTAGAAATGAAGTGTAAATGGAGGTAGGAAAGTTATAGGCAAATATATTGATGAAGATACAGATGAAGGTCATATAGATGGAAGTAGAAATATTCTAGGATCTTCCAGTAGGCTTTGAGGAGATTTACAAAGTACATAATGTAATGTAAAATATGTTGAAATAAAAGGATCACAGATAAAGTAAGGCGAGAAAAATCATTGCAGCCATAATGCCACAAAGTCCTGCTCATTTGGTGAAGGTGGGCTACCCACTGGACTCTGAGCTCCCTAGCAGTAGAGGTGAAAAGGAAAACATCATTACAGTCTTACCCCAGCATCAGCCCCATCCTGCAGTAGTGGTTGATTTCATTTTTTTTCTTCACCCACATTCCTCTGAGGCACCCAATATCCTTTCCACATAAAAATGGGTCCCAGTTCCCCCTTCCAGGCTTCTGTGTTCTAATAACCTCAACCCCTTCCCTTTGTTTTCCCAGTCTAGGATGGAAGCTGCTCCCTGCCATTTCTGTGTTACTTTAGTGTCTTCCCTGTGCTTTTCCAGTCCTCCAATGTCTTTTTAACCATTTTTTTGTATTAAATTCTCTCTGGTAAAATAACTGGTGTGTTTCCTGTTTCCCTGACCGGGATCCTGACTGATCCTGGGCCCTGACCGATTGAAGGGTCAGTTCTCTTTAGGGTGGGAAACTCACCCCTTCCTTTCCCTCTATGTACTGAGTCCTTACTCTGGAATTGTGCTGAGTGGGCTTGTTTAATACTAATAGCCCAGTGACGTGACTGTTATCCCCACTTTATGTCTGGTAGCTGAGACTCAAAGAAGTGATCATTTTCCCAGATTATTGCCCGATAGTATCACATGTTACAGGTTGAGCATAACAGGGAAACTGCTGGCAACAGAGCAATGTAGTCAGCAGGACCCCAGCCCAGCACCACAGACAGGAATATGGAAGGATGGGTTTGGAGCTGAGGGTTTATAGCTTAATTACCAGCACAGATGGAATACGTGGGACAAGCCCAGTAGACAACTTAAGGACACCTCCCCACCCATAGGTACCATAGTAAGAGCATCCAAGCTCTGCTTTATCCCAGGTCCCATCTCCCACTTTATGCTTTGAACCCTGTAGTTCTCAGGTGGCCTCCCCAGGCTCCAGTCACCCTGTTGCCTCCTTGGATTCTCCTCCTCCATTCATCACCCGCTTTGGAATCATGACTGGTTTGTCTAATTTACCAGGTTCAGTTTCAGTTTTTTCTTGGATGCTGCCTGTTAGATTTCTAAGCTCTGTTCCATCACTGTACCCAGCTCTCACTCCAGATCTACCTCTTCTCAAGTTGACCCAAGGCTTATGGAGGAGAGGTGAGAGCAGTACTCCCTTCCCTTTCCAAAGAATAGCTTCGTTCATTTGTGAGAAGGGTAGGTAAGGCCACAGGGCATACACTTGTCAGCTTCTTAGGAAGATGGGTTTGTGGGTATAGTTGAAGGATGTGAAGATACTAGCTGTCTGTTATTAGAAAACAAATCATAAAATAATGCCTACTACATAGTTTTGCTGAGGATGGTCCTAAGAAGGAGATGAGCTGAAATTCAGGTACAAAAGAATTTAGATTAAATCATGGATAGGTGAGGTCAAAAAAAAAAAGCTGGAAAAACAGAACCATATTCTTTCCTTCCAGTCTCCATCTCTTAAGACCATATCTCCCCAAAGTCGTGTTCTTCTCTATGGTTTCTTCTGTAACTTAGCATTGTGACGCTGAGTCCTAGGAAATAGTCCTAATTGAAATATGAGGTCATGTTACTTTAATGAACTGAATATTTTAAAGTAAATTTAAATTCCTCCTTTAGATGATAAGCTTTAATCAGAGCCTCTGCCCAGTGATTTTTTTTTTGAATTTTGAATTTTTATTGTATTTATCAGAATTCCATGTGTTTCCCCACTAATGGTTTTACAGTAAAATTTCAGGCAAGGGATTCCATGACAAGTAGGGACTGGTGTGTGAAGAACCTCAACAACTTTAACTTCTGAGACTGTCACTCCCATTTATCAAAGGGCAGTAGAATTATAGCATCTAACGAGATCCTAGATCTTCCAATGTATCTTCCTCTTTTTAAAAAATAATTCCTTGATGTTTTGAAGGAAAGTGACTCTATTTTAAGAAGAGACAAAGATAAAAGGGAAGGTATTAAAGGAGCTAATAATCTTTACCTTTATAAAAATACCCCCCCCCTTAAAAAAGAAGGCTGAAATCCTATCACTCACATCTCTCTACATAAAGATGCAGCAGAAGGAATATGGCCTGTTTCTTTGGCCCAAATATCCACAAAGAAAGGAAATAAGAAGGGAAAAGAGATGAGTGGCAGCTGGCGCAGGATGAGAATGAGCTCTCTAATGCAATTTCTCTTCTTTCTCCTCAAGTCAGAGACTGGTGTGTAGTTGTTGCTTGCCTTGGTTCTTTCTGGCACAGAGAGAGGACACTCCCCCTAGAGAAGTCTACTGACATAGAACTGTGGTTTAAAGCAGAAGAGTATGCTTGTGGGGACAGCAGAATGGTTTAGGTGGGGCAAATATTTCCTTCATTTTTCTTTCCAAAATGTATCGGCATAAGTGTAATGGGAAAAGAAATGAGAAAATATGGTTTGTTTAAAATTAAGTATATGTCTGAGAGGCAAATGAAGAGGCCTAAAGGAAGGGTTACTGCATTAAAGAAACAAGATGAGTGCTAGAAAGAGCCTGCCTCCTCTGCTCCCTCCCTCACCCACCAAATTTATATTAGAGTAACCTTTAAAATGAAAATGAAATACAGAAAATTCCTGACATTTAAAACCAAGCTAGGGTCTTATGCTTGCTGAAGAAACCTAAATCGTTAAAACAGTGTGGACAGGGAGTAGCTTTTTCAATACTCAGAGTCTGTGGGGACAGCTGTAGGTAGGCAAAATTGGACATCCAGACTAAACCCAGGGAATACAAAGTTTTATCAGTAGGATGACTGACAAGATTGAGAAAACTACTTGGGGAGGCAGAATTGCTTGGTGGAAAGAGCAGTGGCCCAGATTCTTGTGACCTTTGACAAGCCATTTACCCCTCTGAGTCTCGGTCTGCTCAGCTCACAGAGCAGTGTGGGTGTGGGGAAAATCTCTGAGGTCCCTTCCACCTTTAGTTTTCTATGATTCCATGACACATTCATAATGCAGGGAATGACACCTCAGTACCTCAAAAAGATTAGTTGCTTAGAAACAAAATTTAAGAGAAAACTCGTTTGACACAAATTGCGTGAAGCCCAGATTTCTTTAGACTCATGGCCAGTGAGTTTCAGGTTGCTTCCTTGGGCTCTATGTTTCCGTTTGTTACTTTGGGGCCTAACCCCTCAATCTGAGTTGCTCCCCATCCTGAATGGAAGGGAAGATAATTGACAGGCTGCCTACAGAGAAGTCACCTGAAAGTCTTTTTCAAAATAAATGTTTTGATATCCCCGATATCCCTGGTGATTCTAATGCATGACCAGGTGTTGAAACCACAACTGCCCACATCTCCTCTCTGAGATACCCACCCCCATGGTCATCCATCCACACTGTCTCCCAGCATTGATCTTTTTAAGTTCTTTGGAGCCATGGAGTCCTGCATACTTCATTTATAACATACAACAAAAAGATCAGTCTTGCATGTAGGCCTGCAGACTAATTTAAATCCTACCTCCCTCACTCACGAACTATATTACCCTTTAAGTCATTTTCCCTCAATGTGTCTGAGTTTCCACACTCATGAAATGAGATTAAAAATACTCCAATGAATTGTTATGAAGATGGCAGGAGAGAACATATATAAGCACCTACCACAGAGCTTGGCCTAGTATACGCTTAGTACATGCTGTTTCTCTAACTTTTAGAATATTTAAGGCCTTAGATACATGGAGCTAAGCCTACTTCTTAGGGAATAGATTCCATTCTGGCCTAGAGAGAGACTATATGCTTGTCCCAGACACTTTAATCCCTAGCTTCTCAAGCCATATTTAATTGGCTCTTCTAATGAAATCTGAGAAAAGAGTCATCGATAAACTATTATCTCTAGGTGGGCAAAACCTTTAACATGCCCACAGGGAATGGGTCATCTAACTGTCAGCTGCAGACTTTTACTATGTTGCCCATGTTCTTCAAATGACAATGAACCCTCATATGCATTTACAGACAAGAGTCTTACAATCAGACTGTACACTTGGTCCCTGCTCCAGTACATACGATCATTCCTTCTGATCACGCACTTTACATTTCTATAACATTTTATACTTTTATGAGCATCTTAAGAAACATAATATCAAAACTATTCACAATTTATTAAGATAATTTAGATATTACGATTATCATATTATGAGCAATCCATATGAGAATATTGAATAAAAAATATATCCAGAACTTGACCCCATTCTCTACCAAGCTACCACCTTCCACACAACCAGAAGCTCTAGGCTGCCATCGTCCCTCACCTGGATTATCATAGCAACCTCCTGACGAGACTCCCTGCTCCCACCCTCCTCCCTCTACAACCTGTTCTCAGCAGAGCGCCACAGTGCTCCAGCTAAAGCAAAAGGCAGATCACGTCAATCCAAACGTCGTGTGGCTCCTAGTTTCTCTCGAAATAAAAGCCAGAGTTCTTGGACTGAACTGGCTTCCCCATTCCCCGTATCTTTCTCAGCTCCTCTGCTGCGACTCTTCCCCTCATTCACCTCACCTCAGCAATAGTAGCCGCTTTCTCTTCCTAAAATATCCCTGGCACCAGTCCTCCTCAGGGACTTTCTTCTTCTCTCTGCCTAGGATGCTTCTCCCCAGATAGCAACCTGGCTTTTTCTCTCACCTCCTTCAAGCTGTATGCTTAACTTCTCACCTTCTCAATGAGGTCTTCCCTGACTACCTACTTAAAATTGCAAATGTCCCTTCTCTCCACCCTCATGCTCCCTATGGCCCTTCTCTACTTAACTAGTGCTACGGAATAAATTTCGAATAAATTTATCTTCTAATCTACTATTTCACTGCTTGTTTTGTTTATTCTTTGCCACTTCCCATTGGAATACAAATTCTACAAAGCAAAGTTGTTGGCTGTTTGGTTTATTAACATATCTCCAGTGCTTAAGACAGAGCCCAGCATGCAGTAAGCACTCAACAAGTATTTGGTTTTTTTGTTTTGTTTATTTTTTTAATTGTCAATTAATTTATTTTGTTTATTTTTATTTATTTTTTCTTATTAGTCATCCATTTTATACACATCAGTGTATACATGTCAATCCCAATCTCCCAATTCATCCCACCACCACCCCACCCGCCGCCACTTTCTCCCCTTGGTGTCCAAACGTCTTTTCTCTACTTCTGTGTCTCAATATCTGCTCTGCAAACTGGTTCATCTGTACCATTTTCTAGGTTCCACATATATGTGTTAATAAACAATATTTGTTTTTCTCTTTCTGACTTACTTCACTCTGTATGACAGTCTCTGGATCCATCCACGTCTCTACAAATAAACCAATTTCATTCCTTTTTATGGCTGAGTAATATTCCATTGTATATATGTACCACATCGGCTTTATCCAGTCGTCTGTCGATGGACATTTAGGTTGCTTCCATGACCTGGCTATTATAAATAGTACTGCAATGAACATTGGGGTGCATGTGGCTTTTTGAATTATGGTTTTCTCTGGGTATATGCCCAGTAGTGGGATTGCTGGATCATATGGTAATTCTATATTTAGTTCTTTAAGGAATCTCCATACTGTTCTCCATAGTGGCTGTATCAATTTACATTCCCACCAACAGTGCAAGAGGGTTCCCTTTTCTCCACACCCTCTCTAGCAATTGTTGTTTGTAGACTTTCTGATGATGCCCGTTCTAACTGGTGTGAGGTGATACCTCATTGTAGTTTTGATTTGCATTTCTCTAATAATTAGTAATGTTGAGAGCATTTCATGTGCTTCGTGACCATCTGTATGTCTTCTTTGGAGAAATGTCTATTTAGGTTTTCTGCCCATTTTTGGATTGGGTTGTTTTTTTAATTTTGAGCTACATGAGCTGTTTATATGTTTTGGAGATTAATCCTTTGTCCAATGATTCATTTGCAAATATTTTCTCCTGCTCAGAGGGGTTGTCTTTTCGTCTTGTTTATGGTTTCCTTTGCTGTGCAAAAGCTTTGAAGTTTCATTAGGTCCCATTTGTTTATTTTTGTTTTTATTTCCATTACTCTAGGAGGTGGGTCAAAAAAGATCTTGCTGTGATTTATGTCAAAGAGTGTTCTTCCTATGTTTTCCTCTAAGAGTTTTATAGTGTCCGGTCTTACGTTTAGGTCTCTACTCCATTTTGAGTTTATTTTTGTGTATGGTGTTAGGGAGTGTTCTAATTTCATTCTTTTACATGTAGCTGTCCAGTTTTCCCAGCACCACTTATTGAAGAGACTGTCTTTTCTCTATTGTATGTCCTTGCCTCCTTTCTCATAGATCAGTGGACCATAGGTGCATGGGTTTATCTCTGGGCTTTCTATCATGTTCCATTGATCTATATTTCTGTTTTTGTGCCAGTACCATATTGTCTTGATAACTGTAGCTTTGTAGTATAGTATGAAGTCAGGGAGTCTGAGTCCTCCACTCCGTTTTTTTCCCTCAAGACTGCTTTGACTATTCAGGGTCTTTTGTGTCTCCATACAAATTTTAAGATTATTTGTTCTAGTTCTGTAAAAAATGCCATTGGCAATTTGATAGGGATTACACTGAATCTGTAGATTGCTTAGGGTAGTACAGTCATTTTCACATTATTGATTCTTCCCATCCTAGAACATGGTATATCTCTCCATCTGTTGGTATCATCTTTAATTTCTTTCATCAGTGTCTTATAGTTTTCTGCATACAGGTCTTTTCTCTCCCTAAGTAGGTTTATTCCTACGTATTTTATTCTTTTTGTTGCAATGGTAAATGGGACTAATTTCTTAATTTCTCTTTCAGATTTTTCATCATTAGTGTATAGGAATGCAAGAGATTTCTGTGCATTAATTTTGTATCCTGCAACTTTACCAAATTCATTGATTAACTCTAG
Organism: Globicephala melas; assembly: GCF_963455315.2. NCBI lineage: Eukaryota > Metazoa > Chordata > Mammalia > Artiodactyla > Delphinidae > Globicephala > Globicephala melas. Next base: position 55,530,507 of record NC_083317.1, on the reverse strand, counting down.
TAGTTTTCTGGTGGCATCTTTAGGATTCTCTATGTATAGTACCATGTCATCTGCAAACAGTGACAGTTTTACTTCTTCTTTTCCAATTTGTATTCCTTTTATTTCTTTTTCTTCTCTGATTGCCATGGCTAGGACTTTCAAAAGTATGTTGAATAATAGTGGTGAGAGTGGACATCCTTGTCTTTTCCTGATCTTAGAGCAAATACTTTCCATTTTTCACCATTGAGAATGATGTTTGCTGTGGGCTTGTCATATATGGCCTTTATTATGTTGAGGTAGGTTCCCTCTATGCCCACTTTCTGGAGAGTTTTTATCATAAATTGGTGTTGAATTTTGTCAAAAGCTTTTTCTGCATCTATTGAGATGATCCTATGGTTTTTATTTTTCAATTTGTTAATATGGTGTATCACATTGATTGATTTGCGTATATTGAAGAATCCTTGCAACCCTGTGATAAATCTCACTTGATCACGGTGTATGATCCTTTTAATGTGTTGTTGGATTCTGTTTGCTAGTATTTTGTTGAGGATTTTTGCATCTATATTCATTAGTGATATCGGTCGGTGATTTTCTTTTTATGTAGTATCTTTGTCTGGTTTTGGTATCAGGGTGATGGTGGACTCATAGAATGAGTTTGGGAGTATTCCTTCCTCTGCAATTTTTGGGAAGAGTTTGAGAAGGATGGGTGTTAGCTCTTCTCTAAATGTTTGATAGAATTCACCTGTGAAGCCATCTGGTCCTGGACTTCTGTTGGAAGATTTTTAATCGCAGTTTCAATTTCATTACTTATGATTGGTCTGTTCATATTTTCTATTTCTTCCTGGTTCAGTCTTGGAAGGTTATACCTTTCTAAGAATTTGTCCATTTCTTCCAGGTTGTCCATTTTATTGGCATAGAGTTGCTTATAGTAGTCTCTTAGGATGCTTTGTATTTCTGTGGTGTCTGTTGTAACTTCTCCTTTTTCATTTCTACTTTTATTGATTTGAGTCCTCTCCCTCTTTTTCTTGATCAGTTTGGCTCATGGTTTATCAATTTTGTTTATCTTCTCAAACAACCAGCTTTTAGTTTTATTAATCTTTGCTATTGTTTTCTTTGTTTCTATTTCATTTATTTCTGATCTGATCTTTATGATTTCTTTCCTTCTGCTAACTTTGGAGTTTGTTTGCTCTTCTCTCTCTAGTTCCTTTAGGCGTAACGTTAGATTGTTTATTTGAGATCTTTCTTGTTTCTTGAGGTACGCTTGTATAGCTATGAATTTCCCTCTTAGGACTGCTTTTGCTACATCCCATAGGTTTTGGATTGTTGTGTTTTCATTGTCATTTGTCTCTAGGTATTTTTTGATTTCCTCTTTGATTTCTTCAGTGATCTCTTGGTTATTTAGTAATGTATTGTTTAGCTGCCATGTGTTGTGTTTTTTACATTTTTTTCCCCTGTAATTCATTTCTAATCTCATAGCGTTGTGGTCAGAAAAGATGCTTGATATGATTTCAATTTTCTTAAATTTACTGAGGCTTGGTTTGGGACCCAAGATGTGATCTGTCCTGGAGAGTGTTCTGTGAGCACTTGAGAAGAAAGTGTGATCTGCAGTTTTTGGATTGAATGTCCTCTAAATATCAGTTATATCTATCTGGTCTATTGTGTCATTTAAAGCTTGTGTTTCCTTATTAATTTTCTGTTTGGATGATCTGTGCATTGGTGTAAGTGAGGTGTTAAAGGCCCCCATTATTATTGTGTTACTGTTGATTTCCTCTTTTATAGCTGTTAGCAGTTGCCTTATGTATTAAGGTGCTCCTATGTTGGGTGCATATATATTTATAAGTGTTATATCTTCTTCTTGGATTGATCCCTTGATTATTATGTAGTGTCCTTCCTTGTCTCTTGTAACATTCTTTATTTTAAAGTCTATTTTATCTGATATGAGTACTGCTACTCCAGCTTTCTTCTGAATTCCATTTGCATGAATTATTCTTTTCCATCCCCTCACTTTCAGTCTGTATGTGTCCCTAGGTCTGAAGTGGGTCTCTTATAGACAGCATATATATGGGTCTTGTTTTTGTATCCATTCAGCAAGCCTGTGTCTTTTGGTTGGCACATTTAATCCATTCACGTTTAAGGTAATTATTGATATGTTTGTTCCTATTACCATTTTCTTAATTGATTTGGGTTTGTTTTTGTAGGTCCTTTTCTTCTCTTGTGTTTCCCACTTAGAGAATTTCCTTTAGCGTTTGTGTAGAGCTGGTTTGGTGGTGCTGAATTCTCTTAGCTTTTGCTTATCTGTAAAGCTTTTGATTTCTCCATTGAACCTGAATGAGATCCTTGCTGGGTAGAGTAATCTTTGTTGTAGTTTCTTCCCTTTCATCACTTTAAGTATATCATGCCACTCCCTTCTGGCTTGTAGAGTTTCTGCTGAGAAATCAGCTGTTAACCTTATGGGAGTTCCCTTATATGTTATTTTTCCCTTGCTGCTTTCAATAATTTTCCTTTGTGTTTAATTTTTGCCAGTTTGATTACTTTGTGTCTTGGTGTGTTTCTCCTTGGGTGTATCCTGTATGGGACTCTCTGTGCTTCCTGGACTTGGATGTGTATTTCCTTTCCCATGTTAGGGAAATTTTTGGCTATAATTTCTTCAGATATTTTCTCGGGTCCTTTCTGTCTCTCTTCACCTTCCTGGCCCTGTATAATGTGAATGTTTTTGCATTTAATGTTGTCCCAGAGGTCTCTTAAGCTGCCTTCATTTCTTTTCATTCTCTTTTCTTTATTTTGTTCTGTGGCAGTGGATTCCACCATTCTGTCTTCCAGGTCACTTATCCGTTCTTCTGCTTCAGTTATTCTGCTATTGATTCCTCCTAGTGTATTTTTCATTTCAGTTATTATATTGTTCATCTCTGTTTGTTTGTTCTTTAATTCTTCCAGATCTTTGTTAAACATTTCTTGCATCTTCTCGATCTTTTCCTCCATTCTTTTTCCAAGGTCCTGAATCATCTTCACTATCATTATTCTGAATTCTTTTTCTGGAAGGTTGCCTATCTCCATTTCATTTAGTTGTTTTTCTGGGGTTTTATGTTGTTCCTTCATCTGGTACATAGCCCTCTGCCTTTTCATCTTGTCTATTTTTCTGTGAATGTGGTTTTTGTTCCACAGGCGGCAGGATTGTAGTTCTCTTGCTTCTGCTCAATAAGTATTTGTTGAATGAATAGAGGAATTGAGAGACTTGCCAATGATTATACATCTTCATAGTGACTGGAGCTAACAGAGCTCTTCTGAGTCTCTCTGCAGAGCCTTTCTTCCACCCCATGTGTCCCTTCATTATGTCACAAAAGTCAGAATGGTGAAATAATTTTTTCCATTATCCTTCAAATTAACTTCCATAAGATCTCATATAATCCATCTGATGCTGCCATTTAAAAAATGCTTTTGAAATTTGCTTTCAAGCAGTTTCTTAATCACACAAGAAAATCATAATGTTATCATCATATTATCATCACAGCTGGCTGATGGTTTTGTTTTCCAGTTTGTTCATTTTTTTACCAAAATGATATTTGTGTATCTGTACTCTGGTTACCTGAACCAGCTATGAATGGTTCCTGGCTCTTTTCAGAATTCAAAATATTTCTCAAAGAGTAAAATGATATGTCACCATTGAGAGCAAAATAGCTCTCCAAATGTGAATAGATTTTTAAAAAGATGTTTAAGTATTAGATTTTTAACTAAACTATTGGATCAAAACATTAAAAGATAAATAATATATTGAATTTATTTGTACCAGTGTGACATCACATTTAAAATATAAGAGTTCAGACAAATTTACAGGAAAAACACTAAGACTCCAAAGATTGGGAAGTCATCAGGAAAGAAAATGTGCGAAGTAGAAAATACAAATGAAAACTTTTCTTTGTGTTTGTTAATCAGTATTCAAGGTCACAGATAATAGGAAAAAAAACACCACAAATTTAAACAAAACAAACAGTTTCACATGTCAAATATACACTACCATGTGTAAAATAAATAGCTAGTGGGAACCTGCTGTATAGCACAGGGAGCTCATCTTGATGACCTAGATGGGTGGAATGGCTGGGCAGGGGGGGAAAGGAAGGTCAAAGAGGGAGGGGATATATGTATACATATACCTGATTCACTTTGTTGTAGAGCAGAAACTAACACAACATTGTAAAGCAATTATACGCCAATAAAAAATAGCTTATTTTAAAAGTCAGTCATAAGATGGTAATATTAGGGGTTGTGGGGTACTGGATATAAGATAATTGTTTTGTACTATTCTTTTTTTTTTTTTTTTTTTTGCGGTACGTGGGCCTCTCACTGTTGTGCCCTCTCCCGTGGCGGAGCACAGGCTCCGGACGCGCAGGCTCAGCGGCCATAGCTCACGGGCCCAGCCGCTCCGCGGCATGTGGGATCTTCCCGGACTGGGGCACGAACCCGCATCCCCTGCATTGGCAGGCGGACTCTCAACCACTGCGCCACCAGGGAATCCCTTTTGTACTATTCTTGCAACTTTTCTGTAAGTTTAAAGTTGTTCAAAAAGTTTAGGAAAATAATAGATGCTCTGTTCTATATCTCTGCAGTGATTTATACTCTTAATTACTACGATGTTATAAGTCTTGATATCTGATATCTGCTTTCTACTTTGCAATTGTCTCAGCTATTCTTGACCCTTGGCATTCCCATATAAAGTGTAAAATCAGCTTGTCAGCTTCCACAAAAATCACTAGAATTACTTTGAAATTATAAGTCAGTTTAGGGAGAATGAACTGAAAGATAGGGGATGTGTATGTCTTCCTCTGTTAATGCTCCCTGAGCTTCTCTCTCAGGTCCTGTATATGGAATAAAACTGGACCTGATCAGAGCTTAGGTCTCTGCAGATTTAGTGGCTGGTGTAATGGGTATATTTTTCCACTTGGATTATTCCCTTCTGATAAAATTTTAATCTGGTGTAGAAAAGAAAGCTCATTTTTCCTTTCTTCTGAACTAAGTCCCGTTTTAGCAGGTGTGTGTATCATAGTTTAGACTAAATTGATGACCCTACTCATACCAGTTTAGGAATTGAGGATGCAGATTAATTCTAATGCACTGGTCAGCAGCAGAAACCTAGCTTAAAATAGCTTAGGTAGAAAAGGGAATCTACTCACATAACAAACATTCAGACAGCTGGATATGGGGCTCAAAGAATGTATCAGCTCTTTG